>NW_028227268.1:73255598-73855598 GCF_978045245.1 Mus caroli
TATTATTATTGGCAAAAAGCCCTGTTGTTTGTTCCCTTTGAAGAGCTTGACTAACTTTGTTTTAAGGTAAACATCCGCCACTGAAGCCAGATCAGCTTGCTACAGAGGCACGGAGGCAGTCGGGAAAGGAGGGAGCCAGATGAGGTCAGATGCAAAGGTCGGGGAGCTCTGCTGACAACTGAGGCTTTAAATCTTGGCCTAGAAAGATTTGCTGGGCAGGTTTGGGGGGGGGGTTGTGGAGTAGGATTTACCATTGAGTCTGGAGGGGAGTAATTAACAGCATCCTCACATAGAGAGGAGAAAGAGAATGACCCAGAGGAGCTCAATGGATTTGACAATAAAGAACGCCACATTCTGGGACTCACCCGGTAAAGATCTGAGGCCACGGATGATCTCTTGTCTCCTGTTCTGTAGAGAAATTCGATCTTCAGACATCATCAAACCAAACATCACCAGAGAGATGAACTGGCTGGTGTACGCCTGAGGACAAAGGAGGAGGGGGGCTTTAGACAGCTGTCTCAAGGTGTTTAAAGAGATAGGAGAACCGAACAACAGGAAAAAAAGATAGGAAAAAGATATAATGACAAAATGAAGAGATGAGGTGAGGAAGAGAAGGGAGGAGGAGGTGGAGAAGAGCCAGGTGCCATTGCAAGGGTACCCATACCTTCATGCCACCACCCAGGTCCTCCCTGAAGAATGCAACTCCTACCTTCGTGCTGGCCACGCCAATCTCGGGCCCTGCGTTGATGTGGACGCCACAGTCGGTCTCCCGGGAGATGGAGCTACCCACGGTGTTGGTGATGCCCACGGTCAGCGCACCTCGATCCTTACAGTATCGCAGCGCCAGGAGCGTGTCTGCAGTCTCACCTGCAACACGAGAGATGCGGTGAGTGAGCTGTGAGATGCGGTAAGTGCTGCTGTTACAAGCACCCTCTTCTCCCCTACCCCCTTCCTCCTCATTCACCCCTTCTCATCCCACTTGGAAATTCAAAGCCCAGTCCAACCTTTGGGAAAGAAAGCCCTGGTTCAACATCTTTCCTGTTGTTTCTTAGACTGAATCTCGTTACTATTTATATAGCAAGCACTGTCTTAGCCCGTTTCCTTGAATCCTCATGTCAACTCCGTGGGGGGGGGGGGGTTCAGTCCTCATTTCCCTTTAGTCCCTTTAGTCCCTTTAGGCTGAGGAGTTCAGAGAAACACAAACATATCCCCTCCAGGCTGTGCAGCTGCTGGGTACAATTTGCTGAGGTTTAAACAGCGAAAAGCAAGACTGGCCACATGGTGCTTCTCAAATAGAATCTATTTGAAGGAAATATTTCTTGCAACCTCCCAGTGTGGACTCACATATTTTTTGTAATTAGGTCACATCAACAAGTTTATGCAGAAGCCAGCACCAACTCCCTGTTTGTCAATTTTAAAGAAACTCAAAGTGATATGAGGCCGGCCGGCCATGAAATGAAATCTGGTGAATTTCCAACCAGATGGCCAATGCCCTTGGTTGGGCTTAGTTCCTGACCTGTCCCCAAAACTGGTGTCACCAAGTGCTTCCAAGTGGTCTGATTCCCCTCTGCCTTTTTCTCTTTAGACTTCTGAGTGACTCTAAGTCAGCATCAGTTAGAGGCAGGTGGAAAAGAGAAAAATGGTACTACCTGCGTCAGCTTCTATCTCTGACTTTGGTAACTTGTTTACTTAAATCTCTCTTTAAAACCCAGATGAAGACATGGCTCAGTGCTTAAGCACAATGACTGCTCTTCCAAAGGTTCTGAGTTCAATTTCCAGCAACCACATGCTAGCTCACAACCATCTGTAATGGGATCCGATGCCCTCTTCTGTTATGTGTCTGAAGGCCTCAACAGTGTACTCACATATATAAAATAAATAAATCTTAAATAAAACAACAACAACAACAACAAAAAGACCCAACAAAAAACAGATTATGGCTGTCCAGAGACTAGCAGGCTGCCACTACAACATTTTCACATGAAACCTCCCTATTTTTCCTTCTTTATTTTATTTTACTTCCCCTACCCATTCATGAGCTACATTTAAGCTCTGAGGGGAAGGTCAACCCAAAGGCATTTTATTCAGTGTTATGGTGTGTCTGCACTAGTTTTTCCTCAGTTTGTCATCAAATGGAAATGGTATTAAAAATTCAAAATGAAAGCAATATTAAAATCCCCACTCCCTCCCCCCCCCCAAATTAGAATTGTATGGTCAATTTTCAGTTGTCTCTCACTCTGAATTATCTGTGGAGACAGATGACATAATGCTGACATCAGCTTCCTTAGGATCCAGAGGTGGAAACAGGTGAACTGCACACATGGCTGACCCAAGGTTGATGTGGCTGGTAATTTCTAAGGGTAGATATTTCCTTACATGGATGTTCCTACTTTTACAAAGCGTTGGACTTCACCAAAATTGAAACATTTCAAAATCCTTCTTAAATCTCTAGGGGTGACTCCGTGGCCATGGCTCAGCTGGTGTGAAGATGACATCTGGGAAAGGCTCACTCAGCTATGGGAAAGTACTCCTCCCTTGACCAGAACCACGTCTCTCCATGCTACCCCCTGCTGGACAGTGTGGGCACTGCACATAGCTGGCCTAGAGGGCTTGGACACAGCCCACCACCAGCTGACTATAAAGATAGGACTCTCAACCCAGCAGTAGAATTGATTTTTTTTATCCTCTAAATTAAGTACAGAAAACATTTAGGAGCATGTAGGCGAGTGTTCTTGGAAGTGCTAAGAGCCTTAGAATGGCAGGGGAAGCCAAAGGGCAGAGACTCTTAGACCAGGCCAGCTTCTCCTAAGGCACGGAGGAAACTCCCTGTGTGCAGCATTAGCCATGCTGGGGAAGGACTAGGTAGCTCCTTTAAGTCTTCCATGCTCCTGTGAGTAACCTCAGGAACCTCACGAGCTCATTAAGCTAGCCTTGGGTGAAATCTTTTCTTTGGTCTGTCACTGGTACCTATGTGGGATGAAAACATGTTTGGTCACACTTCCCCAGAGAAAGTCACACAACATCATACAGTGTTGCCAGTAACCAACGCTTTGGGGGTTTAAATGACCCGGTGCATGAGAACATGTGTGTCACATAGCCGATGCACAGAGGATTCACTGGAAGAAGAGAGAGGGTGGTGTGTGGAGAAGAGGGTTTGGAGATGAGCCAATGAAAATCTAGCCGTGCTGCCCATCTCCCTTACCTGAT
Organism: Mus caroli; assembly: GCF_978045245.1. NCBI lineage: Eukaryota > Metazoa > Chordata > Mammalia > Rodentia > Muridae > Mus > Mus caroli. The sequence continues at coordinate 73,258,806 of NW_028227268.1, forward strand.
TGGCTTATGAAAAAGCAAACATCATCCCTGAACACAGGTGTGTTCCTGTCCAGAAAATCACTGGCAAGTTCAACCATCACAGGCAGCTCAGTCAGTTCCTCTAAGACTTGCCGTGTCTGAAGCCAAATAGAATAGAGACTGAAGTCAGTGATAGCCCTCGTAGGGACACAGGACACCTAGGCGTCTAAGGGTAGTTTGTAACACAGTGCCTGGCTGTCCCAGTAGTGTGGGGACTTTAGCAGGCCATCCTGTTAGAAGAAAGGGCTCAGTACACTTCTCAAGCTGGTTCATGGGGAGGAGAACAAGGTGCTGTTCAAGTTCAAGGACACGACAGCATCACGACCAGCATTTTCGTCTTGACTGCTGGTAATTTCCCAGGACTACCCAAGGTCTGGTGTACTGCACTTACAGCCACAGCGGCATGGTAGCTGGTTCCACAGCCAATCACAATGAGCCTTCGGCATCGTCGGATCTCCTTCAAATGGTCCTTCAAGCCACCCAGGAGCACTGCGGGACACGAGGCAGGGAATTAATGTGAATACATATGACACAATACATTTGACTGCATTCAGTGGAGGAGGGCACAGACAAGGGCTTCTTACTGGGTATGGTGATTACCTGTGTTGGTCTCAAAATTCACCCGACCTCTCATGGTATTAAAAACTGATTCTGGCTGCTCAAAGATCTCCTTCTGCATAAATGCGCTGAAGTTACCTGGTCAGAGAAAGATCAACAAGGTAAGCACCTTTCATTTAGATACATTTTCAGAGCTTTCCTGAAGCAGGAACTGCCTGGTGAAACTTTGTAACTTTTTGCCAAGATGTTGCCGGCATGCCGCATGCCATAGTTCTAATAGTACCCATAAAGCCCCCCACCCCAAAGGTTTTAAAAAGTGTCTGTAGGTGTTTTCCTGTCTGGTGTTATGGGAACAAGTCAGATGGAAGTGGGTCGGACACAGTGACAATCTCCAATTTACACATCAGACCCTGCAACTTTGGGGAGTCAGGAACCCTTCCATCTCTGGCCCCCGAGATAACCTATTCTCCAAGGCAACCACACAGGGACTCTTGGAGGACACCTGCCTTTCATTATTTGCTGCAGTTCCATCTGCAAGGTCTGGATGGCTCGGGAGGGGTCATCACTAGCTGAGCGCTTGACTCGGTGAATGGAGAGTTTCCCATCAGCCACTGCAGCGATATCATCATCTTCTAAGAAGATGACCCGGTTGGTGTGTTCTATGATGGCACTGGAAGGAAGGAGAAGAAGAAGAAAAAAAAAAAAACATCGAAGATCATCTTGCTTTAAACATTTTAAGATTGGTATTTATTCATGTGCTCATGTGTGTGGGATGGGGCAGGAGGGGTGTGAAGGTCAGAGGACCTAATTTACAGGAGTCAGCTCTCTCCTTTAATCGTGTGGGTCTGAGGATCATCTTGGCTACAAGGGCCTGTACCCACTGAGCCATCTCACCCACTCAACACTTGGCTTTTAAAACTCTAGGGTTTATAAAGACAAGCTTCTGTTTATATAATAGAATCTAAGTAATACAGAACACATGATAGAACAATCCCCTTATAAACTCCTAATTATGACTAGCTCTAATCAAGGATCATAAATGGCTCTTGAACCCAAGAGGTGAAAGCTGAGAGAATCTTCACAGTCAATGAGTAGGAATGGTAAGTCTTAAACCTCAGTCTAAACACAAAAGGAGAAATGGTGGAATGGTGTGCACTTTCTGATAGAAGGACGTGCCACCTATGTAGTCTAACCAAAAATCAAGCCTGGGTAAAATCTAGCTTTTAGTTACTTGTTGTCTCAGAGGGATTTTACTCTCAATTGGCACAGCCCAGAGTCACCTGCAAAGGGAGGAAGACCTCACTGAGGGATTGCTCACATCAGATTGGCTGTGGGTGTGTCTAGGGTGTGTGTCTATGAGTGTTAGTAGATAGAGGAGGCTCACCCCACTGTGAGCAGCACCAAACCCTGGGCAGGTAGTCCTGGGCCTGCTAAGCTAGCTAATCATGAGTTGGCAAGTGAGCCACCAAGCAGTATTTCTTCATGGTTTATGCTTGAAGCTCCTGCTTTGACTTCCTGCCCTAACTTTCTTCATTGCTAGATGGTGACCTGGAAGTACAAAATGAAATAAACATTTTCCTTCCCTAAGTTGATTTTAGTCAAGGTATTTGTCCCAGCCCCCAAGTGAAACTAGAACACTTGCCAGTGCTAGTGTACATTATGTTAAATAAACAACACCTAGGAAGCTGGGATATGCAAGCAAAATCCAAAATAGTGCGAAACTTATCAGACATAACCCAGCCCTCCCCCTCTCCTCCCCTCCCCCCCCCCTCTCTCTCTCACACATACGCACACACACACACACACACACACACACACACACACACACATACACACACACCTTTGGAGAAAAACACAGACTCAAAGAGATACTTCAGTTCTATGGCTCTGAGAAGACAGGAGTCTGGTCAGATCCTAGAGGGAAATTTTTTTTATGTATTTAAATGCAATAATGATCTTACCCTACAAAAACAAATAGTAATCTATTAACAGCCATTAGGACCCTTAGCTCAGGATCCAGCTCACCTTTATCTTGTATTAGTCCTAGGCCCCAAGAATACTTAAATAACCTCTCTGAACTCTGTCCCGGGTTCCTACTCTGTAAAACAGGAGCTGGCCACTGTACCATTACCCAGGCTGGAGCAGGGCACTGGGTCTATAATAGAACTTGCTGCTCTTGCCCCAAGAGATCTACATTTGTTTTCAGGTCTTTGGAGGGTTTTTGTTTTCTGTGTATACCGGTATACCCAAAATTCATGTGGTGACATTATTTGCAGGTGGGGTTGATCAGATGACGGGACCATTCATGAATTCAGAGGTTATAACGGAACAGGCGTTGTTATAAAAATTAACTGTCTTGTGACACCTTCACCAGATGCCAGGGGTATACCCTTGGGCTTCCCCATCTCCAGAACCATAAGCTAAGAGAGAGAGAGAGAGAGAGAGAGAGAGAGAGAGAGAGAGAGAGAGAGAGAGAGAGAGAGAGAATATGGAAACCAGAGGACAGCCTTGGGTACCACAGTTCAGGTGCCACCTACCTTTTGTATATGTGTGTAAGTTGTATGTGCATTTGTGTGTTCAAGTGCACATTCCTGTGCACATATAAAGTCTGGGTGTCCTGCTCTATCGGTCTGAACCTTATCCCCTTGAGAGTGGGCTCTCACAGAACCTGGAGCTAGGCTGGTAGCCAGCAAGCCCCAAGGATCCTCCTGCCCCCACCCTCACACTGCTGGGGTTACAGGTACCCAAACAGCCACACCTGGCTTTATTTACATTGAGTACAGGTTCTTCCAGGAAGGGTTCTCTCTCTCTCACTGAGCCCCCACCTTGGCTTTTTTGCTTTGTTGTTGGTTTTAGTATGGTTTGTTTTTGAGACAGGGTCTCAAATTGATGTGAGAGTCTGCAAGTAAGCCAGTTTGGTTAGGTAGTGAGCCCAGGGGATGTGTCTGTCTCAGCCTCTCCAGCACTAGGAGCATGCCACCAAGGTCACCTTTCTTATGGGAGTTCTAGGAGGTCAAACTCTGGTCCTTACACTTGCAAAGGAAACACTTCAGCAATTGAACCATCAGCCCAGCTTTAGAACCATTATTTTAAGTTCCAAAAAAATCTATAAAAACAGGATTTCAACCACAGCATTATATACATAATACATGTTTTGTCGTTCTGTTTTTAGAGACAGGTTAGTCTAACTGTCCTGGAACTTGCTCTGCAGACTAGGCTGGCCTTGAACTCATAGAACTGCCTGCCTGTGCTGGAACTCCTCTCCTCCTTTTCCTCTTCTTCCTTCTCCTCTTTCTCCTCCTTCTCCTCTTCTTCTTGGATTTATCTATTTTATGTATGTGAGCAGAGTGTCACTCTCTTTGGATACGCCAGAAGAGGGCATTGGATCTCATCACAGATGGTTGTGAGCCACCATGTGGTTGCTGAGAATTGAACTCAAGAGCTCTGAAAGAGCAGTCAATACTCTTAACCACTGAGCCATCTCTCACCTCCCTTTTTTTTTTTTTTTTTTTTTTTTGGTTTTTCGAGACAGGGTTTCTCTGTACAGCCCTGGCTGTCCTGGAACTCACTTTGTAGACCAGGCTGGCCTCGAACTCAGAAATCCACCTGCCTTTGCCTCCCGAGTGCTGGGATTAAAGGCGTGCGCCACCACGCCCGGCTTCTCACCTCCCTTAAAAACAATTCTTTACTGCTAATTTGAAATCAAATTCCGAAGCTGGCATGGTAATTCATATCTGCTATCATTTGAGGGACTGAGGCAGGAGGATTGCCATGAGTTTGAGACCAGCTTGAGCTACAGAATGAGGAGACTATCTCAAAATGAAATCACTTTATTCTATTTTTTTAAAGCAATGTTAAGTTTTTCTACCAAAGAATATGGAATCTCTCTTCAAATCTATTCTTGCATCTTGTTATAATCATGTATAGTTTTCTGATTTGGGTTTATTTGTACTGAATTTATTCTGAGAGGTTTTTCTTAAAATGTGGTTGCCGACACTGTAGTGAATAGTCTTGTTTTTTGTCTTGTTCATCAAATGTTAGCTAAGGCTCTGCAGTGCTTAGTCATTTGAGAAGCTTCTAGAAGGAATAAGGTAGGCGGGGTCCCTGCCTGGGCAGCTGATGGTGGGTCGGGTCAATGACTGCTGCATGGGCAAACAATTCCCATGTCTTTATTCTCCGGGAAGCTGCCAGCGCTAGTTCTCACAGCGTGTCAGCTGGCTTTCAAAGTGTATAATTATATGGCCTTCGAACACCATTCCATCTTCCTTCAGGCTCTCATGCCTTTTCTAATTTCAGAAACATCTTTCATGTGTCACTGGCTAAGAGCTCAGTGGTTTCCAGCATTTCTTTGAAATAAAAACTTCAGCAAATTCTAATGCCCAGGCACCACTCACAGGTTATCAAATCTGTTTCCAACAATAGCGCTCTAGTTTTCGCTCACCCCCCTTCTCTGTTCCCCTCTCTTCCCCTACCTGAATTATTCTCTTCCTATGCCTGCAGGTCTCTAAAATGTATGTACTTAGGCAGGCGAGATGGCTTGGTGGTGCTTGCCACCAAGCCTGACAACCTAAGTTCAGTCCCTGGGCCCCACGAGGTAGAAGGAGAGAATCAACGCCTGCAAATTGTCCTGTGTTCTACATTCATGCTCACGCACACGTGCGCACACACACACACACAGGGTCCAGACAGTTATTCTTTAATTCCAGGAAAACAATGGAAATGTTTAGCTACCTTGCATCAGAAGCAAAGAAGAATTCCACAGCTTTATCGCCCACAGCGTGCAGGCAGGTGGAGCTGTCCAGTCTCTTCATCCTAGTCTTGCAGATATTCTTCACATTCTCGATATTGCCTAGTAAACAAAAGAACGGGTAGGCTGCCCTATTTGCATAACACGTGGCAAGGAACCCGCTTTCTTCTTTTGAATATCGTGTGGGAGCAATCTGCAATTTTTAGCTACGGCTGTGCCAGCCAAATCACGCAAAAGCTTCCCAAATAGCTCAGCTGAGCTGAGAGAGCATTTAAATGTCTACAGTGGGCAAGCAATGCAAATGAAAACAAACCAAAGGAACTCAAATCAGGGCATGGATGCCGTGCTCGCCAGCTGCTCTCTATTTCTGTGCAGGTCTCAGAATATTCACAATGAGAGGCTTTTTAAAAAGATGGAGCTAAGTCTCTATTGCATGGACATTGAAACCTGGAGCCACGAGGCAGCTGGGTTCAAGATAGAGTGTTGTGGGTGGTGGTGGTATGTCTGCCTCCAAGCAGAGCCTGCTGCAAGGGGACAGCTACCCTGCAGCCAACTGGTGATGTCCTCAGGAAACTCACATGTCGGATATAAGACGGGGATCTGCTCTGTGGAGAGTTTGTATTTGCTTCGTACCCCGATGAGCAAGGGGCTGCCTCTCCTGTAAGAAGAAGAAGAAGAAGATGTCAAGAGATCCCTCACCTTTGAGACCCCAGGCCAGAAGTACCCTCCAAATCCAGTCTTTTCCCTGAAGCGGGGAAAGTTTAGGTCACACAGAAGGGACACCTTGACCTTGAGATCACATCCTCTGGTTTTGGAGCAGGGACCAATAGGCTGGCATGCAGATGTCAGCTCACTTACCTGTTGCCATCCAACTATCTGACCGATTAGCCTGGTAGCATGCTTTTCCCCACTATTATAAGGCTCTGGGCTCCTGGTTCTCTAAATCCCCACAAGCAGCGAACCCACATGGGTAGGTCTCAGGGGCTGGGAATTTACCATCAGGGGAAGCACTGTAGGTTTCGATACCATAGCTTTCACCTACTGTGTGTCAACTCCCAGATCAGGAGTATTTGCTACCCTACATTTGCCTGAGGAACCCTGTCTTGTGCCTCCTTTTGCAGAGCTCAGCTTTTGCTTCCATGAAACAGACTAGCTGAGTTTTGTGTATGCAGTTGACATTTACAGATTCTACCAGCAATTGAAAATGCAGATAGAAAACACTCCTACGAGCCAAGGTTGGTGGCACAGGCCTATAACCCTCAGGCCTATAACGTGGGGAGGCTGAGAGAGAAGGATTGCATGTTCCTATTTGGGCTACAGACTAAGTTCAGGGTCAGCCTGAACAACTCAGCAAGCTCATGTCTCAACAAAAATAGGTAAAACAAAATAAAACAGGGCTTAGGATCTAGCTCAGTTGCACAGTGTTTGCCTTGTGTGTGCAAGATGTGAGGTTCAATGCCTAGTAATAACACATACACACATGCACACACATGCACCACACACCCACACACATGTAAGAAATTGCATTTGTACTCAACCTGTACAGAGTTCTGCCTGTCATTCCCTAAGGAATACATATGACAACTATTTACAAGATATTTCCATTGTATTAGGTATCAAAAGCAATCTAGATATGATGGAAGAAAATATATAAGTCATACTCAAATACCACTCTATGCTATTTTACACAAGAAACTCGAGTGTCCAAGGATCTCAGTATCTTGGACAGGGTTTAGTTTGTGAACTCCAGAGATACCAAGGAAAGAATGTACTCTATTTTGTGGGCTACAAAAGGCAGGGTCTAACTCTGGACTGAGTAATACTCCACTAAGGGAAACCTAGAATCTTTGACCTGTACAAAAGTGGGTTTCTTCATGAAGGGAACAGTGATATTATGAAGAACTGTCTTCAGGGGATGACAGTAGTGACAAAGGCCTCCTTCCTTTGTGCCCCTCTTTCACCAGCACCGGGCTCTGAGTACCTTGGGATAGAATCTTGAGCAAAGCACTTCCCTGGTTACTATTGCTTTTGGTAATCATGTTGGAGGCATTATGTCATGGCTTTAATGACATCTTACTTTCAAAATGCAATTTTTTTTTTTGCTTTGTCTTATAGAGTATACAGCACTTACATCAAACAACAAGCAGATCACTTTTATAATCCACACTATTTAGATCTCTGTATCTTAGAAGGCAGACATGCAACATTCCAGGACAGTAGTTTCTCACTGCCCTCTGTCCATGCAAGGTACGTACGGTCTTACCACCACCAACAGAGAGCTAGGGAGATGGCTCAACTGTCCAAGTGCTGGGAAGACCTGAGACTGGACTCCCCAAAACCAATCTTAAAACAGGTAGTGCGTATGTCTGTGACCCCAGCGGGGGGGTGTGGGTGGGGGAGGAAAGGCAGGAAGACCAGAAGACAAGACAGGTGGCTCCTCGGAATTCATTGGCCAACCAGCCTACGGCCTAGCTGAATGGGGGAGCTCCAGATTCAATGACAACTTGTCTCAAAAATGAAGGTGAAGGGGCTGGCGTGATGGCTCCATGGTTAACAGCACTTACTGATCATGCATAGGACCTGAGTTTAGTTCCCAGAACCCCTACGACTCTCCATAACTCCAGTTCTAGGAGATCTAATTCCCTCTTCTGACCTCTGTGAATAGCAGGCACACACGTGGTACACATACATATGTGCAAGCAAAACACTCATACACATAAGAGAAGACACCTGCACACATGCACCCTCACGCATACACTGGCACGAATACACACACCACAGACAAGCACACACACACACACACACAGCCTCTAGTGTAAGCCTGAAACTACAAATAGTGAAGCCAACACACACAAGGTCTTCATATACATTCACACCTATGACAATTTAAGAGACCAACAGCAAAATTAAAAAAGAAATTATAACAGCACATCACAACAAAAAGTTAGCTTAAACTTATGAATTGTCAGTTTCTGGAATTTTCCACTGAGTATTTTCGGACCTTGTTTGACCACTGATAGCAGAATCCGTAGACATCACACTTGACACTGCCTGGAGCTAGAGACGGGGCTTCTGTAGCTCACACTAAGGTGCTGCTCTCCTCCAGGATGTCTAACTGACTAACGAGAAGAAAACGCCGAACACATTTTATGAAGAGCACTCGGGCTGTACGTACACCCCTCTTCTCATTCTCGAGATAAGGGACAAAGTTCAGGAGGACTAAGAAAAAGGTGCTTTGGAAGTGCTCTGACTATTTTTTATAATATTTTGTTTTGTCTAAAGCTAATCAGAGACCTTGTCCTGGGTCCAGTGAGGAGGAGGTAGCTCAAATTTTCTCCCCCCGCACAATAATGACAGTTTAAGCATTATAATTGAGTTTAAAGCTACCTGGGTTTCTGAGTAAGTGGCTCCTAGATCTTAGTGTTCAGACCACGTCTCCTTTAAGACGCAGAAACCTCCTAAGATGTCCCATGGGTTGGCCTGGGTGCTCCAACCATCCGTTACAGCCAATTTAGAATAATCAAACTTTATTGCTTCCTCACTGCGCATTCATTTTAAACAGAAATATCACATTATGAGATTTTAAAGGGAGCTTCGAGATTTGATAGAGACCAACTGGTATTTTTTAATTCTATTCTATGATTTTATGAAATTACATTTCAAATGTCAAATTAGACCTGGTCCTGGGGATGGAGGGGTTATGATTAATTCATCTGACTTTCTGGGTAGATAATAGTGACAGTTGTCAAGGGACAGTCTCACTCACTCAGCCTAGGTCTCTTGGGGCCACGTATATATTTCTGAATGGTTTCTTTGTGCCTTTAGCATAAAATCAGCAGCCACAGAGCACCAAGGCCCCTCAGAGCTGGGCTTCCATCAGAGCCTTACCTCGTGGCAACAGCTTCTCCCGGGTAGTGAATACTCTTGAAAACCAGTGCAAAGGCGCCTTCCTGAAAACATAGCAACAAAGGTCTTAAAGGACTGTGCCTTACCCTGACTAGCCAAGCCACTGCAGACCACTGGCCCAGGTAGGTCATTCCAGCCTCTCTTTATGGCAGGTATGGATTGCAGGGGCAGCTTATGGAAGATGATTGTGGTCAGAGGGGAAGCCAGACAGATGGCATCGTGCTTAAGTGCTAAAGGTCTAGCGCTTATGAATTTCACTGTGAACATAATAAGCCAGTGGCTTGTCCAGGCTCCCAAGGAACTCCTGTTAGAGATGCCCAGGTTGGAGTGGTACAGCTGGAACCACAGAGAGTGAGAACCACGGTGGAGACACCCTGCACTGAGCCTCTGAAAGGGACCTGTGCAGGGATCAGCTGAGCAGTCAAAGGGGTTAATCAGCAGAGCTCAAACTGGGATCCAGTTCTGGATCTATCCGTTCCTTTAGTTGGGCAATCATTTCAGTGACCTTCAAGCCTCGTTTTCCTTATCTGTGATCGAGGGGACAGCAATTCTATCTGTATGACTTTGAGGTTCAATTCTAAAGCACTGTAAGTGCTTAGAATGGTGCCCGGACTTTAGATCACTCAGGAGAACTAGATAATTCAACGGTTAATCCTCTTCTCAGTTTGTTAATTCTTTTATCAGTTCTATGGCTGTGACTGCTACTTGCCCCCTGTGCCTCACTTTGCTATTTGTGCAAAGTTAGAGCTAGACTGTAGCTTTCCACATTCAGGGCTGCAAAAAAAATTCCTTTTCTGAGATATGCATGTGTATTTGCCTACATGACTTTATGTGTACTATGTGTGTGCAGTGTCCATAGAGGCCTTAAGAGGGCGACAGAGTTTTTGGAACTGCAGTGACAGGCAATTGTGAGCCTCAACATGGGTGCTGGAAACTGAACGGGATCCTCTGTAAGATCAGTAGGTCATCTTAACCACTCTTCTCGCCAGCTCCCCAAATGTCTGTTTTCATTTTTCCATTGTATGAAATTCTTCATACAAAATTATCCCTTGACTCTGACCAACCTAACTAATTTGCCATGGCCTCGGAAGATCTCACTTGTGTACAACAAGTTATGAATCTGGATTTCCATGTGAAATTCTCAGACTCTGAAATACTGGGTGGAATTCAGAGTCTGTGCAGCCAGGGTGGTACAGCCAATTCATGGACTAAGTCACAGAATTAGTGAGTTCTAGGGATAATGTCACGGGGTCTCAATGGGTTGTTAAGCTGCCTAGGAAGAAGGGGCTTTAGGCAGATCTTGGGTGTCATGATAGGATCCCTGCTTAGCTGAATTTATAATAGCAATGAAGGATAGAACGGAAATATGTTTCCTACTCTCTGTCAAAAAGAGTTCCGTATTGCTTTGGGTAAGAAAAAAAAATCAAAAAATCTAAAGGTAACATTATGGGGAAGAGATTTCTAAAATTCAAAATTATAGAGTGCAGGGGTTGTAGCTCAGTCACAGAGTGCTGCCAGGCCCTGGGTTCTATCCTTAGGATGGCAATGAAGCAAACACAAAACAAAAACTAAAGATGAAAACACTGTGTGGCAATACCTCATCTGTTTACCGTACCTTACAAATTCAGGATACTGTACATTATGTACAACTGACCCTCCATACCTATGGATGCCGATATGGGTGTGGCTCAGTGAGGGAGAGCTTGCAGAGCATGTGTGAGCTTCCGGATTTGCTTTCCAGCATCAGAAAGACAAGGAAAAAAAAAGCTCTGGAAACTTGTTCCATTGCTACTGGTCTGGGCTGTGCATCTAGTCTAGAGTGGAGCATTCAGAATGAGTGTGAGAGTTTGTATATGCTCAACCCAGGGAGTGGCACTATTAGAGGGTGTGGCCCTGTTGGAGTAGGCATGGTCTTGTTGGAGTAGGTATGTCACTGTGGCTTTAAGAGCCTCATCCTAGCTGCCTGGAAGCCAGTATTCTGGTAGCAGCTTTTGGATGAAGATGTAGAACTCTCAGCTCCTCCTGCACCGTGCCTGCCTGGATGCTGCCATGTTTCTACCTTGATGATAATGGACTGAACCTCTGAACCTGTAAGCCAGTCCCAATTAAATGTTGTCCCTATAAGAGTTGCCTTGGTCACGGTGTCTGTACACAGCAGTAAAACCCTAACTAAGACAGTGAGCATGCACAGACTTGTTCTTGTCACTGGTCCCCGGAGTATTCAATGTAGCATAACAACTATCTACATGGTTCCATTGTACTAGGTATTATAAACAATCTAGAGATGATTAAAACACACATGGGGATGAGCACACATTACATACAAATACTATGACAGTTTATGTGAAACTTGATTTGGGTATCTAGTGAAGATCTTGGAACCAGTTCTATACTGGAATTAGTACTTGGTATTCCATATCAAGGTATGACACTGTAGAAGATGCTATGATTTAGAAATTGGTCCTCTAAATTATGGACACCCTCCCCCCCAAAGAGGATGGCATAGATCAAAGGGTTTTGGCAGTAGATTAACTCTGAAAGTGTTCACTGAAGGCTGACATATCTAAAACCACAGTAGTCTCTGATCCAGTGTGTCCCAGATTGAACACTATCTCCAGGATCCGTGGCCTTGGGTGCCATGGTTCCTTGGGGATGGGCTCTGAGATGTATGGATGCCTCTTTGCTGCCTCCCATCTCACACAGGCCTCCTGCTCTGCCTCCTCTAAGAGCGGTTTTCCTCCTCAGACAAGCCTCTAAGCCCCCATGCCTGTTCCCCTGGATGACTCCACCCCTACACCCCTGCCCCTGTGTCTATTCATCTTTGAGAGTAGCTGTTCTGGAATCTAACTGTTCCATGTGCCACTAGTTTCTCTTGCTGACTGTCCTGGGCCACTCCCTTCAACAGTTCCCTGTGCTCTGGTCCCCTCTCTCATAAAACCACAGTCTTCTTTGGGAACGAAGAACATCTCTTGTCCCACAGCTGTCTCTATGCACTCTGCATAACTTAGAAATCTATTCCCATGTACTCTATGAATGAACATCCCCTTCCCTCCCTCCCTCCCTCCCTCCCTCCCTCCCTCCCTCCCTCCCCCCTTCCTTTACCATTTCCATTCTGTAATCAATTGTGGACATTTCTTCCCTTGACTGTTTTACTGACAAGAAAGAGAGACTACAATTCTAAGTCTGCAATATCAGTCTAATTCGTCTGATTAGCACAAAACAATGCATACGATTCAACTTTAGACAGGACACCATGAACCGAGACAGGTAAGTTCACACATGCGCACAACCCATGGTTGTAAAAATCATAGATTAGAAGGCCAACCACCATCTCAGCGGGGCTAAAATGAAGTAAACGTTTTTTTTTTGATACCCAGACCCCAAGCCGGGCTTTCTCCAGATTCCACAGGAATGTAACATCGTAAGTACATGCTATGGACGAACTATCTTCCACCCTCAGGACCTTGTGCAAATTTGTACAAGTGCTTATGAAAAATAAAGGTGTGTTTCGACAGATGCGACCCATAACTCACCAACTGCTGAATGACTCTTTCGACCAATGTGGAAAACGTTATGTCCTCAGTCTCTCTGTTGTCAAACACATATTTAATCAGCTTGGCGATGGTCTCTGTGTCTGTTTCTGACTCAAACTCGTAGCCTTTGCTTTCCTGGAATAAGGGGTTACACGCAGGGTGACAGATTTTGGTCATTGTGCAATGCTGGTGGGGCCAACTCCCTCTAGTCCCTCAAGATATGACTTAAGGCATAACTTGAAGGCAAATAAGCAAAACTGGGAAGGGACAAGAAATGTCTGCCAGAAGCCAGCAGCCAAACACCTCTGAGTCACCCTCTTATTCCCAGAGACCATCCCTCCTCAGGAGTCTGTCTTCACTGTTAATCTGGACATTGCAACACAGCAGCAATGATGATAAAATATGTTGACTCACTCACATCCCAAGTCACACCATACTGCAGACACTCACCGTCCGCCTCCCCACCCCACGGTCCGCATGGTGTCGGAGTCGGTGTGTCACATAGCACAAGCTACTCTGTGAAACCTAGCACATGTTATTTTGATTCTCTAAAACCACAGCAGCCCTCAAGATAAACACGAACGCCCTGCTATCTCCCGGACAAGGTCTGAGCACAGTGGCTGAGCTGAGGCTAAGGCTCACGCTAGGGGTTGTGACATGGCCCGGTTTGCGTCTCACTCAGTTCCTGGGCTGGTCACTGAGGGGAAACAGGCTAGGTGAAAGTGTCAGGGGCATGATCGGGGCTGAATCAGACTGGGTTTGCCCGAGGGGAAGCCCCTTACCAGAAACTTCCTTAGATCCTTGTAATTAGTGATGATCCCGTTGTGGATGACAACAAATTCTGCAAGGAGAAGAGGAATGAGCGCTCAAAATGAACTGCGAGGAAGTTCAAGCTGGATGCTACAGGAGTGAAGACTGGAAACTCTTCCCCGAGACGGGTGGTAATCGGGTTCCATTTGCAGGGCTTAAGACTGATGTTTACCGTGACTTGGGCTTACCTGTCAGTGATGAGCACCCAGCCCCTGACCGTGCATAGAACTCTGCCACTGGATATTAAAAAGGCTTCCAGCTTCCACAATTATTTATGTCAAATGAAGGATTAATCTCTCGTTATCCACAAATATTTCCAGACATTCCCAACCGTCTTTAGTTCTTTCTCCTTTTTAAATAAATCATTTTATTTTGTGCGTATGGGTATTTTTCCTGCGTGCCTATCTGTGGACCACATGCATGCCTGGGGCCTCTGGAAGCCAAAAGAGAACATCAGATGCCCTGGAACTAGAATCAGCCAGTTCTGAGCAGCTATGCAGGTGCTGGGAATTGAACCTGGGTCCTCTGGAAGAGTGGCTGCTGCTCTTGCTCTGAGCTGCCGACTCATCTCTCCTGCACTAAGCTTTAGTTCTTAAAGGGGAGTCACAAATTGGAAGTTTATAGATGGTGTGTGTGTGTGTGTGTGTGTGTGTGTGTGTGTGTGTGTGTGTGTGTTGGGAGTGCATGTGTACAGGCCATGACATATGTGTGAAAATTGGGGACAACCATCTGGAGTTGGTTCTCCCTCCCACCCTTATGTATGTTCCAGGGCTTGAACTTGGCTCATCGGAATTTCACAGTGGGAGCTTTTGCAAGCTGACGCATCTGGCAGGCCCCTCTACCTTAGTTTTTTGAGCCAGGGGCCTTCACAGAACCTAGAGTTCATTGACTTGGCTGGCCTGCCTGGCCAGTGAGCTTGAGGGATCCTCAAGGCTCTGTCTCCCAGCCCTGGGATTACAAGCATGTGCAGCAGCACCCAACATAGGTGCTGGGATGCAGTCCCAGTCCTTGGGCTTGTATGTCAGGCTCTTTGCCACCTGAGCCAACTCTGCAGCCCTTTGTAAAAATCCCGTTTCCTTTGCTCTGATGTCTCCTTGGAAGCAGCAGGCATCCTTAGATTGGGTCTGTACTAATAGACTCTATTATTCTCCTTTCTTTCCTTCTTTTTATTCCACATCTATCATGACATTGTTTCTTTATATTATTTTCTTAAGCCTATCACATTTTCTTTTATCTTAATTAAGTCTTACCCGTTTCTTACAGTCCATATTTTCTTTGTGAAAACAATTTCTCTTGCCTTTTGTAGGGTCAGCAGTTAAACCTATAGCCCGCTAAGCTCTAATGGGCTATAAAGGAGGCATCCTAGGCAAGACTGTGTCACTCCCTCATACTATTTAGTAGCTATGTGTAAAGAAGCTCTTAAAGGCACATCGATCATCCCTGTTGGGTTGGTTGAGACATTTGATGAGTCTTCACAGGCTGCTAATGGTATTTTTCTACTGGTTATCCTGAATCGAAGCAGCAGTTTCCAACAGATGCGGTTATGGGTGGGTCCTACTGGCATTTCCTTGCTGTGGGGGACACAATCAGAATCACAGAGTAGTCTTAAGTGGGGGGCTTCTGATGGGGCTTGCCTTGTCACTACGCAGGGCTTATGGCCTTGGTGATATCTTCTCAGCCAATAGCTGCTGTCCTGAAGACCAGCTTCAACATCTTAGTGGCATTTGGCTAGGTACTCAGCGCTGTGGGGTTTGCCATTTTCTCCTAGCTTGGGTGTCTGCCCCAGCTCTGAGATGTTCTATGGTTCAGAATATGGGCCAGACTCAAGAATCTCCAGCAAGAAAATTTACACAGACCATGTAGACATACACGCTTTCTCTAGCCCATGCTGCCCAGCTGTCTTCCGCTTTTCTAAAGATGTCCTCCCTTCCAAATAGGGCTGGTGAACCCCTTCAAAGTGTTTCAGGGGAAGAAGCCACATAGTTATGGGGTAAGGATACTCGTTCTTCTTGCCTGCGTCTACACAGTGGACCAGCAGTACAGACTTGCCAGTCTTTCTCCCAGCAGAAGGCAGCTAAAGGGTCATTTAAAAGGATGGGCACCATCTTGGGGGAATGGACCTGTGACTGGGCCAGGACAAGGAGGCTGAGAGAGCAGAGGAGCTCCAAACCCTCCAAAGGCTGCCATGAGCAGTCCCCATGTCTGCTTCAGAGCCTTGGCCTACTGCTCATCATTAGTACTCTAAGGTATGGTGAACTCAATGTTTCCATAGCTTCTGGTTTTAAAGGGTGTCAGAGGCCAGGGCTTGTATGTATCATTTTCAAGCTTAAAAAATGCTAAGTAAGTCAAGTCAAGGCTACTGGGAGGAGCTCTTAGGCTGTTGGCTGCAGCTCTGCCCCTCCAAACCTTAAACTCTCGGCTGCTGAGCCCTTCATCTGGGATGCAGGACTTGGAGAGGAACCTAGGCATTAACCATGGTCAGCAGTGACATCTGCCTCCCAGAACCACTCTTTGTGGGAGAGGAAGATGAACTCTGCTGCATGGAAAAGGTGCTCTGTGTGCTCTTTATGGTCCTGGCATGCTAGAATATTTTGCTTGTCTCCTACTGTCTGCTATGGGTTGAGTGTAGCCTTCAAAAGCACAGTTCATGACGCTGGATTCTCAGAGTGGTGACTGACAAGTGCTAGGACCTCTAGGAGATGAAGTGTACTGGGAGGTTATTGGAGATGTGCTTCTGGAAGACGCTAATGAGAGTTTCCATGGGATCCTGAGATGTTACTGATGCACTTCCTGATCATGAACTTTCTGCCCCTAGAACTACGACCTAAATAACTCTTTCTTTGTAAACTACTCAGCTTCAAGTATTTTGTTACAGTGATGGAAAATGAACTAATGCACTGCTATCCTCCACTCTTGGAATGAATTCCAAAGAGCCAGTAGCCCTTATGGTAAAATGCAATCATTTCCTGTGCACACCTAGGTCAACAGCACCCAGGGGATCAGGTGTTGGACCAACTGGGCCTCGCCATGTGGCCCACCAGGGAGATGCTTAGATTGTATCAGGAGGACTGGGCAGAAGGAAAAGTTCAGCTTGAGGTAGGCATGGGAGGCACTCTGGCCAGGATCATCTCTGACAGGTCATTCAGGGAGAGGTAGAACATCCTGAACAGGCTCTACTTACCATTGTCTTTGTCTGAACGCTGCGGGTGACTGTTGACAGCATTGGGAACCCCATGGGTGGCCCAGCGTGTGTGGGCAATGCCGAAGTGTGTCTCAAACTCCACCTTCAAGTCCATGCTATCTTGCTCTAAACAGAAAGAAAAGCAGTTGCTGTGTTGGTGTGTGTTGTACATGTATGTTTGTGTGCATATGTGTTTACATGCATGTGTCCATGTGGGGTATGCATGCATGGTTTCATATGTATGCATGTGTGTGAAGGCTCAAGGTTGATGGTGGGTGTTTTTGCTGTTCATTGGCTGCCTTATTCATTGAGGCATGGTCTTGTGTTAAACTCAGAGCTCATCTACAGTGACCAGTCTGGCTAGTCAGTTTGCTTGGTGGATCCTCTGTCTCTGCCTTTTGACAGCTGGAATTAATGTCACGCCAGCCTGACATTTACAGAAGTGCTGGGAATTGAACTCTGGCTCTCAGGCTTGTGTGGCAAACAAAGCCATCTCCCCAGATACTGTCTGTGCTTTTAAAAACAAGCATTGGATACACTAGCAAGATTTTGCTGAAAGGACCCAGATATAGCTGTCTCTTCTGAGACTATTCCGGGGCCTAGCAAACACAGAAGTGGATGCTCACAGTCAGCTATTGGATGGATCACAGGGCCCTCAATGGAGGAGCTAGAGAAAGTACCCAAGGAGCTAAAGGGATCTGCAACCCTATAGGTGGAACAACATTATGAACTAACCAGTACCCCGGAGCTCTTGACTCTAGCTGCATATGTATCAAAAGATGGCCTAGTCGGCCATCACTGGAAAGAGAAGCCCATTGGACATGCAAACTTTATATGCCCCAGTACAGGGGAATGCCAGGGCCAAAAAGTGTGAGTGGGTGGGTAGGAGAGTGGGGGGGAGGGTATGGGGGACTTTTGGGATAGCATTGGAAATGTAAATGAGGAAAATACCTAATAAAAAATATTAAAAAAAAAACAAGCATTAGTAGCCAGGTGGAAGTGGCACACACACGTATTTAATTCCAGCTCTGGGAAAACAGAGACAGGTAGGTTTCTGAGTTCAAGGCCAGCCTGGTCTATAGTGAGTTCTAGGACAGCCAGAGCTTCACAGAGAAACCCTGTCTCAGGAGGGAAAAAGAAAGCATTGGCAGGCCACCACTATGGCAAGGTGGTTCCATTTTAATAGACACCATCTTTAATGGCCCATCTCTAATGTCAGTCACACACATGGCAGCCCAGGGATCCACTGCATCTGGGTACTATCAATGTTAAGTTTTACTTAGTGTTTATCAGTAACTGAACCCCTTTCCCCCTTTTGAGACGGATTATTGCTACGTGGTCCTGGAACTCACTACATAAACCAAACTGGCCTCAAACTGGCAGCAATATTCCTGTCTCAGCCTCCCAAGTGCTGGGATTCTAGGCTTGGGCCACTATACCTCACCCTTATTTCCTAATCAAAATAAGTTGACTTAGGAAAGAAAAATGCTGTATCTCTAATATAAATAGAAAAGCAATGTTGTATGCCAGAATGATTAAAATAAAGACATAACTATTAAAATAGTTTTTCATGTACACGTGTAACTGCTTAAAATAAAACCTCCTACATTTCATGAGACAGTCTTACAACTCGGCCCTAACACCTTATAATCATCCAGATATAGATGCATTACCACTTTTTCAGTCTTGAATGCTGTTGGCAATCATGTATTTTCAAGGGCCTATGTGCCAGCCATCACTCTGACACAGACTATTTCCTACTTACTGTAAAGTCCTTCATTTTCTACTTACTGTAAAGTTCTTCATCCAGAGCCTTTACTTTCCCCCTTTTCTTCACAAGATGGATGTGTCTTTCTTTGACTTCGTGGTTATTCCCGTCAATGGCCACACCTAGTTTACAGAGAACACTGAGTTCTGATCCCTGAACCAGCATGACCCACAGAAATACTGAAAAAGAGCCCCGGATCTTCAATTCCCTTCAATTCCCTTCAGTTTTACTACCCCAGACCAGCAACCACTGTTCACACCGCCATCACTGGAGAGCAATTCTTACTTTAGAACTATAAAATTGAGAACATAAACATTATTTTTCATGTTGAATTTTTGTCACCAAAAGGTGCAATTTGCTATCTTTGTCTGAGGCTTCACATCCATGACCAACCAAGAGATAGATGATCAAAAGTCTTGAAAAATAACATAGGGGCTAAGGCGATAGATCAGTTGGACCTGAGTTCAATCTCCAGAATACACATTAATAATAATAATAATAATAATAATAATAATAATAATAATAATAAAGCCAGGCACGGTTCTGCATGCTTGTAATTCCAAGGTTGCAGAGGTAGAGACAGTTGGGTCCCGGGAACCCACAGGCCATTTGCCAATCTACCAGTTCCAAGTCAATGAAAAACATTCTCTCAAAAAATTAAATGGACCTCTGGCCTCCATGCACACATGAATATGTGCCGTCACAGATACACAGGTGTACTCAAACACATGTATACTCTCCAACAAATAAATTTCACCTGTACTGAACACGGGCAGATTTTTTTCTTGTTGTTATCTCAGAGACAAAGCATTGTAAGAAATACTCACATCACATTTACATTGCATTAGGTATAAATAAATAATCTAAGGATGATAAAATGTATCTATCTGTGAGGAGATGCAAGTAGATCAGATGCAAATGTTGTACAATTTTATAGAAGGGGCTAGAGCATCCCAGGGCGTTGGTATCTTGGTCACCCTTACCGGTAACTGAATATCCCTCTTAGGATTACGGCCACAAGGCATGGTTTGTTGCAGTAGGTGCATTTGGGGAAATCCATTATCATATCTCTTTGACATGATCGGAAGAGAACAATCTAGTTTTCAGAATATTTACTTTGAAAGACAAACCCCTAAAGTATCAGTTTCAAAGTAACAGAGATTTGTGCGCGGGGACCAAGGGGCTTGGCTGCCAGGGATGGGCTGCCACATCTGCTGCAATGGGCAAGAGACTATTCAAAGGCACTTAGCCTGCTGTGCTCTCCCCATTGTAACCTCCTCCTCGCTGCCTTCTCCCTCCATTTGCATGCCTGTAAACCCTTTCTGGATTTGCCTTCCATTAAGAAATTGCAAGGACAGGTCACCTAGCTAGCTCCTTGGCTCTGCAAGCTACTTCACTAAACGTTTTTGCCAGTGGAGGAGAGAACCCTGACACTCCCATCCCAGGAGGACTGGGAAGTGAATTAGAAAGATCTTTTTAGGAGAGGCTTTGGAAAGTAGAAACACTAAGAATAATGAGAGAAGACTTGCAAACCCACAGGGCTGAGGATGTGACACCGAGCAGTGTGTAGAAGGCCCTGGATTCAATCGTATTGTTTTCAAGACAGGGTGTGTAGCCCTGTTTGACCTGGAACTGGCTCTGTAAATCTTGAACTAGGAGATCCTCCTGTCTGCTTCCAGAGGCGTGTAACACCATCTCCTCCTCCCCCACCCCCACTCCATCCAGCAAAACTAGCTCAAACTTTAACATCCTAACTAGCTACATGTTACAAAATTGCAAGGTGATGGTTAGGAGTAAATCTATTTACAAAAACTCCCTCCATTCTCACACCAGATGGCATCAAGGCACAACAGCAACTAGGGACTGCTGGAGGGGACTTTATTGAGGTATGTTGGGCAGGCTGAAAGCTACATATATATTTAATGTATCCAACTTACTGGTCTTAGAGATAGGGAACTAACAGTGGAAATACCCGAAAATCCAAGCCCTCAACTTCTCCTTCACCCAAGTTCCCTATGGACCCCTTCCCTCCATGAATACTACTGTGTGCGTGCACATTTAAAACGTGTATTGTTAACTGTCCACTCTGAGCTGCCCTGGGATCTTATAGGACTTGTTCATCTTGCACAATTGAAACTTTGTGCCTTTGGTTAATGTTGATGAAGCTGTACCTGATATAGATTTTGTTAGAGTTTTCTTTCTAACCCTTGTGTTTTCTTTTCTACAGTTAAAAAAAAAACAATGTTTTCTCGATTTTTCTACAGTTTTGAAACTTCTTTGATGAGTGTGATGGTTTGTATATCCTTGGACCAGGGAGTGGCACCATCTGAAGGTGTGGCCTTGTTGGAATAGGTGTGACCTGGTTGGAATGGGTGTGTCACTGTGGGTGTGGGTATAAGATCCTCACCCTAGTTGCCTGGAAGTCAGTCTTCCACTAAGGCCCAATAGCAGGCCAAGAGCTGTTTTTCAAAGGGAGAATAGTTGTCTGCAGATGATGGTAGAGCTTTGCTCCAAAATCCCAAAGGTCTTTTCTGTGATTCACCTACAGGGGCCTGCCAGAGGCTCCAAACAGCATCTCTATCAGCCACAGACACCTCAAGTACCATCGGGTCTGCTGGGTCATATGGTCCAAGTGGTAGAGCAGCCTGCACAGCAGCCTGGACCTGTTGAAGGGCCTTCTCCTGTTCCAGGCCCCACACAAAGCTAGCGGCTTTCCGAGTCACTTGATAAATAGGCCTAAGTAACACACCCAAGTGAGGGATGTGTTGTCTCCAGAATCCAAATAGCCCCACTAAACGTTGTGCTTCTTTCTTGGTTGTAGGAGGGGCCAGGTGCAATAACTTATCTTTCACCTTCGAAGGAATATCTCTGGAACACAGCTTCTTTGTGCTCCCAGAAAACAATTTCCAGAAGATTTCACCTCAACGAAGCTGGTCTCTTCTTAATCACCGCTAATTCCTTAGCTCCAGCTAACCAGCATCAATTTTCCCAGTAGTTCCTTCCATTCTTAACTCTAGAGCCAGAGGCACATGGCTGAAGCTGCCGAGTTCTGCTGCTTACAGCAACTAGAACATGATCCCCTTGTATTATTACATTATCACTAGCTTTCTGTTTTCTAAATCCTTCACTGCCTAAGCTTGGCTATCCTGGTTCTTGCTCTGTAGATTGAGCTTGAATGTAGAGATCAGCATGCTTGTCTCATGGGATTAAAGGTGTGTGCCACCATGCCTGGATCTAATTTAGCTGGGTAGGATCTTGCCCCAAGGTCCCACTCCCTTAATCTTTATCTCCTAGAACACAAGATTTTGCTCCATTTCACTTCCTGGTACTCCTTTAATACTCATATATTTTATATTTTTCCTTTCTAAGCTTGCTATGCTTGTTCAAACTTTTCTTCATAAGACTTAACCAGAGAACAAAGTCTCTGCTGGGCTTTTTTGAAACTTCTTTTGTCAATGCAATTAATCCAAGTCTCTTCACCTTAGCCTCAGGCAAACTTTTCAGACAAGGGCAAAAAGTAGCCACATTCTTCACCAAAATACCACAAAACCAGTCCTTATGCCACATTCTGAAATTCTTCTCCTTTGAAATCTCTTGGGCCAGGTCAACACAGTTCAAATCACTCCCAGCAACAAAATCTTCCATATTCCTACTAGGATGACCCATTAAGCCCCATTTAAAGCATTCCACTGCTTTCCAAATCCAAAGTCCCAAAATCCACATTCTTTCAAATAAAAGCATGGTCAGGCCTATCACAGCAATACCCCACTCCTGGTACCAACTTCTGTATTAGTTAGGGTTTTACTGCTGTGAACAGACACTATGACCAAGGCAAGTCTTATAAAAAAAACAACATTTAATTGGGGCTGGCTTACAGGTTCAGAGGTTCAGTCCATTATCATCAAGGTGGGAGCATGGCAGTATCCAGGCAGGCATGGTGCAGGAGGAGCTGAGAGTTCTATGTCTTCATCCAAAGGCTGCTAGTGGAAGACTGACTTCCAGGCAACTAGGGTGAGGATCTTATACCCACACCCACAGTGACACACCCATTCCAACCAGGTCACACCTATTCCAACAAGGCCACACCTTCAGATGGTGCCACTCCCTGGTCCAAGGATATACAAACCATCACAATGAGCAAGCGTGGATTTTGTTCTATGATTAAAGGCAGCTGTAGAGAGATGAAATGGGAAAGAAAGAGGCCTGATCTGACCTTCTGCAGGACCATGTTAATTCATGGCAAGGAGGAACTTATGTCAGTGTACAGATGCCCAACTGCCTACAGAAGATGGGAAGTGGCACTTTAAAGAGGCAAAAATGACTTCCATAGTCCGCAAGGGAAGCTGGGAATCATAGTCCTTCAGCAGGAAATGATCAGTTATATCAATAAAAGAATGTTAAAAAGTGTCAGGGAAGTGCCCAGGCTGTAAAAGAACCCTCTACAAAGAATATGAGAGAAGCATCCATCATGGGGTGGCTCAGAGACTCACCTGCAGAGTCATAGCCCCGGTACTCCAGCCGCTGCAGGCCCCTGATAAGGGTTTCGAAAATCTCTTTCCTCGTCTTGGGAACTCTGTAATTCATGTAGGCAAAGATTCCTGCCCAAAGAAAAATTAAATGTCATCTTAAGGAAAAACCAATGTCCTATCCAGAAATGTAACAACAAAAAACAAAACAAAAAAATCCCCAACAATAACAGAACCCACCACCAGACAAAGTCTCAGCCCCCAGACTGCTTGCAGAGGAAAAGCTGGCTATCCCTCTAATCCTCTAGAAGAGTTGTGTTCTGTCAGCCCTTCTCTCTGCGGCAAAAGCTCACTCGAACCCTGTGTCACAACCCTTGACCTTACTGTTTCACAGCAGAGGATTTCTCTGCCAACGAATGAGAAACCAACAAACCTGAGCAATGTATTTAAACCTTTGCAAAGCTGGGTGCCACCAATAGAAACTAGGAAGACAAACGAAGGGTGTGCTCAGCAGTACAAAGAACAATCTTTAGTGCCCTGGTTGCAGGTCCTTCCTCCTCTTTCCTCATTGGCTGAGGCTCATACCCTCAGGAAGGTATGAGTTTGCATGTCATCTGTCATTCATGTCTGTCTGCTTCTTGGAAAAGGCCAGACATGGATTTATCTCTCTGCCCAATCTGATCTGATGGGGACATCATCTCAATTAGTATCCCCTCTTCCCAAATGATTCATCGTATGTCAAGTTGACAAAAAAAAAAAAAAAAAAAAAGGCCAGGGCTTCGTGCATTCCAGGCAAGCACTCTGCTGATCTCCTGCTCCAAAGATTTAATGTAAAAGTCGTCTTTTACAAGAGCCAGAATAGATCCATCTCTTGTTAAAGTAGGCTAGCAAGCCAAGATGACTCAGTTTGGCTTTATTTTATTTGATGTATTTGTTTCACTTGTGCCTTTTCTCCATGATGGAAAGATGAAGGAAAGACCCTACTTTAGGTCTTTTTTAGGGATCACCCATCCCAGCAGCCACATCACGTCACATACAACAATTTGCTTCTGCTAACTCCAGCTCCAAGGGGATCTGATTCCGCCTTCTGGTCTCCAGGGAAACTACACTCATGTGCATATGCACATAGAGGCACAGGCACACAGAGGCAAAGGTAGGCGCATACACACAGAATTTGAAAACACACGTGCCGTGTGTTTTCTAAGCAGTCTCACATGATTTTCTTTTTAAAGTGGCCAAGGATGGTTTTGACACTTGGCCATTTTTGTTCTCCTTGTTGAGTTCAGGGTGGGGGAAAGCTCGAGGCTGAGGATAAGGGGTTTACATGTAGTCTGGGTCCCTCGCTAGCAGCTCAGACTTTCTGTCCCACGCTTCAAACAAAAACACATCTGGCTCTTGGGTGTATTTTTTGTTACATTACTTATTTTTTTAAAGATAGTTTTCTTTCAGCATCAAAATGAAAATTTCAATAGCTTTCTTGAGATATTAATGTACTAAATTATCACATTTAAAAAAATACATGATCTCCGAGCAGTGATGGCTCACACCTTTAATCCCAGCACTTGGGAGGCAGAGGCAGGCAGATTTCTGAGTTCGAGGCCAGCCTGGTCTACAGAGTGAGTTCCAGGACAGGCGGGGCTACACAGAAACACCCTGTCTCGAAAAACAACAAACAAGAAGTCCATTTCCAAGGTTTTTAGTCTTATTTGGACTGTACAGTCACTGCCGCAGTCTATGCTTGAGCCTTTGCTCATACTAACTTCTCAGTGAACAATGAGAAAGTTCCCTGGGTTGGATGGCTACAATTCCAGTCAATAGAGGAGCATGAAATTACCTGGGATCGTCATATAAGAGGAAGCCACTCAGTAAGTCTTCCCTATCTGAAAATTTGAATTCTGAGGTTTTAGATACCATCTTCCAGCCTTGACCTAAAAGTAATAACTAGAAATGTTTTGACCAATAAGTAATTCATACGTTTGAAATCGTGCACTGCTCTAACATGAGGAAATAGGCTCACAGCCAGCATGTGCACCATCCCATTGTTCAGAGATCCATGCTCTATAACTACCCATCCACCTAGAAGCTGTCTGCATTATCAGAATGAGATCAGAGGATCTCAGTACCAGAGCAGCTACAGAGCAGCACAGGCTCAGGTGATGACTGGTGTTCCAGTGTTGCAGTTGAGGTTAACTAATGTCTGTCTTATTTAAAAATGGCCCCAAGGACAAGAGCGGTAATGGCAGCAAATGATAGTCCCGAGAGGTGCTCTTACATCCTTCCTTTTAAATGAAACTGTGATAGGTCTTTATCGAATAAAAGGAGAAAAATCATAGGTGGAGATTGCGAAGATGGATGATAAAAAGGAATCTTCTATCTGGGAAACTGTGAAGAAGGAAAAAGGAATGTTTGCCTCTTTTGTTGTCACTTCAGACGATGCATTTACAGTCACAGGGCTGGTAAGAGTTTAGCTAATAGGCAAGACACAGCTTCAGGTGTGTGTGTGGGGGGAGCATGCAGAAGCTAGAACAGGACCTGGATATCTTCTTCTATTGCTCTCTATATTAATTGCATTGAGACAGGGATTCTGGAAGCTCACCATATAGCTAGGCTGGCAAGCCAGAGAGCTCTCAGGATCCATCTGTCCCCACTTCTCAGGGCTGGGGTCATGGGCACATACACAGACATACCCCCAGCTTGAAGACTCAAACTCAGGTCCTCATGCCTACTAAGCCATCTTCTCAGCCCCTGGAGTGATGAGATTAAAGGCATGTGTACCCATGCCCAGCTCTGAAAATATTTTAAACAGAAGGGTGTGTTACAGGGGTTATAATTAATGTAATCTAAATAATTGATATATTCTAAGGAAATTATCTTCGGGGACCTAACATGTACAATGAATGTTCACCAGTAAAAATGTTTAGATCATATAAAATGCAATCCATCAAGTATTTGTCTGTATCAGTTTTGATTGATTGATTTTTCTTCCTGTCACAGGTCTTATTTTTCCACATGCTACTTAGCTAATACTGGGTGGAATACAAGATATTATGAATTCTGATATATTAGGTCCTGGCTATTTTTTAAATATCTATACATATTCTCTAATTCTGAAAAAAAAAGTTTAAAAAAAAACTTGAAATCTGGATTCTTTGGGGCAAGAAGCCTCTGGGTTCAGCTCTCCCATCCTTGCCTGAAAATTCTCTTCTTCCAGCCACATTGCACTTCTGATCATGCATCTAGCTCACATGTCTTTGCATGGCATTGAAGATCCACAACAGCTTGGAAGAAGAGGTATATTAGAACCCCCTGCTTATATACTAAAATGTCCTTTTCCTTGGGACCACCAGCTGTGTTGACACCCAGCCAGGAGTTGGGCAGGCAGTTGAAACAGGTTGGGAGCTGACGGCTGTGGAGCGAGCTGCCAAGGAGAGTTCGCGAGGTCTTTGCCCAAGAAACATAAACCTCATTTTCATCATGAAATATCTACTGAGTGACTTCTTTCATTAACAAAGTGCCACCCCTCTCCCTGCACAGCTAACTTTCCTGGCCACTTGGGTTTGCACAAAACTGAACTGAAATACATAAACTAGAATAGATACTGCTAACTGTCAATCACATTGCTTTTTTAAAAAAAAATCATAAGACAGAGCTGCTTTCCCAGGAATTTCTCAAGTCAAAATTCCCCTCTTGGAATCCACTATCCTATCTGCAAAAGAAAGCGACGATGAAATGCAGTTTTTAAACACAGATCAGTCTGACAGGGAGTATTTAAATTCATGCAACCTCTCTGCGAGGCATTTTGCTGTTTGCCTGAAGTGAAAAGCGAGCTCGCACCGTGGTTAAGAGCTATTGCAGTTCTAGAAACACACCCAACAGACACCTTCGCAGACGTGCATGTGTACTCATAAAAGGTTAGCAGCTCAGGCTGGTCTGGGACCCCCACAGACTAGAGACAGCCTGGTGTTTGGCTGGAGCTGAGTAAAGACAGCTGCAAGTGCACAGAGCAAGCAGACATGGGCAGACAGAGCCTCTCCACAGAGAACAGGACAGGGCTTTCAGTAATCAAATCTCCAGGATGTGTAAAAGGAAAAGAGCAGTTTTTAGAACACGAACAAATCATGCAGGGAGTAAAGGGAAGCTGTGCAGAGAGGTCTTCCCTCGATGTCTGTAATGGGTTCAGAGAATGGGTTCAGATATCCCTGGAATACCACCACAACTCAGAAGTGCTCAAGACCCTGTTGGATAAAAGGGTGGAATCACACGTGACCTGTCCACATGTCCCTATACTGTCCCTTGCTTTCCTCTCTCCCATCCCTCTCACAGGGCCACAAGCACTCCACCACTGAGCTACAGTCCCAACCCTAGAAAATATCTAGTATGACAATCTCTAAGGCTAGCAAGATGGTTCCGCTTGTAAAGGTGCTGGCCACCAAGCCTGATGACCTGAGTTTGGTCCTTGGAGCTCACGTGGTGAAAGAAGAGAACTGACCTCCACACGAGGCACACCATGGCACAAACGTGTCTGTATGCATACACATACAATGCACACAAAATAAATAAAACAAGTGTAAGTGTAAGTTAAACATAAAAAAGAAAAAATCTCCTGTGTCATCATCATAAAGGGGACATTCTGGCCAAGGACTGACAAGCTTGAACTGTTTGGGAAGCCACAGTCCTGGTTAATCCTGATATCCTGTGGGAACAGTTATGCCCGTAAGGAGGGCTGAGTCTCTCAAGGGGAGATCCAGTGACAGAGACAACTGGGGTTTCTGGCCAAACCCCTGCTCAACTCTCAGATGCTACTTTGGGTTGTCCCAAGCCTTCCCTTGAGTCACCCATGTCACATGCCCTTCCTTTGAGGTCTCAGTTGCCAGTGTCCCATCCCCTTCCTGCCTCTCTACCTCCTGAGCTGAGCCAGTCTGACTTACTGGCTCTCGGGCTGTGGTTACCTGGAAGAACAGTAGCCACAGGAGAGTTAGGAAAGACGGAGACACATCTCCCACCAGATCCACAAAAGAACAGGCTTAGGGTCATGCCATCCTCGCCCTGTCATTTACTGGCTCTGTGACAGCAAGAAACCCAGAAGATGAAGTCTGAAGCCCACAGCCAGGGCCAGATGCCCACCCCTGATCCCATCCCAGTCCTGGGCTTCTATGTGGCCTTGACGAGTCAGTGAACCTTGGTAACCTGATTATATCCGTGAAACAGCGGTGATGGCAGTGTCTACTTAACAGAGTAGTTACAACAGTTCAGAACGTCTTCCCCACACAGCACTGCCTGTCACATAGCCACGGTGCTCTCACACCAAGGATGCCATTGATGCAAATGTGTGCATGCCTACCATCCACGACCAGTCCTTAAGAAGTGACTGTCAAAGTCAGGATAACGGAAATACTACCATTTCACTTTTTTTTCTTGACCCTCTCTTCCTGGGAAAATGATGGTTAAGCCAAATGTGGGATCTGGCTGTGATTTGGGCCAAGTTTAATTCAGCCCATAAACATATCTCTGCCCACCGGGCCTTGTCACTGTTATACATCAGTGAGATGTACGGATTAGCCTTACAGAGTGGGACAAAGGAGGTCAGAGGTGTAGGGGTCCCAGAGCTGTGACTTTAAGGCAGAGGGACTAAGGGCTGAGAGGGTGGACATGCTTCCTCTTAGCCTGTGGGAGAGTGGGGGGCAGTCCTCATCTCGCAGGCTGACTCTTTACAAAAGCGGCATGTATTCATTCTGGATCAGCTGGCAGGGTCCCCCCGAGATTTACTGAGTTCTTTAGCTCCCACCTTAGAGGCTACAAAACTAATCATTTCCTATATTAGCTTCCTGCCCTCTTGTTTGACTGCCTACTACATATAGTCTTCATAAGAGCAAGGACCACATCTACATTGTCTTATCTGTTACAGCATCCCGACCACATAAGGCGTACGTCAGGTACACAATAAACAGCTGTTGGATGAATGCATGCACGAATAAAGAAGCGAACAGAGATAACCAAAGGTAAGCGGCCTCGGAACTGAGCCTGACACAGCCACATGCCACACTCAGCCAGGCAGAGCTAGGTCTGCTTATTAGAACTCATCTCCCCTCTGCACAGGCTTAGGAAATCACTCAGGGACTCAGGCTCCACAGAAGTCATGCCGACAGGTTCAGAGTTCATGAGTTCAGTCTCCAAGTGACAGATAATGACAGTGATCAGGTCAGGGAATCGACTCCCTCTGAATACCTGGCCAGCACTGAACACTTAAAATCTACCTGGGGTAAGAGCGGGCTAGGTAAGGCAGCACAAGGAGACACGGAGCACAAGGTAGGAAGGCACAGAGAAGGGGACAGCCAGCATGGAGGGAATCCTGCTCTGTGAAAAACTGCTGAATTCAAATGCTCTACCACAGGGCTGGAGAAATGGCTCAGTGGTTAAGGGTGCATACTGTTCTTTGGAATGTCTCAAGCTCAGTTCCCATGAGTGCCAACATCAGTCCAAGAGGTGTGTGTAGGTGTGCTGTGATTGCCCCTGGTGGCTTCCAAGAACCAGCTGGGTGCTCTCTTTTCCCAATTACTCATTCAGGGACTTCCCGTGACCCTCTCCTGAAACTGTCTATGGTGAGAGTACGTATACAATGGAAGCTAACAAACCAGGAGCTCACGAGATGGCTACAGTGGGTAAGACTGAGTACTGCACTAGTAGAGAACCAAGTTCCATTCCCAACACCCATGGTCAGGTGGTTCTCAACTGCCTGAAACTCCAGCTCCCAGAGTCTGTCTATGTTTTCAGCAACTCCAATTCTCAAAAGACATTGCTTCCTTCTGAAGCTACAAACTGAAATGACACAAGAAAGAAATGTGTTGTGGATGATTTGATTTTGTCAGAAGTCTTCTGATCCCCCTGGATGGACACTAAGCAATTGACACAGAAGACCTGCTCTCCAGCTGAGATAAAAGGCAATTCCTCTTTATACAGTGGGCAATTCTCCCCCAAAGGCTGCAACAGACAAGCAGACTCTGTGTGTGTGCATGCACACATGCATGTGTGCAATTCTGGACAAATCTGGAGAAATAAAACCCATGGCTGCTTCTCCTAGAGACCTAATAAACAGGCAGTGTGTACCATGTGAAGGGCAAGAGATGCTGTGAATGCCTACTATATGGCCCAGCAACTAACTATTAAATAAATGAGGAAGTCTATTTGGTCCAACTAGGTATGTGGCACTATGTCCATGAAGCTGGAGGTATTCAAATAATCTTTCACTCGCCTTCTGACAGAGATGGGTCTAGTCTGAGAGTGCTAGGACCAGGGTGCTTGGGTGTATGGGGGTTCAGGAAGCCTGTTTATGAATCTCTGAATTGGGCCCTCAAGGGCAAGACTTGAGCAGCTAGGATTCTAAATATTTGAAAAGAATCTGTAGAGGTTGCTTTATGTGAGGAAAGTCTGTACAGATGAGAACAAAGGGGCTCAAACTGTTCCAGATAATCCGAGAACCTCCAAAGAATCATCGCAAATGTCCTTTAAAGAAGGGGAGCCTGGCTATGGAAGAGGAAGGGGTCATGTGACCACGAGAATGGCGTTATGCTGTGCCCCTAGCCAGGCATGACTGTGAGCTCCTCTCTCTGCAGAGCTCACACTTAAACCTGGAGGCCCTACCGCAGGCCTCTCTCATTCCTCTTGCCTATTATCTCTCTGTCCCTCTTTGCGGTCCCAAACTTCTGGGAGTCAACAGGTAGCTCTGTGATGTTTCAGTGAGTGAGACATCCAGGAGAGAGCCGGTGTCCATCACCTAAAAGACCACCAGAATGCTCCTCAGAAATACGGACTCAAGGTTGCTCATCTTTGAATCCTTTTTAAGATTAAAGAAAAATTTATATGAGCTCTCCTAATTTTGAAATCTGATAACTAAAAAAATATTTAAGCCCTGTGCTTAACAAAGTGTTGAACAAAAAGCTGTCTGTCTGCCTGGTTCAGCCTGGTACTGCCAGGGTGTAGCCTATGTCTGAGGTATCTTTTGTGTAGCAGCATTTGCCAGCTGATCTTGCTGGAGAGTGACTGGCTTACAGAATGGCCATTTTCTTCACCTGTCCTTTCTTAGAAGTAATGGGTGGCACAGCCACATGCCCTTTAGAACCTCAGAGCATAGAAAACATAGAACCTCAGAGCATAGAAAACACAGAACCTCTCCACAGGCAATCATTTGCGATTTTATGAAGAAGAAAAGCAGGAAGGAAAGGAAGACCACAAAGGGGGCGGGAAGAAAGAACAGAGTAACCTTCCTACTGGCAGGAAGTCAACAGAATGCAGGGAACTCTGATGTCAATAAAGCTGCACCGTGGGCACTTGTGAGGGTTGGCTTAATAGTGGCTCTTTCTAGAATCACCTGGGAAGCGAGTCTCAATGAAGGTGGATTTAAGTTGGCCTGTGGGCATGCTTGTAGTAGATATTTTGACTTGTATTAGTTTAGATAGAAAGGCTCACCTTAAATATAGATGGGACCATTTTGTGGGCAGTGTGCTAGGTTGAATGGAAGAAGGCAGGTCGCTAGGGAAGGCGGATTGCTAAGTGTTGCATGCTTTCACTCCTGTTCTCTGCTCTCACCTGGACTTTATCTGGGTCCCTCACATTCCTGTAACCTGGATTCCCACACAATGATGGACTGTAACTTGGGACAAGTCCTTTCTCTCTTAAGTTGCTTCTGCCAGGATGTTTTCTCTCAGCAACAGGAAAGGAAGCTAAGACAACATTTAAGGGTCAGCTTAATTCTTGCTGCACTAAAGCACATCTGTTCTCTTTGAGGGTTGGTTCCTGTTGGGCCCAGCTTTCTGTGGATGGAGACATCATTGGATGGTCATATCGTATCAGTTTACCATCCCATAAGGCCTTTGGTCTTGATCCCTGAAACATGAGAGCCTGCTTTGAATGAAAGCAGCAGACATGACCCAGGAAATTGAAATGACCTTAAGGTTCCTATTCAAACAGGCCTCAGTTTCCCCCAAATGTAGAGTGAAACTGATTCAATATTTGTTGTACCCTTGTGCCAAAAACACGATCATTATAATTTTTTTTCTGTAAAAGTCACTAAATTGCAAGTGAAAACAACCATAAAAGAAAAGCCAGTATCCGGTGCAGAACACATACTGAGCATGAAGTCCAAGAGCACCCAGACCAGTATGCTCACAATTCCAGGCAGCTGGCTGGGTCAGACATCAGCAAGGACGGACGGCTTCAAAAAAAAAAAAACCCTGAAGTTTGAGGAGTTAACCTCGCCTAGCTCATCTGGCTCCTTTGATTCTGGTTCTGAATAGGCACACAGCTGGGCCAAGACTTCTACTGCATCCTAGACATTCTTTGGTGACCTCGAAGCACTTCTCATACTCAGTCACAAATCAATACCAAAGTCTAGAAAGGAGACGGGTTGGTTATAACCCAAACCCCATCTCTTCCAAAGGGTAGGAGGAGACAGTTCTCCAAGAGCTTGGAAAGACACAAAAGAAAGGCAGACGCCAGGAGGAAGCAGGGTGGGAAGCTGAGGTGGTTGATGATGGAGATGCAGGGCCATCTGAGAGGTTCAGCAAGGAAAGCCAGAAGAGTTCAAGTAGTTTCAGGTCTCTTGCTAAAAGTCTGGTTCTAAGGCCACCGGTGGCTAAAGATCTACAAGAACTCAAACAGGACGGGGGCTTTTGAATCTGACAAAACTTATACATTTGTTTCATTTCAGTGTCCAGAAACGCCTGAAGCAACCTTACACACACGTTGCCAAAGGATGCCCAGGAGTCCTAAGATTCTGTCTGAGGATCCAGGATTTTAAACTGACCCCGGCTCTCTCTGGATGAGGCTGCGTCCCCAAGGTTCCTGCCCAATCCTTGCTCTGTGGTTCCTTTCTCCTGGTCTCCTGGCTCATGAAACAAGGCCTGTACAGACCTTGGCTTTGGACTCACCCACTGGCACACCCCACCCCACAAGCCTTCAGCAAAGTCAGAGAGGCGCCTTTCATGGCTTCAAAAGTTCCACCAGGTTCTCCAGCCGCAGGGGGCTGGAGTGGGTAACTGAATCCTACTCAAGGCAGGGGGAAAAAAAATCGCACAGTGACCTTTTGTCCCAGAAGTTCCCGGCTTTCCCCGGCCAGCCAGCCAGCGGAGGCGGCCCAGCCAGCCAGGAGGGTAAGGAATTGCAGATGTGCGCCCAGGGCGGCCGCCTCCCTTCTGCTCTCAAAACCCGGCTGGACACCTCGGCGTCGCTCCGGGCTGCGCAGCTATCCGGTCCAGGGCTCCCGCTCCTAGCTTTGGGCCAAGGCTCCGGGGAAGTCACTATCTATCCTGTCGCCAAGAGCTCGTTCCAGCAAAGCTTTACCACAGTTCCCACCCTTCTAGGGACAGGAGATTCTTTTTGAGTCGCAAGCAAGAAGGGCAAACCCTTCTGAGCGCACCAGGAGCTGTTTGGGACGCCCCGGGGTGGGCTGCTGACACCGCACAGGTGAGGTCTCCTGTCCTCGGTGGGCGCGGCAAAATGGGACTCGGGACCACCACTCCGCGCCCGGAATGATTGAGGTTGCTTGTGGCGGCCTTTGTGGGCCAAGTGAAGGAAGCACCCTCTTGGTGGAGACACCTCTATGTTGCGGGGCTCCTTTTCTGGGACCTGCCTCGTTGCCCCTGCTCTGTGAGGTCCTGGCTTGGTTACTCTTACACGGAGTTTAGACGCCCTCCTCCCCACGCCCCCATGTCCCCGAGACGTCACTCTGGGTCCGCGCGCGGGGAAGGAAGGCCTGGCTAATGAAAGCCCCACAATCGCCGCCCCTAGCAGGTCGTCTGTGCCTGGCTCCTCTGGCCTAAGCTCTGAGGTAGAAGGCCGCTGTGCACTCACCGCACATGGTGGCTCCGATCGCTCCAGACGCTCAGACGACTCGCTGCGCCTCGCGCTCCCTGGCTCAGGCTCCCGCCGCTCGGTCTCCTGCCCTTATAGCCAGCCAGTAGCCCTCCGAGAGGGGTGGGGCTGGGGCGGGGCCTCCTGCCGCCTGCTTGCTCCTTATTGGCTCCTGGTTGTCGTGACAACAGCGGGGCCCCCAAGACTCAGGGTAAGGGGTGAGGGGCGGCTCCCAAGCTCCAGTCTCTACTGTAAGGGGAGGGAGGAAGCCCAATCGGTGGTAAACACCTTGAGTTGGACTTTTGAGTCAGTCATATTAGGCGTGAAACTTTAGCAAGGGGGACAGATCGCTCTGTGCCTCAGTTTCTTCATTTGTAAAATGTGATAATAATAAAATGTACCTCTCAGATCCTCCTGAGGTTAAGGCCAGACAGACTGTGTAGACACAGAGTACAACCAATCTGTCTCTCTCTGTCTCCCTCTCTTTCTCTCTGCCTCTCTCTCTCTCTCTCTCTCTCTCTCTCTCTCTCTCTCTCTCTCTCTCTCTCTCTCTCTCTCTCTCTCTCTCTCTCACACACACACACACACACACACACACACACACTGGACTCCTATTCTTGCAACATGCCCCACTCACTATTCCAAACTTCTTTCAGAGCAAGAAAAAGTAGCACACACTAGGCTTGTGAACTTCTTCCAAGCCTGCCAGGAGCAAACTGGGCTTGGCTGAAAAAGGGAGAAAATTGAAGCTCCTTATTAAGATATAAGATATTGACCAAGATGTGCCAGAGCCCGGACCTGAGAGCTGCAGGGGGTAGGGATCCCCCAGATCTAAAGGAAAGCTGGGCCGCCCCGGAAACCGACCCGTAATGGAGATGCGCTGGCAGACCCGTCTGGCAAGCCGTGAGCCTGCATCCAAGCCAGGGGCTCCACCGCCCCACAGTGACCTGGAGCCTTGGTTCGACACTGCGATGGATGAGTCACGAGGCTGGCTTCCCCCCCCCCCACCCCCGCCCTATTTCCCGGCTTTCTCCTCCTCTCCTCTCTGTTCTCCAGCCCCCTCATCTCCTGAGGAAAGACCTGGCCCAATATTTGCTCACTTTGAAGCCATCTGTGTGTGCATGGTTTAACTTAAAAAAATAAATAAATTGTTGAAATCGAAATCTATGGTATTCCCCAATTATAGTTTTTAAAGAGAAAAACTAGCGTAAGTTTTGTGTTTGGCGTTTTTTTTTTTTCTCTTAGCTTTGCAGCTCCCTGGGAATGGAGGTGTTGTGCCCACTGAGGAGTTTGAAATTCGATGGTACTGACAAGGTTGGGCTGAATCATCTGATGCTTAAAGCTGACTCAGGAGCAGCACTGCTGCTTCACCTCAGCTACGCAAGGTGACACTCATTCATTCATTTACCCATTCATCATTCATTCCCAAATCTGCACTTCACATCTCTCCGGGTGATAGGAACTTAATGAATAAGGACAGAGCCAGCCTCCTGGCTCTTACAAAACAATGGGTGGGGCAGACACTAAGCTGGTGGTCACATAGGAAATTGAACATCCGACATCTCTGTAGAGAAGGCCCTGGGCTAGGCAGAACTCCACAGAAAGGGACAAGAAACAGACCTTCTACTGGCACCAAGACACCAGGATCCCTGTGTCCTTGCATAGTGCACATCTGTCCTCCACTCTTATTGTAATTTTGTGTCTCCATATGAAAAGTGGCAGGGGTGACTGCTATGACCCAGTGGAGGCATCCTCTGCTTTTGGGACCAGTAGGTCTGGGAGCCTTTGGAAGAGTCATAGCCACTGGACTCACCTGGCTCTAGGATTGGTCAGGGATTTTATGTGGCCATGCTCAACAACCTCCTGCATTTGGAGACATAGAGGAAACAGAAAAGAACAGATTCTCTTGGTACAGCTAATAGTTTGGGGAGTTCATGATCACATTTGGGATGAGATAGAGGGTGTCTAAGAGTGGAACAAGCCAGAGCAAATTGGATCCTTAGATGGACAAAGTTACACATTTCCAGAGCCCTGACTGTTCATGGATTTTTCAGAATCACAGCTCTGTGGTTTAAACATGTCCCCAAAGCAAGTGCTGTGTGATACAATTTTCAATGATCTACAGTTACCAGGCAGGACCTCTGAAAATCGATTGGGCTACGAGGGCTGCACCTCCACCAACAAATTAATGCTAATTAAAAGAATGCACGGACCTTTGAGTATAGCCTCTCACATCCCCTAGTTCGAGGGTATCTTCCTTTAGGATAATATGACAGGAAGATCCATGCCAGATACCACCCCTCACTTACCGACTTCCTAGCCTCTAAAAACCACAAGCCTATAACGATTTATTACTTAGGAATCACCTAGCCTATGACGTTCTGTGATAGAAAACTTAATAAATTCCTATCTTTACTTGACTACCCACTGAAGTCGCTTCTGTCATGTGAGACTAAGTACAGCCCTGACACCTTCAACTCTGACCAGAGAGAGGTTCGGTGGAATGCTCAGGTAGGGAGCGACAGCCCTAGTCCATTAGGTCCTTGTTGGAGGTAACTTTCTTGTCCTCATCCTAGTCAGGGACCTGCTCCAATGTATTCAAGAAATCCCCAAAGAGTCAAACCATAGATGAGGAGTTAGCTGTGGGAGTTCAGGTCTGGACCCTTTTAGAGGACAGACGCAGTGGAAAGAGCATCGGAACCTCTCTCAGCATGGCTTTAGAGGAGGGTGAGCCTGTTTACCCATAGGCAGAACCCTGCCTACCCATTCAGAGCAGGCTGCTGTACCTGGCCTGGGGGCCCCGGATGTCTGGTACTAACATGCTGTCTATGGGTGATTCTAGCACCACTTTTCAGGGACACTTTGACCCCACTGGCCAAGAAGGTGAGGCATGTATTGGCTTCTTCACCTATACACATGTCTCAACCCTCTCTGTAGTTGGGAGATTTACTCTCTGCTCCTCTCTGGTCCATGGTCATTCTATCTGAATAGCCCAGTGAAGCTCCATAGCTGTCCTCCTGACATGGTATGTGAATCTGCCATCTCCCAGGCACAGGCTCTGCTCATCTGCCTTCCCTGGGATGTTATTGCTGCAGTCTGACCATGGTGCCCAATTTGTCCATGACATAGCAACTCTTTGGGGCCCCTGGATTTTCACCATTTAGCACGTTATCATAAGGGACTTCACTGCCAAGTTTCTCTCAGCCTCAGCTCTGTGAGTTGGGCTATCGACAGGGCAATCTGAGATATGTCTTCTCCTTAATATCCTTTTAATCCTTCTAATACAGAAACACCACGTGAATCCGGTTGTCTAGACACCTAGCCCAACCCAGCATAGGGCTTCCTGGATTTAAGCAGAACTCCTCAGGAGTTCAGGGTGACGGATACGGAGATTTGCAGCTGAAAACCTCTTGTTAGATAAAGAGGTATGGGGTGTGTATATAGGGAGATTCAAGGGAGACCTGTGAGTAAGGTTCAAGGCAGGTAACAGGTAGGATCCTAGGTGTATAGGCCAAGTCCCATGTGTGGAGACTTGGATGGAGTTCTCTACCTCAGGTCATCTACCTAGCCTCAGCTAGATATGAGGGGGAAGCATCAAGGAATAGAAACTTGGGTATAGCACAGGAGGCCTGTCATATAACCTCTCCTTCTGCAGGGCTGTATAATGGCTTAAATAGGAGATTTCCCTACAGACCTATGTGTTTAATGTTTGGTCTCTGGCTATCAATACTGTTTGGGGAGGTTCTGGAAACTTTAGAAGTGGAACCTTGTCTTCTTTCTATTCTGCTTCTTGGCTTCTAAAATGTAAGCTGCTTTGCTCCACAACATCTTTCCCACTGTGGATTGAAATTAAAATGTCTTCTCTTATGCTGCTTCACTCAGTCAATATGTTACAGCAATAGGAAGTCTCATCAACATAGAAAACTGGTATCTGGGAGGTGGAGCTGTTCCTGTGGCATTACCACATGGTTTGGAAGAGTTTAGAACTGGTTTTCAGGAAGAGTAAAAAAAAAAGTTCAGTGAAACCCTAGGATGCCAAAAGCAGAGCTTGATGGGATATTCTGATGGGTGCTCAGAATACCAGAGTGATGAGAGTGATAGGGACAGAGAAGACAGTACTCATAAGGCTTCAGGTGGAAGTGAGGATTCTACTGGAAACTGGATAAGAGGCCCCTCACCCATGTCCTGAGACTTTGTGGGAAGGAGAGTTTAAAGGCTAATCGGTTGTAAAATTTCATGACCACTCAAGCTGTGGCACGGCTACTGCTGGCTGCTTTCAGACAGGTTTACAGTGCACATTAGGAGCAAAGTGCAGAGCAGAAAGTTGAAAGCAAGCAAACCAACAAACCAAGAAAACCTGCAGCTTAGTCAGAACAGCAGCATAAAGTTGGGACTATGCAAGACATCATTTCTGAAAAGATTAACATTAATAAAAGCTGATTGCTTTGCATTGGGACAACAGAAGGTGGCCAACAGAGTGTCTCAGGAATTAGCCAGACCTCATTTAGTGCAGGCTCATTTGAAGACTTTCGCTTGAGCAGGATGGGCCTTGGCATTCTCAGATCACACAGGGATGTCCACAAAGTTGTTTCCCTGGGCTTCATTTCACTGTGTACATCTGCCTGGGCATTCAAAGGCTGTGGTAGTCATGGTCCAAAACTCTCTACTTAAGCTAATGGCTGGCCTTCTTTTGTAGGTGTTTAGAATCCCGGAGTTATCAGATCACAGAGGCTTCCACACCAATTTCAAAGAAAGCCCAAGAGGCCAGGATTTGTGTGGCAGGGTCAAGATGCCTACAGGTCTCCCTGAGAAGACAGTGCATAAAGCTGTGAAGGTGAAACCTAAGCGTCCACAGAGACTCCAGGAAGGGGAAGATGTCAGAAGTATAGAATATCTATCTGCAGAGGTAAGCTGCAGAAACTAGTGGGGCCAGCCCAAGAGAGAGACCATGGGGATTAAAAATGATTATGAGCCCAGAGTCCATTGGTGCCCATATCATACTAGCATGTACTCTACATGGTCTATAGAATTCAATATTCACCCTGCTAGGCTAGTCTGATATCCTTGTTGTTTTCCTATTTCTTCTCCTGTAGTGGAAATACCCATCCAAGATATAAGGGCACAGAATAAACATAACTTTTCTTATTTTGTAGGGACTCACAACTAAGAGTTTTCCTTACGCCTCAGAAAAGACTTTAGTCCCTAACACTAGGAAAATATTAGAACTCTGTTATGGTGGTTTGAATGAGAATGGCCCTCATTGACTTATATGTTTGACACTGAGTCCCCAGGTGGCAGAATTGTTTGGGAAAGATTCGGAGGTAGAGTCTTGTTGGAGGAAGTGTGTCACTGGGGCCAGTTTTGAGGTCTCAGAAGCCTCCCTCCACCCTCAGTGTGCCTGCTCCTTTATGCTTGTATTTTGAGGTGTGAGCTCTCTGCTTCTCAATACTGCCCAAGTCTTTTCTTCTGCCACCATGGACTCTAACCCTCTAGAACAGTGAACTCTTTCAACAACTTTCTTTTATAAGTAAGTTTCCTTGGTCACAGTGTTTTTACCACAGCAATAGAAAAGTCACTGATGAGTCTGAAAAGACTTTTGAGTTACTAAGACTCTTTAGGATACACTATATGCATTTCACATCATGATATGGTAATGAGTTTTTGGAGGCTAAGGGTGGGATGCTGTGTTTTGAACGTGAAATTTCCTCACAGGCTTATGTAGTGAATGTCTTGTCCACAGATGATGGTGCTATTTGGAACATTCTGGAAGCTTTGGGATGTGGGGCCTAGAAAGAGGAAACAGGTCACTGGATGCTTCCCTTGAAGGTTATTCCTGGTCCCTCCCCTTTCTGCTCTGCTTCCTGGCAGCCATGATCTGGGCTTCTCTGTCCTTCTACAGTGTCCCTGCTATGATGGGCTGAGACCTCTAAAACTGTGGGCTAAAAAAGCCTTTCCCCCCTTAAGCTGTTTCTCAAGTATTCTATCAACACATGTTAACACGGGGTGAACAGGGCAGGAAAAGCTCATGATAAGGAACTGGGCAGGAAATGGTGGCCAGTATCCTTCTGAAAGAGCCTTAGAGTTGAAACAATGGCTGAGCACTGACTGTTCTGCAGCAGTGATTCTCAGTCTTCCTAATGCTGCAACCCTTTAATACAGTCCTCATATGTACTATGTGAGGTGACCCTCCAACCATAAAATTATTTTTGTTGCTACTGTAAGTTTGCTAGTGTTTTGAATCATAGTGTAAATATCTCAACCACCAAAGGGTTGACACCTACAGGCTGAGAACCACTGTTCTAGAGATTTCAGATTTGATTGCTAGCAATCACATGCTGGCTAACAACATACCCTCTTCTGACCTCTACAGGCACTGCCTACACATAGGGCAAAACATTTATACAAATAAAATTTAAATTTTTTTTTGGAGACAGGGTTTTACTAGCTCTAGCTAGATGTCCTAGACCTCACTTTGCAGACCAGGCTGGCCCTGAACTCATAGAGATCCACCAGCCTCTACCTCTCAGTGATGGGACTAACGGTATGCGCCACCAGACTCAACAAAAATGTCTTGAAAGAAAGGGGGGGGTGGGGAAAAGGCAAGGCTTTGTAGAAAAGAAGACATGTGGAGGTCAGGGGTGGACAGATTGTCTTCCTCAAGTACTTTCTAACTTTCATTTGCTCCCTTCTTTTCTTTCTTTCTCTCTCTCTTTCTTCCTTTCTTTTTGAGAAAAAGCATCATAGTTTTGTCACATTGACTTAAATCTAGACAAATATAGGTGAAGGGATCTAAATTTACAAATCGCCTCCATCAGATTGGCCTGTGAGCATGTCTACAGGGTGTTTGCTTGATTGCTGATAGATGTGGGAAAGCCCAGCCCACTATGGACAGTTCCATCCCTGGGTATGTAGTCCTGGTCAACATAAGAAAGCAAGCTGAACAAGCCAGTAAGCAGCATTTCTCTGTGGGCTCTGCTTTAGTTCCCTCCTTAAGCTCCTGCCCTGGCTTCCTTCAGTGATTGACTGTGAGCTATAAGACAACATAAACCATTTCCTCTCAAGTTGCTTTCGGTCAGCGTTTTATGGCAGCGACTGAGAAGCAAACTCAGATACAAGTTTTTCTGTTGAGTCTGGAACTCATCCACGCAGCTAGTTTGGTTGGCCGGCAAGCCTTACGCCTGTCTTCCCAGTGCTGGAATTACAGGTGTGTTCTGCTGCATCAGACTGTAGCTTACTTCTTTGTTTGTTTTTCAAGACAGGTTTCTCTGTGTAGCCCTGGCTGCACTGAAACTCACTTTGTAGACCAGGCTGGCCTTGAACTCAGAGATCCACTGCCTCTGCCTCCTGAGTGCCTCTGGGACTAAAAGTGTGTGCCCCCCCACCCCCCCACCCCAGTCACATCGGTTTTTTTTTTAACCCCTGCGCATACTGGGGGCCTGAACTCAGGTCCTCATGTTTGTACAACAAGCACTTTAGAGACCAAGCCATCTCCCCAGCCTGGGATTCAGAATTTCCAAGGGTTCCCTTTTGTCAATTTTTGCACCCTTGAGGCACATACTGCTGTTGTCTAAACAATATGGTCTTACTCAAGGGATTTCTGTCATGCTGCAGAGCTGGGGTGTGGCACAGGAACACTGGGACACCCTATATGCTTCTAATGCTCCCAGAGCTGGTCTTGCTATGCCTGGCAGAGACAGAGTGGAAATTTGATGCTGCACTAAACAGTTCTGTGAAACAGGTGATGTGAGAGTACCTGGTGCACACCAAATGTATAGTTCCCATCAACCTGTGGCTGAGACCAGGGGACCACTGCTCTCTCTAATCTGAATGTCAGCGTCCTTGTAGTATAGCCTATGGTGATAGGAAGCTTCATGGTCAGGTCAGGAGGAAGATGATATAGGAGTGCTATCCACAGAGAAGACATCCCAAGGATGAACGTGGCGGCATCTGCCTTTAATTCCAGCACTCGGTAGACAGAGTGCTCTATGAGTTCAAAGCCAACCTGGTCTATGTAGAGAGTTCGAGGCCAGCCAGAGTCACATAAGACTATGTCTTTAAAATGAAACCTAAAAAAGAGATCCCAAAAGCTGCCTCCCCCTTCCTCCATGTGAAGACATCCATACAAATGATCCAGACACTGAATCTGCCAGTGCCTTGATTTTGGACTTCCTCGTCTTCAGAACGTCAAAAAAAACCGAGATTCTACTGATTGTAAGCCTCCTGTGGTGTTTTGTTGTAGTAACTTTACAGACAAGGACAGCTGGCGACGGTCTTTTATTCCCCCTTCTCTCCATTATCTGGCACTGCCTGAGCTCATTCCACCCTAAACTGTTTCAGTTGTCTCAGACAAAAACAAACAAACAACAAACAAACAAAACAAAAAAGAAAAAAACCAACTAAACAAACAAAATCCCCAAACAGAAACTCTGCAGAAGCAAAGGAGGCCTCATACCGAGAGGTCATTAGTTTATCTTACAAATGTTCTCAACACTGCGTCTATCCTGAGTGACAGCAAGGGGGAAAGAGAGACTCATCCCATTTACCACGCTGGGATGCTCAGAGCAAGCACATACAGAAACCTATGTACAGGAGAGGGAGGAAGAGAGGAGCAGAAAAGCTTTGGAGAGAGTGGGAGCTCAAAAGCGTAGATCCGAGTTTACCTTCTAACTGAAGCTTCTAAGCCAGGAAGGAATTCAGCTAAGGAATGGGATGAGGGGAGGGGACGGGGTGGGGGGGATGTGAGTGTCACAGAAAGTAAGTGTTGTGTGATTGATGGTATCCTACACCTTATCAGAACTAAATGCTGCCAGAGTTGAAGCAAATGCTATAAACAAGGAAGGCATAAAGGAGAGAGGAGGCAATAGAGAGTAGTAGGGACTGTGGGGATTGGGACCATAAGCCCCATTTTAGACTCTTCTAAGTACCAAAAAAAAAAAAAATACAATGTTGATGCTGGCTAGTGAGCAAAGAGGGTATAGAGAGGGGAATGAGACCTATGTTTAATATTTCAAGGTAAATATTTCATGTCCCATTAACTTATTTACTCTACAAACAGGATTTTCCTGAAGGCATCAGAGAGGCTCCTGGGAGTACATCTGTTTGCTGAGCTGATCTAGGATGCCACAGGAAAACCTAGAAGTGTAGGTGCTCTGAAGAGCCGCAAGAGGACACAGTTGTAGCTGGTTAGTCAGTGGTCTGCCTGCTCCAACAGAGCTCCCTTTGTTTGGATCCCAGAAAGGAAGGGATCCCAGTAGCCTGGACTGTGGTGAGGAGTTCACCCTAAGGCTTCAAGTGTGGGGCAATGACCCATCCGAACCAGAGAGGATGCATTAGATAAACAGCTTGTTGCTGCTGATTCTACACAATTCTTTTAAAATAGGAAGACCATGGGAGTCCCGGCACTAAGGTGGCAGAA
Source organism: Mus caroli (assembly GCF_978045245.1). NCBI lineage: Eukaryota > Metazoa > Chordata > Mammalia > Rodentia > Muridae > Mus > Mus caroli. The sequence goes on from NW_028227268.1 coordinate 73,302,053, forward strand.
ATAAGTGGATTTCTCTATGAATTCTAAGACAGCCTAGTCTACATACCAAGTTCCAGGCCAGCCAGAGCTCCATAGTGTTGGACCCTGTCAAAAAAACAAAACAAAACAAAACAAAATGAAGAGCAGGAGGAGAGGAAGAAGAGGAGGAAGATAATGATTGATGATGACGATGATGATGATTTTAAAAAAAGGGGGAAACTCTAAGCTTGTTGAACAGTCAAAGCCAAGGCCAAGGGCACCTGTAAGCCATTCTCTGATCTCCACATTCTTACCATGATACACACACACACACACACACACACACACACACACACTACAATACTCTTTAAAAAGCCAACTAAAGACTCCTACTGCTGTTAGCGTTGGGTAATGGGTTCAAATACACAGTGAGATGCTCAGAGAACTAGGATCAGAAAGCCAGAAGGGTTCATGAAAGGCCTGCCTTCCAGAGTCGTCCAGGACACCCCAGAAGCAACTCAGAGATAGGGCAAGGTCTCTGCACAAAGGACATGTTGACACCCCCAAACCCCAAGGACCAGATCTACATACTTTTGCCAGGAAGAAGTATGTGCCCTTGGAGGTTATAACAATCTTGCTCACAGGTCCATTGTGGACCTCAAGGCTTCTCAGAATGCATCCTTTGGGGAGGGTGCCATGATTGCATATAGGAGGTGCCTTGAGTAGTCCAGGTCACTCACTGGAGCTTCTAGGGTGTTCGAGGAGGATTAGAGGCTAATGACTAAGGCAGACCTTCATCTTCAGTTTCCATCTTCTGAAGGACCTGCTTTTAAATCTCTTCACCATATTTTGCCTGTGTACTGCACGTTTGCCCTGCTTGCAGTCTACCTTTAAGCAACACACCCAGCCACCCTGCTCTGTGCCCAGTGAAAGCATCTTATCCAGCATGCTTTCTGGCTTTTGGTTAGCCATGGCTAGTAGGAGACTGAAGTGTAAGAAGACAGAAGTGAAATCAACACATTTATCTTTGGGGTGACTGGGTCTCTTCCAAAGGCATTTAGGTACTGTCTGCCGGGTATGCAATTTGCTCTGTGAGGATCTGGTCCTTGTAAGTCTAGAACTGGTCCCTTCCCAACTGGGCAGACCCTCTTCTTTGCACTCCCTGGGATTGAACCCTCATGCATGGTAGAGAAAGAAGCACACTGCCACTAAGCTACATCCCCAACCCCCAGATGAGCATCCTCCTAACCTTGCATATTCTTTTCAGTTAACCAGTATCTTAGCTAGGATTTCATTATTGTGAAGAGACACCATGACCACAGCAACTTTAATAAAGGAAACCATTTCACTGGGGCTGTCCTACAGTTTCGGGGGTCTAGTCCATTATCATCATGGTGGGAAGCATGGCAACATCCAGGTAGGCATGGTGCTAGAGGAGCTGAGAGTTCTATATCTTGATCCACACGCAACGAGGAAAAGACTGTGTCACACTGGCCAGACTTGAGCATATATGAGACCTCAAAGCCCACCAGTGACACAGTTCCTCCAACAAGGCCACACCTCCTGATAATGCTACCCCCCATGGGCCAAGCATTCAAACACTAGAGTCTATGGGGGCCATGCCTGTTCAAACCACCACACTAGCCTAGGGAGTAATTGAGGTGAATGAGCTGTCTGAGTTTGTCTAGGGCTTTTCTGCTTTTAGCAGTTGGGCAACCTCTTAGCCCTAAGTAAACAGGAGCAATCACTGTAACAGCTACCTGACGCCTGGAGCCCCTGGTATTGTTGGGTAGCTCGATAGGTAGTAACAGGATTAGGGGACATAAGAGCTGGGTCTTCCTCTAGTAAACAACAGCTTCTAAAACCAAAGACTGGAGCTTTAAGGTCACACATGTCCCCATCCCTGAGAGGTGAGGTGACATCCTAAACTGCCTAGAATGTCATTAATTGATAACTATCTAAATCCGGACCCAGGAGCCCTAAACCTTAAAGATTACTATATAGTAGGAGGCTTTCTGATGAAGAATAAAGACATACAACCCCCACCTCTCACCCTGTAGAAATTAAACCATATAGACCGGTCTACCAGATCTAACATAAAGCTCCCAGAAAACACTGCTTCCTAGAGATCTTAGAAATAATGTAAAACCTGCCCTAGGATAACACTAAGTAGCTACTTCTCCCAACCAGTGTCCCTCCAACCCCACATCTAGATGGCTTCAGGACATTGTGTGTGTGTGTGTGTGTTTTAGTGTTTTACTGGGGACTGAATTTAGGTCTTCAAACACACTGGCCAAGTGTTCTGCCATCGAGATACACTGCTAAGCAGTTAGCTCCTTCCTCTGAATGGAAACAACTCCTCCTGACAGAGGAAGGAGGCTCATGAGACTCAGAAGTTTTCTGTACCTTACAAAGTTCTGGAAGCTGTGAAAGAAATTCACAAGGCCTATCCCCAACTGTGATGCAAGTCGCAAGCAACTGAGGAGAGGAGACCCTGTGGTACAACTGCCAGCAAGTAGTGCAGGGAGCTGCAGGGACAAGCAGCCTTCACAGGGCTCAGCCATGCTGCATTTCAGTGATAAAGCTGTTTTCAAGTCAACCCTGTAAGTAGCCCCCCAAAAAACTCACTGGTAAGCCAAGCGAAGCTAGGGTGGAATGTGTCTTTGGCCTGTTGTCACTCTATCTGGGATGAGAAGACATTTGTTTGTGTCTCCACAGGAAGAGTCTCGCAAGAACTGTAGATAAGGATAAAGGTCTCTTTGGCTGTTGTCTACTCTCAACCCTGGAGTAAGCACCACACTCTGCAATAAGCTCCTCCTATCTTCTGAGATAAGCTCTGTGTGTCTTATCTGAATTCTTTAGATAGAGATCACAAGAGCCAAAGAGATCCCATGGAGCCAAAAGGAGTCAAGTGGGAGATTCTTGGTGACACTGCTGCTTGTCTGTTTCCTTGAATTCCTTTTTTTTTTTAAGAGACAGGGTTTCAAACCCAGTATGCAGCAGAGGATGACCTTGAATTCCTCTGGTCCTCCTGCCTGCATCACTTGAGTGCTGGGATACCAGGTGTGTATTAGCACATCAGACTCTTCCTTACATTTTTTTTTTTAAACTAAGCTCAGAATAAGATCCCAAAACTATGCACTGAACTTCTAGTCTGTCATGACCACTGAGAAGAACTGACAATCCTGGCTCTCCCCCAAGGGTGACAATTGTCTGGCAATGAACCTGGCCATGTCCACAGAGGGGCTTGTGCTCAAGGTATTCTCGTCCCCTTTGGAACTTGATGTTGGCTGCTCTTACCATCCACGTTTTCTGCCTGTCTCCACAAGTAGCTGAACCAGTGTTCTCCTATACATTTCATCTTAGAATGGTATAGGTAAGGGTGGGTTGGGGGGAGATAGGGGTAGGGAATAGAGGAGGGCCCTCAATCTGAAGGTGAATTACCTATATTAGTCTGTTTTCTGTTGCTAAAACAAAATAGTGGGGGCTGATTAATGTACAAAGAAAACAGGCTCATAGAATATTTCATAACTAAATAACTTACAGTTAGGCTGAAAGTCAAACAGCACGGCCTTGGTTTCTGGGGAGACCTTGTAGGGGGGAATCTCATTATGATGGATGCTAGCATAATGGTATGAATGTAAATCAAGAGGGAGAGGTTATCTTGTGATACAAGAAGCCAGCAATCAGGGAGTGAGCCATCTAACTATGACAACATCTTTATTTTGAAGACTTTTCAATGACCTAATGACTTCCCACAAGACTCTACCTCTCTTAGATCTTACATTACTCTCTCTTATCATTAGTTTTGTTAAAAAAAAAACACAAACAAAAACTCTTTTACACACTGAACCACCTCAGCTGCCAGGTTCTCTTTACATTACCACGTTGAGACCCAAACTTCCAATATGCAAATCTTTAGCAGAAAATCACATAGAAACTATATCAGTGTCTCTGCCAAGTTATCCAGGTCCATAGTGGCCTGTAGCTGTAAATCTCTGAGCCTGGAGCAGGGACAGCAAGTTAGGTTTGGGACTCAGAACCCTTTGCTCCATCAGTCAGAAGAAAAGGGTGGGCCATACAGACAGGGCAATAAAGCAGACATCTCAAGCAAGAGGTAGCCTAACCCAAGATCATGACCTGACCCCCCAGAGCCTGCCTAGAGTCCTTCTCTGTCTCTATTGTAGCCTCTTGGCTGTGTTTGCTGATATGGTTGGGTGAACCCAGCTGGTTCAGGAAGAAAGGCCTGTCTGTGTCTAAGCACGCAGAAATGGTGTCTTCTGGTGTGGCTAAAGCCAGGAGGGGCACCTCTGTACCTGTTTTCCTGGAGATGGCACCCTTGGTTTCCTCTGTGGATTCAGGTCTCTGACTCCCAGCCTTGAGTCACATGAGCAATCAACACAGTGGCCGTGTTCTGCTGACTCCTCAAGTTTTGCTCATGTCCTGAAATAACTTTACCCCTCTACAAAAACCTCCTCTTAAAAATAGAAACCCAGCTTGTGTACCTCAACTCCCTTTCCTCAACAATATTATCTTTAGAACATGTTTTTCAATGATAGCAGATATGCAGGCATCTATTTTTTGTTAGGAAAAAAACTCAAATGTGTACCAGAATAGCCTGAATTACCCTCATCTACTCGCCTCCCTTAGTCAACCATCATCAATATTTAATCAACTTGTTTTACTGACCACCCCCTCCCCCACTTTTTTTTCTGGAACAAATTCTAAGATGATTAATTCACCATGTGGATTTACAAATGAAGATTCGTGTGGGCATAATACTACTTTATTATTCTCAAACACTTCCATTATCTCCAAAATATCTTTTTGTTATTTTTTTTTCTGGTCCTAGAGATCAGATCTGTCTTACACATGTTAGACAAGAGTGCTAGCTGGGTGTGGTAGCTCTTGTCTGCAATCCTGGCACTCAGCAGGCAGAGGCAGAGGCAGAGGCAGAGGCAGAGGCAGAGGCAGAGGCAGAGGCAGAGGCAGAGGCAGAGGCAGAGGCAGAGGCAGAGGCAGAGGCAGAGGCAGAGGCAGAGGCAGAGGCAGAGGCAGAGGCAGAGGCAGAGGCAGAGGCAGAGGCAGAGGCAGAGGCAGAGGCAGAGGCAGAGGCAGAGGCAGAGGCAGAGGCAGAGGCAGAGGCAGAGGCAGAGGCAGAGGCAGCCTTGGCTACATGATGAGACCCTGTCTTGAAAAACAAAAGCAAAAAGTAAAACAAAACAAACAACAGGAGCCCTTCCACCGAGGTGAGTCCCTAGCCATACAGAGTATATAGTTATGGCTTATTTGTTCAAATCGGGGTACAAACAGCATCTGGCCATGGCAGTGGCAAGCATACCTCTGAGACTTAAGAAAATATGTAATCCACAAAAACATTTATAATTTCCCCCATGTCACTTAGGACAGTCTAGTGGTAGTAAGTGCTTCTCCACCCTGCAAAGCTGTAGGGCTCTGTTTCCTGCCTGGCTCACTTGCTGGCAAGGAGACTGTGAGTACCTCGTGATGCTGGAAAAGCAGAAGCCCTGGAGCCCAGAGCCCGCACCTGAAGACCAGGGAGAGATGTGAAAGTCAGCATACTACAGTGGCAGCTGCCAGGTCATGGAGAGAACTGGTCCTGGAGTTGGCTGGCCAGCAACAAGCTTTGTACACCCTGTGGCATCGAGGAGTGTGGTGAGAATTTTGGTTTCTTAAAAACCCCAGTTATGTCATGTGAATGTTTTTGTCTTAATCCCAGGTGTGGGATGTGGGGCTGCTTCAGACTGTCCACAGTCTACGAACAATTACAATTACTAACTACAATTGTCTCGTGCTCTAGAGGGACATGATTTTTTTTTTAAAAAAAACAGTCGCAGGTAATTTAATTCTGGGGACTTTTGAGAGGGGAGAGCCCCAAGAGGACCTGGGAAGCTTCAGGTCCCCCTGCTGCTGATTCCTGTTGCTGCTTTTGCTATTGCTAGACTGCTGGTTTATCACTATAATTATTATTCTTATTAGTGTGTGTGTATGGGTGTGTGCACACACATTCACATGTATATGGCTGTAAGTACGAGAGTGCCATGGTTTGTATGGAGGCAGAAAACATATTTCCAGGTTCCATTCCCATCTATGGGCATGTTGGTGTGCAGAAGGGCCTTCGGGTCCCCACAGCCAAGGTCTCTGTCACACATGCTTCTCAAACAAACCCACAAGGATCAGTTTCTTCATGTGACAATGACAAGACAACCTCCAAAAGTCCCTCTCAGCTGGGATGTGTGACAGAAAAGCCATCTGGCCAACACCCGTCCCGAGGCCAGTGACCATTTCGTTTCAATCTGTGGTTTTGGGAGAAAATAATTAAGGCTCTGGATGCTGCCAACAGGGTGGCTCCGTGCTGTCCTTGGCAATGACCCCTAAAGCAGAGCCCCGCCATGAAGCTCTCTGCTCTGGTTCCAGCCCCACCCACCAGTTAGCTCACTTACAGCATCAGAGGTAGTCATCCCTTCTCCATGGATGGCTGGTGCCCCTTCCCTAGCTACAGGTCTCAGGCCCTCTTTGTCTTACTCCTGTGGGACAGGAGCCTGCCTCTGTCTGCTGTCCTCTAAGCATCCACCCTGTGCTTCCAGAGTTCCCATCTGCCCTGTCGAAGGCCGGGAGCCAGATGTTCTCGGTCCTACTTTACAGACAGAGAAATCAAGGCTCTGGAAACTAACAGCTGTTGCCCAGGGTCCAAAGCCAGCCAGCCTGATTGGATCAAGCCTCCCGCCGTGGCTTCTTCAGCACTCACCCTTCACCAGTTCAAATCTCTGGCTTACATCTATCTCTGTCGGGTCCTTTCCTGAGCTTTAGAACCACGGCTGACTGAAAAGAGTCTGTGGGGTGTTTTCTTGGTTGATTGGTGTGGAAGGGCCCTATTCATTGTGCCTGGTGCCACCCCTGAGCAGATAGTCCTGGGTGCTATAAGAAATCAGGCTGAGCAAGACATGGGGAGCAAGCCCTAAGCTAGCAAGCAGCACTCCTACATGGCCTCCATCAGTGAGGAAAGTCAGGGCAGAAATCAAGCAGGGGCAGGAACCTGGAAGCAGGAACTGAAGCAGAGGCTTACCTCACCCTTTTCTCCCTAAGTTACTTTGATCATGGTCTTTATCATTGCAACAGAAACCTAACTAAGACATTTCCCTTCCTAAGCAAACTGTAACCTGCTACCATTCCATATGCTGAAGTCCAGCAAATGGCTTTCCTGTCGGCCCCTCGGGCTGAAACCACTGAGTTCAGTCTCTGCTTTTCTCACCCCCAAAGGCCTGTTTGGGTTCCTTGCTAGGGCTCCCCTGACTCACTTCCCTTCCACCCCGCATCTGCACTGAAGCCCATCCACCCAACCCCGAAATCTTCCCAAAAATGAAATTCTCACCATGCTACTTCTGCCTAATGTCTTTATGGGGCCAGAGAAATAGCTCAGAAGTTAAGAGTATGTACTGCTCTTCCAGTACACCCCAGTACTCACGGCAGCCTAAAACTCTGCCTTCCGATCTGATACGCCCTTCTGACCACTGTGGGCACCAGTGTGCACGCACTCGCACGCACACATACTCACACTCACACACATGGACACACACACACACACTCACACATACATACACACACACTCACAATACATTAACACACATATACATGACAAATAATTAAAAATGAAAATAAATCTTTTTTTTTTTTTAACAAAAGATTTCCACTGAGCCTCTGAAAACAGAGAGTGGGAAGTTTAGGCCTGCCCTGTTCCCAGTCCCCAACACCCAGGCTACTGTGCTGGCAATCTTAACTCAAGCCAAGGTTCTAATTCCTACAGGTCCAGATTCTCACATCTGTCTGCCTTTCTTCTGCCTCCCCCTGCCTGGTCAGATACATTCCCGTACCGCTTCACTGAATTAGGAAACATCTATCCAGTTGTGATGAGGAAAACGCTTTTACAGCCCATTAGCCATGTGCTGGGTCTGGTCTGGTAATAGCACCTCCAACATTCTCCACTCCACCCCATCCCACAGCGACTCTATAACACACACCAATCGTGTCACGTGCTGCGTTAGACTCCGCACACGAGTCCCTGGGCCATCCATAGACGTCCAGGGAAGAATCCTCTGCAGTTCACAGGAGTGACTCAGGGAGTAGGAGGTGAGCTCGGGACTGCCGAAGGCCATAAGCTCAAGAAAGCTGACCGGAAGTCAACAGGGGGTGAGGGTAAACACCCAGATGCAGCTGTACCTACGCCAACACTGAAATTTTCAGTTGTGTGGATAAGTCTCTCTCTCTCTCTCTCTTTCTCTCTCTCTCTCTCTCTCTCATTCTTTCTTTCTTTCGTTCTTTTTTTTTTTTTTTTTTTTTTTGATCTTGCCTCAAGTTTATTTGTAAAAACAGCACAGGACACTGGTCATCTGCAAATAGTGTGTAGGTAGGTGAGTCCCAGCAGTCCGTCTGTCTTCACGCTGGCAGGGGCCTTTTCTATGGGACTTCACAGGGGTTGGGCACCTTCGGGAGCCCGAGCTGGAGCTGCAGCCTCTGCCATGGTTTGAACCTTGGGCTTTGGCTGGCAGAGCCCATGACCCTTAGCCATGTAACTTCGAATCTGCTTCCCAAGCTTGGGGTGAGAGATGAAAGTCAGAAGCCGAGTTTGCTGCTGGGGGCCTCTGCGCATGCTCTCACAGCCTTTGCGTTATTGGCCTGCATCTTCTTCAGGCCTTTCTTGTTGTGTTCCTTGGCAAAGCGCATGCTCCTCAGGAACTTGGGGGTCAACTCCCTGAAGAGATTCTTATCTTTGTGACCGGGGTTTCTTGATGCCATTTTTGTGCCATCTGTGGGACTAATTGTGTGTGGTGTGGTTCTTGGACTTGGCCGTGTCTGCACCGTAACTCTCAGCCCCTGAAATGCCTGGGACTAGAAGAGAATAAATGTCTTTTCCACTTACACTGTTAAGTGTTTTCTTTTTTGTTGTTGTTGTTTTTTTTTTGTTTTTGTTTTTCGAGACAGGGTTTCTCTGTATAGCCCTGGCTGTCCTGGAGCTCACTTTGTAGACCAGGCTGGCCTCGAACTCAGAAATCCACCTGCCTCTGCCTCCCGAGTGCTGGGATTAAAGGCGTGCGCCACCACGCCCGGCCAGTGTTTTCTTTTGATCGCATGCTATGGGAGGAACCACAAGTGACTCTTTTTCTAGGCACAGTGAGTGGCTCTTCCCACCTACTCCTTATTACCTGTTGGACTTGGCATAGTAAGTTTGATACGTGCCTTCCAGTTTGACCATGAACCAAGGGCACACATAGAGATCAATGTATCATGGCCTTGCGGCAGTAGCTCAAGCCATAGTACAAGATTATCCCAGGATCTACTCCAGGAATGAGTGAGTCCTTGCCTTGGCTGGGAGAAGCTTCCTGAACAGGGCCTCATTCTTGTCTTGGCATCACTACACTGCCTTTGCTTCCCCCAGGCACTGACTATCGAGGAAATGGGAGGAACGAGGAATGGAATGGGGAGGATCATTCTCCCTCCTCGGCAGCTTCCCCTGACCTCAACCACCTGCGATCCTCAGACAGTTGGTGAATATGGAGGATTCTGTGTACTGGAACCACCAGCCTCTTCCCCCTTCCCCCTTCCCCCCCTTCCTCCTTCCCCCCTTCCCCTCTGAAGACCCTTTGACCTCTTATTCCAGGCAATTCCAGCATGAACTCTGGTTCTCAGACTCCAGAGCAAACCCAGGGCAGGGGAACTTGAGCTCACTGTGTAAAGACCCCCTTGCCATCTAGAGAGGGCACCAGCTCAAGCCCCCAAAGGCAGATTAAACAGATGGCAGTGGGCATGAGAGGTGACTAGCATCATGAAGATAGTGCTCAGCTCCCTGGAATAAATACCTTTCCTTTCCTTTCCTTTTTTGCTCAAGCTAGTTTGAAGTGTTCCTGCCCATCAATGAGCAGGGACTCACAGCCAGTGCTGCTTGAGGCCACAGATTGTCGGACTGTGAGCATAGAAACTTGGAAGAAGAAGAAGAAGAAGAAGAAGAAGAAGAAGAAGAAGAAGAAGAAGAAGAAGAAGAAGAAGAAGAAGAAGAAGAAGAAGAGGAGGAGGAGGAGGGGGGGGGGGGAGGGGAGGGGGAGGGGAGGGGGAGGGGGGGAAGAGCCAGACAGAGCCAAGTGCTCTGCAGAAAGCCCACAGTAGGAAAGCACACACAGAAGTCCAACATAATGAGAACTTGAGGGTTCCCACTCACAAGGATTTAGGGAACATAATGTCATAGTCTAAGTCATCTTCAGGAAACCAAGGACCAGAACAACCAGGCATAAAGTCACATGATACCACAGCTCCTGCATCCCATGGGCAGTCACTATGACCTGCCTGTGAATTTAGTGTCAGTGGAAGAGAGGACTGGGTGAGCATCCCTGCCACCAAAGCAGCTGCCTGCTATAATCCCATCCATGCACATGGCTGTGCCAGGCTACAGACCAGTGTGTCTGGATGCTGGTCTATTGGCAGTTATTATTGCTGAACCACAGACTCACAAAAGGGTCCAGAGCATCTCAGTCCACAGGCTGAGATCATGGCATGGGAAAATTTGTACTCTCAGAGGAAAGAGTCGGTTCTTCCTGCTCTAGGTTTATTACCAAGGTAGGTTTTTTTTCCAGTTTGGGGTGTTTATTTGTTTGTTTGTTTGTTTGTTTGTTTCGAGACAGGGTTTCTCTGTGTGGACCTGGCTGTCCTGGAACTCACTCTGTAGACCAGGCTGGCCTCAAACTCAGAAATTCGCCTGCCTCTACCTCTCAAGTGCTAGGATTAAAGGTGTGCGCCACCACTGCCAGGCCAGTTTAGGATTTTTAAAGATATATTCTCTTGGCACATCTCAAGTATGACTGTAGCTGTCATGCCATGTGCTCGTTCGGCATGCTTTAATTCTCCTGTCTCAGTGGGGTTTTGTGTCCTTTAACCAACACTTCCTATTTCATACATTTTCAGTGGGTGAGTGGGTGATATCTATGTAGATCTGTTAAATATAAAACACAAAAGTGATGCTGATTATGTAGCACAGTAGCATCTTTGTGACCCTCTTCTACTTCACTCTATAGCCAGTACCATCACCTGGCATCTCAGAGCCACAGGGAATTTCCTTGTGGGATTCATTCTTCATGCGACCAACAAATCCCCTACTGATTGGGGTTGGCTCTTCCTGACGTTTACCTGAAGACAGCACCAGGTAAGCAGGTATTTGCCCAGTTGTTCATTATGTCTGGAATGATGTTATACCTGAATATATATATATTTTAATATCTTTGCAGCATGTTGCGTGCACATGGATGCTTTCTGAAGCACTCTGTGAAAGGTCTTTATCTCACAGATGATGTCTGCTTTGTTGATGTTTTTGTTTCTTTTGTTACTTTATTGGGTTCTTATACCTTCCACCCTTCTGACCCTTATTCCACCCTAATCCTTTCCAACCCTGAAACACTAGGTAGGAGAGAAAGAAAGTTAGAGAGGAAAGGAGTTATAGACAGATCTCTGTAGACTACTTCCTGCTGATTAGGGATGTTGGGTTCCTTGGGAGCAAGTCCCGTCTCTGACATCAGGATATCTCTAACCACCAATCTAGAATTCCAGCAATCCAGCAATAGCAAAAGCAGCAGGAGGAACCACCAGCAACCAGAACCAGCAGCAAGGACGAGCAGCATTAAGAATCAGCAGCAGGGACAGCAGTAGGGGGAGCAACAGCAAGCACAAGGAACACACCCGAAATGCTAAACAAGCCAGACCCTTGCAGGCAGAGCTTTGCCCTTCTCTCTTCACTCTCTCATGGTGTCCCAGCTACTAGACCTGAGGAGGCAGCATGAGCAGCTGACAGGACAGAGTGAAGTAGGCTTTATGGTCAGGAGAAGAGAGGAGGAGGAAGGGAAGGGGAGGGGGAGGAGGAGGAGGAGGAGGAGGAATGCTTCAGAGACTGAGGATTGCACTGTTGGGCAAAATTAAACAAGTAGCAATATAGCTGAGAAGTAGGAACAAAGAACAAGTATGTTCTTCCCAGACCCATCTAAAGCCTTCTAAACGCTGGGACTTCTAGGAGCGAAGCAGGACACTCTACCTGTGCCAAGATGGCAGCTGTAAAAGGAGAGCTCTTCCCACAAATCTGTAGTATGGTTATTCTACTTACATATGGTCCCAGAGAAAGTTTGGACGTGGACACTGTCTTGTGTGTGTGTGTGTGTGCGCGCACGCGCGTTTGTGTGTGTTTGCACGTGTGTAACTCTGACTTTATAGAGATCCCAAGAAATTTACTGAAATAAAACCCAATCCTGTTAGAATAGGGTTTGCATTCCAAATTAAACTTGACCATAGTGGGGGGGGGGATTTGTAAAGCTATTTTTTTTTGCATCGTTCAAAGCCCCCTGAATATGGATGTCACCTGGATATAGGGGTGGTTTCAAGATTTTCATTAAAAGACCTTTCATGTAGATATGGGAAGTCACAGGGAATGCACAAGCCATTCTTCAGTGCCAAAAGTCATTCCTGCTCCAAGTGTTTGAACTCTGAGAGATGACGGTCTGCATGGAGGCTGTCTGATAGAAACTGAGGCCTTTGGTGCTAGAATACAGGGATCTTACTCACCTCCCTCTCCTGGTTTTGTGCTCAATATCCTCTGACTAAACCCAAAGGGAAGTAAAAAAAAATCCCTTGATGGGGGTCCACATGGGTCAGACTTCTGGAATATAGAAGGGTGGAGAAGAGTCTGGAACACCAAACAACAAGTGTCCAGGTGAGTTCCCACCCTTTGCAAAGTAGGAGTGGGGCGAGGTCATGAAGTCTCAAAGCCCACCTCTAGCAGGCTTCACACCCCAAACATCTCATAACCTCCCCCAAAGAGTGCCACCAGCTGGAGACCAAGTGCTCAAACACAACGAGCCTACAGGACACTTCCCTCATTCTAACCACCACAACGGCTGTGCACAGGAATCGTCACTGAAGGGCTCTCGTAGAGGGGATGCCAGTCCCCTGAGCCAAAGGGAACTGCTGTCGGGGACTCTGAGAACTCAGAGTTCTCTGAGACACTCATTTGTGCCTCTCTGTCCCTAGTTCATGTCTCAGGGTCTCCTCTCTCTGCGCTTGGCATGTTTAATGAGTCCAGCTACTCTGACTAGTTAATTGTTTTTGTTATTCTGCAAACCTTCTACTCAGTCTCCAGACTTGCTCCTCAGCCTTATGTACCCCCCCCCCCCCGCTCCTCAGTGACTGGTACTGAGACAGACGGGCATTAGGGAGAAGAAGGGACTAAGCAGAGAAAGGAAGAGACCCTCTCTACCGTCCTGGTTCTGATCACCTATCTCTTCTTGGCTGATGCCTAGGAATTTTGCTATAACTAGCCATGCCACCTGAAAAAGAACTGTACTTTCTTGTTTGAGGCATCAGAAATCAAATTAAGAATAGGTAATGTGCTGGGCATGGTGGTAACACCTTTAATGCCAGCTCTCAGAAGGCAGAGGCAGGCAGATCTCTGTGAGTTTGAGGCCAGTCTGGCCTACAAAGTGAGTCCAGGACAGCCGCCAGGGCTATTACTGGTTGCTCTTACAGAAAACCCAAGTTTGGTTCCCAGCACCAACCCTCTTCTGGCACACACACACACACACACACACACACTAAAAGAATGGCTATTGAACTGAGCCCCAATCACAATCCTTTGTCACCAGTTTCTAAGTAACAATTTTGAAATCAGTGGTTTAGTCTTATTGATGTTGCCTTCTCTAGCTGCAAGCCTGCAGAGCATGCCTAAGTATCTTATCTCCAAGGAGAGAATTGTGTGGATAAGAAAACAAAGTATACCGGCATATACTTTCCCTCCTGCCTAAGCTGACTTGCAGAATAAGTGACTTCAAGGCCACAAGTGACATTTGGAGCAGCTTGGGGACACCCCTCCCTCCTCTAACAATGGAACTTGAGTCTGATCAGTAACCTCACGCTGACTCTCTCTGACATTTTTTCCTGTGCTGAACATCAGCTTCCATGGTACACCTGAAGAGAGCTTCCTGGGGCTCTCGGGGGTTCCCAGGCTGCACTGCATTGGTGAGCTAGCTGCAGCTCCTGGTGCAGTGATGAAGCCATCTTGCAGGTTGGCAGGGAGTTCTTGGATGCTACCTGCATTCACATCCCCTCTGTTCACTTCCTCTTGTTACCAGGCACATTTCTAGTCCACTGCTTAAACTTTTAGTGGATGCTGGTCATCTATAAAACTTTCTCAAAGGCTGGAGAGATGGCTCAGTGGTTAAGAGCACTGGCTGTTCTTCCAGAGGTCCTGAGTTTAACTCCCAGCAACCACATGGTGGCTCATGATCATCTATAACAGTATCTGATGCCCTCTTCCGTCATGCAGAGGCACAGGAAGACATATACATAAACATATTAAAAAAAAAAAAAAAAAAAAAAAAAAAAAAAAAAAAAAACCTCTTCCAGTACAGTATCTGAGGTTTCACTTTCAAAAGTGAAGGCCTCACTCTCAGTCAACGCCTATCTGAAGCTTCTAGTGGAAGGCTTAATGTAAGAAATCAACTTACAGGCAGTGGTGGCGCATGCCATTAATCCCAGCACTTGGGAGGCAGAGGCAGGCGGATTTCTGAGTTTGAGGCCAGCCTGGACTACAGAGTGAGTTCCAGGACAGCCAGGGCTACACAGAGAAACCCAGTCTTGGAAAGAAAGAAAGAAAGAAAGAAAGAAAGAAAGAAAGAAAGAAAGAAAGGAAGGAAGGAAGGAAGGAAGGAAGGAAGGAAGGAAGGAAGAAAGAAAGAAAGAAAGAAAGAAAGAAAGAAAGAAAGAAAGAAAGAGAAAAGAAATCAACTTACAACATTTAAACTGCTGCTCTGAATAACATGGCAAAGGTTCTTACAGTCTGTTTTAAAGTCATAATTTTTGTTATTTTGCAATTATAAAGAAAAGGGATTCGATTCCCATTTTTGGTGACTTTGCTGACAGGTTTTGTTTTCTTTTTTAGAATTATTTCCTGCATCCTAACTCCATCTAACCTTGCCTTGCCCTTGGTTGGTTGAGATGCTGGCCCACCAAGTATCTCAGCTACTTGATGCTCTAATGCCTCACTGTCTGCCTATACTTATCTCATGCTAACAGCAGTGATCATTTGAGTAACAATGGCATTGCCACATGCTAGATGTCCCATGGTTCACATCCACCTAGTCACATAAGTGAAATCTGTGTGATGTTTAAAGCTATCTTCAGCCAACAAGGTCCCTGGGAACATTCAAATATGATCAATTGAGAAATAATTTCTTTTGTTATTTTAATTGGAAAGGGTGCGTAGTCATTCCTCAAGGCAAACTAAAGCCACTTGATGTTCTTCTATGTGCTTCTGAATTCCTGCCTTGAAATGTGCATATCCTACAGCTTTGTGCTGTTTTGATGCAAGGGAATTTGTTCATGTTCCCTGGAGTTTAACCACAGGTACCCCTCGGAAACACAGCATGGGCATATGTCCTGTGGGGCCTTGGTTTCAGGACTGCCCTGCATAGATTCAAAACTGAAGGATGCCCAAGCCTCTTACTAAAACAATGTTGCATTTACACATAATTGGTGTGTTTCTTTACTGTACATGAAGTCATTTTAGGTTACCTAGAACAAAGGAAATGATACAATAAAAATTCTGATAATATATATTGTTTAGGAAGTAATGACAAGGAAAAAAAAGTCCACACAAGTTCAATGCGTAGTTTTATAAAAGTGTGTGTGTGTGTGTGTGTGTGTGTGTGTGTGTGTGTCTGCATATGGGTATGTTCACCTAATTCCAGGTGTGGCTTCAAAGCCAGAAGAAAGTGTTAGATCCCTCTGGAGCTGGGTACTTGTGAGCTCGTCAGCATCAGTGCTGGGAATTGAACTTGGATCCCCTTCAAGAGCAATCCAAACCCTTAGCCACCCCAGTTCTGGGCAAATTTTTGTTTGTTTTGCTTTGTTTTAAGTATTTTTCTCCACGGTTGGCTGAGCTGATAGATGCAGAAGTGGTGTACTCTAGGCCACCTTATAGTTTGGCTATGTCCAGTGTGCTGGGGCACACCTTTACTCCCAGCACTCGGGAAGCAGAGGTGGGAAGATCACTGAGTTTGAGGCTAGCCTGGTCTACAGAGAGAGATTTCAAGGACAGCCAGGGTACACAGAGAAACCCTGTCTCAACCCCACCCCCAAAAGTGCATCTCAAAATCAAGTGCACTGGGTTAAAATCACGTAGAACAAAAAACTCAATTATAACCAACTATTTGTGTTCTTTTCACCATCCTGGAAACATTCAAAACTTCTAGAGCTCATCACAAGAAAGCACCCACCAATTTAAGCCATTTCTCACAGGGACTCCTTTCATGGGCACCTAGCCTGGTCCTCTGTCTCCTCTTCCTCAAGCTCCTCCTGTGAGATGGCCCTTTGCCAATTCCTTGCACCCTATACCACGCTATCAAGAAAGCTCTCACCGGGCAGTGGTGGCACACACCTTTAATCCCAGCACTTGTGAGGCAGGGGCAGGCAGATTTCTGAGTTCCAGGACAACCAGGGCTACACAGAGAAACCCAGTCTTGAAAAAAAAAAAACAGAGATGTGGTTAAGAGCTCTGACTGCTCTTCCATAGGTCTTGAGTTCAATTCCCAGCAACCACATGGTGATTCACAAGTATCTGAAATGGGATCTGATGTCCTCTTCTGGTGTGTCTGAAGATAGCTACAGTATACTCATATAAATAAAATAAATCTTTTTAAAAAGTTAACGTGGATTTTAAAAAACAAAACAAAAAACAAAAACAAAGAAACAAACAAACTAAAAAAGAAAGCTCTCATCTCCATCCTGCATGGGTATCATGTATAGGCATTCTGACTGGGCTAGCCAGAGATTGGGGGCGGGGGGTGGGGGCGGGGGCAGGGGCAGGGGCATGAGTTGTGAGTGACATGTTGGTCCAAGTGTGGGCTGTAATATGAGAACAAAACTGACATTAGTAGGTGTGATGGTTTACTGTCATTGTCACCTTAACTAGTTTAGAAGCACCTAGATGACACACCCCTGGGTATGCCTGTGTTTTTAGAGGTTCAACTGGGGAGGGAAGATCCATCCTCAATGTGGGCACCACTAACCTATGGGCTGTCCTGAATTACATAAGCAGAGAGTGGGAGAAGGAAGTGAGTTGAGCACCAGTACATCTCTCTCTGCCTGCTAATAGTGGATGCAGTGTCACAAGGCACACGTCTTGGGTTTAATGCTGTGAAGAGACAACATGACCATAGCAACTCTTACAAAGGAAAAGACGTAATTTGGGGCTGGCTTACAGTTTCTGAGGTTTTGCCCATTCCTGTCATGGCAGAAAGCCTGGCGACATGCAGGCAGACATGGTGCCAGAGAAGGAGCTGAGAATTCTACATCGTGATCTGAAGGCAGACTGGGTGTAGCATGAGCATAGGGGACCTCAAAGCCTGCCCTCACAGTGACACACTTCCTCTAATGAGGCTATACCTCCTAATAGTGCCACTCCCCATGGCCCAAGCATTCAAACACATGAGTCTATGGGGACCATCTCTATTCAAACCACCACACCACCAAATCTCCTGCCACCATGATGAATTAGATCCCTTCAAACTGTGAGCCAAAAATAATCGCTTTCTTAGGTTGTGTTTGTCTGGTATCTTGTCACAGCAGTAAGAAACGTTACTAAGACAGGGGATGTACAGATACAGAGTCACATGCTGACAGACATTTCCTCACATGGTAACTTGCCTTTGATTCCTCTGACACTAGCTAGCCCTGTCTGAAGCTTTTAGAGAAACATGGAGGCCACCGACCCAGGAGACCTTGACAGGCAGTCTGGCATGTTTCTCGAAGGTAATAACAAGTTTGTTTTTATTGAATTTATTTTCATGGTTACCTTCTATTTGTGGAAAGTTAATCTAGCTTTGCATTGAACTTAGTGATGTAATGGTATAGTTCAAAACATAAGGTTGTTTAAAATGAGAACAGAGAGACTTCTTTGAAACCCCAAGTGGCAAGCAAATGTGAAGTAGCAGTGGTGATAGATAGGTGTGTCCGGTCGATTCAGGATTCATCTGGTGACCGTGCATCAGTGTGCTCCCCCAGGGCTGCCTCTGCTTTCACCCCAGCCCTTTACAGAGGTGCCTCATCTTCCTGTGGCCGCAGTAACAAGTCCCTACAAACACAGGTGACTCAGAGCTCCACACATTCATCCTCCCACAGTTCTGGTGGCCAGACGTTTGATTGTGCTCCCTCTGAGGGCTCTAGGGAGAAGCCTTCTCATCCTTTCTCAGTGTTTGGCATCTGTAGGCTGTCCTGAGACTGTGGCTATGTAAACACCATCTCTTCTTGTCTGCCTTTCTTACTACAAGGACAACTCATTGTACGAGTTACTGTTTCGCAGCTGTGACAAAGCAGCTGACACAGTATATTTTTGGCTCAGAGTCTGAGGTGCAGGGAAGGGATGGCACTGGAAGCTGGAGGCAGCCAGCTACCTTGTACGTAGTTAGGAAGCAGAGCGAGGCGAATTCCAGTGTGCAGTCTGCTTCCTCCTTGAGCTTCATTTTGGGGCTCCAGACAGCAGAATGATGCTACCTCCATTAACTTAAACTAAACAGCTCCTCATGGGCATCCCAGGAGGCTTGTCTCCTAGGTGGTTCTAGAGCCTGTCAAGCTGGCATCACTATTGACGATCACATCCAGAAGGATAGAGATTTTGTCTGTTTTGTCTGATCCATCTCAGATTCTGTATGTGTTATGTGAGAGGTGCTCAGAAAACATACAGTGATCAATGAGTGCATGCATGCATTTGGAGTGCAGGATGAAATGAGGTAGGAAAAAGATATCAGGCCAGGGATGCCCAAGGTTCTGCCATAAAAGAGCATCCATCCCCCAAAGGTGCGGGTTTGACATCCTTTGCTTCCCGCATGGTTCTACTGGGAGGTGGTGGAACCCAGTGAGAGGTCTCTAGCACACCCTTCAGATCCCAGCCCTTCCTGTCTCTTTTTGCTTCCTGTTTACTAGGTGGACAGTTTTGTTCCATCATGATAAGCTGCTTTGTCAGAGACTCAAGGTGATGGACTGCCTGTTTTTAGACTGGAACCAACAAAAATCACAAGCAGAATAGACATTTCCTAGGGTGGGAGGTGCTCAGTGTGCAAGAGGACTTGTGTAAAGCTTGGGGACCTGGATTTGGATCCCTAGCCCCATATAAACAGTTGGGCTTGGTAGCATGCCTGTAATCTCAGCACTGTGCACGGTGTCAGGGAAGGGCAGAGATAGGAGGATCACTGTAGCTGGAGTACAAGTCTGCCTAACTTGGTGATATCTTGGTTCAGTGAGGAACCTGGTCTCAAAAGATAAAGCAAAGAGTGAACCACCACCAGCAACCTCTGGTTTTCGTGTCTATACACACGAGCATAACACACACCACAGACACAGAGGCAAGGAAAAGCCAACTCAGTCTCTTTATACATTAAGACTGAAGGGCTGGAGGAGTGGCTCAGCAGTTAAGAACACTTGCTGCTCTGGGAAAGGGCCTTGGTTGGGTTCCCAGCACCCACACTGAGTGGCCTGTAACTTCAGTTCTAATGGATTTGCCATCTTCCTCTGGTTTACACAGGCATGGAAAGCAAATGGTGCACATACAGACAAGCAGGTGCACACACACACACACAGAGAGAGAGAGAGAGAGAGAGAGAGAGAGAGAGAGAGAGAGAGAGAGAGAGAAAGTTAATTTTAAACAAAGTTCCTGAATACTTTCTCTAAATTCCAATTTCAATAAACGCCAAATAATCCAACAGTGATATTTTTCTTTTGCATTTTTAAAGTAAAATTATTTTTATTGTAACCAAACAACAACAACAAAGCAAGCAAGAAACCCAAAATGCAGTAAGGAAGACATTCACCAAATAATTCAAAAAGATCTTTCTCAGAAAGTGACTTTGGAGGGGCCTTGATCCCTGGGGTCTATCCTTGGTACAGAATCTATAAACTGAGGAGGAAGCTCACAGAGTCCAGGAGACACTTCTTGGTGACACTTGGAAGCCCCTCCAGCGTGCGAAACCGCACCTAATCCTTGCCAAAATTCTACAATGAACACAGAAACTAGTTTCCAACTTGGAACAGTGAGTTCTGAAATGGAGAAGGTCCCTCTTCTGAGAATCTCGGGCTCTTTCTGCTGCTGAAGGCTTTTCCCCTCCTCTCACTGGTGAGGGGATCTCCCAGCCCAGCCCCCAGCTCTCAGAGAAAGAACAGAAACCTTGTTCAGCCAAGCTCCAAGTTTGAGCACCTGGCCCTTTCAACTGTGAGTCTGCAGCCAGTGCTGGTGAGCTGGAACAGGAAGGGACCGGAAAGATCTGCCCCTGGGGAGCCTGGAACAAGGGGCAGCCAAGAATGTGCTAGAGAACTCAGCCAGCACCCTGGGAGTCATGTGTGTGTGTGTGTGTGTGTGTGTGTGTGTGTGTGTGTGTGTGTGTGTGTGTGTGTGAGGGGAAGTGGGCAGGAGGGAGGGACCCTCACTTCTTCTGGAGTAAAAATGGCTTGCTTGGCAGCCCAGGAGTCTGGTGGGAGCTCTGGTTTGTGGGAGCACATTTTAATACTACTTTTCCTTTAGAGCTCATCCCAGGACTTGGGGACCTTGAAGTTGACAAGTCCAAACAGCTGCAGTTCTGATCTATGTGGCCTTGCACACATAACCTTGTCTTCTTAACAACAGTTTCCTGTCCGTAAAATGGGCTAACATTAATAGTACCCCTGGCAGTGAAGGCAGACCCCTCCAGGCTAGGTCTCCACTGTGGCAGGGGCCACAACTCGCACCCCATGTCAAAGCTCCCTGAGTCCAAGCCATAGTATTCTTGGAGGAGGAAGGGAGTGTGAGGTTTGTTCCTGCCTCCCTCCAAGGCTCCAGCTCTGCATGCCCACGTGGGCACTCTCATGTGATTTGACCCTCTGGGCTTCTCTTCTCTGGCTGCCCTAGACTGTGGTCTATTCTCCGGTCACCTGCTCCGGTGCTGTTTGTTCAGATTGGAGGAGGGTCTCAGAAAGGTAAAGATCTTCATCACCCAAGGTCCACCATGGACCTTGGTGGGGGTTCTCCTTTGCAAGGATGCAGAGTTGTAGGCAGGGGGCCTGCAGGATCCCTCGCCTCTACTGACTAGCCAGCTCAGACCATTCCCTTCCTTCTGTGAAAAGATCTGCAAACCTCCAAACCCGCACATTTACTCATTTTCCTGTTCTCCCTCTCAAGCCTCCAGGACACCCCAACCCTCACCCAGCTCACTGTTTCTCTGGGGTAGGACTGTGGATCCTTTCATGCCCTCACCCCAGGGCTTAACTGGCTGTGCAGACAGCCAGAGGCCCCTGCTGTTCATTAATGACTTCCAGACACAGCATGGAGCTCAGCTGGACAAGGCAGGGCAATAGGAGGCCAGGCTGGGGAAGCAGGGAGTGGAGAGAGCTACCAGCGTTGAGAAGACACTGGACATACAGAGTCCCGGAAGGAAGATGCAGTTGTGTCTGCTGAGCTGCAGGGGTTGCCTTTGACTCCCTCATTAACACTATCTAGTGTTCCTTGTGGCCATCCTTGGGCACTGTGGCTTGCATTGTCCTGCATCTCATCTCATCTGCCTCCCTCAGTATATACCTCCTGTAGGGGATGCTCCCCACTTTACTCCTCCTCATATCTGTTCTTGGTAACCCTGTGTCCATGGTCCTTGGGCCAGGAGGCTATGTCTGTGATGGTACACACCCCCTAAACCCCGATGCTCCTGGAGTCAGGGCTCCTCTTGCAAGCCAATTAAGCCTCAAGGTAGGGTCGTCATGGATTCCTGCAGGCCTTGTGACTGGAACCCTTTACTAGGAACCACCCAGATTCCAGAGCCAGGTGCTCCCCCAGCTGGCCTTCAGTGACTCTGTGCCAGCAGACACAGAAAAGGCAGCAGACAAATGAGAACCCTTTAAAAGGTTCCCACCACCACAGCCCATTCCCTCATCTCTGTTCCTTGCTCTGTCTGTCTCTCACTCTCTGTCTCTTGCCTCTGCCAGAGGTGCCCAACCCCACCACAATAAGCCTCTTGCATGAGATATGTTGTGTGGTGTGATCTCCGCCATTCCTTGGCCTTGATTGGTGAAGGCACTCTTCTGCAGAAACCCTAACACTCTTACCTCTGATTTTTCCTTTTCCTTTTTACCTTTTCTTTCTTGTTTTTCCAAGATAGAGTTTCTCTGTGTACAGCTAGCTGTCTTGGAACTTGCTCTGTAGAGCAGGCTGGCCTTAAACTCACAGAGATTCAGCTACCTCTGCCTCCAGAGTGCTGGGATTAAAGATGTATGCTACCACTGCTGGCTTGCCTCTGATCTTTCAAAGTTAGTCTCTTTGGGACTACAAAAAGTAGAACTGGTCCCCAAAGTCTTTTACCCACATATGATGATTCTATGACTACACATCTCTTTGATAGTATTAACCCATGAAGAGCCCAGAAACTAATATGCTAATCACTGAGAGACTTAACTAGACTCCATTAAAATCATTGGCAAGATGTGGATGTTTCTGTATTCACAAACTTCAAGTGTGCTTGCTAAAGAATGTGTGCAAGAATAGGTGTGGTGGTTGCACACCTGAAATCGGAGCACCAGGGAGACTGAAGGCAGAGGATAACAAGGTCAAGGCAATCCTTGGCTATGTAGAGAGACCCTGTTAGAAAACAAACAAACAAACAAATGACAGAAGAAACAGGCCAATAAAAGAGAGTATTTTTAGCTGGGCACAATGTCACTCACCTTTGATGTCAGCATTTGGAAGGTGGAGGTGGAAGGACTAGAGTTCAAGGCTGTCTTCAGATACATAGTAACTTCAGTGCCAGCCTGAGCTACAGGAGACCTAGTCTCACCCTACCCCCACATAAATAAAGCAGTTGTTAATTGCTTGAAATGAGCAGACAATTTGTTTTGATTTGCTAATGAAATTGCTGGACATCCAGAAATTCACAGGCATCTTTTTGAAATACACTACAAAAATTGATAAGAGAACTTAAGGGTGAAATATGATTTTATTTTTAGCAGTTGAGGATCAAACCCAGGGGTCTTGTACATGACTGGAAATAGAAAGCTATCAAACCTTTTCAAGAAAACTGAAATTGAACAGAAAGATCCAGAACATATTGAAAAAAGTCACAATCTTGGATAGCAAAGCATAATGTCATTAAAAATGACATTTCCCCATAAATTAAAATTTAAGCTTAAAGTGTTTTGGCTTCCAGCGGGGGGAAAGAGAAGAGAAGAAGAAAGAAAGAAAGCTGAACAAAAGAATTGAAATGTTTATAGCAGGACTGGAGAGATGACTCAGTAGGTAAAGCACTTACCGTGTAAGTGTGAGGACTCAAGTTCAAATCCCCAGAGCCCACAGCACAAGGTGAGGTGCCTCACACCTGGAAACACAGTACTCCAACAGTGAGGTAGAAGGAGATAGGAGAATCTCACAAGCCAGCTTGCCAAGCTTACACAGTGGAACAAGAGACCCTGTCTCAAATAAAGTAGAAAATGAGGATTTGAATTTATCCTCTGTACTCCACATGCATGCCATGATGCACTTGCACCATGGTATAGTGCTCATACTGGCACTCATACACACATACATGCAAACACATCATACACACCATACACAAAGTGTATAAGGACTTTATTGAAGTGATTGGAGGGATTAATGAGAACAGCATGTTGGGAATGGCTTGCATTTACAGTCTGGCACTGTGAGATGCACGCTCTTCCCATGAACCATTGGATTGCTGGAAGAGAGAGGCAGATGTCTTTTGCATCCAGCCAGAGAGGCCTTGCCAGCCCAGCAGCTACGACTTCCCTCAAGGAGTCAACAGGAAGATCCTGGCCAGATGCTCTCGGCCAGAGGAGGAATTAGCATTTGGATATCTCACAGCTCTCCAACGCTGCAGGAGATGGAAGAGCTCTCTACAGAGTAGCAAAGAAGCAGAGCTGTTCCATCTCTGACATACAGAGACCCCCCCCCCCCCAAGTACAAGGCTTGATACCACTGAAGTTCAGGAACCCATCTGGTGATTGTGAAGGCCTCCAACAGACAAACGCCATAGTAGGGAGGAAAGATGTTGGGAGAGAGGCACTTTCTGCCTGTCCCATTGAAGTATAGCCCTTAAACTTAGATGTAACTGTCCCTGAGTTTATAGTGTCAGCTATTAGTATAGATCTCCCTAGTTTCATGTGGCTGCTATAAGAAAACGACCACAAACTAGGTGGCTTAAATAGGAAAATTCTACTCTCTAATCCTTCTGAAGACCAAGTGTCTGAAGTTCAGGATCAATAGTTTAGTTTCTTCTACGGGGGGGTGGGGGGGGAGAGAGAGAGAGAGAGAGAGAGAGAGAGAGAGAGAGAGAGAGAGAGCATCATCTCATATCTCTCCTTGTTTCTGGTGGCTGAGAATAACTCTGACTTTCTTTTGCTTGTGAACACACTGTCGAAATCTCTGATTCCCTCTTCATATGGCCTTCTCCCCTCTGTGTCTTCTACCTTCTGTAGTTACTTCCATTACTAATTCAGGATAGTTTCAAGTTCTTTCATTTGAGTGGCAAAAAAAGGAAACAAACAAACAAACAAACAACAAACCAAAAAACCACATTCTGAGATTTCAGGTGGACTTCTGTTGGGGGGCAGGGATGGAATGGAGAGACCTACCACTCAACACGCTACAGAACTGCAATGGGTACGTTGGCCCCAATCTCTACTTCCCACACACACACGCAAAATAGTGGTAGCTGGAGTCTCTTCTTAGACATGAAAACGATGCGTTATGCTTAGTGATGGGATAAGGCTGATTTCCTGCCTAGGGCAACTGGGATATTGAAGAGGTCATCAGACTGGTCCATTTCAAAATTTGCATTAAAACTATGTACACAGGGCTGGGGAGACAGTTCAGTAGGTACAGTGTTTATGTGCCTTGGATCGGGTTTCTATTCCTATGATGAAACACCATAACCAAAAAGCAAATTGAGGAAGAAAGGGTTTACAATGTTAGCATTTCTTCTAGGCTCTGCTCCATAGTTACCTGGCAATAGCCAGTTATGCCTGACTCACTGTAAAAGGGGCTGCCTACCTCCTCCTCACACCCCTGCTCTCTTGCTCTCTTACCTTCTTGGCTCTCTGTCTCTTTTCTCCCCATTACCCTTCCCTCTCTCCACATGTTCATGGTCTCTCTCTCTCTCTCTCTCTCTCTCTCTCTCTCTCTCTCTCTCTCTCTCTCTCTCTCTCTCTCTCTCTTTCTCTCTTTCTCTCTCTCTCTCCTCCCTTCTCATCTCCCCTCCCCATGCCCTAAATAAACTTTATTCTATACTATACCCAACAAGTGTCTGGTACCTCAGAGGCAAGGGATTTCTCAGCATGGGCCCGCAGAGGCACCCCTTCCACCTCACCATACCGTAGCACCTCTACCAAAGATATCCCTGGCTTCCTTTCCTTTTGATAAAACACAACATATTCAGTGTATACTTCCATATCATAGTCCAGCATCGAAGGAAGCTAGGACAGGAACTCAAACAGGGCAGGAACCTGCAGGCAGGAGCTGATACAGAGGCCACAGAGACTTGCTGCTTACTGGCTTGCTCTCCACAGCTTGCTCAGCCTGCTTTCTTACAGAACCCAGGACCACCCAACCAGGGATGGCACCACCCACAATGAGCTGAGCCCTCATCCATCCATCCATCACTAAGAAAATGCCCTACAGGCTTGCCTACATCCCAATCTCACTGAGGCATTCTATTAATTGAGGTGCCCTCTTCTCAGATGACTTTAGCTTGTGTCAACCTGACATAAAACTATACAGTATCTTATGCAAGCATGAGGACCTGAGTTCAGATTCCCATAACCCAAGTAAAAGGTGAACACAGCAGTCTAGGTCTGCTATTACATCACTGGGGTTGGGAGAGGCAGAGACAGGTGGGTCACGAGGTTGTTGTCCAGTCAGTTTAGCTAAAACGATGAGCTCAAGGTTCAGTGAGAGACCCTGTCTCAAAAGATAAGGTAGAGAGCAATACAGGAGGACAGTGACTTCTGGCCTCCACATGTGCACACACAGGCACATGTATCTGCACACACACATGCAAATATATGTATTCACCACACACAGAGAATTTATATCTAGTGATTGAGAGAGTTACAGATGAGACATATTATTAGGAAAAATCCAAACTGCTGGTGTGGGATACTTCCTTATGGGTTATTGGTCGTGGAGGTCCCAGAGGTCCCAAAACAACACAGGCTATTGTCATTGCTCTTGGATGCCCATTAAAACTAGACATTAAGACCACATTGCTGAAGATACCAAATGGCATCCATAGGCACAAACAGGGCACACAGACAGGTACATGCAGCTAAAACACTCATACACATAAAACAAAAGAAAAAGTTAAAAAGTCCCCAACTAGGGAGGCCATAACTATTGTTTTTCTAAATAGACAGTTTGTCAAATTACCTTATAAATATTTAGAATTGTACTAATAATTTAGAGTTGCCCCCAACCTTTGCTGGGGATGCTTGTTTTTGCAGAGGACATTGGTTGACGCAGACACTCATAATTGGCCAAAATGCTGAAACTAAGTTACCGTTGAGTGCTCAGTCCTAAACAGGACACTTATGTCAACTCTTCCAGGGCTCAGGAAACATCAAGGAAGAGTGAACAGAAGGGGATGTATGAGTGCTGGGATGGGAAAGAAGCCTGTGAAGTGCTGTAAAGACAGAATAAATTTACTGCAGCTGCCCAAGGCCAAGCTTCTCAATAGTCCACCATGGATGGGGGTGGGCCTCAGAGGTCCCACCTCTCACTGAGGAGCGGTTGGCAGCTGACGGCTACTGGCGGAAAGTGAGTCATTTTTCTGCAATGATGTGGCCACTGGTAAGTTGCCCATTTTCGGGTAAATAGCCCCACACCCAGACTCATGCAAGACGTCCTAATTAAATTTAGTAGATCATTAGAAGAAGAAGACAGGACATGAGGCATGTAAATAAGAGGAAGGCTTGTGAGGACTTGTTTTAGAGAATGGAGGAGATGAGAGAAAGTGATGGGGACAAATACACAAGCTGGGTCAAATTATATCCCATGTATGTAAGAACTGGACAAAAGTCTGTACGGATATCCATGATGTGCAATCAGGCTCAGTACCATGTGTAGGTTCATGTGAACTTTTCACAAGGAGTTAGCAGGTGGATCTGGTTGTATTGGGTTAGAATGGGTTAAATCAGATTGATTTAAATTCTAAAATAATAGTAAAACGACAAGAACCCAGGAAAGTAAAGAGACCAAAGCGGGTCTTAAAATAGCATAAGCAAGAGTCCAAAGTTTAATTTTATTGTAGTCGTCTCTGAGTTGTTGCGCGGATGACACCACACTTTGTTTCACTCAAGGATCTTTATGAGCTTTAAACATTAATGAAAGATGCCTTGTTCTACTCTGAGCTGAAAAGACATTCTTTTCTTCTTCTAGAAGTAGTGCTGGTCTCCCTTTCCCATTTAAATCTGTGGTTCATTTCAAAATACTTTTCAGGAGCTTGGTGTGGTGGTGTGCCTACAGTTCCTGGGGAGGATGAGGCAGGAGGATCTAGAGATCGAGGCTAGCCTGGATAAAAAGTACTTTTGCTTACTCATAGACAATATTTTAAAAGTAACAAAGTAAGTCACATACCGGGAGAAATTACTTACAGACTAAGAGGTGACTAGAATCTAGAATATATATATGTGTATATATATGTACACACACACACACACATATATATACACACACACACACACATATATATACACACACACACATATATATATATATAATCCCACAAAAAGCCTACTCATCAAAAAGAAAACAAAATACACTCCCCAATAAAAAAAATTTGGGGAAAATCATCATAAGGAAAATGCAAATCAAAATCATGATGACAGGTCACTACATTCTTGTTAGAATTGCTAACTTTATTATGTTTTAAAGATTTATTTTTATTTTATGTGAATGAATGTTTTGCCTGCCTGTATGTGTGTGTACTATGTGTGCCTGTTTCCCCTGGATGCCAGAAGAGGCGCTGGATCCCTTGGAACTGCAGTTACAGATGGTTGTGAGCTACTATGGGAGTTCTGGGAACAAGTGTTCTTTTTTTGTTTGTTTGTTTTTCGAGACAGGGTTTCTCTGTGTAGCCCTGGCTGTCCTGGAACTCACTTTGTAGACCAGGCTGGCCTCAAACTCAGAAATCTGCCTGCCCCTGCCTTCCAAGTGCTGGGATTAAAGGCGTGTGCCACCACGCCTGGCAGAACAAGTGTTCTTAATCACTGAGCCACCCTCTCCAGCCCCCAAATATTTTCTTGGTTTAATCTGGGCAGAGGTTACATGGGCCTAAGAGTAAGTGTACCAGAAATGGACTTGAGACTTTTACTCCATGCAGACTATCTCTCCTCAAGAAGAAAAGAACACACGAGCCAGTGAATGGGCAGATCTAGTCTCTGACATTGCAGGTAGAAGAGTATGTTCTTGAGGAGGGCCTGACAGACTTCCAGGGAAACATGCAGTGGCTACATGCCTACCAAATGTGGCAGCGCTTACACATGTGTGTCTGTGTGCATCTGTGTTCCTGGTCATATTTAACTGTGCAGTTCATATATCCCAGCACACAGTTGCTTGGCCGACCTTTGTGAACATCAGTGCTTTTGAGTAGCTTTACGTACTGCTTGGACCCCTGCTCTGTGAGATCCTCCATTCCTCAAACAAACAAAAAAAGAACACTTGTTCCCAGAACTCCCATAGTAGCTCACAACCATCTGTAACTGCAGTTCCAAGGGATCCAGCGTAGTAGTAGTAGTAGTAGTAGCCTCGTACAGTGTAGCCTCGGAGGGCATTTTGCCCCAGGGACCAGTACTGGAAGAAACAAATTGGAACTGGGCTCCCTTCTACCTTCAACAGGGAACTCCAGGGCCTTCTTGCTTTACTCTGCCCCCGCCACCACCCTCCCCCCCCCCGTGCTTCTCCTTCCTGCCAGCCCATCCCCCCTCAGACCTCCCCTTTTGGAGGGGTTTCAAGGCAGGGTTTCTCTGAGTAGCCCTGGCTGTCCTGGAACTCACTCTGTAGACCAGGCTGTCCTGGAACTCATGGAGATTCACCTGCCTCTGTGTGCCACCCCACACTATTCTTACCAGTGCTTCCCTCCACCTGCTGACCCCATGTCTGAGCTCATGGTCTTCCCCGTCTCCTTTCTCTGAGGCCCCTCTGTCATCCCTTACTTCAGATTCACTTCTCCGGCTCCTGTGAACAAGGCATGTAAATGGTGAGGTCTGGGAAATCCAACTTAGAAAGACCCTTTCATCCCCAGCTTCAATACTGCTTCCATGAGGCCTTGGGCAGGGGCCTCAAAGAGGAGTCATCCCCAGTCCTGCACAGGGGAAGTTATGTCTCCTGCTTACCAGCTACGGGCATAGCAGAACAAGTGGGGCCAGGAAGTGGGTGCCCACAGGCCCAGGATAATAACCACACTGCTGGGTCCTCCGTAGAGGCAGGTGACCCCCTCACTCCTCTGTCCCTCAAGGAGCTTCCCAGGTATGGACTCTCTGTGAATCTGTCCCCGTTGCACAGATGTTGTGATGTGGCTGGGATATCTCCCAGCTTGCACCAGGCTTGAACTAGACAGCTGCTGGGAGGGTCTTGCATTCCCGAAGCCAAATTTTGCTAACATTCATTATCCCCTATCGCAGACAAACAGTTCTGACCTCGCCATCCCCACGGGCAGCAAAACTGAAAGTGTGTATGATGCCAGGGAATAAATCAGAGGCTGGCCTAGGGGTAAGGAAAGCTGTGTGGCTCAGCAGGGAGGAAATGACAGGCTACGTAAACAAGCATGACTTCATGTGTCCCCACACTCCCCTCTGAAGTCAGACAGACCCCTCCCGTCCCCTGGGCCTGATGTACATGATTCTCACACGTCAGAGCCGGACTTTCTTGACCACACAGGGCCTCTAGGGGAGGACAGGCAGTTTGTACACCCATGAAACAAACACAGGTCAGAAGTGTGCTGGGCGTCTCTGGTAGCTTTCCTTGCTTTGAGTGTTGAGAGTGCAAGGAGTGGTCTTTGCTCCCTTATCTTGGGCCCTCGTGGAGGAATATTCCATTACTGCTTATCCCGTGTGGCCAGGAAGGAAAAGGGGGAAGCCCCAGCAGATCTCTGAATGTCCGGCAGAAAGAGGAGGAAGCTTTGGAAACGAACGGATTTTTCCACTGTGTCTTGAAGGAGCTTACCAAAAAAGATAAGGGAAAAGACCTCAGGCATGGAGGACAGAAGAGCCACCTGACAGACAGCCAACTGCAAGGGCTAGACAGCTGGGACCCAGTCAGTGTCGACCTATCTGCTTCTGTTGTCTTCCCTTTAAAATCAGGAATTGCAGGCTCAGTGTGTGGGGTGACAGGGATGGCTTCGCCCTGAAAGTTTTCAATGATGGGTACCTTTCTGCTTTCTCTCCACTTCCAAGCTACAAAGTTCTGGCCGAGAGAGATGATGGGCCGACTTCACATAATCCTGGCTCTCTGGGTATCCAGAATCCCTATGTCCAAGTTTTTTTATTTTTATTTATGTACATTGGTGTTTTGCCTGCAGGTATATCTGTGTGAAGGTATCTGGTCCCCTGGAACTGGAGTTACAGACAGTTTTGAGCTGCCTTGTGGGTGCTGAGAATTGAATCTGGGTCCTTTGGAAGAACAACCAGTGCTCTTAACCGCTAAGCCATCTCTCCAACCCCCTCCAGGCTTCTTATCACTCATCCTCCCATGTCTATACTTTCTGAGTACTCCCAACTCTGATCATAAACTTCAGGCAAGGTGGGGAATTACCTTCAATGTCTGGAGTCAGGCCTTGAATGCTGGCTTCAGGTTCTCAGTTTGGGTATTAAGGAGGAGAAAGGGGGCAAATGGGGGAACCCCCACTAGGGGCTTCCACCACCCCTGCCTTCATGTCGTCACCTCCTGTGCTATGTTCATGGTTGGTGGGTAAGGGAGAGTGACTTTTCCATAAAGAATTGTAGTCAACACATACTTGAGGCCAAGGCTGGGACATAGCCCAGAGCCTTGACAGGAGCCATGCATGTGTGCACGGTCAGACATGTGTGTGTGTGTGTGTGTGTGTGTGTGTGTGTGTGTGTGTTAGGGATGTCTCTATCTGATCCAGCTCATTGGTGGCATGGTCATAGCAGTGGTCCATCCTCTACCATGAAGCTAGTAAGATGCAGACACAGCTCCCTGCTGGAGAAGCAAGTAGCTGCAGGGATTGTGAGCAGCTGGGGAGACCCTTGTCTGAAAGGATGGCCACTACCCAGCCCCAGTGGCATTGTCAAGCTCTGGACCACATGTCACTGGACCACAGTGCTGTTTCCCCTCCTTCTTTAAAACCTTTCTGACATTAAAATGTTGACTACAGTTCAGAATGTTCTGTGAGGACCAGTTCAAACAAACATATCTAAGGGCTGAGATGGGCCCCAGTGACCCTCTGTGTCCTCTGCTCTTTAGTAAAATGTGGCACTTGGTATAAACACAAGGATCCTGAGGCCCAGAGGCTGCCACGACTGCCAACAGGAAGCAAGGACAGATTCAACACCCTCTGTCTCCACCCTGGGTCAAGTGCACAGCTGAAGGTTTGCTGGGGGCGACCCTGTAGTGAAGGTAAGAAGAGGACCTCACAGAGTCATATCCTCAACAGATACTTAGGAAGGGGCTTCTAAAACCTCAGCCAGGACCTCAGAGCCACCCCACCCCACTGCACCCCCACACAAAAGATACTTGGGCAGGCAAGAACTGATTCATGAAGCCTGGGGTTATCCTAGGATTATCCTGGGTTATCCTGGGGTTATACAGATGTGGCACTGACCAAATGTCTGGGTGTCTCTCCTCATCACTCTCCACCCAGCTCCAGAGTTACTCAATAGACCTCATTAGAGGTGGCAGGCAGACAAGCTGAGACTCACGGTGTGACGATGTCTTAAGGAGGCCACTACAGTCATTTCTCCAGGTCCCAACTGATACACTGAGGAGGGGCTGTGGGGGAGGGGGATTGGGACAATTGACTTGGAGTCAAGGTGACTGTAGAAGGACATGAGGTGCCCATGCTTGCAGAAAAGCACTAGAGAATCAAGAATTGTTACATGCACAGGAATCAGTCTCATACAGCCTACTGGTTAAGGGTAGAGCTGTGTCCCCCTTCCCGTCTCAGCACTGGGATTTTTGTCTTGTTTGAACCAGCACATGCCTTGTTCATGGTGTCACTCTTTGTGAGTTCATATGTGTATCAGGAAGACACATATGTTTTTCTTGGAGTTTTTCACTACCTCTGGCTCTTACAATCTTTCTCTTTCACAAAGATTCCTGGACCTTGAGGGAAAGTGTTTAATAAAGACATCCCATTTAAGGCTGGATGGAAGCTGCTACTTTTAAATTTACCCTGTACATGGACTGAAACTTCCCACAGCAATTCTAGCATTAAGAGCAGTACCATTCCCAGATCAAGACTTCCCTACTTTTGAACTTGCTTTAAAATTCTCTTCAGCAGGGTTGGAGAGATGGCTCAGCTGTTTAGAGCACTAATTGCTCTTCCAGAGGTCCCAAGTTCAGTCCTCAGCAATCACATAGTGGCCTACAACCATCTGTAATGGGATCTGATGCCTTCTTCTGGTGTATCTAAAGACAGCTACAGTATACTCAAATAAATAATTCTTTAATTTTTTTCAGATTCATTCATTTATTTAATGTGTATGAACACTTTGATTGCATGTACATACATCTGTGTACCATGTGTGTACCTGGTATCTGCAGAGGTAGAAGAGAACTTTGGATCCCGTTAAAATGGAATTACAAATGGTTTTGAGCCTCCATGTGGGTTCTGAGAGTTGAACCCAGGTCCTCTACAAGGGCAACAAGTATTTTTAATCTTTTGAGTCATCTCTCCAGCTCTAGACTCCTTTTTTTTCCTTCCTTCCTTCCTTCCTTCCTTCCTTCCTTCCTTCCTTCCTTCCTTCCTTCCTTCCTTCTTTCCTTCCTTTCTTCCTCCCTTCCTCCCTCCCCCCCTCTCTCTCTTTCTTTCTTTCTTTCTTTCTTTCTTTCTTTCTTTCTTTCTTTCTTTCTTTCTTTCTTTCTTTCTTTCTTTCTTTCTTTCTTTCTTTCTGTTTCCAAGACAGGGTTTTTTGTTTTGTTTTGTTTTGTTTTTTTCACTGTAGCTCTGGGTGCTCTGGAAACTCTTTCTGTAGACGAGGCTGGCCTTGAACTCAGAGATCTGCCTGCCTCTGCCTCCCAAGTGCTGGGATTAAAGGTATGAGCCAGGACTGCCAGTAACTCCTTCCTTTTGATTGCTACAACATCCCCTCTTCTCACTGCCTCAGGCACAGATTCTGTAACTTTGTGAATGAACTGGTAATCTTCATGTGCAGACTGGCTGGAATGCTGTGAGGACAGAGTTAAGATATTCTATGTGGTTGCTCAACCCTTGTCCATTTCCCTGGAAGCCCAGAGCCAGGACTGTACCACAGCCAATTTTGGAGACTATGACACGTTATTTCTGATTAGTGATGTTTTGTGTACACCCAGGTCAAGAAGACCACTGCTAAATGTTGTTTTCTTGGGACTTGCCAGGATCGAGTTGTGCAAACATTAAGATACTCCATATATATATATATATCTGTTTTCCCTGGCTGGGTCCCAAGGGGTCCCACAGCATTCTATGCCTATGAGAAGCCCTCATTGGAGCTTGTAGATCCTGAGACTTGAGTGGCTTCCCTGGGTGAAGGCATCTCACCGGGATCACTTCTACAGAGTTGATGTGACCTGGGTAACACCAGTCTAAATAGGGATTGGTTCATATGCTTAATCTTTCTTCTAACACAAACCTTTCTGTTTCTCCCCATACCTTTTTCCATATTAAATTTCAGCCTTGAGTTTAACCTGGCATTAAGTCATTGGAGCTCCTTTAGTAAATTATCAAACTGGAGTCTGGTCTCAAGGCCCCCTCCCTCCCAAAACAGAGAGTGAGGGGGAAATCTCAAAAGCATCTTACGTACCATGAGTTTAGCCTCAGCAATGGTGACCACAGTTAGCACCCCTGTGAATTCAGCCTTTCCTTGTTGCCCACCCATTGATCTCATCCTTGTCTGTGACCAATGGTGAGTTTTGACTCTTGTCTTCCCTTACCAAATTTAGCATTCATTCCCCAGAGATGCTTCAGAGCCAACCTCTCATCAGAGCATCCCTGGTCAGGACAAAGTCTTGAATAGGTGAAGCCATGAATTTACACATGCAGTTGGCCAATTCTGTGTGGCAGCCTCCTCAGAGAGGTGAAGCTTGTCTATGATTTTGATTCATGTTGAAAGGTGATTTCCCGAGCTGTATGGGCCTTTAGAGATGGCAGAGCCTTCTGAGGTGATAGGCAGTAAGAGGGACAAATGAATATCTTACAGGTTCTGAGGTGAGGCTACCCCTTGTTGTTTTCTCTCTTCTATGCCCACCCTTCCCCTTCCTACTATGCTACCATGCAGCAAGTGACCCTCACCAGGTATGACTGCCTCATTTTTAACGTCCAGCCTTCAGAACCATGAGCTGAATGAACTTCTTCTTTCTTTAGGCCATTCTGTTATGACAACAGAAAATGGATGGATATGGCTACATCCTTCAGGCAGGAGCCCAGACCTCTCAGGGACAGGCAGACCGGAGAAGCTATGAGATTTGACTGGATGGACACACCTCCCTTTTGAAAATCACGGGGCCTGAAACCTGGATCAGACAGTAAATGTTGTTTAATAAAGAGTGAATTAAGGTCTTGTTCAGGGGCAAGGACCCAGAGGAATTCTTTCCAAAGCATGAGTGGGACCTTGGGTTTGATTGGCACTGAAAAAGAAGAAAGAGGAAGAGGAAAGATAGGAAGCAAAAAAGGGAGTAAAAGGAAGAGGAGGAGGAGGAGGAGGAGGAGGGTTAAAACAATAGGAAAGGAAGACAAGGAAAGGGAGAGGAAGAGAGATCTGCTATTGTCAAAGCCATGAACCCAGGATCACACTCACAGTCAAGAGTGGGCTACATCAAGGGAAAGTGAATATACAGGCCAGGGACTTTACAGAATGTGAGATTGTACTGGGCAAGTCTTAAAGAAGGCTTTGGGGCATGAAGGTGAGCTCTGACTGGGAGACGGGAGGAAGCAGCAAAGTGATGACAGTGTGTACCTCATTTAAATTCTCCATCCATCCATCCATCCATCCATTGACACTTGGATGATATCCCCCCTTTTGGCAATTGTAAATAATGCTGCTGTGACTATGGGTGTAAAAATATCTCAAGATCCTGTTTTTTATTCTTTTGGGTATATATCTGAAAGCAGACTTGTGTGTTGCTTCAATTTTGAGAGTTTTCAGGAACTTCCTTCTGTTTTCCCACAGTGGCTATGGCATTTCTTCTTCCCATCAGCTGTACATAAGGGTTCCAATTTTCCTGCATCCTTGTTAACATTTCTTATTTTATTTTCTATTGTAGGCAAGGTGTTGGATCTCATTGGCATCTCTCTAATGCTTAGTGATGCTGCCTGTCTATTGTGCCCTTTTGACCATTTTTTATGTCTCTTGGGGATAAATGTCTACCCAAGACTGCCTTTCATTTTTTATCCAGGGTAGTCTTTGATTCTGTGTTGGACTTGCTTTA
Source organism: Mus caroli (assembly GCF_978045245.1). Classification (NCBI taxonomy): domain Eukaryota; kingdom Metazoa; phylum Chordata; class Mammalia; order Rodentia; family Muridae; genus Mus; species Mus caroli. The sequence goes on from NW_028227268.1 coordinate 73,337,712, forward strand.
TTATAGTCTTCATATGAATCCTTTATCAGACATATGTTCGGTGACTATTTCCTCTTTTTCTATGAGTTGCCTTTTTACCCTCTTAATAGTGTTTTGGTGTCTGTGTAGAAGCAAATCATATGTCAATCACTCCCATGAAGCAAACTACAGGACTTTCTTCATACCCAAGTTTCCTAGGCAGAGACAAGGGTAAAGCAGCCACTCATCATCAAATGCAGGATGTCCTGAGAGGGGAGACTGAGTCAGAAGTGAATGGCAGAAGTATTAGCAGAGCATGATGGGAATCTAGCTAGCCAAAGGAACTGTCAGCTTAGAAGCATATGGGGTTCCCCCATATCTTATGCTTTCTCTACTGTCTCCTTAGTAGGCTCCAGAGCAGACACAGTTACAGAAAGTACATGACCATTCACAAATACCACAGCCTCAGTATTCTAGTTAGAAACCCAGGAAGTTGATGGGAGATGTTTCCCTGCCAAGGTCAATGACTCCACGATTATCATAAACAGCACGATTCTGGGAATTGAGAATGTGTCTGGTGATCCTCAGCAATATGGTGACACTATGATGTTCCAAGCAACCCTTAAGGCTGTGGGAAACAACTCTGAAAACATGAGTTCAATAGACCGTCAAGGATACATAAATCAGTGTAAGAACTGTTCTTTACAGGATTTCTCAACTATGCAAAATATAATGTGTCAGCCCCAGCAAAACACCATCCAACACAACTGACTTTCCAAAGAAAACAGAGGTTTCTACTTCATCAATGGAAGGACATGTGATGTTTGGAGGAAGTATAAATAGAACTTAATGGGCCAATGCTTCTTGGTCTTTTATCTTTGTCTTTGCTGATGTTCACTTTTGTGAGAGAGGCAGGGCAGAGAACTTCTCCTGGTATCCATGCTGGTCATGGTCATTCCTGCTGACTTGTGCCAAGTTGGTAGAGGCCTGACTGTTTCTGCTGGGTCATGCTACCACTGTTGATTCATGTTTGCTCTCCTGATACTACTGAAATGGACTGCTAGTATATATCCTGAAAAAATAGATTGGATTTGCTCCAAAGAATTGTTTCTAAACAGGTCCTCTTCCCCCACATCTTAATAACCTTCACCCCCCCCGACTATCTCTGGTGAGTGGTAGGCTAGAAGGAAGGTTTAAGCATTTAAGAACACTTATTAAAAGTAGTATTTGCCGGGCAGTGGTGGCGCACGCCTTTAATCCCAGCACTTGGGAGGTAGAGGCAGGCAGATTTCGGAGTTTGAGGCCAGCCTGGTCTACAGAGTGAGTTCCAGGATAGCCAGGGCAACACAGAGAAACCCTGTCTCAGAAAAAAAAGAGAAGAAAAAAAGTAGTATTTGGAAAATCGAAGCTTACAAGGTAGGTGTGGCCTTATTGAAGGAAATGTGTCACTGTGGGTGGGCTTTGAGGTTTCAAGGGCCCAAGTCAGGCCCAGTGATTCTCTTCTTCCTGCTGCCTGCCAGTCTGGATGTAGAACCCTTATCTACTTCTCTAGCACCACGTCTGCCTGCATGCCACCAGGCTCTCCACCATGATGATAATGGACTAAACCTCTGAAACTTTAAGCAAGCCCCAATTAAAGGCTTCCTTTTATAGGTCATGGTGTCTCATCACAACAAAAGAACAATGACTGAGACAACATCCCAGACATACAAAAGGAAGAATGTACATTCAGGGACCTAAGGTCTCAGAGCCACATGAAATTATAAAAGGCTCTAATCCCAGGGTGAGCCTATATTTCTTAATATGTCATGATAGAATGTAGACATTATTCACAGAGTGAGGATAGAAATCAAAATATTGAGTGAGTACTGGGCCTCAGGCAGCAGGGGTAGCATCATCATCCTTTCCTGGTAATATCGAAGACGGAGGGGAGAGGAAGAGGAGGAGGAGAGGAGGAAAAGAAGAGGAGGAAGGGGCATGAGGAGGGAGCAGTGTCCATGATGACAATAATGGCAGCCAACAGAATGTGCTCTAGGGTTGAGGTCCTGTGAAATCTGAGGCTGAACTGGAAAGATTCTTGCTGCATTGATGAATAAATACCACATGGGGCTCTGCCCTTGGGGGGTGTCTCTGGAGAGAGGAGGAAGGTCTTGTCTTGTCTTCATCACAGCACTAAACATGTCCTGAACTTAGGAAATAGAGCCCCAAAGCTGAATACTTTACACAAAAGGGGGTTTACTTATGTCAGCATGTTGGTGATAAAGAGCATGATGCTGCTGGGATCTATCTGTCTACAAATGATGGACATTACAGTGGAAGTGTTTGAGACAGGGAGAGACCACTCTGTAAAACAGGCCACCAATAATAAAGACAAAACCCATTTTTTATAGCAACCCATTTTTGTGAGAAGTAATTCCATTTACAAATTCAATCTTGCGTTCTTCAGAGGTAGATGCCTCCATGATCTATGACCTTGTACAAAGCCCCACTGAAAGATTTTATCACTTCACCACCACCACCACACTGGGAACAAAGGTGTCAGCCCGTGAACCTTTGGGGAACAGGGACACACTCAGACTACCTCTAACCACAGCTATGAGTCAGACAGGACAGTGCTGAATCCTCAGCACACACTCACCCAGAGTCTAACTCCTGACTTCTCTGCTTGACCACACCTCTCTTTCTAGGAGATCAGGGAAAGTATGCACACAACAGTCCCAGCCCATTCATGAGAGCCTGCTGCCAGTGTTGGAGTTCTTCTGTATGTCACCTCTGGCATTCTTCAGTGCTTAGTATAGCAACCATGGGTTGGTTTCAGAGGTCCCTACAGGCCAGCTTCCCTCTTTACCTGGAATGGCACCGAGCCTTGGAAACATCCAGGCTGAGATAACAACAGCAGCTGTCACCGATTCCCTGAGTAGATTTCTACTCACAGTCAACCATCCATTGCTATCAATGGGGCATTGCTTCTAATTCCCTCCAAATACCAAATCTGCAAATGGTCAAATCCCATATATAAAGTGATGTGGTATCCCTATATACCCTATGCACATTCTCCTGAATGCTATTTCTCTACTTTCCTTGTAGTACCTAATGTAATGTGAATGCTACGCAAATCGTTGCTGTACTGTACTGCTTTTATGTCTATTATTTAGTACATCTCCATCGTTATTTTTATTGTTAACCCCTCCTAGTTTTTCAGTCTGCAGTTGAGTGAATCTGTAGATGTACAAGTCACTATTACCATAGAGCTGACTACCTATTGCTGAAGTAATTTGAAATACTCGAACCGATGAATATATTTTTCTGGATCCCATGTTCCCAGCCCCAGAGAACAACTGATTGGACTTGTTGTCTCTCCCTGAAGACTTTATCTCTGCACTATGCCCACTTTGGCATGCATGAGGAGTTTCTGCTTAATTAAGCATCATGAGTAGCAGAAGCTGTCCGTGTTGGTTCTCAGCTCAATGTTTCCCACCATGCACTTGCATTACTGAGTGAAGCATATGTCAGCGTGTGGCTGCAGTGTTTCTCAGCACAAACAGCCAGGCTTGTGTGGTCTGCCTTCCACTGAGAGTTCTGAGTGTGATTCTGCAGCTCCAGTCTGCTGTGGGCACAGTGAACGTTTGCACTTTGCCTTATTCCCCTTCTTTGAAATTTAGTTCCCAGGAAGATGGTATTAAGGAGGTGATAACCTCTGAAAGGTAATTAGGTCCTGATGGTGGTGTTCTCATGAAGGATGCTAATCCCCACGTAGAGAGATGTATTATCATTATTATTATGAACTGTGTAGTTGCATGTTCTATGCTTTAAAATTTTTTATGTGTATTTACTTGGTGATGGGGCACTCAGATCATGGCATGCATAAAGATCAGAGCATAACTTGCAGGAGTCAGTCCTTCCCTTCCACTGTGTGGGTCTCATGGATTGAACATAGGCTGTTGAACTTGGCAGCAAGTATCTTTACCACTAAGATATCTCATTGGTCCCTATGTGCTGTACGTTTACGTGACTGGCAACATAATACATTTTTGTGCTGCAGCAGCACCCCAGACACATGGATGGTGCATTACGTTCCCATGTTATGAGGGCTGCCATGTCATCTCCCTAGGGAAAGGGATTTTTCAGCTTCATCACCATCCTATAAGACAGTCATCATTTATGTGTTCATCATTGACCATACATCATTATGTGATGTCTGACTGTGTGACAAAGCAGGGGAAAGCCCCAAACACTGTTGTACCCTTAGTAGGTACTCAATAAATAGTTTTCCTTTCTGTCCATATTAGTCTTCAACTGGAAAGAATTCACAAATGAATAAGCCACTTGCCACTGTCTCCTGTGGCAACAAGCCAATGGAAGGAGTCTTACTGACTGCTGAATGCCAGGCACCAAGCCAATTGAAGCTGTTGGTGGTGTTGTTTACCTTGCAGGACATCAATGTTAGTATATCCAACAGAGAAGCATCCATATGGCATGTTCCAAATGTGGACAACTGATAGGAAGCTCTTGACCCCACCTCTGAAGTGTGTGTGTGTGTGTGTGTGTGTGTGTGTGTGTGTGTGTGTGTGTGTACAGGTATATGTAGGTGAGTTCACCTATGTCTACATGTGTAGAGTTCAGGGGTCGATGTTAACTATCTTTCTCAGTAGCTTTCCCCCTGGTTTTTTGAGTCAGGGTCTCTCACTGGATCTAGAGTTCCTCTCTTGACTAGACTCCTGGCTAACAGGATCTCAAGACCCCCCATGCCTCTGGACCCCCAGAGCTGAGGTTAGAAATATGTGCTACAATGCCTGGCTCTTCTGTGGATGATAGGGATCAAATTCTGGTCTTCATGCTTAACACAGCAAGCACTTTACCCACTGAACCACCTCCCTGGCCAATCTCAGAGCTTTTATGCTGAAAGTTTTAGGCCTGAATCCAGTGAGCTTGCTTTACAGTTGACTTCTGATTTTGTGGATAAAGAGGAGATGGAGAATCCCGTTAAAGGATGCCTAACACAGGCCAGACAAACTGGGAAGGAGGAATGCTGTCTAAAAACACTGGTTCTCAGTTAATACAGCAAGTCCAAAGCAGGAGAGGGAAAGGGAAAGAGGATTAAAAAGTGGAACATCCAATATGATGTGTAGTCCTTGCTTTGGACTCTGTATGAACAAGATACAGAGAGAGGGCTCTTATCTGGGGCATGATTGGGAAATGGCTCTTGCAAAGTGCCAAAGATTTCTTCATTATTTACTGTCATCATGGCATGGTGATGCTATGGGGGAATATCCATATGGAGTATGTAGGGGTGAAATAAAATCTGATTTTTGGAAAGAGCCATGAAGGCAGACCAAAACTTTAGTTATTTGGTGTGTGTATTTACCTGTGGCTTTTCAATTAGTCCAAAGTATGCTGTGTGAGCAACTCCTAGTTCTAAAAATAAAGAATACAGTTACTTGCAAAAGTTTCCAAAGTTTAGTGATAAGTGCCAGCAATACTATCATGAAGCCAGTGTGTTCCACTATTAATAATGAGATCATATATGCACGCAGAAAAATAATTTGCCAATAAGCAGTGCGAACCATAAAAATATTCATATCTTCTAGTTCAAGAACCGGACTTCTGGGAATGTACTCTGACTTAATTTGAAAGACAAGGGTGGGAGGCCGAAATCCTCTCTGCATGGGAGTGGCTCCGTGAGTTACGTGTTTTGGCTTGATGGCATTAGACAGCAAAGTTCTGAGGTCTGTGTTGCAACTTGGGAGCCTGAGCTACAAGCTGGGAAGTTTGCGTTCTGTGATTATAGCCAAGCGGAGGCATGTGTGCCTGGGACCCCCGCCAGTGGCAAGCCTGGAGGGGAGAGAAGAGCTGAATCTTTGGAGACAGTAGGGCTGGCCTCTGAAAAGCAGGCGAGGGGGGATAGAGACTAGGGGCCACTTTTGAACTTTGAGAAAAGGTTAGAGCTGGAGGCGCTACTGTTAAGGCTGCAAGCAAGTAGGCTTCAGTGGAAATGTCTACAGTGGCTTTTGAATATTACCTGGTGTGACTTGGGTGGTGAAGTTGGACTTCTGGAGGTTCTGAAAGATTTTGTCCTTCCCTTTCTCCCCTCTTCCTCCTCTTCCTCCTCCTCCTCTTTCTTGAATATCTGAGATAAGAGCTTATATTGTATCCCAGGGTGACCTTGAACTCAAAGTGATCCTCCTGCTTCAACCTCCATTGAGGCTTTGGTTTTACCTTTGAAATTTTCAACAAAGCTCTCTCATGAGTTGCCTGAAGGGATTCTCACCCTGCTACATATTGCCTACCTTCTGACTTTCATTGGAAATCCTGAAATTCTTGCCTTTGTGTGCTTGCAAAGCCAACATCATATGGATAATGAGAAGGTCCTCTATCACCTTGAATCATTGTATTCAGGTTCCCTGGACCATGACTTCTCTGGCTTCTGAGTATCTGGGTGACTGGGCATGGTAAAGCTAAATTGAATTCCAGGGAATCCGTATGTGTCTGGGAGAGGTGAAATGGGCTCTAGGGAGTTTGTAGGTGTTCCTATGCAAACCCCGGAGTCCCATTCTTCTGAAAAGAAAGTATTTCGGAGGGGTCTCGTATCCTTCAGGTCATAATGGATGGGGTCTGATTTATTCCTGAGATGCCTAAGAGGCATCTCTTTTTCTATTGTCCTGATACAAAGCAGTTGGCTTCTTTCTAATTCTAATCTCTTCCAAAACCTTGCCTTCTCCCCACCACCCCCACCCACCCCCGCCCCAACTTTAGACTAGTATGATCAAACTGCAAGTTTTCCAAGTCTCTCTGCTCTATATTTGCTCATAATCCTCAGTGTAAACACAGCTAAAGGTATCTAGCCATAGTGAAGCCACCGCCTGCATCCTGGGCTCCTTTGATACTTCCTGCATCAGTTTAGTTAATTTCATACCTCCAAACTTTTGCCTTCCACAGATCCTCAGAATGGAGAAAATGTAGACAGGTTCTTTACCAGGACATAGCTTGAAGGCTTTTATTTCAGTCCCTGGCAGATTCTCTGCTCCCATATAAAACACACAGACCCCAGTTTTAACTCTGTACTCCTATTGGCATTGTGGCTTTGGGGGCTCCTGCTGGTGTTGCTCATTAAGCTGAATTTCAGGTACTCAAGGCTTTCTTTAGCCTCCATCTCCAAACTCTTCCAAATCCCTCCCCCCATCCAGCTCGGAAGGCTTAAGTATCACATGGTCAGGCTTAATCATAGCGATGAGTCCACTTTGCCTTAACAGGAACACCTAGCAGAAGTCATTTACGTCAGAAAGAGATAGGACTTGTTCCAGCTCTCAGTTTCAGACGTTCAGTCCAGCCCGTTGATTCTGATGTTTGGTGAGGCAGAATGTCATGGCAGCGAGGGCAGGTGACAAGGGGCATTTACTTTATCACAGGAAAGAAGTAGTTACTTTGCCTTGAAGCTTTCACCTATTGTAGCAGATCTAGACTCCAATCTCCATTTCCTCTCCTAACAAGACCAATATTTTCTATCTCAGCAACAGTTTGTTGTTTGGAAAGTTCTGGTCTGAGAGCTGAGATGAATGTAGTAGCATTTATAGCACATATTTTCCCATGTCTTGAAATAATCTCTGTGGTATTCGTATTGACTTCGTTAGGGTTTTATTGCTGTGAAGAGACACCATGGCTCAGGCAACTCTTATAAAAGAAAACATTTAATTGGGGCTGACTTACAGTTTCAGAGGTTCAGTCCATTGTCACCATGGTGAGAAGCCTGGCAGTGTGCAGGCAGACATGGTGCTGGTGGAGTCAGAGTTCTACATCTAGATCCAAAGGCAGCCAGGAGAAGACTGTTTCTCCTGCAAGCAGGCAGGAGGAGGACCTTTCCACACTGGGTGGAGCCAGAGCATAGAAGTCCTCAAAGCTCACCTACACAGTGACTGACACACTTCTTCCAAAAGACCACACCTCCTAGTAGTGCCACTAATCATGGGCCAAGCATATTTAAACCACCACACGTATATTTTCTATAATGCTGTTGCCTAAAATAGGAAGGTAAAAACCTAATATTTATTTTTTTCTGTCCTGAGTGGATCTTTAAAATCTTCCCACTTCATTACTTTTCTTCATTAAATGTGAATGAATGGTTAAGAAGTATCTTGAGGGCCAGGCGTGGTGGTGCACACCTTTAATCCCATCACCCAAGAAGCAGAGGCACGCGTATCTCTAATTTGGAGGACAGCATCATCTACAGAGTGAGTTCCAAGTCAGCCAGGGCTACACAGAGAAACCCTGTCTCAAAAAGCAAAAACAAAAACAAAAAACAAAAAACAAAAAACAAATAAAAGATTGTGAATTGGAGGAAAGCTTTCTATGTTAAGTTCAGAGACTAAAAGTAAGACGCATACAAGCAAATAAACCAGTAACTTGGAGTCGAAAGGCTTGCACAGACACACACACGCACACACAAAGATGTCTATTATTCATATACTAAGGGAGATAGAACATCTGTGGTCTAAGGACAAAAATTTTTATTAAAAAAAATTCAGAGAAAAATTGCTTTAGAAAATAGAAATATAATCCCAGAAATACGAAGCTCGGTGAATAGATAGAAATATAAGGAGGAAAAATATTAAGACAAAAATTAAAAACCTAAAAGTGTGTAACACAACCCCAGAGAGCTGATGTTTGAAGAATAGAGGTATTTAAGGAATAGTAGAACAGAGGAGGCAAAGCAAAATAGGTGAGTCAATGAGTTTTCCACCCTTTACAACAAGGACTTTGCTTAAGGGATAGAAATTCAGCAATACCATAACATAACATCATAATACTTCAGTACTGCAAATAAACCGAGTGTATTGTATAAGGTCCTACTTAGAGAGAAGGGAAAAAGTTCTTTTAAATCTATCATCCACTAGATTGTTTTGGATTGCTCAATAGCATCTCAGAAGGATGGGGCTAAAACACTTCCAGCTTGAATGCTGACATTCAACAGAACCAACAATCGTGTTAGAGTCTGGATTACACATTTTCAGAATGCATATTCCCGAAAGTAATTATCTCATGTGACTCTAGTTTCTAAAAACTAATTTCAATTGTGTTTATAATGTGAGGAAGAGAATCATGAAGAAGGCTCTGTGAGATCCAGGACTGAATCTAAGCAGAAGAAAACCTCAGGAAGACGGCTCATGGAGGAAAGCTAGGACTCAGTCTGCGGTGGTTGCCTTCCAAGCAGCTGCCCTTGGCAGATTCGCCTCCTCTTCTTACCACACCCAAATGATTAAGATGTCAACTGCTAAATACCCTTCCTTCCGACCCATAGGTCTTCAGATAAGAGCGACTGCGCAACAGTGTCTTTCCATTCTTAAATTCTGTGAGTCATCTAACACTAAGTACCTTAATTGCTATGTTTAACCTGCAGAAGAGTAATGTGGTTGTAACTAGCCTCAGAAGGTCAAGGTCAATTTTGAAGGTGGGGGGGGGAAGTAGAGACACGTTCTAGATCAGTGGTTCTCACCCTTCCTAATGCTGTGTGACCCTTTAGTGCAGTTCCTCCTGTTGAAGTGAGCACTTACCATAAAATTACTTCGTTGCTACTTCACATCTGTAATTTTGCTACTGTTGTGAATTGTAATGTAAATATTTGATATGCAGCATAGCTGATAGGCACCCTGGGTAAATAGGTCATCCAACTCTCCACAGATTGAGAATCGCTGTTCTACAGGGTGCAGCGCCTGCTCAGCACGTAGCCTGATGCCTTCCTGATGGTTGCTATGCATCCTGACCTTCTCCACAGAAGCCTGTTTATGTACTTGAATCCTCCAAGATATAGTTATGAAGATGATTGTTCTTGAGCCTTCCAAGGATGACCCTTGAATTAATCTGATTTCTTTTCCATCAACTTCCAAGTATTGGTTTTGAAGAAAGATCTATTTATTTATTTATTTATTTATTTTTTACAAAGATGTGTGTTTGCCTGTGTGCAAGTAGGTGCATCACATGCATACAGTGCTTGAGGAGGCCAGAAGAAGAGGGCATTGGATTTCCTGGAACTGGAGTAACAGATGGTAGTGAGTCACCATGTGGGTGCTGGGAACAGAGCCCAGGCCCTCCGGAAGAGTAGCCAGTCCTCTTGACCACTACTGCTGAGCCATCTCTCTAGCCCTTCCAAGCACTGGCTTTTGAATGACAGGTATCTGGTTCTTGGGCAATAACAAGATTGAAGCAGATCTTAAGCACTGGGAGAAAGATCAGTTAAAGCTGCAAATGCATCTAAATGTCTTTTCACAGAATCCAAAGCAATTTATCTAAGTGGGGGAAGAGTTTGAGGATAAAATTAGTGATAAATATATGGAGAAATGGATGCCAGTTGCAACCTCCAGGGCAAACACAAAGCTGTTCTGGTGATGGTGGGGGGAATGTAATTACAGCAACACCGGTTCAGCTGTGAATGTAATTTACATAGCCACAATGGCATTACTCCTGAATAACAATCTAATCCAAATGACAGGAAAACTGAGGATGGCTGTGAGGGTTAGGGACTGAGAGAAAAGAGCTGAAATTTCATGCATTTGGAATTGTGGAAACAAAAGAAATAAGGCTCCAAAGGAAGCCACCAAGAAGTAATGGTACAAGCATGGTATTCAGCACTATGAAGGTTAATGCAGAAGGGTCAACTGGACAGGTCCGAGGGTCGGTACAGAGACGGCTGTTCTTGGTGTGCTTTGTGTAGGATTTTGCCTTTCTGTTGAACATAGGCAAAGTTCATTCTCAGTCTGAAATTTAAAACCAGTTATACTGGGATGAGCACTTCTGGGCTGAACGGTTTTTCCAGAGTCTGGCCTCATGTGCCTGGTGCTAGACAAATATTTGACTGCTGAAGCTACCTTCCCAGTGAATCCCAGTGAAAGATCCTGTCTCAAAGAAGAGAGAGAGAGAGAGAGAGAGAGAGAGAGAGAGAGAGAGAGAGAGAGAGAGAGTTTCACAGACACATACACACACTAAATAAATAAAATTAAGCATTACTCTCAAAGCATTACTCTCAAAGGCATTACCAAAGCTGAAAGTTTTGAGCCAGTTGAACACAGTTTTTAAGAGTTTTTGCCAGGCTTCTCTAACAAGTTGTATCAACTCTGTTCTGTAAGCCATGTGCTCTGACTTGGAGTTCTGCCACTTCCTGGATGCTGTGATGGATTCGAAGTGACACTGGGAATTTAGCAACTCTGCCACAAAAGATCTTCAGGATCCAGAATACAGAGGAAGCCCTCTCAGAAGAAGGGAAGGTCTCTTAAGGAAGCCTGACACTCAGGCTAGCTCTTAGAGAAGAAGCAAGAATTTTCTCCTTGACGAAGACAGAAAGAGCTTTCTGGTAGGGAGTGAGAGAAAGTTACTGTGAGGGTTTTTTTTTATTGCTTTTAATTTTATTATTATCATTAAATGATTTGTTTATTTTTTACTTTATGTGCGTTGCTCTTTGCCTGCATGTATGTTTGTGTGAGGTGTCAGGTCCCCTGGAGTTGAGTTACAGACAGTTGTGGGCTGTTAACCACTGAGCTATTTCTACAGCCTCGTATTATTGTTTAATGTGATGCTGATAGTGAGAAAATTAGGGTTTCCTCTTGGGAATCTCACTAATAAAAGAATATAAGAATGGACTCAAAGGGAAACTTGCCAGCAATATTATTAGAGTTTAAAAGGAAAATCCCAGAGCAGGCAAGCTATAAATCCCAGAAGCTGCCTAAGGGGTGGATAAAGAGGAAAAAGAAAAAAGGCCATGTCATTTGAGTTAAGCTGGCATGGGCACATGGTGGACGAACAGCCACGTGGTGTTAGAGAAAGAATAAGAAGCTCAAAGTATCAGTGAAGGCATCTAAACTTTGGCCAGGACACAGAAAGCCAGGCAGACCCAAAAGTACTTCATGATAGACCTGGGGCAACTGAGCTAAGGGGTGGGAATCCTGGGTAGGAAATATACACTGTCTCATTAAAGACCTTATTTCTCCTATCTCCTTAGCATGGCTTCAAGTAAACCCATCTTACTGAGGGTGGTCCTTTGGACAGGCGATGGACTTGTCCACCTGGATCATCTCTTAAAAGAGGAGGCAGTAGCATGTCTCCATCCAGATGTAGATTCCATTCTTTTGGGTCAGAGCTAATAGCTTTCCCTTAATAGTTTTACTTCAATGCTGCAGTACCAATGTCAGATGTGATCTCAAAGGGAAACACAAGCGAGTTCCAAGACCTACTGGTTCTAGACACAGGAGATGGAGCATGCCACACAAGGCCAGGCGAGGCTTACCAAGTTTTGTGACTGAAGAGTGGGTACTAGGGAGAGCTGTGTCAAGATTAATATGTGAAAGGAGCCAGCTGATAAAAAGACCAGGAACCCTTAAGAGCCCACTATATATAAACAAGGAAGAAGGAAGATGCTGGGACTGGAGAGGTGGTTCAGTGGTTAAGAGCACATACTGGTCTCACAGACGCCTGCCTGTAATCTAGGGGACCTTCCAGTAACTCCAGCTTCAGATGATCTGATACTCTTCTGACAATCTCCTCACACACACACACACACACACACACACACACGCATGCACACAAATGGACACACACATGTCACAAAATAAATAAAGGAAAGCTTTTTAAAAAGAGAAGGCAGGCCAACCTTTTGAGCACATACTTTTTCTCAGCTCCCCAGTTCACCCCTGTTCTCGAGTACTTTCCCTTTCTTAATAAGCAGCCCCTCTTTTTATTTCTAACCATGTGGCCCTGGTGTGGTGCACTTCTTTGTCCTGGGAAACCTCAGTAGTACCTCTTCCTTATCCCCAGAGACAGAAGATGGGAGTGAAGGTATAAACCTGAACCTATACTGCTATTACCCTGACAAAACTAAGGCAAGGCAGGGTGGATGATCAAGGACTGCCTATTTTGACTGTAAACTATAGGGATGGTCTCTAATTGCCTGGTACCTGCCCTGGTTAGTGTTGCCACCTGATAGCCAGATAGAAGAGCTTTGATTAGTTCACTTGCATATTAGCTCCTGTCTAAGCCTTTGCTGCTTCTAAGAATTTGCTAGGGCCAGATGAATTGGCACCTGGGAGCCAGAGGTAGGCTGAGCTCTGTGAGTTTGGGGCCAGCCTGGCTTGCAAAAGGAGTTCCAGGCTAGCCAGGGCTACATAGTGAGACCCCCATCTCAATTAAAAAAAAAAAAAACTTTGCTAGAACCCAAAACCAGTCTCTTTCCAGCCAGAAAGTTTTTTGTTTTTTTAAAAGATTTATTTATTTATTATATGTAAGTACACTGTAGCTGTCTTCAGACATCCCAGAAGAGGGGATCAGATCTCATTATGAATGGTTGTGAACCAACATGTGGTTGCTGAGATTTGAACTCAGGACCTCTGGAAGAGCAGTCAGTGCTCTTAACCACTGTGCCATCTCTCTAGCCCCCAGAAAGAGTATTTTTTTTTAAAGAATTTATGTATGTGAGTACACTGTAGCTGTCTTCAGACACACCAGAAGAGGGCATCAGATTCCATTACAGATGGCTGTGAGCCACCATGTGGTTGCTGGGATTTGAACTCAGGACCTTCGAAAGAGCAGTCGGTGCTCTTAACCGCTGAGCCATCTCTCCAGCCCTATTTTTTTTTTTTTTTTTTTTGGTTTCTTTTTTTCCTTTTCTTTTTTTTCTTTTTGGTGTTGTTTTGTGTTTTAGCTGGTTTTTATTTTTGTCTCGTTTTTGAATGTCAAATAAACACAGAAGGTTTTTTTAAAAATGTAAATAATTTAAAAGCCAACTTTAATTAGTGTTAGACTCTTTTGGCAGGGACACTGGGTGGCTGGAATGAGGACCTGGCTGCTGCTTCTTCCCATTGTCATCCTCGGAGGACACGGGCGGAGCTGAGTAGGATCCAGTGCCTGTGTTCCCATTTCCTGGATGTAGGGGTCAGCCTGCGTGTGTTGCGGTCCTCCAGAGAGCTGGCTCATGCAGGAAGTCATCAGCACCACTTCCTCGTGTGTCCCCTTCCCTGACCCGAGATTCTGCTTCATCTTCCTCCTCTGCACACTGTCAACGACGATCCTCAGCGCCAGGAGAGATGGGAAGCTGTGTGCTTGGCCTCCCCGCCGTACCCTTCCTTCACCCCTCGTATACTTACCTCCAAGGCCTCTCTTTTATACACTGGGTCTCATGTCCCCTGTGGCTTCCCACGACTGTGTTCCCTTGGGACACGATGTCTCAGCCCGTGAACTTCAAAGGACTCCTCTTGGAAACCCAGTGAAAACTGAACCCCAGACAACACCTTGCATCTCTTGGGTCAGTGGAAACCCTCCCTGGATCCCAGGCATCACTGGTCAGAGACTTGTCCCCCAGCCTCCTTCCTGCTAGGTAGCCAGTGCGAGGGTAGCAGGAAGAGCAGGCGTGTTGCAAAAGATACTCAAATCCACAGTGCCTTCTGTAGGTTGCTCTTCCATACCCCACACCCCCATGGTTAACCTCAGGCTTTCCAGATCCGACTCTGGTTCCTGCTTGGCCATCAAGCAAGCCAACTAGGCTGCAGGCTAGATTGTCTTTTTTTTTTTTTTGGTTTTTCGAGACAGGGTTTCTCTTTATAGCTCTGGCTATCCTGGAGCTCACTTTGTAGACCAGGCTGGCCTCGAACTCAGAAATCCGCCTGCCTTTGCCTCCCGAGTGTTGGGATTAAAGGCGTGCACCACCACGCCCGGCTTAGATTGTCTTAATTGCCAGTACCTGCTTAAACCACAGGCTGAGACAGCAGGGGTGTGGCATGGAGCTATGCCTTCCTCAGTCAAAAACAGCATCAAGAGGCCAAGAGAGGAGCTGGAGAGATGGATCAGCAGTTGAGAGCACTGGCTGCTCTTCCAGAGGTCCTGAGTTCAATTCCCAGCAACCACATGGTGGCTCACAACCATCCATAATGGGATCTGATGCCCTCCTCTGGTGTTTCTGAAGAGAGCAATGGTGTACTCCTATGTAGAAAATTAAAAAAAAAAAAAAAAGGTCAAGAGAATAGACTATTTCTACCATGCACCCTGGAGAGTTAAGTGCAGGTACCCTGCAACTTCCTGGAGTTATGCCCTGATGAAAAACATCCTGAACTGAGCACAACTACAGTGCACCTAAAGAAAGCCA
Source organism: Mus caroli (assembly GCF_978045245.1). Lineage (NCBI taxonomy): Eukaryota > Metazoa > Chordata > Mammalia > Rodentia > Muridae > Mus > Mus caroli. The sequence continues at coordinate 73,352,785 of NW_028227268.1, forward strand.
TAACTCAGCCACACAGTTGTGGGAATGTAAAGAATGGCCCCTATAGGCACATATATTTGAATGCTTGGTCATCAGGGAATGGCACTACCCGTGAGGGATTAGGTTAGGTATGGCCTTGTTGGAGTTAAGTGTGTCACTGGGGGTGGCCTTTGAGGTTCTTGAGGGCCCAAGTCCTGCCTCTTTCTCCTGATGCTATTGATACCTATGGACCCAAATGTAGAACTCTCAGCTACTTCTCCAGCACCATGCCTGCCTGTGTAGTGCCATGCTCCCTGCCATGATGATAAACCTCTGAAGCTCTAAGCCAGGCCCAATGAAATCCTTTCCTCTATAAGAGTTGCCATGGTCATGGTGTCTCTTTACAACAATAGAACCCTGACCGAGACAACAGTGTGTGGAGGAATGTCAGTTGCCACCCCTCACGCTGGACAACTGTGGCTCAGTGCCACTTCTCAGTGTCGCAAGACAAGGGGACCTCATGTGATTAGCCCAGGGAAAGGCTTGAATTCGAACTCTGAAGGATCCCATCTGCCGAGAGCTTATCGCTTTCATGCCATTGTGAGGTGAACCATCACTGGGTGAAATCGTGGTTATGTTGGGGCCAGCACAAGGAAAATGTGAACTGTGACCTAGTTGTGAATGTTCCCTACAAGTTCTTCTGTGGCTTGGAGGGCGTGGTCAAGGTTTTCAGATGACCATCCCTGGGCTGAATTCTATCCTATGGACCAGGTGCCCACCTACCTCTTCATTTGGCAAGCTACACCCTGGTGTATGAAAGGCCACAGACAACAGCAGGGGTCGCTGGAGCATGGGGCTGAGAGTTAAGTGGAGACAAATGGCTCAGGAGCAATACTGGCTACTCTATGCCAAGCTCTCAGTAGGCTTCTAACACTCTGTTTCCAGGCAGCACCTGCAGAGCCCCCTGATTCCCCCAGTCTGGTAGGGCTAGGGATTTGCAGCACATTCTATGGCTAACCAACACTCTGCCCTAGATTTTAATTTCTGAATTTTAGGTTTTAACCACTTTCAGAGAAGCAGGACTGGAGGACAGAGAGCTCCCAGACTCCTTCCTTCCTTCCTTCCTTCCTTCCTTCCTTCCTTCCTTCCTTCCTTCCTTCCTTCCTTCCTTCCTTCCTTCCTTCCTTAGGTATAGCAGCATAACAGCTCTCACATGCACCTGACCCTACCCACTCACCAGGGTTCTCCATTCTGTGTGTTGAGGGATCACTAAGGGGCATGAAGTCCCTAAGCACTATTTGGACATTAAGGGGAGATCCTGCTCCCCACAAAGCACTGACTGGGTGGGGGAAGTTCTGTATAAGCCAGATGTATGCCATTGCTGGGTTTTGGGTTTGTTGGGGAGGCTTCTAAGGAGGACACTGAGCCTGGAACCCAGAACTAACAACAGAGGGTGCTTTTGGGTGGACGAGGCTGTGGTGTTGTTGGGGAGGCAGGGTGTGGTGGCTTTGGGCTGGGGCCAGTGATGAGCTTGGAATTTCCCAGGGCTTTTCAGAAGTCAGAGAACTGGGGTGGAGTGGGTTTTCTCTCCAATCTTGTCTGGTGTTGGCCACAGCAGGGAAGTCCTAGGTGGATGCTACAGCCAGCTGGTACACCCTGTGTTCAGCATAGAACTGAGGTGGGACTGGGAAAAGTAAGGGGGGGGTGGGAGAAGTGTCCAGAGCACCAAGATGAGGTGATCCCTGCTCAGCACTCAAGATAAGAATCTAAGGACTGGGGGCAGAGAAGACGGCTCAGTGGTTTAGAGCACTTGCTGCTTTTGTAGAAGACCCAGGTTCAAATCCCAGAACTCACATGGTGGTGTGCAAAAACCTGTCACTCTAGCTGCATGTACATGCACACATGTAAACACAGAGAGAGAGAGAGAGAGAGAGAGGGAGAGGGAGAGGGAGAGGGAGAGGGAGAGGGAGAGGGAGAGGGAGAGGGAGAGGGAGAGGGAGAGGGAGAGAGAGAGGAGAGGAGGAGGAGGAGGAGGAGGAGGAGGAGGAGGAGGAGGAGGAGGAGGAGGAGGAGGAACTAAGGGGATAGTGAGTCAGGAAACTTTATCCAGCACTGTACATGGAGAAAGTCTTGACTGGGTCATACTTAGCCCCAGAGGGGACTGCTGTTTGGTTATAGGACTTCCCCAGTTGATCATTCTCTGCTACTGACCCAGAGGATCTGAAGGAGGGGAAGATGGGGAAAACATTGCACATGGTCAGAGAAGAAATGTCCTCTCCCCAGTTCCAGACCCCCCCCCAAAATCTGGGGTTCAGAGTATGGTTGAAGCATTAGTAGGATCAGGCAAGTGGGAGCAGACTGGGAGGAACAAGGGTCCCTGTCCACTGACTCTGGACAGATGAAGGAGGGCCTGATCGGCTTACACTGGTATAGGGACTGTTACTGACACAGGAAACAGGATGGTAGAGAGCCCAGGAAGGCTACTGAGGTCAGCGCAGAGAGGCTGCTATGCTTTAAAGTATCCCCTAAAGTTCATGTGTTAGCAACTTCATCTTCTAGACCAGCAAGATGGCTCAGCTGGTAAAGGCCAACCCTGCTTGCCTGAGTTTGATTCCCAGGACCTACGTAGACGAAGGAGAGATCTGATTCCTCCAAGTTGTCTTCTGGCGTCCATACACATATGAACATGTGAGCGCATGGCTGTGTATATGTACAGACGGACACAAATAAATGTTGAAAAACCACAAAATCTTTCCACTCCCATGTAACAGTGTTGAGATGTGGGGTCTCTATGGTTAGGTCATAAAAGCTTGACTTCCATATAGAGATTGGTAGGCCTTCACTAGATGTGCGTCTCTTCTATGTCACAGCCTTCAGAACCATTATCCATATAAACTCTGTTCACAAGAAATGATTTAATCCTTGGTATTCTGTTACAGCAACACAAAAGGGACCAAGGCAGAAGCTGGGGTGAGCTCAGACCTGGGTGGGTCCCAGCACAAGCCAGGCTGCAGCTGGCCCAGAACACAGGGTCAGGATCAGGGCATCCGGAACCAGAACGTAGGTGGTCCAGCAGGACTGAGACTCTGCTCAGAGGCCTCTGAGGTTTCTTGGGTCCAGCCTCCTCCCCCTGGCATTTAAGGCCTTCTAAGTTGACATGTCTGACACCTAATAACTATTCTTATGGCCTCCCTTTAGACAGGCCAGGCTCCCCTGCCCTATAAGCACTCTTCAGTCTCATCTCTCACACTCAACTCTGCCTGAAGTAGTCTATTCTTACACAAGGCCTGTCCCTTCTCCAATTTTATCTCAGGAAGGCCCTCCAGGAAGATCTTCTTGAGCATTCCCAGCCAGAGGGACATGGAATGCCTCTGGAGCCTGGAACACATTGGCCAGTCACTCAACACAGGGATGAATTCCAGGATATAGCCCCAGCCATTCTGAAGAAAATGGCATCTGCTGACCTTGTTGCATGGACCTGCTGGTCACAGGAGAGAGGCAGATATCCTGGGGAATGACCAGGCTCACCATCACAATGCTGGTGTCTGTGATGATGGAAGTACACTTGGCCATTGAGGTCCTGGAGGATAAACTCTAGAACTCCAAACAAGACCATCCTCCAAGAATGTCCAGGCGCTGACCCCTGAGCCCACAGCCTAACTCCTACTGCATCTGAGCGCCTTTCGTCTTGGGTTTGAGCTCACATTGGCCTCTCTTGGCCCATTTTGTGCTATGTATTAGATCCTCTCCCACAAATCTCCAGATGCTCAAATCCGTCCTCTAAAATAGTGCAATGTTTACATATAATGTATGCATGACCTCATATCCTTTATATGATCTCTATGTGACTTATATCTAACACAATATCATGTTTTATACATTTTTAAGTTTTAAAACATTACATTTCATTTATTTGTGTATGAGAGTGTATATATATGAGTGATTATACATGCATTGTGGCATATGTACAGAGGTCAGAGGGCAACCTGTGGGAGTCAGTTCTCTCCTATCATGTGGGCCCCAGGGATTGAACTCTGGTCATTACTTCTGGCAACAAGCACCTTTACCTGCTGTGCCATCTTTCTGACCCCATAAACAATTATTGTATTGTATTGTTTATGAAACAGGGACAAGAAAATAATCTGTGTATGTTGGGTACAGACAAAATTTTTGAATATTTTAAATCTAGGGTCGGCCTTATCCTTAATGTAGACCTCAATATTTCTTAGAATAGGCAAGCCCTGCCTTGGGTGCAGAGTAAGTGTGCTCCAATGCACTTAGGAAAGTCAGGAGCTGAAGAGGGCTGGCATGGCTGGGACAGAGGAGGAAAGCTAGGAGGCTGGTATCTAGGCTGGTGTCTACGGCATGGCAAGTGGCCCAGGAAGGAACAGGAGAGGCTGCCCCACATCTCGTGTGCTGAGGGGCTGGTGACAAGTTTGAGTTGTGTCCTCAAAGCAAAAGGAAGCCACCACTAGACATGAAAGCATGTCATAGCATAGCTGCCCTGGGAGATCATCCCTCTGAGTTGAAGGAATCAAGAATTGGTCCCGGGACATCGCTTCCCTTGGGTGATGATGAGGAGAAGTGGATGTGCTCGGGGAGCAGCATCCACAGTACTTGGGAGACAAGAAAGGGGAGCGCCTAAGGCTCTAGAGGAGGGACCAGAAGTAGGTATGTCTAACCTTTTGATGTTTTGAAGTGGCCTTTCACAAGCAGGTTGAACATGCCGGATACAGCATGTGGTCCACTGATAGAACCTCAGCAGCAGACGGATAGGGCAGCAGAGAGAAGGCCATGAGCTCCTTTCCATTCGGGATGGTAAGTGGGAGGTGACAGTGGGTGACTTGCCACAGGCTCTGGTAACTTCATGGAAGAACACAGGCAGAGCACACAAACCCAAGAATTTTTATATCAACAAGTACATCAATAGGAAACATAGCCTAAGCTAGAGAAAGTACCCAAGGAGCTAAAGGGATCTGCAACCCTATTGTTGGAACAACATGATGTACTAACCAGAACCCCGGAGCTCTTGTCTCTAGCTGCACATGTATCGAAAGATGGCCTAGTCGGCCATCACTGGAAAGAGAGGCCCATTGGACTTGCAAACTTTATATGCCCCAATATAGGGGAATGCCAGGGCCAAAAGAATGGGAATGGGTGGGTAGGGAAGTGGGGGGCGCTATGGGGGACTTTTGGGATAGCATTGGAAATGTAATTGAGGAAAATATGTAATAAAAATATTAAAAATTTAAAAAAAACATATAAAACCTCAAAAAAAAAAAAAAAAAGGAAACATAGCCTATCTTGAACTCCAAGTGTCTCCCATCGCCTCAGTCCCTTTTCCTGAGGCCCCCGCCCTCAACAACCTCATTCCCACTACCTTCAACACATGTTCAGAATGTGCTGGTACTTGCAGTGGTCTCTGCATAAGTTTGAAGAGCCCTGGCTTGGTGAGACAATTTACCAGGATTCTGGCTGTTTTGAGTGGGTGGAACAACATCATCCAAGTCAGAGGACAGAGGAGAGGGAAGGGAACAGGTGTGTGTGTGTGTGTGTGTGTGACTATTTGAGTTACATGTAGGCCTTTAGAATTCTGGAAGCCTAAGGACACCCAGTGGCAGTGTTGCAGAGGAACCAGGCATATGCAAATGCAGGCATCTGGTAGGCGGTACAGGCATAGATGTAACATGTTAGTATTCTGCCACTGAGACAATCAATGCACAAAGAGAAGTTTGTTATAGCATGGAGTAGCATCACTTGATAAAATATGCATGATCTGTTGCATAAAATCATGACAAGGATAAATAATAATGCATTACAAATTTCAAAATTGCTAAAGGAGCAGCTTTTAAATGTTTCCAGTTTTAAAAAGATCATAAGCATGTGAGGTGATAGATTTCATAATTATCTTGCTTTAATCATTCCCCATTGAAACCATGTATCAAAGTGCCAGGCTGGGCCCTGAAAACACGCAGTTATCATTTGATAATCTTTAAAGTGTGCATGGCTTTGACACCAAAGACTCAGACTCTGTCTTCCTGAGGGAGTCATCATTTTCAAACAAAATAGGTAAGAAGCCGAAGCGGCAGTTGGCAGCTGCCTTGTGGTGCTTAGTCAAAGATGCTAATAGCTCCACCTGGTGGCACTCGGGGAAGTTACAACACCTTCCTAAAGGGCGATTTCCCCTTCTTGGACCCAGCGTTTTATCTCTTCAAATATTTCTAACACTTTTGCAGAAGAGATTCTCACCTTCATCTTATTAATGGGGAAGGCAAGACTCAAACAGTGCAGATGACATCTCTAAAAAATTCCCACATCTGAGATGCTGAGGAGAACTGAATCCCAGCTCTGTTGTCTGTGCCAATGGCTTATAAATCTGGCTGATAAATAAGACCATGCAGGTAGCCTTTGTGAACTGGTGGTGAGGCTGTTAGGACCACTCACATGCATGTGGATTTGCCTTCCTAAGCAAAAAATAGTGTACTCACTATAGATGGAGATTGGGAGATGCCATCAGGACAGGGAGTGACTGGGACCAGAGATGGACTCTGAATAGTGCTCCAAGCCTTATTTTTATTGTCATTATTCTCTAAATAACATACTACAGCAATCAGTTACACAGCAATGACAATGTATTGGGTATTGTAAGCAGTCTAGAGATAACTTAAAATCTATGGTGTCATATGCATGAGTAAATGTATACACATATGTGAAGTTAGATGCCATTTTATTAAAAGTTTGGAGCATTCTTGGGGTTGGGTATCTTGAGGGGTGGCATGTAACTTGTCGCCATCTATATGGAGGGATGACTTTTGCACACAAACTGCCATTCTCAGTTGAACCGTTCGTGTTGTGGACCGCGGGCGGGCCGCAACACATGTGAATTTACAAGCATGGTCAAGAAAGAAGAGAAATATCTGGAGGTTAGAAACGAACTCTCAAGTATCAACTGACTTAGCTGCGTGCATTGGCTTTCTGCTGTTTCCTCAAATTTCCTTACAGAATGTAATGTTTCCTCATTCCTTACAGAAATGAAAGCCCAGGTATAAAGGTCCTAGGGTCCCCTGACATAAGGGGAAGGGGATGCCAGCAGTTAAAGTATCCCATAGTAATGGGGAGTGGGCAAATAGGGCTATGGCAGTATCCTTGGAGGTACTCGAGACCTCCAACCCCGGTGTATTCTGGCATCCTTCCCAGCTTCTGGCAATGACCAGCAGTGCCAGCTTGGGGGAAGGGTGTCAGTAATCTGTAATCCCTGTCTGCACCGTGATGACAATCGTCAGTCAAAAAGTCCTACCCCAACATCCTGCTCTTTTCTTCCACGTAAATGAGAACAGGAGGAAGAGAGCCAGCCATTAACACTCGAGGGAAACCAGCTTCCTGAAAAAGGCAAGCCAAGAAAAGGAGACTCAAAGCTATGACCTTCACAGTCCCAGGGACAATTCCAGAAGTGGGAGAATAAATGTCAAGGAAAGCTAATTAGAATCCATGGGGAGATGAGAGAGAAGTGACGCTGAGTGCTTTGTTTAGCTAAAAGATGTCTGCTCCTTAACTTTTCTCTCCTGTTGGTTCTGAGACTCATCGCAAACACCGTAAGCAGTTAATCTGTTCCATATTTCTTCCTATTCATGTTACACTATGTACAGAATGGCATGTAAGTTGATTCTGGGTTTTTTCTCTGTGTGTTTACGTGTGTGTATACGATGCATGTGTGTGTTGTGGATACATGTGGAGACCAGAAGAGGACACCGAGTGTCCTGTTCTATCATATCCCCCAAGACAGGGTCTCTCTCCCTGAAACTGGAGCCAGGCTGGCAGGGAGCAGGCCTTAGCAATCCTCCTGGCTCTCCCTCCTTCAGCTCTGGCCTTACAGACCTATGTCTGCAGTCATGCTAGGTTACTTATGTGTACTCTTGGGATTTGAACTCAGGTCCCCATGCTTGCGAAACAAGTCTTCTTACCCACTTCCCCTTCTGTTCATAATTACAAAGGATACTTAGATGACATTTAACTTCCTTGGACTTCTATTTATGAATATTTGTTCTGTTTATAGACTGTTATTTGCAAAATCACAATGTATGATATATACTTATGATGTGGATTAAATTTCAATTCATAGATATAAAACCTTAGAACAGCACTGGTTCCCAAGTTGGGATAACTCTGTACCCAGAGGGCTGTTGGCAACATCCGAAGATATTTCTGGATGAAAGAACTGGCAGAGATGTTACTGTCATCTCGTAGGTTAGAGTCCAAGGATGCTAAGCATTCCATGATGTGCAGGGTAGCCCCCTACAAGAAAGACTTTCCAGAGCCCAGAGAGTGGAAGAGCAGGACACAACCATTACATACAAGTCCTAGTCTCAAAGCTTCAATGAAAGTTCTTTGCTTTATTGTCTGTATAACACAGTGAATCCCTTGAGATGATCATCTCTTCAAATATGCATGAAGCATTTACCAAAATCACTTTTCTCAGCCATAGGGACATCTAAGGGAATTAAAAAACGTAGGAGTTATATTATCTCCTTACCATGAGGCAGTAACTGAGAAATTAATACAAAGCTTCGCCTCACTCTGTTTCATTCTTACCCTCTTGGAACTTACGCATAATTCTAACACCAGTCGGAAGTTCAAAACTCACAAATAACTTCCGTCTGTCTGTTTTTGTGTTTTTCTGGGCCTTTCCTCCTCTTCCTCTTCTTCCTCCTCCTCCTCCTCCTCACTCTTCTTCCTCCCCTCCTCCCAACCTTCTCCCCTCCCCTCGCCATTCCCTTCCTCCCCACTCCATCTCCTTCTTTGTTGGAGACAGGATTTCCTCTGTGTAGCCCTGGCTGTCCTGGAACTCACTCTGTAGATCAGGCTGGCCTTTAACTTGCAGAGATCCACTTATCTCTGCCTGGGACAGGGCTGGGACAAAAGGTATGCACTACCATGCCTGGCATAAATAACTACTTTCTAAAAAAAAAAAAAGTGAAACAGTAATTCTCTGGAAGTAACACCAATTAGAATATTGGATGTTCAAAGTTCTTGAGTACTCCAAAACAAAAAACCAAAACATCAAGGGAAAAAATAGTCTCGAGAAGTTTTATAAAATGAAGACAATTGAAAACAAGAGAGATGAATTTTTCTTTCACTTGTAGAAAGAAAATGAGGAAGGCATAGTTACCAAGAGAGTAGGAGGAAAATTTCATAAAAATGAAATAAACACAAACCAAATGTGACCTCAATAAGGGCTGCTTTAAAATTCCAATAAAAATAAAGAATAAAAGAAACAAAACTCAGATTCCTAGTCCGACTTTAAAAGGAGGAGAAAGGCCAGAACTTTAGTAAGCAGCACTGGAGTGAAGAACAGGCTATGAGCACAGATGCACAGGAGAAAGGGCCGGGTGCATGCCTCTGTGTGGGGCACTTGGTTCTCATGACAGGCCTGGGTGTCATCTGCACATCTGCATAGAGGATTCTGCAAATCCTGTTTAAGATGGAATGTTGGCTATACTGACCTGATTTCAATTGTTCTTAAAAACTCCATGAAAAATACAACAAAAGAATTAAGAAAGGGGAGCAACCCTCCCCCAAAGAGAGAGAATGAAAAGGGGGACACTTGAGTCACATTTGTCTTCGACTCCAAATCATATAAGTAAAGCTAAAAAAATCAGATTTAAACTTCAGTATGTTGGGTCCAGGGAGCTGTCTCAGTGGGTCAGCATGGAGATCTGGGTTTGAATCCCCAGCACCCATGTAAATAGCTGAGCATGACCATCCAAGAACCTATAATACCCGCACTTTAGCGGGGCAGAAACACAGCATAAGGATGAGCAGGGCTTGCTGGTATTTGCTTAGCTACTGGTTCAGTGACAGGCCTTGTCTCAATGGATTAAGGCTGAAAATGATTGAGGGACATCTGACATCCTCCTCTGATCTCTGTGCACACACAGCCATGCACAAATATCACACACACACAAACACACACACACAAACACACACACACACACACACACACACACACACACACCTTCAAAATGCACATGCTGCCCTACAGACAGTACTATACAATTGACTTGCATCAGCAGAGTGGTGAAATCTCTCACTGTACCAGCTGTTCTGTTGGGAGTGATTAAGTCTCGTGTGAATGTATATTCACCCCAATGCCTAGACCCATGGCAAAGCCTTCCCTGGGTGAGGTTAGAGAGATGGCAAAGCCTTTCTCTGGCCCAAGTGTGAATGCTGTTGGTGAATGTAGGGATGTCCAGTGTAGCCTTCTTCTTTCAGTTGTTTACGGGCTGAAGGCTGTTCTGTTGCAGAGACTGCTCCTATAGAGATTACCTAGCCCTGCCTCCTTGTTCAGCTGTATGGACTAGCCCTACCCCTTGTTCAAATGCCCCCTTGTTTATCTTATGGATAACTCTTGCCTCCTTGCTTACTGTATACACTAAATATGTATGTAATACATATGCTGAGCGTCCATGCTGTTGTCTCTCCATCAGCACAGCCCACCTGACCCCAAGTTTTCTATACCTGTGTCTGTGTGTCCCTGTCCTCTCTTCATTCTCCCATCACCCCTAATCAGGTTCCCAGGACCAAGCCATGGAAGGACATGGCACTGCTCCCCTGTGGCACTACCTGAGGCCACTGTCCTCAGCAGCAGTGGTAGCTTGGCAAGTCCCAGACCCTACTCTACAACCAGATAGACCTAAGGCAGTGACACCAGCCAAGCTCAGTGTCTTCACAGTGGGGTAAAGAGACTAGGGCTTCTTCCCTTTCTCTCCCAAAGGCCACCTAGACAATGCCAAAGACACATGTGTCATCTGCTGTCACAGATGATGAAAGCAGGGACAGAAGGGGGAAGGGGGACACGAGGTGACACGGTAGTATCAGAAAAACAAAGCAGCCCAGGATGGTACTGCAAGAGCTCAAAACACAAGCTATTGTCAGAGCTAAAGAGCACAAGGGGAGACAGAAGTGCACGCTAACCTGGGAGAGAGCATGCTGAAATAAGACATTTAAGGAGGATTAAAGGTCCTCTCGTCCATAAACCAAAATAGGAAGGGTGCGGCAGAGAATCACTCATCACACCCAGAACCAGGAAAACCACAAATTGCATTAGCGATGACAACCTATGCCAGTACTAACATGAACCAACTAACATGTTGGGATGATATGGGAAGGATTTTAACGTACCCATCATAAAAGTGCATCAGTGGTCATTTACAAATTCTGTTGAAATATTTTTCAAAAAAAACACCTCAACAAAGGAAAAGGAGCTCTGAAAGGGTGGGGGGAGGGGGGACTTATAAAACTGGAAAACGCAAGAATTACAACTTCAAAGCTTACCAGACAGACTTAGTCACACCATGCACGAGGCTTACCGATTTCAGTTGTTCTCATGTGGTGACAGAGGAGTCTTTCAACTTAAAGACAGACTGAAGGAAGTTATTCAGACTGAATAATAGAAAAAAAAAAAAACAGACTGAAAGGGGAAACTAAGCTGAGACTGTGGTACGATGTAATTTCTCCCTGTGATCTCACTGTCCATGGTTTCAGTTATCCATGGTCAAGGGCAGTGGAAAAATGTTTGGGAAACATTAAAGAAATAGTTCACCGCCAGGTGTAGTGGCACTACCTTTAGTCCTAGTACTTGAGAGACAGAGGCAGGTTGATCTCTGTGAGTTCGAGGATAGCTTGGTCTATAGATTGAGTTCCAAAACAGCCAGAGCTACACAGAAAAACTCTTTCTCAAACAAAACAAAACAAAACAAAACAAAACAAAACAAAACAAAACAAAACAAAACAAAACAAAACAAAACCAGGTTATAACTTTTAAACTGTATGTCATTCCAAGTGGCAAAATGAAACTGCACGCTGCCTTGGTCCAGCCCAAGCAGGAAACAAAGCATCCCTTGTCATATACTCCCTGTGCATTAGTCACTTAGCAGACATTGGATGAACTGTCGTGGTACTGCAGTGTCATGTTCAGTTAACCATTACATTAATTAATAATGGCTCCAATGTATAAACTTGTATTGTACAATATTGTTATAATTGTCTGATTTTGCTGTTAGTTCTTTTATTAACCTCATTGTGCCTAATGAACGATTTAATTTATTCATAAAATAAGCTTTATCATAGGAATGCATGTGTAGGAGAGTAAACAGTATATAAACTGTAGTTTTAAGCAGCAATGCTTTAAGTCTTGGAACATAGCTCTGAAGATAAGGAGAAGCTGTATAGAAAAAGAATTGATACCATAAAATTTCTAGGAGGTGAGGACAAGATGTGTACCAGACACCGAATGACTGGATAGTTCCTTGGTGAAAGAGGTAAGTCTACAGATCTAAGAATAGGAGTGACTCTCAAATAGAAGTTCTAAGAAGTCCATAAGACACATAATTAAACCTCTCAAACCAAAACCAACTTAAAAACCTTTAAAGCAGTTAAGAGAAAGGGGGCAAGTCCCTATGAAAGAACAATTAGAAACTGGTAGGATTCTCGTCTGAAATGATGGGTAGGAGGACATGGTACCCCTCAGGTTGCTAGAAGAACCAAGACCCCCAGACCACACACAAGTCAAATTGTTGTTATGGAATTAAAGACAAAGAGGACACCCCAAGTAAAGGGAAATGAAGGAAGTTGCTGCTGGCATGTTGGGGCACAAAAATCCTTGTGGCCACAGAGCCCTAGTGAACCAGGAATGTTAAACACACAGGGACCTCTCCACAATGGAGGAGATAAAAATATCTTTTTTTCCCACCCAGAGGGAGTCGATATTGTTAATGACTATCTGGTGACCCTATGCCTATCTGTGGAGGCTGGCCTCACCCAGCTTTTGTTATAGAGGCAGACCTCACCTAAATCCCCTACAATGTTTATCCTAGACTTGCTCCCTAGCTCTCAGTTAACAGAAAACATCCTTAGGGGAGGATGTCCCATGGACCTTATAGCCTGCTGACCTCTAAGCTAACTCAGTCAGAGAGCAAGCTGAATTCTAGGCCCTTTACCCATAGAACCCGCCGTCTTGGTCATATGTGCTTTGCAAATGAGTTTCTAAGTAGTCACACCTTAAGCTTTATTGAGCACCTGGAATTGGAATGATTGTTGCCTGGAAACCTGGAATGGGAATGACTGTTGCCTGGACATTTTTTTTCCAGATTGCACTGTGTTTTAAATATGCTGACAATGCCCTGCCTGGCTTTAGATTCCCTGAAGTCTGATCCAGGTTGACAAAGTCAATTTGAAACCAAGTTCTCATTGTCATCTCTTTGTGGGTTCGCTTCCCTGCCTGGACACCTGCAGAATCCCCCTCCTTGGCAGACCTACCTTTAAAGAATGGCTAAAGGGAGCTCTCCAGAGCTGCAGAAAGTGATAGCTGATGCTTCTAAGAGGAAAACACAATGAGGTGGGTAAGCGGGCATAAATGTAATAGGTTCTTCACTGCATGAGTTCTCTTACTCACACCTTTATGGTTAAAGTAGGATAATCAGATGGCTGTCTAAGGTGCTCAATGCATGTGGAGCAATGACTTGAGGAGATGACACATTTTAAGTGACAGGAGTTTGGTGATGGTGTGGCTCATTGGTAGACGGTGTATCTAGGACCCATAAAGCCTTGGATTCTACCTCTAGCATCCAATGGACCAAAGGATATAAAGGGCGAAATGACAGCAGTAGGTTGTGAGAAGTTGTTTATGGGTGTGATAATGCACACGAAAACTACAATGGGATACAATTGCAACAGCTTTATGGATATACATGGAAGGCCAATCAGCTAATAGGAAGGCATGGAAAAGCGAAGCAAAACAAACAAACAAACAAACAAACAAACAAACAAACAAACAATAACAGCAGTCAGATACACAGCAAACAGAAGGAATTTGTAAAACCCAAATATTTAAATGACTGACTTAACCCTAGCATTTCAACAGTTGTGCTAAATCTTAGTCGGGGCTGGACAGAAGCCTCAGCGGTTAAGTGTGTGTGCTGCTCTTACAGAGGATCCAGATTCAGTTCCCAGCATCCTTGTCAGGCTGCTCCAGGGGGATCCAATGTCTCTGGTCCCTGGGCATTGCATTTACATGCACATGGCCAAACACACACACACACACACACACACACACACACATTTAGAAAAATGCAATAAATCTTGAAAAGAGAAAAAAATAGAACAATGGATTTTTAAAAACCATGGCCCAACTATATTACCTATAAGACACAAAAATAAAACTGTTTAGAGTTATCTTTCACGGATCCTTGATGTGATGTCATGGTTGGGAGGTGGTACAAAGCAGGAAGTGGGACCCAGTTAGAGGAAGTAGGTCAGTAGGTTGTGCCCTAGGAAGATGCATCTTGTTCCCTTACTCTTCTTTCTCTCTTCTTAGCCACCATTAGGTGGATGAATTCCTCTTCCACATGCTCGTGGTCTGCCTCATCCCGGGCCCAAAGTGATGGGTCCAGTAGCCATGTACTTTGAAACCACGAGCCACCGTAAGTTATTTCAAGTATCTGCACCACAGAAACCCAAACTGGCAGAGAAAGGAAAGTAAACAGATGAAGAAAGATACAGGAGTCCCAGGCTGAAATGGAGTACTTCGCCAACTCTAAGATCTGCTCCTTCACATAGAAGAGGGGCACTTCACTGATTGTATGGGACAGTTGTACTTTCATATAAAGATAGCACAAAGAAGAAAACCACAAATCCTTATCTCCCCTCACTTATGTAAATATACCCATGAAAACATTGGCAGATCAAATCTAAGAATGTACAAAGGGAATGACATGCCTACACTAACTGGGATCCAGTTACTCAAGGTGTTTCAGCTTTTGAAAATCATCAGGAAAAGTCATATGACTGCATCAACTTACACAGGAAAGCTGAAGATATCATGTATTTGTTATAAAACATTTATGATAGACAGTCTCTCTGTGTCTGTGGGCAGGGGTAAGTGCATACATGTTTAGTGCATTAGTCAGGGCTCTCTAGAGGAACTGATGGAATAAATGAATAAATGAATGGAAGAATATATTAAAGATTTATTTAGTTATGTGTATGAGTGTTTTGTTTGAATTTATGTCTGTGTACCACGTGTGTGCCTGGTACCCAAGGAGGTCAGAAGAAGGCATCAGATCCTCTGGTACTGGAGTTACAGACAGTTGTGAGTTCACATGGATGCTGAGAATCAAACATGGGTCCTCTGCAAGAACAATTACTCTTAACTGCCAAGCTATCTCTAGTCCTCCTGAATCTCAATCTCTCTCTTAGATATCAGAGTGGTTAACAAGCTGTGGTCCAGCCAGGCCAACAATTGTTGTCTCCTGACAGAAAGGCCAAAGATCTGGTAGTTTTCTCCACAAGCTGGATGGCTCAGCTGGTCTCTCAGTTTGCACTGGAATCCTGAAGTAGGTTCTACTACCAGAGAAGAAATGCCTTAGCAGCAGGTTAGATGAACTTGCCAGAGAGAATGAGGGCAAGCAGGCAAACCAAACCAAACCAAACCAAACCAAACCAAACCAAACCAAACCAAACCCAAACCCAAAACTTCAGTCTTCCATGCCCTTTATATAAGCTGCCACAAGAAAGTGTGGCCCAGATTTAGGGTGTGTCTTTTGACCTCAAATGATCTAGATTTCAGGGTAAGTCTTTCCACTTTCAAATGATCCAATCAAGAAAATCCCCTGGGTGCCCAGCTCCTTGGATTTTAGTTGATTCCAGATGTAGCCAAGTTGACAACCAAGATTAGCTATCACACTTAGCATGCATAGAGTTCTAAGTGTGATACCTGGGACCACACAACCCAGTGGCGCTGCATGCCTGTGAGCTGAGCAGGCAGGAGGATCAGGAGCTCAAGGTCCCGGCCTGTGAGGCTGTTCAATTGGTAAGACACTGACTGCCAAGCCTGAGGACTGGAGTTCAATCCCTGGGTCCCACATGGTAGAGGAAGAGAACGAATTCACTTACGTTGTCCTCTGACCTCCACACATGTGACATGGCACCTCCCATAAAATAAATAAAAAATGTGATTAAAATTATTAATAAAACGAAGAGGGCTAGAGACATGGTTCAGTGGTTATGAACCATGAATTGCTGTTCTAGGTGACCCAAGATCAGTTCCTAGTACCCATGTTAGGTGTGGCTCACAACCACCTGTTACTCTAGCCCTGGGGATCTGATGTCCTCTTCTGGACTCTGTAGGCATATGCATTCAAATATACAACCCCCACCCCCTCACTCTAATTCATGAACATAACTAAAAATGTTAGGTGTGGTGGTGCATTCCTTTAATCCCAGCCTACATAACCAACTCCAGGCCAGCCACAGAATGAGACCCTGTCTAAAATAAGCAAATGATAAAAATAAAAAAGTTCAAGATAATCTTTGGCTACATAACAACTCCACAGGGATACAGGAGACACTGTCTTAAAGGCTGGGGAAGGGCTCAGTGAATGAGGGACTTATCTCAAAAGCAGAAGGACCTGAGTTTGAATTCCTAGAAGCCACATAAAACCTGGATGCAGTAATGTGCTTTTGTAATGCAAGTGTTCTTACTACAAGATGGGAGAAGACAGGAGAGTCCCCAGATGTTCATGGGCTAGTTAGTCTAGCACACAGAGTAGAAAACAGTAAAGATACCCTACCCTATCTCATACAAGGTGGAAGGAAAGACCCAATACTAGAGGTGTCCTCTGACCTTAGGAACAAGCTATGGCAATCTCACACCCACATTCATACACAAACACATACATTTGATGCACCATTTCATGCACATACGAAAAGATAAAAAAAGAAAAAAAGAAAAAAGGAAAACAAAACCCTCTGCTTGGTATTAGTGATTTGTATATGAACCCTGGTCATCTGGAAGAGCAGTAAGTTTTCTTAACCACTGAACCACCTCTCCATCCCCTAGTTATACACTGAAATAGTGTATTCAATAACAAGATCTTCTGGTGAGTCTAATGTTTGTGTTTCACAGCAGTATGTGAGTTAAAGTGGCATTTCAAGACATCTCCAATGTACTCTGCTTTGGTATGAAAATATTACTGGAGAGAGGTGGGTTTAGAATATTGCAAATGCACCAAATGCTACTGAATTATACATTTTATTGTTTTTTTTAAAGATTTATTTATTTATCATATGTAAGTACACTGTAGCTGTCTTCAGACACTCCAGAAGAGGGCGCCAGATCTCGTTACGGATGGTTGTGAGCCACCATGTGGTTGCTGGGATTTGAACTCTGGACCTTCGGAAGAGCAATCGGGTGCTCTTACCCACTGAGCCATCTCACCAGCCCGAATTATACATTTTAAAGTGGTTAATTTTTACACAATAAGATCTAGTCAAGAAAACAATATTAACTTGAAGAAAAAGACGATCTTCCTAACAACTGGATAGGTAAGGAAAATGCCTCATGATAGTCAGGGGTGCTGCTCACCTTCCTGGAGCTGTGTGGAGTTTCTCTTGTTGCTGAGAATATAGTTCAGCTCACAGTTCCAGGTTACAGTCCATCAGTGTAGGGAAGTCACTGCAGCAGGAGCATCTACAGTTTAGAAGCAGACAGCAGGGGCTGGAGAGATGGCTCCGTGGTTAGGAGCACTGACTGCTCTTCTCAAGGTCCTGAGTTCAAATCCCAGCAACCACATGGTGTCTCGCAACCATCCATAATGAGATCTGACGCCCTCTTCTGGTGTGTTGGGAGACAGCTACAATGTATTTACATGTAATAAATAAATAAATATTAAAAAAAAAAGAAGCAGAGAGCAATAGATGAATGTATGCCACTACCTAATCCCCCTTTCCCTTCATAGAGACCAGGGTCCCAGGAAGGAATGGTGCTACCCACAGTGGTCAGGTCTGAACCTAATCTAGATAGTCTATTGTCCTGCCTAGAGGTCCATATCTAGAGTGATGCTAAGCTTGGTCAAATTTACAACACTAACACACTATTCTAGTTTCTTTTCTTTTGCTAATATCATGAAACTATACACTGAATAAGTTATAAAGGAGAGATGTTTACTTCGGCTTGTGGTTCTGATCAATATTGAAGGGCCACATCTGGTAATGGCCTTCTTGAAGCCAGAGTCCAACACTATCTCATTTGTGATAGTTTGGAACATATACATTCACCAAAGGTCCCTGTATGAAAGGCTTGGTCACCAACTTGTGGTGCTGTTAGGAGGTGGGGCCCAGTGGGAGTAAGTTAGGTCATTGGAGGCAAGTCCTTGAGAAGGTTATTATAACCCCTGTGCCTTCCTGTCCCTCTCTCTACTTAGCACTCAGGGTGAGCTAAGTAGCTCTCTTCTCTCTATGTTCCTACCACCAAGAATCCTTCGCCTTGCCTCTGGCAACCGTGAACTGGTGCCTCTAATAAACCTTTTTATTTATATATAATTTGGTCTGCGTAGTGAATTCCAGGCCATCCAGGACTACATAGTGAGACTCTGTTCTCAAAACAAATCAAAGTAAAAAAAGAGTACCTTCAAAGAGACCTGCCATTTAATTGATTCTAGATTCAATCAAGTTGACAAGCAAAATTGATCATCACACGATGCAGGATCAGTTTTGAGAATTCTCTATAATAAACACATTACAGACTCTGAGTTCAGGTTCCTTTAACACCTCATATCTTTTTTTTTTTTTTTTTTTTGGTTTTCCAAAACAGGGTTTCTCTGTATAGCCGTGGCTGTCCTGGCACTCACTCTGTAGACCAGGCTGGCCTCGAACGCAGAAATCCACCTGCCTCTGCCTCCCGAGTGCTGAGAATAAAGGTGTGCGCCATCACCGACCGGCAACACCTCATATCTTATAATAAGGAGCAATGTAACGGAAAGTGCTCTCCACCCAGGGAAGTATCAGTGATTAATCACTTGTAGGCGTTGGTATCTTACATTTGAGGTGGAAGGAATCTCTGGGCTTTTCCAGCGTTGCCCAAACAGAACTCCAACTCCTCTGACCTACACATCGGAGCTGACACCAAGTCACCTTCTGGTTGCTGGGGCTGAGATTTCTGAAAACACATAAATGTGTTGCATTTATGAAGAGGTCAGAAAGATGATGGTGTCTTCATGCTTGCACAAGGAAGGGCTCGTTCCCATTGAGCCATCCCCTCCCCACCTTGCCCCCTCTGGATGCACCCACTGCCATAAATCTACAGGCTTCCTAGCCTGAAATGGTATCTGGTAGTGAAACAAAAGTGCTGGGCATGTTATTTGGAATGTGATTGACATAACTTTAAAACTCGCCTTGTTTCAAGACATTCTCAGCACATGTATTAAACCTCAGGGCTTGGAACCCTTAGACTTTAGAGCATCTCAGTCCTTCTCATCTTGGGAGTGAGTACTTTTATCTGACAATTAAGCTTGAGGTTTACCCAAAATCCAAATGCTCAGCTTTTAGGGGTGTGGCTGAGGTAGGAACCAGTGGGAGGCACACTTCCTTCTTCATGCTTTCCTGCTTTTTAAGTTACGCACCCCTCTCCCCACTTATAACTAACCATTCTTTTTATTTATTTCTAGTGAGGATCCAAGCCAGAGCCTTGTATATAATATGCAAGTGCTAGACACCTGAGGTGCCCTTCAAGTTCCTAGTGATTTTTGTATAGCAATGGAAAACTAGCTTAATTCTTTGAAACCATGATACATAGGTCAAAGCAGAAACAAACCTGCTGTCTTGTCCCGTTCTGGTTGATCCTCTAAGGTGAGTCTTCAAGGAAGCATGTTGAGCTCAGAGCAGAAGTCCTGTTTTCTGGTTTATAAGGCTTCCAGGCATCTTCTCTCAATTCTACCTGCTGGGAGCGAAACCAGGACAAACCAGACATCTTGAGAAGAGAAGAGGCTAGCAGGGGGGTCTATGAATGTAGGTGACCCAAGAGAGAATATACCTTAGGCTTCTATGTCTTCCTGCCATTCTACTTCTGTTTCCCTTTCACAACAGCATCATCTCATCTCCATCCCCCCCCTGGCCCCCACCGCCTATTCCCTCCATTTCTCCTAAATCTAGCCCAATTACATGGGGTGTGTGTGTGTGGGGGGGTGAAATGTGATTTCCTCCTGACCAGGGCACGAAATTCTCCTGAAGATGGTATTTAGTTCAGGAATGGAAATGAAAATCAGGCCCAGGACAAGGTCTCATTTTCTTGCTGGTCTTAAACCCTATAGAAGGTGACATCTACTTTGATTCAATATGACTTCTCATGATGTAGTCACCATGGATGAGACTAGATCTTAGCATGTCATTAGTCCCCAGAGCAAGCCACACCTGAAGGGCCTTTTCCTGGCCTTCAAAGCTATTTGAGTCAACTAATTCCCTTTCTTTTTCCTTAAAGCTGTTTGAACTGAATTTTGAGTCAAATGAAGTCTAATATGCTAGACCTAGAGATAATAAATAATGTGAAGGAGATCAATGGAGACCTGTAAGTTTATAATACCAGATTCTATATTACTGTCCTTAGTACACGGTGATAAGGGACTCAGGTTGTCAGTGATGGCCCTTGGACACTAAGCCTCCACCTTTCAGAGGACATGCCAAATTGTCAGAATTGAATAACTACCCTGGGTCCATATTTTTGGCTCTCTGTTACAGCTTGTCTTCCCCTTTGCTTACCCACTAGAAAAAACACGAACCTTCTATAATAAAGCATTCTGGTTCCTTGGCAGTTGAGTCCATCAGGATTGGCTTGATCAGGCAGCCTTCATTACGTTTTTGTCACCGTAATCAGTTTGAACAATACCATGCATTCCTGGGGACCCCAGTCTTTGCAGGGCGAGTCTATCTCAATGGCACTGAATAAGTCCACCAGGCCGTGTACAACTGCTCCCTGGCTTGTCTCCTCTCTCAAATCCACACCAGACTTGTGCTTGCTTGGTGGATGAAATACAGAGAAAAGAGGGATGCTTTAGAAGACTTGAGTGCTTCTGCTTCCTCCTCTTTAGATTCCTGAGTTGCCCTGATCGTGGTTCAGAATGACCTCCAGATGGAGGAGACGGTCCACAAAGGCATAAGGAAGCACTCTCACCATCGATGGAAGAGCGTTATTAAGGGACACAGAGGTGCCAGATATGTTGGATATTCTTCCACCTCTGTGAGGCACTGGCATGAAAGAACACAAGTGGGACCAGTAGAACTGTCTACCTAAGCATCCGATTCCAGGATTATAATGGAGTTCTTGCTTAATGAGGCTAAGGTTTTTGTTACACAACTAGGCTCCTCTGGAGGCATACAGTCACTGTCAAAAAGTGCAGCTGCCCTTGGGAAGATGAATTACACAAAGAAACCCTCTTCTTTAGGCTGGAGCACAGGTTCCCAGGGCACAGCACTGGAATGGGAACAGGCCAGCAGGATGTCTACACCCCTGGCCCCTCCGCCTGGTGGTACCCTTTGTATGAAATAGGCACTGAACAATCTGAGTAGATCAGGGCTTAAGAGTATCTTCAGGTAGCTCGTCTGCGCCTGTCATTTCCTCGTGTATGATGGCTCTTTCCATTGCCTTAACTTTTCCAGCGTCTCATGGCACTAGAAGCCTAGACTGACACTGCTCTCCTGGCAAATAGCAGGCAATGATGATCTCAAGGCAATGCTGGGGCCAGGCAAACACAAACTGCCTTGAACAGAACATCTGGTTCTTGGAAAGGCTTTTGTCCCTCGCTGCTTTGCTCGCCTAGTTCTCTTCTGCCTTAGGCAACAGCCATGCAAGTCCCACATCCTGGAACGAAAGATGGACTTCCCTGAGAGGCATTTTTTTTTTTTCTTGTTAGTTCCTGGAAGCCATTTCACGCTCACTTCTGGGCTGCTCTGCCACGGAGGTAGGGGCAGCTATTTTCCTTCACACAATTCCTGTCAGCCTATATCGCCAGTGTATTTAAAGTCTGCTGGGCGTTACTCTTGCCCGTACACCACGACGCTGACTCGACAAGGTGGAGCTTGATTAATCCCTGTGCCCTGAATACCAGCCAACTACTTTTTCCTGATGTAAGTATCATTAATCAGCCCATTCCTTTTCTGGTTTACCTGAAACCACATGTCCTGAGTAGACTATGTTAGCCCTCGAATGCAGCTATAGTTCGTTACTTAAATTAGGACCCCATAATTTAAAAAAACAAACAAACCCTGCCTATTAATTATTTTTTTTTCTGCATAGTTAGGGCAGGAACAATTAGTTGACTATTGAAGAGTGAAAGTTTTGTTTCTCGGAAGATCAAGATACTGGATAGGGTTAAACGTCTGAGAATTTAATCTGTGCTCCCAAGTGATTGACAGGCCAAGGAAAAAGCAAAGTGAATCAAGAGGAGGAAAAAAAAATCAAGGGTAAAGTGGAGATAAAAGTGGACGAGAAAGAAAAAGAGCAACTAAACCGCGGAGGAACAGCTTTAGGAGAGGAGGAGACAGAAGGCGCGGAGAAGGAAAGGCGCAGAGAGAGCGGGAAGAGAGGCTGGGAGGGCGGGCAGGAGCGCGCCGAGCCGGCTCACTGCTCCGAGACGGGGGGGAACGCGGACGGGGCTAAAGCGTCGGGCTGCCAAGAGTCCACCCCTGCCCGACGCGGGATGGTCGCGCCCAGCAGCGTCAGCCAATGAGAAGCCGGGATGTTGGAGAGGCGGCGGTGAGCGGGGCGCTCGCTGGCTGGGGTGGGAGGGGGACGGCGGCCGCCGCCATGATGCTTGTTTGCTTTCAATGAAAACGAGGGGGGCGCGGAAGAGGAGGCGTCGGCGTCGGTGGCGGCGGCGTCGACGGCGCGGAGGCGAAGGCGGCGGCCGGCGCGGCGAGGAGGGCGAGGCCGGGGTCCGAGAGGGCGGCAGAGCGTAGCGGCGGCTCGTGGGGTCCGGGGCGGCCGAGGCGGGCGGCTGAGGAGCGGCGGCGGAGGAGGGGGAACAAAGAGCGGCGGCGGAGGCGGCTGAGGAGTGGCGGCGGCGGCGCTGCAGCAGCGGGCGGGACTGGTATGGTGGTTCCACAGGGCAGACCCCGCTGCACTCATCGGGAGGAGGCGGCGGCAGCGGCGGAGGAAGGCGGCGCAGCTCGAGAGGTGAGCGCGACGGGCCCGAGCGACGTCCCGCCGAGGCTCTGCTGCCTGCGCTCCCCCATCCCCCCCCCCCAGGGGTCGCGCCCTGGCGGGGACCCCGAGCGCGCACTCGCGCACAACTTAGGAGTTCTCGGAGTGACGTCTGTCCGTCCCCCTCCTTCACACACAGCGATCGCCATCCCGTCGGTCCCCTGGCCGCGCCCCCCGCGCGGAGTCCCGGGGCTCGGCCTGGGTCGGCGGTGGGGGGGTGGGAGTGTTGATTGACGGCAGTGCGGTGGCGTACAGAGGGCGGTGGCGTGAACCCTGGCTTCTCGAAACCCCCCCCCCCACCGGTCACGCACCCCAAGAGAGGAGCTGGGGTGCCGGGACTAGGGACAAACCGGTGGCAACTTTGGAGAAGTGGCTGTGCTGGGGTGGGGTGGGGGGGTGTGCACTGTGCGGCGTGGAACTTGGCACTCTGGATGCACTTAATGCTCACCCTTTTCCTCCTAAAGTATTTTAAAGTCCGTTTAACGCAGATATTGTTAGGGGCGGGGCGGATTACGTGGCCAAAGAAGTGATTATCAGCTGTAGAGATTATTGGACTCAGGACTCAAGTACTAATTTCTGGAAGAAAATTTCCCTAGTTTAACCTAGTTTCAAAGACAGTGGTTATTTTCTTTGGTGACATTTTTATTTTTCCGCCTTGACTCTTTCTACCCTGACAACGGTCTTCAGAGACTGCTCATAAGCAACTGTAATTCTTTACTTTTAACTGTTTCTGCAAGTGATAACATTGTGCACGGGCCATCTTGTTACTGTGTTTAAATAATCTGCTAGAATTTGAGTACAGGTAAACCTGTTTTACAGGTAGCCTGCCTGATTGACTAGTAGGCCTAAATTCTTCTCTGCCTCTGTTTGGAATTTTAACTTTGGAGAATAAATGAAAAACAACTCGGTGTGTAATAGCACTGTCTTTCCTAATAGCACTGTCTTTCCCACACTAGAAATTTTCACCATCCCACAACCGTTCTGTAGGCTGGTCAAAAGATTGTGAAGGCATATTTTGCTTTTTGTAATTGCTGCCAGTCTTTTGAAGTTGGTGCTTTGAAGAATACATTTTAGAATTAAAATTACGTGGAGCCAGTGGTCTAGTCAAATTCTCTGATGCTGGCCCTGAGGAACCAAGCCTAGAATGAAGAGACTGGATCAGGATGTTAGAGTTAGGAGGGTAGACACAAAGCAGACGTTAAGGGTGATATAGTGTTAAGTATTTGGGGTTTGGAGAAGGAAGCGGGTATTTTTATCGGATAGATATTAAAGTAGGTCAGGTGGCCATTTTCACAGGTGCACAGGTGCTTGCTAACGTGGACAAGAATTTATGTGGCAGACATTTTCTAGTGTGACTGGAATATTCTTGAAAGAAAATCCTTGTATAAGTTCAGATGTATTATGGTTGCTGGGAAATTTCAGGCTTTTTTTTGAACAGACATAGACGCTGATATACAGAACTTGGTCCTGACTACAAATAAAGGCATTATAGGAATTTGCCTACTATGCATGTAGTTTTAACTAGTATTTTGGTTAATGTTTAAACATCTGACTGAACCCATGTTAACTTTACGAAAAAAAATCTTAAAATACAGTTCCTGCTGGCCTGGATCTTTCTTTGTAGAATGGGCTGGCCTTGAACTCAGAGATCCTTCTGTTTGTGTCTCTGGAGTGCTGAGGTTAAAGGTGTCCAGCACCATGCTTAAGTTTTCATTCAATACAGCCTAGAAGGACAGTATATGTAAGACATACTGGAAGAAGTGCTTGGAGTATCCTTTGGTCCTTGTGTGGTGAGGGGTCAATATCTCCAGCACACATGCAGCCCTCTCCTCTGACAAGGTCCACTGGCTAGGAAGCTCAAGCTTGCATGTCTTGTCACTCTGTAGAGAAGAAAGCTCTGTTAATTTTTTTAAAAAAGATTTATTTATTATATGTAAGCGTACTGTAGTTGTCTTTAGACACACCAGAAAGAGGGCGTCAGATCTCATTACAGATGGTTGTGAGCCACCATGTGGTTGCTGGGATTTGAACTCGGGACCTTTGGAAGAGCGGTCAGTGCTCTTAACCGCTGAGCCATCTCACCAGCCCGAGCTCTGTTAATTTTTAAAACTTTTTAGCTTCTACAAAATAAATAGTTTTTCTTAATTGTACCTATTATTCAGGCTATGGAGGTAGCTGTGTTACCCGAAAGTTAAGTGTTGACCAAACACAAGTATAACTGTATACTGTGTACCTTTGAGGACAATGGAATGCAGTAGAGTTTGGTGTTTGAGTAAGTAGTTAAAGATTAGAAAAGAGTGGTTATTTGAGTCTAAGATGGAGGCTGATTCAGGCTGCCTTAATTTTACTCCTTTGGCCTTGACTTTTTTGTTGTCTGTTTATATATTTTGGATAAGTTGTACACTGAGGAGTAGCATTTGATGGTCCTGATGAGAATTCAGAGATGACCATATTCAGTCTTGTTCTGCATAGGAGTGAGTGATGGGTGTGCAGTGCTTCAAGGGATCGAGAAAGATTAAACTTATGGATGAGGGTGTGGTGCTGGTTTAAAACCAGTAACACTGAGGAGAAGCTGGCCAGGTTGGAGAAGGGGATCATTCTAAACAAAGGGGACAGTGAGCAGACTGAGGTATCGGGTTTGGGGGTAAGGCCAGGCAGGCACCATAAGATGCTCCTGGAGCAGTGGGAGTGGACTGAGAGCAGCTTAGAGAAGGCGTGTCTAGCCTAGATTTTGAAGGGCTGTTTGCTGAGCTTTGTTTCCTGGTAGCAAAGGAGGGTCAGATTTAAAAAAAATTTTTTTAAAGCAAGAAACACACTTTTAAAGATAACTAGGTATCAGCTTGGGGGAATAAAGACCATGCAAGTAAAATTGGAGTCATATTTGAAATAATACAAGTAGTGACTGTGTTTTGATTCAGATCTGGTGTCTGTGGCTCCTTTTGTAATGGGCTTGAACACTGCCCAATTGCTCTGTAATACAAATCAGAATGTTGGTGTTTTAGAAGATGTTAAAAGCAGTCAAAGCCGTGAAAGGCCTGAAATGATACACATGAAACTTGAGGTTTGTGGACTTAGTTTCCTAGAGCTCAGATAGGCTAGAGAACTTAATTGGAGCGGTCAGGTCAGCCTTGTGTGCACTGGAACCGCAGTCAGGTTGCTTAGGAAGATTGTGACGGTTAGGATCTAGTAGGTGTTCTGTGAAATGCTGGGGAAGACGAGTCTTTCCTCTAAATTCCTGGAAGTACTTGAATATTGAGACTTGGAAGCCGTAGGACTCTTAATAAAGTGCTGTTAACAGGGTTTGTGTGGAAATCCCAGGGCTTGGGAGGAAGTGGAATTGGAGTATAATACTCCAACATTAAAAGAACAGGAACTTGGTAAGAATGGTAGCATATCTTTTTCATGTTCAATGGCTAAGAAGTAGATCAATATTGCAGTAACTATGTACCTTACCTCAAAAAACACCTGGTGTATTTGAGCTGCACATCCGCAGGGTTGTGCCTTATAAATTATTCTGAATTGCTAGGAGAGTTCTCTGAAAGTCTGGAAAACTGACAGTAAAGTTGAGTGGGTGTGGTCCACAACACTGAAGAAGCTGACTTACTGGTTGGTGTTCTGTCTTGGTTCACCTGGGGCAGTTTTCTATCTTTGTCTAATGTGGGTTTTTTTTTTTTCCCCACAGATTAAAATAGCACATAAACAAGTGAGAAGTTTACAGTGGTTGTTCATTATTAAGTCAGTCATGTTGGAACAAATTCACATTTTTCCAAACAAGTGTTGTATAGACGAACTAATTATACTTGAATACAGTATTTGAACATAATATTCAATTTAGAGTGAGTTTGCAGTGGTGCAGAGAGACAAAGAATAATAAACATAGCAAGTTATATGGTAATTAGAAATATATAAACCATTCTGTGTGTCCTTAGGAAGAATCTAATTTTGCCTGGG
This sequence comes from Mus caroli, assembly GCF_978045245.1. NCBI lineage: Eukaryota > Metazoa > Chordata > Mammalia > Rodentia > Muridae > Mus > Mus caroli. The sequence continues at coordinate 73,379,720 of NW_028227268.1, forward strand.
AACCTTTGAAGGAGTTACCTCAGTGATGTGGAGCTGAAGTTAGAAGATGACTAAGGGTTGTTAGGCTGAGTAGGGTGTTGGAGAGAGAGCGTGTCCACTCAGTCACACACAAGGCAGGCTATGCAAGGGTGCTGGATAGAAGGCAGGAACAACGTGGCTACTTTTCTTAAAATGTTAGAGCATTTTCCTGTGTACCGTGGGAGCCCATTGAGCATTCTCGTGTGGCATACTTGGAAAGCAAGTAGTAAAAATGGGGAGGAGACGAGGTGAAAAGGGTCAGGACACACTGAGGTGCAAGTTTCTGGTTATGTGTTGTACATAGATTAGAGAGATGATTAGGACTTAATGAGAGAGTGAGGCCATTAGCATTGAGGGGAAAAACTAGTATACTCTGTAACAATTTTGAAATTACTAAAATTAAGAAAATAAAACAGCATAGTAGCTGTTTCTCATTTCTCTAGATTTTCCTTTTTGAGTGTGAAGAATAATAGTCTTCAGTATCCAGAGGTACAATATCTTTTTAAGATTGAAAAAATATCTATCTCTTTATATTTATGAGACAAAGTCTCACTATGTATCCTTGGCTGGCTTGGAATTCACTATGTACTCCAGACTGCCTCTGTATGGTATTAGAGGCCTACACCACTCCACTTGGCTTGGGGGTACCATTTCAGTGTATGCAAAGTGCCTGAAAGGCCTGAAAAGTAGTGAGTGTGCAAAAAATATTCATATGCTAGTTCAGGGTGCGGCAATTATCAGCACAACTCAATTTTGCCATTATGCCTATTGATGTTTGCTTGGTTTGACTTTCTGTTTCTTATCTCAAGGTATTCTAGAACCGGTATTCTCAGTTCCCATGGATTGTAGGAAGATTCTTTTAGTCTGGTTTCTTGGGATTTCACCTTCACCACTTGAAGCCTGGGTATCAATATTTTCATATTCCTGATAAGGTGGACCATAGCTTCTGTCTTGTTTTATTTTTTAACTACCACAGTTTTCCCCTTTGAATTTATATAAACATTGACTGAGTATGATCTAACTTGCTAGATGCAGGACTTAAAAATATGCTCTACTGACTACTCAATGATGTAGCAACCATATAGCACTTCTATTTTATTAGGTATTAAAAGTCATCTGGAGATGGCTTAAACCATGATAAGATATTTTGTGGGTTTTCTTTTTTTTGTTTGTTTTTAATAAGGCACATTCTGAAAGTTTTGTGTTCATTTGGGTTCCTGGAACCAGTCATCCTGGAATCAATCCCTAGCAGATACCTTGGGACAACTGCATTTAATACTTTGTCTCAGGTACAGTGAGAGTCAAATTAAAGTTAGTTTGGGGACAGTCACCAAAGATGATATCTAGAATGAATGAAGGTAGGAAGACAGTAGAACAAAGAAATAGATCTGAGACTTTGCAAATAACTCAGATAAGATCTGAAGGGGTGAAAGGCGGAGAATTGGTGAGAAATTTGTGTTAGAATTGGAGTCTGAATACTCATTTTGGCTTGGAAAATTGGGCATGCGTCACAGGAAGAAAGACAAGGTGGAAGGTCAAGAGGCTAGATTTCCTTTTAGACTTTTATTTTGTTCTCTTCCTACTGTAAGGTAAAAGAAATGAACGAGCTATGTAGTACATTTGATACAAGATTATTGGAAACATGAGTTACATTGTATTCTAGTCTCTTATGAAGCAATTTCAGAATAGTGTTTGGAAAATGAATAAATCTAAGGCTGTGCATTGTAGTGGACTTCTTTAATCACAGCATTTGGGAGGCAGAGTCAGGTGGATCTCTTGAGTTCAAGGACAGTCTGTCTGGTCTTCATAGTGAGATCCAGGCCAGTCAGGGATATGTAGTGATAATCTGCCTAAAAACAAGCAAATACACAGGGCTAGAGAGAGATGGCTCAGTGGTTTAGAGCACTTGCTGTTCTTAAAGAGTACTAGTGTTTGTTTCCCAGCATCCATATGGTGACTCAAAACCACCTGTAATTTCAGTTTGAGGGGAACCAGCGCCTCCTTTTGTCCTCTGCAGGTGTCAGACATATACAAGCACTTTTGCATACACTTGAAATGAAAATAAATCTTGATAAATCTTTAAGAATGTTCTTTGGAAGCCTGGCAGCGGTGGCACATGTTGTAAGTGCTGGCACTTGGGAGGCAGAGATAGGCAGATTTCTTGAGTTTGAGGCTAGTTTGGTCTACAGAGTGAGTTCAGGACAGCCAGGACTACACAGAGAAACCTCGTCTTGAAAAACAAAAGAAAAGAATGTTCTTTGAAGGACATTCCACTGGACTCTGTTATTGCTTTGTCTAATCTTGTGTGGTGAGTATATTCATGGTTCTATGATGTAGGAAAATGGTTTGTGATCTACTTTAACCATAGAAATAGTGACTAGAATTTCAGTGTGCAAATGACAGAGTGTTTTGGAGGTGGAAGTGGAGCATATCTGAAGGATGTCAGTTTGTTTGCTGGCTCTGTCAAGAGTACAAAGAAAGGTACTAGGATAGAAGTTGAAAAGATAGGGCAGCTTGTTGGTTGTGGCAACCACCTTTATTCCCAGCACTTGGTTGGCAAAGGCGTGCAAATATTTTGAGGCCAGCTTTTTCTACAAAGTGGGTGTTCCAGGACAGAGCTATACATAGAAACTCTATCTGGAACAACCATCATCAATACTACCAACAACAACAACAAAAAAAGAAAGTAGGTACGGATTCTGAATGATAAACTATGGAGTTTGAATTTCTTATCTAAGGTGTAGGGATTTAGTATTATTTGCAGTGCAAAAGATGGAATGTGTGTGCTAAGTAGGTCCTCTACAGCGCTACCTTCCCATTCCAACAGATCAGAAAAAGATACGGAGGGGATGCCCTGGATCCTTACAGCTGACGTAGGATCAGAAGCTCACTCTAGTTAAGCTTTGCCATTTTAGATGCCAGTGAAGATGTGCAATGAAGGCTGGCTCTTTAACATAGATAACATTAGAAAGAGCTCAGCGTTAGGAAGAATGACTTGAGAGTGGTATGTAGGTCAGTTGTAATCCTAAAAGTGCGCACCATCTAGAGGAAGTAAAGCAGAACACATAAAGGACTGGAGTGTGGCTGCATTGCTATAGCGGTTTTGTTGTTCTCTATTGGTCAGAGCTTTCTGATTTTTTTTCCTTATACCTGACAAAGTGCTTAACACACTAAAATTTTTCAACAAATATTTTATGAATGAATGTGTAAAGAAATCTCCCTTAAAGAAAGCATAGTTCGTCTCAGTCAAATTGCTTTCAGATTTCTGTGAAAATCTTTCTGGGCCACAGGAAGGAGTAAGTCTTAACCTGAGGTACCTGTCGTCTGGCCAAGTCCTAGTTTCAGACAGGATGAATGCTCCTAGTTCATCACATTAATGTCCCTGGTGCTTGCTTCTTTGCTGCTGAGGTTACTAGGATTGACAAGGAGGTGGGTAACAGAACGTTTGCTAGTTTATGCTCTGTAAGTAGATTGTAGTGGTGTTATCTTAGTAGTCTTTCTATTCAGTGCTACAGGGTTTTTTAACCTAGCTTATATTCCTTACCTGAATAATGTTAATTAGGAGTTAAAAATTGTTACAACTTATACATAATAGTGTTGACTTTTAAATCTTTTATACTTCATTTGCATTATTAGCTATTTTGTCTGAGGCAGGGTCTTCTATGTTACCCCAGCAGGTTTTTATTTAACATGTAGGAATGTTTTGCCTGCATATATGTCTGTGCACCACTTGTGTGCCTGTTGGCTTCAGAGGTCAGAGGGGGACATTACATTGGAGTCACTGGAACAGGAGTTAAAGACAGTTAGGAGCCATCATGTGTGTGCTGGGAATGCTGGGAATTGAACCATGGTCCTCCAGAACATACAGGGCCTTTAGAGCCTCCTTTAGACTAGCCACAGTCAGGCTCTTTTAGCTGTTATTCTTTTGTAAAGTGGGGCTCTCCTTTAGTTTGATTCCTCTGGATGCCCTTCCTTTGTGAAGGCATAACTAGGTAAGCCTTTCTCTTTAGTACCAGCTCTAGGTTAGTTGGCTGCTGGGTCTGTGCTGCTTGCTCTCACTCTTCTCACCCCTCCTCCCTCTTCTTGACTTGATGGTTATTGGAGTGGTATCTCTCCACTGTTATCTCATCTTCGACATTATGCTTTTCTGCAGCGCCTGTAGTCTCATGTTAATGTCTCGGTTTAGCATTCTTTCTTTGAAGTACTCATTTTATTGATTGTGCTTTAGCCTATTATAATTGTGGTTCTTTTTGACTAAATTATCACTATGACCAGTGAGAAGAGTTGTTTAGTTCCTGTATTATGTTGACATGAAAATCCCATCAGATTTTGTTTTTTTGACACTGAAAGATGCCCTAGATTCATGTTGTATTATTTCTTGTACCATATTTACAACTGTTTATCTTACAAGGAACTTTGTATTATTGGTAGCATATTTTTCTGAAGTTTCAGTTGTCTGTGCTCAGTCTTACTCCAGAAATAATAAGTGGTAAATTACTAAGCTAGTGGTGGCACATTGCCTTCATCCTGGCGCTGGGGAGGCAGAGGCAGGTGAAGCTCTGTGAGGTTGAGGCCAGCTTGGTCTGCAGAGCTAGCTAATTACAGGACAGCCAAGGTGTCTTGACGGAAAAATTACAGAAATAAGCATATATTCATAAATTTTAGATCACAAACCATTTCAGGCGTATGATAAATACTTGTGCTATCCTACACCCAGAAAATGAATTAAACCTTTATCCATACTGTATGGACTACCTGCCCATTAGTCATTTGGTCTGGCATATCAGATGAACTCTGATGGCACCTCAGCGGCTAGTGTTTAAGAAATGCTTATTTTACTGTGTCGCCAAGGCACAAGAGTACCAATACTAGCAGTTTGGCTGGTACACCAAAGAGTAGTAGTTCTCCCCTCCCCCATATTACAGTGTAGTCCATTCTAAGATCACAGTGGGTGCTGAAAAATGGTACCAAACTCTTTATAAACAGTATGCCCACTCCCCCAATATATATATATATATATATATATATATATATATATATATATATATATATATATATATACTTATTTTTAATTTCTAAATTAAGCATAATAGATTAGTAAGAGCTGAACTGTAAAGCTAACAGGAATTTATTTTTTCTTAAGAACTTTTATATTTTAAGTCAAAACTACATCTCTGTGCTGTCTAAATTGGGAATGTCATTCTGTCTGAGGATTGTGAGTAAGTTATTTACACAATCACTGTGATACAGTGACAGTATATTCTAAACAGCTACTAAGTGACTAGTGGGCAGCAGTGTATGCAGTGTAGATACATTGCATGGAGGCCCGATTTCCTGGGATCCACATGGTAGAAGGAGAAAGTGTCTTCTGCAGGTTTCCCTCTGGCCTCCACACGCGTGGCAGCTTGCTGTGTATATGATGGTGCATATACATACAAACAGATAAATGTAAAAGACATTAAAAATGAAATTATGAATTCATGCAGTTTATACTCATGCAGTTGTGATTACTCATGTGATGTTCAGATTTTCTTCTATTTGGCCAGTGGAACATTTCTTAAGCTAACAGCTATATTTTCTTCAACGATCACCTTTATTAGCTCTAGGGTTTAATTAGCCATATCCTAGAACTAAAAATCATTTCTGTGTGGTATTCTAGTTCTTTTGGGTAGAAAATCTATTTAATGATCCTAATATGTCTGCTTTTTAAAAAAACGAATATTTTTATTGATTTGACTCTTCAGTATGTACTGACTGGTTTCTTTTTTTCATTTATTAACAGGCATGCCCAAAGAAAAGTACGAGCCCCCTGACCCTCGGAGGATGTACACAATTATGTCCTCTGAGGAAGCAGCAAATGGAAAGAAATCACATTGGGCAGAGCTTGAAATAAGTGGTAAGACATGTTAGCATGACTATGGAATAGAGATTAAAGATATGTTGTAAAGTTAGGTTTTCTAATTCTACTGCATGTAGAAGAGCAACAGTGGTATTTTACAATGTTAGTTTAACTTTGGCGCTGGAAGGGCACTGAAAAGAAGTGTTTGGGTTGGAATTTAAATCCATTGATTGTTGTGCATGCGCTTCCTCTCACTTCCTGATACGTCATAAGCTCTACGGTTTGGGCTATGGATTTAGGCTTTTTACTAGTAAGGTTTCTGTGTTGTCTTAGTCTGTAATAAGTAAGCTGTGTGAGAAAACAGTCTGGTTGAGTTTTTAATGCGGAGATGGTGTTTTTATAGAGATGATTTACCATTAAGTTTCTTTCCTTTCTGGCTTTTTGAGTTTCTCTGTGTCCTGTCCAGAGCTGACTTAGAACTCAGAGATCTATCTGCCTTCCTCTGCCTCCTGAATGCTGGCATTAAAGGTCCACACCACCATGCCCAGCTATGATGGCTTATTAGTTCATTCTGTTTAGCTCTGAGTAATGCTACACTGTCTGGAAGTACCATCGGCTCTTGCTTGCTTATTTCGAGAAGAACATCTTGGGTTCTTCCAGGTTTTGGCATTTTGCATATTACTTCTCCAAATGTCTGCCGGTAGAGTTTGCTAAAGACCAAGGAAGTATGGTTGTCGCTCATATGCTAAGAGCGTGCATAGTTTTTATCAGAAACTACTCGACATTTTTTTAAAACAAAACAAACAACAAACAACCCAATATTTTCTAAAGTACTGTGTTTCTACCAGAGTGAACAAGAACTCTTGTTTCGCAGCCTCCTTAGGATTTGGTGTCCTTGGTGCTTTGAGTCAAACTCACAGAGATTTGCCTGCCTCTGCCTCCTGAGTGCTGGGATGAAAGGCACGTGCCACCATTGGCTGGTATTTTAGTATTTTGTAGTTTCTTAGTGACAGCTCTGTTGCAGTTTAAAAGTGAAATGTCCCCCTCTAGGCCCCTGTGTTTGACTACTTGGTTTCTAGCTAGTGGTGTGAAAGTTCTGAGACTTTAGAAGGTGGAGCCTTCCTTGAGGCTTCATATCTAGTCTGGTTCCATTTTCTCTCCATTCTGTTTTCCTGACAAGTTGATGCTGTGCTGGCTTCTGAGTTTTGCCACCATACCTTTTCTGCCTGCTGCCATGTCTTTTCCTTCTGTACTGGAATGGTGCTCAGAACAGTCATTCTCAACCTGTGGGTTGCAACCCCTTTGGCAAACCTCTGTCTCCCAAAATATTTATTTTACAGTTCATAGGAGTAGAAAAATTATAGTTGTGAAATAACAATTAAAGTAATTGTATGGTCAGAGTTCACTATAACATGAGGAACTGTATTAAAGGGTTGAAGCCTTAGGAAGGTTGAGACCGCTGCCCTAGAACAATAAGCAAGAGCAAACCTCTTCTTTTATAAATATTTTCTTCCAGTTTGTGGCTTGTCTTCTCATTCTCTTGACAGTTGAGTTCAGACTTTTTTTTTTTTTTTTAAAGATTTATTTATTTATTTAATATGAGTATGCCAGAAGAGGGCATCAGATCTCATAGATGGTTGTGAGCTACCATATGGTTGCTTGGAATTGAACTTAGGACCTCTGGATGAGAAGTCTGTGCTCTTAACTGCTGAACCATCTCTCCAGCCCCAAGTGCGGACATTTTGAAGTTTAATGGATTTGGTATTGTATTAAATATGTATATTGGGAAGAACTGACATTTTGGCAATATTGGGTCTCAGTTGTGAACATGGGCTGTCTTCACTTATTTGTTCTTCCTTGATTTCTTTCTATGGAATTTCATACTTTTTCTTACTTTGTATCTCTCCTTATCTTAGTGCAAATGTAAATAATGGTGTTTTTATTTGAATTCCACTTATTCATCATTGGCATATCAAACAGAATGAATGACTTTTAAGTCTTTATGTTTTATAAACTTTACTCAAGTGTTCTAGTTCTAAGTCTCACTGTATGTTGATACTATTCCTTTAAATGTCAAAAGTTTTTAAACCACCTAGGTTTTCCAGTGTTGTTCATTCATAAAACATGCAGATTTCTTGTTGGTTTTGTTCTTTTGAAAATCTGGTGATAGGTCTTTTTTTTTTTTTTTTTAATTTATTTTATGTAAGTACACTGTAGCTGTCTTCAGACACCCCAGAAAAGGGCATCAGATCTCATTACTGATGGTTGTGAGCCACCATGTGGTTGCTGGGATTTGAACTCAAGAACCTCTAGAAGAGCAGTCAGTGCTCTTAATCGCTGAGCCATCTCTCCAGCCCCCAGGTCTCTTCTTCTTTAGACTCTCAATTATTTTGTGCTAATTTGAAAGATAATCTGTGTGGGAGGAAGAGTTATCAGTTAATGGTTTGCATTGTCAGTAGGATGCTCCTTCTCTTCTTGCTTAAGTTTCTCTTAAGACCACACTCATTCCTGTCCTTGCTTCTTTATCTATGTCCGTTTTCTGAGGCAGTTGCTAAGTTTTTGTGCCATTGGTTTTAAGTACTGTGATTATGGTGTCTCTTTGGTGTAGGGTGTTCCCCACACCCCTACCACTTTCTTTTGGTGAGTAGGTTTTGACAACCTTCTTGGATCTGTGCATTTATAGTTCATAGCACTGCTTTGTATTTTATCTGTTTTCCTCCCCGTTCCCTTTTGGAGTTACGTGGTTACGTGTGGCTTACTTACGGTTGTCTTACAGATTAGATGTGATTAATTTACTGTTACCTTTATTTTCTTTTGAACTAGTTTTTATTACTATACCCTTAATTTCAATAATTATTCCCCCAGTGTTTACTTTTCATCAATAGAGGATATGGGAATTTGTTTTCTATACCTTATATAGCATTTCCTTTTTTAAAAAGCAATACCAAACTTATTGTCTTTGGCATTGATTCTGTCATTTTTTTTTTTTTCATTTCTAGGTTGATCTATTAAAGTCATTTCTTCCAGTTTGTATGCTTATAATTTAATTTTTGTTTTAATATAGACAGTGCGGAGGTTTATACTTTTTTGTTTGTTTTTGGTTTTTTTCTGAGACATGGTTTCTCTGTGTAGCCCTGGCTGTCCTGGAACTCACTCTGTAGATCAGGCTGGCCTCGAACTCAGAAATCCGCCTGCCTCTGCTTCCCAAATGCTGGGATTAAAGACGTGTGCCACCACTGCCCTCCGGAGAGGTTTATACTTTTTGAGTTGTGGATAATTTTACATTCTTGGAAACACTTTGGAGCTTTGTTGTGATGTAGACTTAGATATCTTGGAAACAGTTTGCTTTGTTTAAAGCTTACTTTTGTAGTACCCTCCTAAATCTGATGGTTAAAAGGTTTTCCACTCTGGCTGTGGAAAATCAAACTGTTCTGATCTGTGGAATCCCCAAGGGTTGCTTTCTGTGTTCTTGTCAGTTTCTTTCTGCTCTCCTTGTTCTGTCCAGGTTATTCCCTACATGAGAACTCAGGGGGTGCTTTCGTCACATCTCTGTGCAGTTCCATGCTTCATCTCAACTCAATAGACCATCAGACTCTGCCTGGGTTCTGCGTTGTTAGGTATCTTCAGGACACTAGGCAGAAGGCTGGAATAGTGATCTGAGCTGACTTCATTTCCCACCAGTCACTGATGTCCTGTGCTACCTGGTGTCTACCATCTCAAAGCCTCCTTGAGTGTCTTCTGTGTGATTCCTGCCTTCCTTTGTTTTGTTCTATTGTTTCTTTATTTTCTTGTGTATTTAGTTGTTTGGTATTTTATTCATTGTTGGAAGTAGTAATTTCATGGCCTTCTTTTCCTTAGGAGTAAATTTACTTGTCTACTTTTCCATTAATTATGGAAGAGGTAAGGGGCCTTAATCTAATCAGGGATTGATCTGACTTGTGCCAGATCTCACTGGTTGGGAGCATCTCTGCCTATTGTTAGGTCATCCCTCTTCCATTTATAGCTTCCAGCTGGAATCTTCTCCTCAGTGTGTTATACAGGTGAGAGGAAATGGACTAACCAGAGCTACACTCCGATAGTTTCCAGGAGATACAGCCTTGGATCGGAATTTACTGGTGCTCATTGAAAGACTTTTGAAGCAGGTGTCTTCTTGCCCTGTAGGCCACATATTACCTTCCATGTGTGGCCTTCTGTAACATTTGCGTTTATTGAGTACGCTTTATTTAGATTTACTTTTCTATGGAGAATAATAGACCCTGACTAAAATTCTGAATCAATTTTTTTATGATTTTTAAAAAGAATATTATATGAAGCTCTTTTGGATAATTATTAAGTCTAGCTTGAGAATCAGGTAGCTTTCATTATGTAGTCAGCGTAGGAGGTTCCTGCGCTCCGTCCAGTGCTTGTTTTCCAGAAGCTAAGAGTGGTCAGGCTAACGTAGGAGAAGTTCTAAGTCATCATTTGCTTGCTAGGAATTATGTACCGCCATTCATTCATTCTTGGTTTTTTATGAACCAATGAGTAGGTGATTATGTGTAAAGATTTCCAGAATCTTACAAACTATAGGAGTCCCTGACAAGGTAGTTAAGAAACTATGATAAATACAGAACAGAAATGCTTGAAGTGTTATCTTTAAGAAGGTTTTACTAGCCTGGCAGGATTAAAGAAAGCATCTTAGGCTAGCAGTGTACTGAGATGGTGATATAAGCCAAGTAGAACTGAGATTGAGGGCAGTTTAGGAAAGGGAACACACAAAAATTATTTTTTAAAAGGTACACCACAAAAGTCTGTTTTTCACTGTTCTCAGTGTGTTACACAGCAAACACATAGACAAATAAGTTGTTCTATGCCTCTTTTTTGATATAAAATTATGTTATAGGTATATTTCATTACTGTGGGTTTTTTTTTTAATTTTTTTTTGTTTGTTTTCTTTTTTTTTAGATTTATTTATTTATTATATGTAAGTACACTGTAGCTGTCTTCAGACACTCCAGAAGAGGGAGTCAGATCTCCTTATGGATGGTTGTAAGCCACCATGTGGTTGCTGGGATTTGAACTCCGGACCTTCGGAAGAGCAGTCGGGTGCTCTTACCCGCTGAGCCATCTCACCAGCCCACTGTGGGGTTTTTTGTTTTTGTTTTTTCACTTACTCAATACAACATAATCTCCAGTTTCACTGAGATGGCTGATTATGTCCACTACCAAAACCATCTCTAAACTGGAATTCAGTTGCTGAGCCAACCCCAGCCTCAGCTTTTCTTGTCAGCCCCAGGAGACACAGCACTCCTTCTGTAGGTATTTTTGTCTACCTCTCCTCTTGCAGATAACTTACCCTTTGGATCTTTGGGGCAAGGCCTGCTAATCTTAGGGTGATTGTGGCTCAGGGTGGCAGGTACAATCTCCAGAAGTAGGTGAAGGTAATGTCGGAGACACTAGACGCTCTTGTTTGTAAGGTACCAATAGAAATGTCTCCATGCAAACTGCTCCTTCATGTAGCCTTGAGACCTGAGAGACTGCATGGCCTTCATTACATGAAGGTTGGACTGTTTATCATATGACAGCTTGGAGTCTTAGGTATATGGGTATTTTTCTTGGCAACCATCACTGCTTCCTTAAAAAGGAGTTCATAGATGGCAGTTTGGTTCTTCTTAGGCATCAATATCATGCCAGCTGCAGGGTCCAAGGCGGAGGTTGGAAAGGATCGAGAAGAGTTTTTTTGTTTTTTTTTTTTAAAGTAGTACTTTTTTTTTTAATGGTTCTTTTGACAAACAATACCATAATTATTTTATATTGCCCTAATATCTAAGGGCACATAGATAAGGGTATAGTAGTTAAAGGGGTATATGGATTTGTAGTTTTGATATGTGATACTTTGGAGATTTTTTTTTTTTACATAAATTAGGGTGGTTTGATGGTTTTCTTAATCTTTTTCTGCATTAGTTTTACATTCTTATTATATCTACTAGTTATTTTGCCTTTTTGTTTGTATGACAAATAGGGCATTCTATTTGATTATTAAGTGCACAAAATTGGTTAATAGTGCATCCTATATGCTAGCAGGGACATTCTTTGTCATGCTGTGGACTTTCCTTTTTCCTAAATCCTTGTAAATGTATGAGTTAGTTGCTTTGATTTCTTGGTTCACTATGCCTAGTCCTTTAGGGTTTGTTGACTGAACTGCTGGAAATGTGTGCATTAGGGAACAGTCTTTTGTTGACTTCTTACATTGTCTGACTGACTTGGGGTGGGGCGGGGCCTGGGGTATGCAAGTAGGACGAGAAGTACTGAACAGTAGTGAGCAGGTGCTCCTCTTTAGCCTACTATGTCAACTAGATGTTTAGATTTTTCTTCACCCAGAATCTTTCTAAATGTATAAGTTTTGGTTTCTTGGTAGGTTCATTAATTATCCCTTAGCTCCCTTTGATTGCAGGGAACAGTATTTCTTCCTGTCTCCTGATATTCAGTAATTAAATATTCTGGGAACTTTAGAATGAATTCACTTACTAGAATAAGAGTCTTAAATTTCAGCCTATCTTAAGCCACTAAATCACCCTGGAGGACAGTTTCTGCTTAACTGTGGCATGTTAGACGTGTCCAGACCAAGGTAGTCACAGTTTGATCAGAGTATAACTGACATGCAGAAATCAGCATGCGTAGGAGTGGGAGTGGTTAAAAGCACGTGCTAGTCTTGAGGGGGCCTCCAATTTCACTCCTAGCACCCACATCAGGTAGCTCAAAAAAAACACCTGTCACTGGGGATTGGAAACCATTTTCTGGCCTCTGCCAGCACCTGCGTTATCCACACAGATACACTCACTTATACATAATTAAAAATAAGTACTTAAAATCAGCATTTCTTTACATTGTAATAATGTAATCAGTCTATTCTGACCTGTAGGTGTGTCTGTTAGTGCTGTCTTTCCTGAGGACCTGTGATCCCTCTTTGTTAATGTGCCATTGCTGCATCTCTTCTCTTCCTTACTCCTTACAAGATTGGTGTTTTATAGCATTTACATAAATGAAATCATTCAGTATGGTTTTTGTTGTTTTATTTTTCTGGTAGACATGTTTTCTGGGTAGCCTCAGCTGGCCTTGAACTTGTATGTAGCCAAGGATGACTTTGAATTTCTGATCTGTCTCCATGTCCTTCATTCTGGGGCCATCCACAGGCGTGCGCTATCCTCCTGGTATGTGTTGGTACTGGGAATCAAACCCAGGAAGGACTACATGCATACTAAGCAAGTACTTTGCCATCGGAGATTCATCCTCACCTCCAGTGTGGGACAAATACAGCTACTGTAAACGATCCTGTTGCTGTGGGTGTAGCTTTTATTTCTTTGGGGTAAATATCTTTTGTCAAATGGTAGTGTAGTTTTAAACATGAGGCTCTTAAAACTGTTTTGAAATAGTTCCTTCCCTCCCTCCCACCTTCCCTCCCAGCTTTACTAGATGACTCTGGCCTACACCCCCAGGGCAGTAGCATGTAGTGAATGTTTAGGACTTACTCTCTGACTTGTAGTGCTATCAAATTGTGGCTTTAATTCTTTTTTTTTTTTTAATTACTGCTGATACTGAGCATCTTTCAGTATGACTTAACCATCTGTTTGTCCTTTTTGTTGACGTGTCTGTTTAAATCTTGTACAAAGAGTATTTTAGGGTTCTTTATTGTCTTAATCCTTTTAAGCTATACCACAGGCTAGATAATTTATAAACAGTTCAAAGTTGTTTTATGGCTTCCTAATGCTATGGCCCTTTAATACAGCTCCTAATGTTGTGATGACCAGCCCCCCTCCCCCAAGCCATAAAATTATTTTCATTACTACTTCATAACTAATTTTGCTATTGTTATGAATTGTAATATAATTACCTGTGGGTTTTGTTTTGTTTAATGGTCTTAGGTGACCCCTGTGAAAAGGTCATTTAACATCCCTAAAGGGTCAGGACTCAGGTTGAGAGCCACTGTTCTAGAGACTGAGGATGTGAGATCCAAGGGCTGCATCGGGTGAGGGCCAGAGTAGATGAAAGCATGAGGTAAAAGAGAGTGTGTGTGAGAGAAGAGACCAAACTTTCATAAATTGGTTTCCATTATAACACATGGGCAGAACACTGGTGACCCATATATCTTACATCGTGTCTTGCTTCTCAACACTGTTGCCAAGATTGAGTTTCCAACATAGGATTTTTAGAAGGTGCGTCCACACCATAGTGTGTGTATGATAGATCCTGATGCCAGGTAGTACTAGCCCTCCAGCTTCATTGTGTTGGTTCTTTCTTTAGTGATCATCAATTTTATAGTTGCTGTACACTTCACATATCTTCTCTTAGCTATTCTTAGGACATGTCATTCCTCACCATTTTACAGTTACTGTGTTGTATATAAGTTGTATTTTTTTTAGTCTGGTTTACTATTAACTTTCATAATTTGGGTAATATAAATTGTATTCTTTGTATTTCTAGTTGTTGATTATTGATGTTCAGGAATACAGTGCTTTTTAAAGGTGGTGATCTTATTATCCTACAACTTTCAAACCTCACTTAATAGTGGCATTTTCGTTTATTCAGTAAAATGTTTACATACATGATTATGACAGTGGTGGATGGGGCAGTTTTATTTCTACCTTCCAAGATATTTATTCCCTCTTCCCAGTGTCCTGGCTAAGACTCCACCGTGTAAAGTGGGAGTAAGAAGAGGATACCCTTGCCTTGTTCCTGATTTTTGGAGGGCCCTTGTATCCCTTTACCACTAAGATTTTCATAAGCTCTTTTTCAAGGTCAAGTTCTTAATTTACTGATTTAAAGACTCTACAGTGGATATTTTGTCAAAATACTGCTCAAGTTTGCATCTGTTAGTATAAGACTTTTAGTCTATTAAAATGAGTTTACATTGATTTTTTTTCAGTATTCAATGTCTTTAATTTCTAGATCAAAGTACTTGTTTATAATTTTTTGAAATAGAGTCTGTATTTCCAGCTTACATATATAAAAATCCTTAGCAAATTCTAGGAAATCAAATCCACCAGTGCACTAAAAGAATCCATCAGTGGGGCTGGAATATAGTGAAGTTGGTAGAGTACTGTTTCAGCCATTTGATCCTGTGTGCCTTTATACATTTTCTTTTTTATGGGAATTTTTTGTTGTTGTTTTTAAAAGTAATTATTTGTCTGGTTAGAGAAATAATGAGCTTTCATTTATCATCAGTGGTATATGTTTACTGTCCAGAGTGATGGGCTTCATGAAGACATTTTATTCATAGTCTCCCTTTCCTTCTTCCCAACTTGCCCTTCCTGCTTGTCCCATCCCTCTGTGTAGAGTGACTGAGCTTTTTGTGTTTGTGGGTGTATTAGTTCTATTTCTCTGCTATGTCAAACTACCTGACTAAGGCAACCTAAAGGAAGGAAGGGTTTGTTTTGGCTCTCAGTCTTTCAGGATAGGGAGCATACAGTGTCAGGAGGGGACAGGTTGTTGGTTACGTTGCTTCAGCAGGCAAAAAGCAGAGGGTTGTGATGCTGAGCCCCACTGTTCCTTTTTATCCTGTCTAGACCTCAAACAGAATGGTACCACCCACTTCCCACCTCAGCTAACCTAATCTAGATAATCCTTCAGAGACTTGTCCAGAGACTTGATTCCATGGTGATCCTGAATTCCATCAAATTGACAACCAAGACTAACTGTCACACTCTTTATAGTTTTCTTTGCATAAGGAACATTCTGTCTCCCTTTCTTTTCCTTCCTTCCTTCCTTTTTTTTTTTTTTTTTTTTTTTTTTTTGGTTTTTCAAGACAAGGTTTCTCTGTATAGCCCTGGCTGTCCTGGAACTCACTTTGTAGACCAGGCTGGCCTCAAACTCAGAAATCCGCCTGCCCCTACTTCCCAAGTGCTGGGATTAAAGGCGTGCGCCACCATGCCCGGCTCCTTTTCTTTTTCTTTTTTTTCTTTTTTTTTTTTTTTCTTTTTAAGATTTATTTATTTATTTATTTATTTATTTATTTATTTATTATATGTGAGTACGCTGTAGCTGTCTTCAGACGCACCAGAAGAGGGCATCAGATCTCATTACGGGTGGTTGTGAGCCACCATGTGGTTGCTGGGATCTGAACTTTGGACTTTCAGAAGAGCAGTCAGGTGCTCTTGCCTACTGAGCCATCTCACCAGCCCCCCCTTTCTTTTTCTTACAACAGCTTGAAGTACAATTTATGCATCAACCTTGTGTAGTCACAGATTTCTGTAGTGTTGATCTCAGTTTGAGATCATTTCCATTATTTCCTAAGAGGAACTCTGTTCTTACTAACATTCTTATTTCTGTTTCTCCTCAGCATCCTTTCCAACAGCTATTACTCTTCCTTTTTGGTGGGTTCTTGCTGTTTTGGACATTGTGTGTAAGGCCATTCACCAGCTTTTTCACTGAGCGAATATTTTCATGGTTGATCCTTGTTCTAACATATACCTGATATGCATATAATATTCTATGGTAGTGAACATTCACATCTATTCATTCATTGAGTCATAGAAGATTATTCATTGAATCATCTAGATTATTTCCAGTTTTGAGTTTTTTGGTTTCATTTTATTTTTGTTTTTGTTTTCTAAGTTTTTTGAGACAGGATTTCTCTGTGTAGCCCTGGCTGTCCTAGACTTGCTCTATAGACCTGGCTGGCCTCAAACTCACAGAGATGTGTCTACTTAAAACCTTGTATAATCATTTATCTGGACATATATGTCGATTTCTGTTGTGTATATAACTAAGAGTTAACTATCACACATTAACTCTCGATTGGACTTTTTAAGAAACTGCCATGCTGATTGATTGAGTGAGTACCTGAGCCATTTTACACTTCCACTAACAGCATGTAAGGTTTGAGTTTCTCTATTTACTAATAATACTTTCTGGTTGTATTGATCCCGATGGGTTTGAAAAGTAGCTCATGATTGTGGTTTGAGGGCTACCTTTCCATTTCCCTCATGGAGAGTGATTGTAGGTCTCTTTTCATATGGATATTGGCCTTTTGTACGTCTTTGGAGAAATATGTATTCTGTTTTTTGTTTGTTTTGTTTTTTCTTTGAGTGTTTTTGAGATGAGATCTCACTATGGAGCACTGAGTAGCCTGGAAGTTACTGTATAGCCCAAGCTGGTGTCAGCCATGTGGTTCTGTTGCCTCTGCCTCTTAATTACTATAAACAAAGCATGTTCCAGTTGTACTCAGATCTTTTCCTAATTTTATTTTGTAAATTGTGTGTGCTTGTGTGACTATAAGTACACAAAGGCCTCTATGCTTGTGTGGAAGTCAGAGGACAACTTGGGTATTGGTGTTCATCATTTACCTGGTTTGAGTTAGGGCCTCTTTGTTTCTTTGCCACATCTGCCAGGCCTACAGGTTTCTAAGAGCTTTGAAGGGTTCTCTTGTCCCTGCCTCACTTTCCCTGAGAGCTCTGAGATTATACTCTCACTGTCTGGTCTTTAATGGAAGTTCTGTGAATTGGAATTCAGGCCTCACACTTGCCTGCTAAGTGCTTTACCCATTGAGCCAGCTCCCCCAGCCTCTCTTGAGTTTTAAGAATATAAATGACTGCATATTTTTGATTTGCCAAATATTCTCCTTTTCTGTGAGTTTGTCTTTTTTCTTTCTAATGTTGTCCTTTAAAGCACAAAAGGTTTTTCTTTCTAGACAGGGTTTCTTTGTGTAGCCTTGGCCATCTAAGAACTCTTTCTGTAGACTGGGCTGGACTATAACTCACAGAGATCCTCCTGCCTCTGCTTCCTAAGTTCTAAGTTCTAGGATTAAAGGTACTTGCTTCCACTGCCTGCCTAGTTCAAAAGACTTTAATTTTAATGAAGTACAATTCAGTTGTTTTTGCTTGTGCTTCTCAGTTTTGTATTTAGTGTGAAGTACGGGCCAGTGTCTTTTTTTTTTTTTTTTTAAACATTTAAAAATTTTTGTAAGCCGGGCGTGGTGGCGCACGCCTTTAATCCCAGCACTCGGGAGGCAGAGGCAGGCGGATTTCTGAGTTCGAGGCCAGCCTGGTCTACAAAGTGAGTTCCAGGACAGCCAGGGCTACACAGAGAAACCCTGTCTCGAAAAACCAAAAAAAAAAAAAAAATTTTTTTGTGTGTGGTGGTATTCTTGTGTGTATGTCTGTGTGACACAAGATTGCCTGTGCTCAAAGAGGCCAGAAAAGAGCGTCTGGTTGTCTGGGACTGGAGCCCTTGATGGTTCTGAGCTACCTTATGGTTGCTGGGAATTTAACTGTGGTCCTCTGGAAGAGCAACCAGTGCTTTTACTGCTAACCCATCTTGGCAGCACCCTGTCTTCATTCTTTTGTATATGGTTACCCAGTTGTACCTCTTATTTCTTAATTTGTTTTTCTGCTTCCAGCATCCCTATTTGGAGTCTCCAATTACAGATGCTTCTTTTAAAAGTTGTCCCAGACATTACTTAAGTGCCGTGTTTTTCTTTTCCCAATGTGTTTCCCTTTTTTGTCTAGTTTTTTTCTTGTCCTGCTTTCTAATCCATTGATTTTCTTTTTTTTATTGTTAGATTTTTTTAATTTATTTTTTTAATTAGGTATTTATTTCATTTACATTTCCAATGCTATCCCAAAAGTCTCCCACATACCCCCGCCCCCTTCTTGGCCCTGGCGTTCCCCTGTACTGAGGCATAAAGTTTGCACGACCAATGGGCCTCTCTTTCCACTGATGGCTGACTAGGCCATCTTCAGTGTCTAATATACTGTTAGTCTCATCTTGGCCCTCCCCCCACCCCACCCCACCCCTGCTGCATCTTGATGTAAGTGCAAAATTCTACAAGTTCAGTTTTGGTGTTTGGGCTGTCAATTCTATCTCAGCATAGTTGCTACTTGTCTTAGTTTTGGTTAGTTTTTCGCTATATGAATTTTTGCTTTCCTGCTGATTTCTGTGCTTGCTGATTGTCTCTCTGGTGCCAGAAGCTGAGGCTTTTCTTCAGGGGCTGCATGTTGGAAGAGTCCTCCGGCTAACCTTGGGCATTGCTCAGGGGTGCAGTGAAGGTACTGGAAAACAGTCTGACTCTTTGGTTTGATCTTAAGCTTTCCAGGTACGACCAGAGCAGTTATTAGTCTGGAGTTGAATGTTGACCCTATGTCCTCTGAGTTGAAAGGATTTTGTTCTCCCATCAGCATTTGGGAACAGCATGGCCTCCTCTGGTTCGGGCAGTTTGTCACATTTAGTGGTTAAGGGAAACCTCCATATCCAGACCATTCTGCCCGTTTCTCTCCTCTGAACTGGTTTTTGAATTCCCACCACCACAGTGTCAGTTCCCAGAGCTCAGGAGCTTACTTGCTCTAACTGGGATTGCCCCCTGCCCTGTTTATTTTTTTGCAAATACTACCCAGCAAGTAAACTGAGAAAACTGTACAGACCACCATGTTTGTTTCCCATGCCTCCTGGGTAACTGCTACCCTGGTTGGTGTCTTCTGTAGGATAACAAATTCAGGCTTTCTTACCCGATCCTGACTAGAAGTAAAAGTCCTTGGGGTTGTGTTTTCAGCCACCAGGCTGTAATCAGTTCTCAAAGACTGGTATATTTCCACTTCACCTGTTTGTTTCATTCTCTCTCAAACTATGCCTGAACCATTGAGGAGATTATAGAGAAAGTTCGTATGTATTGTAGAAACTATTGACCTTAATCAAGGAATTCCTAATTTCAATACTGTATTGAAAGAAGGCTGTATTTTTTAGTTACAGAGCACTGTGTCTATTGCTTGGCTAGGTATCTGAAATGTTTCAGGGCAAATATTTTCACTTGTATATTAATAGTACAGATTTTCTTTTTTATTGTTGCTTTGGTTTTGTTGTTGTTTTGTTACTTTCTTTTTTGGGGGTTGGGGTTTGTTTTGGGAGACAAGCTCTCACTGTGTAGACCAAGCTTATCTGGAACTCCCAGAAGAGCAGCTTGCTTTTGACTCCCAGTGCAAGAATTAAAGGTTTGTACCACTACACTGGGCTTCACTGCCTCAAAGGCTCCAACATGACACAGATATTGTTGTCTTATATGATGTAGTTATTACTTGAATAATTTGCCCCCAATCTCAACTAATCTGAGAATATCTTAGCTTCCTTTATTTTTTAAAGGTAAAATTTTTATTTTCTTGTGTATAGGATGAACAGTTTTCAGACATTATGTAATTTTGTGTTACATAAAGGCAGATCTTTTATAGTATCCAAATTCTAGATTTATTGCTTTAGATTATTCATAGTTTTGTTTACCATACCTGAGGTCATTTAAAGGATATTTTTTTCCAGTGTGCTCTTAAAATGAAAATAGTTTCAAGTATTGACACTTTGCTTTAAAGGTTTAAATTTTAGCTTCATTCTGCTAGTTAGAGTTAATCATTTAGTGCATTGTGAATTGTTCTAGAATGGATAAGAATCTTGTTAAGCCTTCTCAAACCTTTTAAAATAGTAATTTAAGTACCTAGTTAAACCATCTGACTTTTATTTACTACATGGAACCAATTTTGGCAGCCACTCTATCTAATCCTTCCCCTACCCCCTCTTCTTGTCTTGCAGGAAAAGTAAGAAGCTTAAGCTCATCTTTGTGGTCACTTACTCACTTGACAGCTTTGCATCTGAGTGACAATTCCCTGTCCTGTATTCCTTCAGACATTGCCAAGCTTCACAATCTGGTATATCTGGACCTGTCCCATAATCAAATCCAGAGTTTACCGGCAGAACTCGGAAACATGGTATCACTCAGGTATGAAGATTCAGTATTGGACTTTTAGGTTCCTCTGAAACAAAAGGGAGGGAGCAAATATATCGTTAGGAAATAAAGCCATTTTATATTTGAGGAAAGGAGGCATGACTATGAGGCTTAGTTTTGTTTTTTTAAGTTTTTTGGTAAGAATTGACTGTCCAGAGATAAAAGTCAGGTCGGTCCGTTGCTTAGTTTTTATTAGCATGGTATATATTTTGTGTTACATATTTTATTTTTGAATCAAAACATTGTAAACAGTATAGAGATAAATAACTCTAAGGCACTGTTGTTTAATGTCCTTATCTGTGGCCCACAGACATATGTACTCATATGGGTCCATAGTAGGAAAGCCTTGGCATGAACAAAGCTAGACTTGGTTACTGTGCTTGGAAGCCTATAGTCTTATGGGTAGAATTTATAGTGATGCAGTTCCTTTGAGAGATTTACTTTGCCATATGTAAACTAAGTGATCTTGAACGGGCTTCTTAGCCAGAGGTTAGGGATGTTGGCAATGGTGAGTAAAAAGCAATGCACCTGGTCCAGCATGAAGATTCAGCAAATGATAATTGCTGGTTTTCTTCTTTGTTTTGTTTTTTTTAAACCTTTGAGGGGCTGGAGAGATGGCTCAGTGGGAGAGATGGCTCAGTGGTTTAGAGCAGTGACTGTTCTTCTCGAGGTTCTGGGTTCAATTCCCAGCAACCACATGGTGGCTCACAACCTTCTGTAATGGGATCTGATGCCCTCTTCTGGTGTGTCTGAGGACAACTACAGTGTGCTTGTATACATAAAATAAATAAGTAATTCTTTTTTCTTTAAAAAAAAAATCTTTTGAAGGTTTTGTTTGAAGAAGATCTGTATAAATCCAAACCCAGTGTACTGGCTCAGAGCATGGTGGTTTCCATGGCTTCTCTGCTACCTTTTAATATAAGGAGTAAAGACATACAGAAGTTTTTATCCGGCTCAGTACAGCTTTACTTGGCTCAGTTACTGAGTATTTACTATGACTTTTTTGCTAGTTTGATTTATTTGTTTTGTTTCTGTTTTTTGAGACAAGGTTTTTCTGTGTAGCCCTGGCTGTCCTGGAACTTGCTCTGTAGACCAGGCTGGCCTTGAACTCACAGAGATCTCCCTGCCTCTGCCTCCTGAGTGCTGGTACAAAAGGCGTGCGAGCTACTGCCAGACTTACTATGACTTTTTTTTGTTTGTTTGTTTTTTTTTGTTTTTTCGAGACAGGGTTTCTCTGTATAGCCTTGGCTGTCCTGGAACTCACTTTGTAGACCAGGCTGGCCTCGAACTCAGAAATCCGCCTGCCTCTGCCTCCCGAGTGCTGGGATTAAAGGCGTGCGCCACCACGCCCGGCTTTTACTATGACTTTTTAATCCTTGGAAACAAACTGGTGTACAGAACCTTCTTTCTGCGTAGTGTATGTGAGAAAGAAACCCGCTACTCAGATCTTGTTTTTCTTATCCAAAGAAGTAACCAAGATTTGTATCAAGAGACAGAGATGGTAGAGGTCATTCCCATGGAAACTGTGATTAGATAAACAAAAGTATGAACAACAGGGAAGCGACAGTGTCTCAGGCGATGTCCAGTGTTTGGTTGACTTTTTTTTCCTTGAAGATTCCTGTGAAATTTTAATGTGGTTGTAAGAAACATTAAAATAATCTCTTGCTTGTATAGTTTTTACTTTTAAACTGAAAATCTTGTAAGTTTGGTAAATATAACTGCAGCCGTTGTTAAGCTCACTCAGCAGTTCTCACCGTGGCAGCGTGTTAACTGCTTTTTTTGTTGCTGTATCCAAAAACTTGACAAGAAATAAACCTAAAGGAAAAACTACCTCATTAGATCATGGATCGAGGGGCTACAGCCCACCACGCTGGCAAAGCCGTGATGCAGAGACGCACAGCAGCTAATCACATCGCCTCCGCCGTTGGGCAGTGGGGCTGGATGTGCTTGCTTTCTTTTTCCCTTCTATTTCGTGTGGGTTCCTAGCCCTGAGGCTGCCTATAATGAAGTATCCATGCATTCAGTAACTTGTAAAAATTAAAGCTTTCATCATACTTTTTTGGTTTTTCGAGACAGGGTTTCTCTGTGTAGCCCTGACTGTCCTGGAACTCCCTCTGTAGACCAGGCTGGCCTTGAACTCAGAAATCCGCCTGCCTCTGCCTCCCGAGTGCTGGGATTAAAGGTGTGCGCCACCACCCGGCTATTTCTTTTATAGTAATTTTTTCCCCCTGTATTTTACCAAAAGTGTTGTCGTGACAGTTCTGTTGTTTATTTTTAACTATATAGAGTTTGAGAAAAGCCAAGGCTAGATATTGGAATATGATGTGTAAAACTCTGTCATTCTTAGGTACAGATTTTCCTAGAAAATATTGTTGATTTTTCTGTTAAGATTAATTAACATGTCTTCTGACTTCCTGGAATTTTTATTATCAATAGGGAGCTCCATTTAAATTACAACCAGTTACGAGTTCTACCTTTTGAGCTGGGAAAACTGTTTCAGTTGCAGACTTTAAGCCTGAAAGGTAGGATTTCATTTTTTTTTTTCTTACAGTTTAAAAGAAGCTATGGTATGCTTGGGTGGCAGTGCTGTCCTGGGCGTTATTGCTTTGCCTGTGCTGTGGGTGGGTTCCTGTCACTGTCACCCTCAGGCAGCCCATGTCTTTGGGTCCTTTGGCTCCTGGCCTGTCTGCTTTCTTTGCTTCGGCTCGGGGCCACGTTACTTGTGCTATGCTTTCTCATCGTGCCGTAAACAACTTTTCCTTTATGTTTATATGTTTCTTATAATCAGCATATAGTTCCCATAAAATAAGAAAGAAAATTTCCCCAGTAAATAGAAATATTTGATTTGGTTCTGATACTAAAAATTACGTTTTTGAGGGTTTCTTTTTAAAAAAGAAGTTGACTTATAGGTACTTAGTATTAGAAGTGGGAAGGAGAAAGGCAGTGGGAACTATTATGAAGTGGTTTAGGCCAGAAGGAGTCAAAAGTCCGATTTTTAAAGGGTGTCAAGACGTGGGCATGTTTTGTAATGTGATTGGTTCTTCGTCAGTCTGGGCAGGTGTGGGCAGAGAGCTGTCTCCTAAAGCAAAGGCTTCTGGGTAAAGTCTCGAAGAGTTACTTTCATACTTCTGAAAGATAATTATAGGGTCAGGTAATGTTCTCATAAGCTCATTTACTGTATCATAAAACTGTTCAACAAATAAAAATACTTGTGTATATGTAATAATTTTTAGCAGCCATCAACTTTGTAAATGGTTCAAGTCCATTGAATGTTAGAGAAAGCCTCTCGTATATTCTTCCAGTTCAGAATCAGTACAAAGTACTTCTTTATTAACAATCCATTAATAATCTTTATGAACTTTTGTGTACAGTGCAAAATTTGAGGCTGGAGACATGGCTCAATGGTTAAGAGTACTGGCTCTTCTTTCAGGTTCAATTCTCAGCACCCACATGGCCCCTCACACACAGCCTGTAACTGCAGTCCCAGGGGATCCAACCCCATTTTCCTGGCCTCCAAAGGTACCAGGCATGCATGTGATGCCCAGATATAAGTGCAGGGGAAATACCCATCCACATAAAACAAAAAATAAACCTTTTTAAAAGTGCAACGTTTTATTTTATTTTTTTATATAAAATTTTCAAAAGCGACATTTTTATTTGGTAAGTTATTAGGAACTATAGTGTAACATTGTTGTAATAGTATTTTTTGTGGTGTTAGGTGATTATATTTACTTCCTTTTCTAAGTTTGAAACACTTTATTATCTTAGTTTATCTACTTAAATTTTCCCCAGGAAATCCGCTTACCCAGGATATATTGAACCTCTGTCTGGAGCCAGATGGAACAAGAAGGCTACTGAACTACTTGCTCGATAATTTGTCAGGTACTGCAAAAAGAAGTAAGTGGCTGTTTGTTTAGACTTTTTATTAGGAAAACATGTAAGGATATCACCTAATTATTATTATTTTTTCTATATACATATATACCCAGTTTCAACAGAACAACCACCTCCAAGATCTTGGATCATGTTACAAGAACCAGACAGAACAAGGCCAACAGGTTGGTAGCCCTGTTTTTTTTTTTTTTTTTTTTTTGGTTTTTTTGAGACAGGGTTTCTCTGTGTAGCCCTGGCTGTCCTGGAACTCACTCTGTAGACCAGGCTGGCCTCGAACTCAGAAATCCGCCTGCCTCTGCCTCCCAAGTGCTGGGATTAAAGGCGTGTGCTACCACCGCCCGGCGGTAGCCCTGTTTTTTAAAAATAATTTTTTTTATCAGGTCTTGATAAACCTAAAAGTATTGTTGACAGTGCTTCAAATTATGAACAATATTTAAGGTTGATTTAAAGGTTTTTATAAGTTGATTAGATTCGGGAAATAATGATAAAGATTTAGTTCTGTAGTGCATTGCTTCTTAACCAGGAAGCAATTTGTCTTTGGAGGACATGTGTAGAGTTTTTGCTACACCGCTACGTACTCCTGGTTGGACACATGTGCATACTCCAGGAGTCACCCTGGATCGCAGATGAAAGACACACACACACACAAGCTTATTTTTACTGTGCTTTTTTTAGCTCAGTGGCTGGACACTTCTAAGCCTCTCGCGGCTAACATGCCCTTATCTTTACTCCCAGTTCAACACCTCTAATTCTTCCCTCAGCTTAGTTGCCCAGTTGTTTACTCCTTGCTCAGCACCCTAAATCTGCCCTCAGCTTAGTTATGTTTCTAGTCTCCTGCCTGCTATCCCAGGCTCAGTTGGGGAAGGGGCCAATGGCCACTCCACCCAAGATCTCACATAGCTGGTGGCTCTTTGTCCTACCGAATGAAATATGAGTCCTGAATGCCTTTCCTCTTCTGGCCACTGCTAGCCTGCCTGTGGGTAACTGGAAGCGCCGCCTCTTCTGCCCAGCCATTGGCTGCTAGCATCTTTATTGATTGATCAAGAACCAATTGGGGAACAGGACCCTCAGCATTACTTGCCATTCAGAGCATCAGAACCACCCCCTACAGACATGTATCAGTCACTCTTGGCCATTCTGATTGTCAAACCTGGGAGAAATACAATATGGAGAAATAGGATTGAAGTCAGGGACACAGCTAAATATCCCACGGTACCTGTCCAAGTCAGCCCCTATAAGAGAAAACTTAGCCACCTCCGGCTCTTGACCTTTTGTATCAGTCAGAGTCCCATCTTTCTCCATTGGAGGTTTCCATGTGCTGATGGTTCTAAAGGTGCTTAATAGTAGGGAAATGAACGATAGCTTTCTTACATGAGAGGGAAGTGGAACTGATGGCCTTTACTGTCTTTTCAACCTGAGTTTTATGGGAAGAGTTTAGTTCTCAGAGTCTGTTTAACAGCATTTGGCTGATGACGTGCCTGACCTTGTGAGTGGATTAAGACACAGGCTACTTTGTTTCATGGCACTTTGCATTATTTTACTTCATAGATAGTTAAATTGTTTGGGCTTTTGTTGTAGCCCTGTGTCAGCCCAGTCTACCATTGCCATTCCTCTTGTAGCCAAGACAAAATTTTCTTAGAAATAAAATATTTCTTAGTCTATGTGTCTAAGAGAGTGCTGTTCTATAGATTATTATGAAAGACTTTTGCCTGCCCCAAGAAGCCAGAAGTAACCCCTGTGATTTGCTGTTACTTACTCATTCTGTTTTAGTGTTCTGAAGCCAAACTCACATACAGTCTCCAAGCTAGTCTGCAGTTAGTCTATAGGGAAAAGAAAATTGGGGAGCCTGTTAAGGAAACTGCGTGTCAAGTTTCTGTATTCTGCATTTACAGTTAGTGGCATAGAAGAAATAAGGAGTCTTGGTTTGTCCAGTTTTTAGGTTCTATAGATAATAAGCACATTGTATCCTATTTGGTTCATCTACCTTTACATCATTTATTTTTCTTGAGTAATAGCTTTTCAGTGACTGTATGTTGAGTGGTTAAGTCTGACTTAACATAGTGAGGACTATTGCTGAAATAAATATGGTTGTTTTTTCTGCCACGTGTGTGAATAAGTTATCTTTCCTACAGCCTTGTTTTCTGTCATGTGCTATAATGTTCTTTGTGATAAATATGCGACCCGGCAGTTATACGGCTACTGTCCATCATGGGCACTAAATTGGGACTACAGGAAAAAGGCCATTATTCAAGAAATTTTGAGCTGCAATGCTGATATTATAAGTCTTCAGGTAAGACATATAGAAGACTCTTAAGTTACATGACCCTCCAAACCAGGACAAAATAAGAAGCAATTACACTTGAATATATTATGCTGATATATTTGAAATGCCAGCTTCAGCGGCCCTTAAAATCCTGGCTTTTTCTGGTTTGGGTGATTGTGAGAAAAGTCAACTGTCCTGCTGTGCATCCTTCTGTGGTGTCAAATAAAACAAATGGGTTCAGTTAGGTTTTAAACATTCATTGGTAGGACCTTCCCTCCCTTGTCCAGTGTTCCTTTGTACTGCATTGGAATTGGGTGGCAAAGTTACTGAAGTTGTGCCATTGTCTCGATATATTCTCACTTTACCAGCACTGTTACTAGGAAATTATGGTGAAGTGGGAAAAGATTGGACTGTCTGCACAGTAACTAGGCTTTTTTGCCCAAATCTTACAATAAGTAATACAGTGTTGGTCAGTTTGCTTTCTTTTTCTGGGTCTAGAATTACAATCTGTGACATCTGCAGTTCCTTCTTGTGTGGTCCTTGTTCCATCAGCTCTAAGACATGAATATACATGTGTAGGTGAACATGTCTTTCTTTTTTTAAAGGAACTATTTATTTGTTTATTTTATAAATATGAGTACACTTTCACTGTCTTCAGACACACCAGAAGAGGACATCGGATCCCATTACAGATGATCATGAGCCACCATGTGGTTGCTGGGAATTGAACTCAGGACCTCTGGAAGAGCAGTCAGTGTTCTAAACCAGAGCCATCTATCTCTCCAGCTCTATGCTTTCATTTTGCTTCTAGTCTATAAAGAACTAGCATTGGCAACTGATACAGTAAAGTCTTTAGTTTTAGATAAATTACATTTTGAAGATGTTCCATTCTTTAATCTATAACTTGGTCTGTTGAAAAATATTACTTCAGGCTATACATATGGGGTGTATAGGTCAGATCTTTATCTTTGAAGTAACTTTGCTGGTTATGATTTTTCAGGAAGTTGAAACAGAGCAGTATTACAGTTTTTTTCTGGTAGAACTGAAAGAACGTGGCTATAATGGATTCTTTAGTCCAAAGTCTCGAGCTCGGACTATGTCTGAACAAGAACGGAAGCATGTTGATGGCTGTGCAATATTCTTCAAGACGGAAAAGTAAGCCTAAGCTGATTTCTTAAAAAGTAGGATAGTGTCCTCAGTATTTGCAGGGTGGGGCTAAGGGTGTAGCAACTTACTGATAAATAAGAGAAAAGAAGTGCTATATTATTGACGAAAACATGACTATTTAAAAATAAAGGGTCTTGGTTTTTGTTTTGTTTTTTAAATAACTTGTTTTGGGGGCATATTGAGAGTACTGCTGTTTCTTTGGGTGGTTTACTAGGGATTTTATTCTGCTGTTAATTGAAATATTTCGCAAGTAATCTTCCCTCTTGGAAAGCTATGTTTTGGGAAGATAATTGTTTAAAAATTATGAGATGAAATATTTCAGCAGTGATGGTAAAGATGACCAGCTATACCGTGCTAAGTTGTAAAGGTATTTCCAGGTCTTATCTGTAGATCTGTAACAAACTGAAAGCAACTCTTAAGATGTAGGAATATACGTCAGTGTTTAGAGTCTGGGGATATATACCAGTGTTAGAGAATTTGCCTAACATGCACGGTGAGTTCAATCTCAGTAACACAAGACAAGCCAGGTTAGGCTGGAAACAGCCTTAAGTGAATTTGGGGAGCTTGGTACTGTGGAGAATTTTCCACAATGTGACTGAAGTGATTTTTGTATCTGGTAATAAAGTTTTAGAGAAAGACTCTTCCCTCAGAGCTAATGTCTTACTCCCGATCCCATGTTTATGCTTTGTTTCAGATTCACTTTGGTTCAGAAACACACAGTTGAATTTAATCAGCTAGCAATGGCGAATTCAGAAGGGTCTGAAGCCATGTTGAACAGAGTCATGACAAAGGATAACATTGGAGTTGCAGTACTGCTAGAACTTCGAAAGGAATTGATTGAAATGTCATGTGAGTGATGGCTTCACTGCCTGTAAAATTGACACTCCCGTCTTCCCAAATTTAATAGTTCCAAGTAGATACCTTCAAAACAGAAATCTCTGTGTTTAATAGGCTGGTCCAACACCTGACTATTTGTCTTTTCTAAATATCATATATCATTTTCTCTATCACAAGGCTAAAAGATGAGAAATTTGTTGCCCCAAAAAATCATAACCTTGAGAAGGCATAAAGAACAAAGATGTTTTAAGACACTGAGGTAGATAGTAATTGACACAGCTGCTCAGGGATAAGAATTCATAAGCGCCCATGATTTCTTATCAGCGAGGGTGTTTGGTAAAGCTAACTTTTTATGAGTCAGTAATTATGCTAAGGGTCTTGAGTTTGGGGAAGGTTGACTACTTTTAAAAGTTAAGAGGGTTGTATACCCTGACAACCGAAACTTCCATCACTGAAGTTGCTGCAAACTAGGATGTTCCTCTCAGAAGTGAAGAATATTGATAAAGCCTCTTAGAGCCTCAAATTCTGCTTGTGGAATGGACAGATCTGAATTCTTTTCCATTCTTTGTTGTGGAATTTGGGATATTTAATTTAAAGATAACATCTAGTGACTGAGGATCATGTCCCAATGCTAGTATTTGCAGAGTCTACACAAGATCTGTGTTCATTCTCCAGTTCTGAGGAAATAAACAGGCCAAAGAATTTATAACTGGTAAAAAGTGCATATCTAAGAAAATTTAGATTTAATATGAGAGACTGGATTTAGTACTTCAAAAAATAGCTGGCATGAGCTGTCTATCTAGGTAGGCATTAGTGCTGGAAGTATCAAACTAATGTAGAAATCAGTTCTTAGCTTTGTTGTGTATCAGATTCAGTGATTGGGTAGGAAATTGTTAGATACGTTAGATTATCTTCTGAAATTTCATTTGTTTTCAGACACTGTAAGAAGCTGTAGACCAATGAGCAGGTTATGTCTGTTTTATTTTTAATCTATTATAGCTGGAAAACCACATCTGGGAACAGAAAAACAACTTATTCTCGTGGCTAATGCTCATATGCATTGGGACCCTGAGTACTCAGACGTGAAGTTGGTACAAACTATGATGTTCCTCTCAGAAGTGAAGAATATTATTGATAAAGCCTCTCGGAGCCTCAAGTCCAGCGTATTGGGAGAATGTGGAACTATTCCTCTTGTGTTATGTGCAGATCTGAATTCTTTGCCAGACTCTGGTGAGAAAAGTAATATTTTCTATGGAATGGCTACTTTTTGATTTACAGATTTTTTTTTATATATAAAGAACCTATGTGCATATCTGTGCACAAGTGCATGTGTGTGTCCAGGTTTTCATAAGGATCAAAGAACAGCTTTATGCAGTTAATCCTGCCATCCGCCACTACACGGGCTCTGAAGGTAGAACTCGGGTGATCAGGCTTTTGGGACAAGCACCTTCACCTGCTGAGCCGTCTCAGCAGCCTATTATGTTTTGTTTGTTTGTTTGTTTGTTTGTTTTTTGATAATTCAGAATTTAGTCTAAAAGAAAATTCATTTTGTAGTGGCAGCTGTGTACAGGTTTTACAATTTTTTTTCTATAAGATGGGCAACAGGGAAAGGGCATTCTGAAGTAGTGGTATAGAAACCTATGGAAGTGATGATAGGTGCTGCTCATTCATTCTCTCTGTGATCTCCCCTTCCCTGACTCCTCACCCCCTACCCCCCTTTTTTTTTGAGGCTGGTTTTTAAACTCAAGAAATCTTTCTAAGTAGGTATAACCACAGGACACGTGTCACCATCCCCCCAGATTCCAGGCTGATGACTTGAAATGGCTTGTTAGAAACAGGTTTTGTTTTGTTTTAATTTCCCTGAGACATTTATAATCCAGACTGTTTAGAAGCTGTAAAGATAACTTCTTTGGGATTCTAGCTGGTGGTAAACTATGACCACAGTTATATTTGACTAACTTACAGAATCCCAAATTTTGTTTCTTCTGATGACTTTTATAAAAAGTATATCTTAGAAATTAAGACCTTTTATCATAAAGATAATCTTTGTTTTATATGATACAACAAAAAAGAACAAGACCCTTGATCTTGATTTTTTTTGTCATTAAGTAGGACTCTGAAAGCCTGATCTTATTAAATACTTCCTCTGGATAAGTAGCACAGAGAATAAACCCGATCCCTTTTAGTAGCAAACTAGACAGTTCACTGTGTTCCAGCTCTGTTCATTTTCTCATCGGACAGTATGCATGTATAACTATATTGATAGTTGTCAAGTATGATAATACATTATTATTATTATTATTATTATTATTATTATTACTATTATTAACAGAGCCATGAGGAAGAAACTTAAATTTTGTTTTCATGGGCAACAAAAAGTGCCTGAGAACTCTAGTCCTTTAGCCCTGTGCCATCAAGTCCTTAAGCAGTCTGGGATCCTTGCTGCTGAAGAGTGGGGATTCTTAGAGCTCCATATGCTGCTCCACACTCTAATTGCAAAATATTGGAGGGAATGAGGGATGGGAAGGTTAAAATATGCTTGTAGAGCCTACTTTATGATTAAGAGTTTAAGAAAATAGTGAAGTTGCTCTTTAACTTGATGACATTCTGTTCCACAGTTTGGTGGGATAATAAGATGACACATAAAGGGCTCGAGAGGTGGCTCAATGGTTAAGAGCACTGACAGCTCTTCCAAAGGTCTTGAGTTTAAATCCCAGCAACCACATGGTGGCTCACAACCATCTGTAATGAGATCTGACGCCCTCTTCTGGTGTGTCTGAAGACAGCTACAGTATACTTACATATAACAATAAATAAATCTTTAAAAAAAAAAAGATGACACGTAAAACCCCGAGTCAGGTTGCGTAGCCCTGTGGATAGTTGAGGACATGAGGGAACCTGTATACTATTTTGATTGTGATCTTCTCTTAAGTCTGAAGTTAAGCGGGAATATTCTAGTCATTTGTTTGATTTAACCATAGAAGGATTTGGGAAGACACATCTATTTGTCAGATAGTTTTAAACAAACTAAAATGTAAAATATTTGGGTATTATAATTTCATAAGGCTGAATTTGGACAGATGATGACAAATTACGAATTTTGTTTTCTGTGTGGTATATTTGACAAATGTCAGTGCATTTCTGTTTGTTTAGGTGTTGTTGAGTATCTGAGCACCGGTGGGGTGGAAACAAATCATAAAGACTTCAAGGAACTGAGGTACAATGAAAGTCTCACAAACTTCAGCTGCAATGGGAAGAATGGGATGACCAATGGAAGGATCACTCATGGTTTCAAGTTAAAGAGTGCCTATGAGAATGGCCTGATGCCTTACACCAATTATACATTTGATTTCAAGGTGAGCTTTCACAGCCTCATTTTTATCAGCATGTCTTGTAGCTTCTTAAGTCTTAAATACCAGTGTATGCTCTGACTGGAACTGAGCAGCAAGAGTCACTCTTCTGGAGACAAGCACAGACGAGATTGGTGTCAGTCTTTCTAGATAACCTAGCAGAATGGTCTCCAGAGTAAAAGTCAGGTGAAAGGTGGCTGCAAGGCAGCCCTTGGTTATTCTTTGCTCTTTTTGACATTTATTTCTTAAATACTGGTCACTAAAAGCCATATACTGTAGTATGTACTTTGTGTTCTTCTGTCACACTTTAACTGAAATGCCTTTGAATGCCAAAAGGTGGATTACCGTAGCCACTTTTAAACATTGTGTGTGTGTGTGTGTGTGTGTGTGTTCTGTGCAGGGAATTGAATGCAGGGTCTCAAATTTACTAGGCAAGTGTTCTTAAGCTTGTCCCTAGTCTTGGTTTTGAAAGTATGTTATGTGTTCTATTACACAGTTGCTCTATTATACAGCTAATAGCTTGCAGCATGGACACCTTTTCTCAATAATTATCATTTTAGTACTGCTGATGGTTTATATTCACAGGCAGGTTGATTATTGGGAAGACAAGGGTGGTGACCAAAGTAGAGAAGACATTTTTGTTTTGTTTTTTGTTTGTTTGTTTAACTGAGATGGGAAGAAAACACTTGAATATGCTTTACTGTCCTTAGCTGAACACATGAGAGAGGAGGGTGAAGCTAATGGAGGCGAGCCCCCAAACCGGCATATTCACTCCTGTGTGCCATGTTACCTAGTAGTGCTGAAGATACACAAAATGGACATAGGTCTGCACTCGGGCAGCTCTGACGGAGTGGGAAAGACATCTTGTTTTTGTTTGAGGCAGGGTCACACTACACAGCCCACAGTTGCCTCAGATTCTTCCTCCTCTTAGCTTCCTAAGTGATGGCATTACAAGTGTGCAGCAGCACACTTCATGTAAAAAGCGAACCTTGGATCAGGTAACTTCCTGTTACTGTGATAAAACGCTTGGGGTTGTTACTTTTTTTTTTTTTTAAGGTTTATTTTAGCTCTTCTTTTTGAAGGTTTTTGTACATAATCAAGTTGTACTGTGGCTGTGGGCCTCTCTCTGTATTGGGAAAGAGTGTCATAGTGAGGACATCTGATAGAGCAGATTGCTCACCTTGGCTGCCAGTAAGAAAACATGGAGAAAGGAAGAGGAAGAGTTAGGGTCTCATAATCCTATTCGACAGTGTATTTCTAGTGACCTAAAGACCTCCCTGAAGGTTCTTGGCATCTCCCGGCAGCACTGCCTGGGGTACCAAGCCTTTAACATCTGGACCTTTGGGGGGCACATTTAAGAAGATTATAGTCAGTCTCAACAATATAAATGAGTATGTCCCTATACTTTAACATTAGCAAGGGAAAAGAACAGTATTGGAGGTGAAGGGGTGACTGCAGGACTTAGGAGGGTTTGGTGCTTGGTAAGGAGCTAGCCAGGTGGCAAGGAGAACATGGTTGCTTGTAGGTTGTTAGGAGAGAGCTTATCTATCCAGGACTGGTTGGTTTTGCACAATTTGACTCTTTCTGTTTTCTGTTTTTCTTATGTAGGGCTACATGTGTTGCGCATACTGTCGTTTCTTCAACTTAGCAAATTGCTTTTGTTTACGAAATAAAACGTCTGAAGCTATATCTTGAAAACAGTTGTTATTTCAGTGTTTCCTTGATTGGAGCTTACCATTTTTATTGTTGTTTTCCAGGGTATAATTGACTACATCTTCTATTCTAAACCTCAGCTGAATACTTTAGCCATCCTGGGACCTCTGGATCACCATTGGCTAGTCGAGAATAACATCAGCGGCTGCCCACATCCACTTATTCCCTCTGACCACTTCTCACTTTTTGCACAATTGGAGCTCTTACTGCCTTTCCTGCCCCAAGTTAATGGCATTCACCTTCCTGGCAGGAGGTAGTCATGTACTTTCAGAGGACCTCAGATTTACTTGTAAACTCGTGAAAATCTGAATATAGGGGAGTGAGGTATGGCCACTAGGGATTTTTCTCAATGATCATTTGAATTTTCAGTCTGGTTATTTGATAAAGGGTATAGTATGAAAGCCAGGTGCTAGCAACAGACAAATTCTGAGCCCAGTGTACTTTATATACTGCTAGACAGGGACTGGTGTGTTTACACCTTTTAATTTGTTACAAGTAATTTTCCTGTTTCTTCTCTCCAATGTGTTTTGTCATGCCTTGAAATAGGAAGATGTGTGAGCAGTGTGCTGTTTGCACAGAAATCCACAGCACTGTTTTCTGAGGCCAGTAGTAACATCAGAGACCGTTCTTCCAGACTTTACTCCCTCTTTTTTCAGACTTGTTTGTAAAATGTAGAATTTGAATTTAGCCTTTATGATTGTATATGATCCACAGAAGACCTGATTTATGAAGTTTTGTACTAAAAAAAAAAAAAAGCAAAATTGAAAACAGTTGTATTGTAAACTAAGGCTAATTTTTTTTAACCTGTGTCCTATGTGTTCTGAAGGCCAGCTGGTAACAAAGTTGCATCAGACTTTCTCTGCAGTGATTTGCACTGTTGGGGTTTTGTTAGCCCTTTTGTACTACTTTATTTTTAAATTGAGAACATTACTCTTTAAATGTAAGTTTGCTTAGACCTTGGGATATTTTCTTGGACCAGAGGCAACTTATGTATGAATTCCTGAATTTCTATGGAAACTTTCTACCAGGACAGATAAGCTGATCTGTAGGCATTTAATGGACTGAAGATGACAGTTGACATATGTACATTCTGGTATTTTTAAGTCTTTAAGTTTTATGTTAAAAAAAATTACAGCTGCTTAGGTACAGCTTCTAAGTCCTTTCTGAGACATTTTCTGTTCTGTCTCCACTGTGCCTGCCTAAATTTGTTCTCACCGAGCACTGCCTGTGCATGCAGAGAAAATCTGTGCATCTTTTATATTTTTAAAAAACTAACATTTGTGAGAATTTTATGGAAATGCTTTTGTATGAGCTGTGGCTTTTCCTCGTTGTGAAGCGTTGGATAGCACATTCTGGAACATGCTCACGGGTCCTGGGCTTGCTCGCCAGGCCCAAGCACTGCTTCTTGGTGTCCTTGCACCCAGAGTGCCACTATCATGTGTCTTTCTTATTCTCTTAATGTTTTTAAAAAATCATTCCTTTTTTTTTTTAAAGAAGAGTAATTTTCTGTTTATGAAGCAGTATAAATTAGATGCATTTTCAAAACAGTTTCCCTAAGACAATTGTTTGGATCATTTTTAAAGTGACTAAGGAATTTTAGTATGTCAACCAAGATAAAAGTTATACTGTACCCTATATTTTGCCCATAGTGCCATTAGTAGATTAGAGATTAAAGTCACCTTTAACTTTACAAAGTTAACTTGTATATGTTCTGTTCTCAGTCGTTAGTTCTCTCAAAATCAAATGAATTCAGAGGGAACTTGTCTGGCTGCTTTTGTTTCAACTGCAGGCAGTGGAGCAGAAGGACGCCGTGTGGCACTAAGTGAACTGTTGAGTGTTAACAGTTTTATACAGAGACTGAGCCATTTTGGATGACTCAAAATTTTATGAGAAGACATTTAATTGCTTATGCTGTTTTTAAGAGGAAATAAAATTACATACTGTTTAAATAAATGAATTTTTTCTTTTTAAGAAATTCTCTAAAGGTCTTGATATCTTGGACCTTGTTTTTCCTTTAAGGTTTTTTGTTTTGTTTGTTTAATCGTAATTGTAATGTTGGGTTTGTTTGTTGTGGATTTTTACTTTGTTTAAGTTGTGCTGGCACCAAACACGTCCAGTTTGTAATCAACAGGTTGGTGTAGAACCAGTACATAACTTCCAATGGCTTTTTGTCCTGTCTTGCCCCCACCCCCACCCGTCTCTGTCTCTGTAAAGTGTGAATATGAGATGTATTGACTCGATTTTCTTAAACACTGTGTTGGTAGTGTGCATCATGACAATTTCCAGGGAAGGTGGGCTGATGGGACTGAGGACCCACTTTTCCTGTGACGTTTCCTGCTAAGAGCAGCACAGGTCCGGAGAGTGTGGTGCCGGGAGAGGGGAGGAGCACTTACTCATCTCTGCATTTGTTAGTGGATGATGTATTCCTTTCATGGATGCTGGAACTAGAGTGCACTTGTTAGATGCTAAAGGTTTGAGCTTTACACAAAACATTTCATCTGTATTTGTTACTGTCTACAATATATTTGAATTTGGGGGCAGCATAGTAAGATATAATTGCCTGTTATGTCTTGAAAGTACTTGTTTTGCCTCTTTTAGGCATACTGCATTCTGTGGGTCAGTTTGAACATCTCCACCTTGTTTAGATAGTGATAAGTTGAACAGAGAGTGTAGATTTACAAGTATAATCTTCAAAAGAAAAATATTTTGAATCTATCAAGAAATGTTCACACCAAAATAGACTGATACTTTGTTAAGCAAGGTTTTATGTTTTAAATGCTTTGTGTCCAAAATAATTTCCAAGAAACTATACTTAAAATGCATAAAACTAGTCAGTTTTCATAATGTAGATTATTTTTGAAAAATTCTGTAATAAATATATGTAATGTTTTGCTATAATGTAATTTCAGTGTTCTTGCTGATAAGTACATCTTAGGAGTGTTTTACAGAGTGTTTGGAATATGTTTCCCTTTCTAAAGATGAGCAGATTGGAGGCACTCAAATCTTTGTAAATCTTATGAAGTACAGTTTACAGTATTGGTGGTAATTATTTATGCTTTGAGAATTTAAATAATGTTCATTGAAATTAATTTATGGCATAGTATAAACTAAAGTTCTAGAAGTAAATTGTTGATTGCAGCTTTAATAATCCCAAAACATAGGCATCTCCAAAAATTGTTTTTGTTTGTACTTTTATTTGATTTGGGGTCAACCAGGAAAATTTATTTCATATTAGCACTTTGAAACCTAAAGATATAATTAAATTGGGTAGAATGCACTTCTAAATCTTTAAATTATAATTGAAACCTCTTAAGATTCCATTTTCCAATAATAACATTCATGGTTTAAGAGTTCCACTTTTTCACTATTTAAACTACAGAACTCATTTCCATCATGACTCTGAAGTTTGGTGGTCACGTCATAGAACCAAGCCATGCCAGGCAGGACAGTACAGTCTTCTGATGAGTCAACCATAATAGAACATAAGCAGGTGTCCTCCAACCACAAGCAGTATTTTAAGATGTTTGCTTTATTCCTTTTGGTTACATAAATTTTAAAAACTGGTGTGTTGATGTAGTGTCTAAAATAGAGTAGTCTTTACTCACAGTACGTGATGTTGTGTAATGCACTGGGCTAACTCTTGTTTACCATTTGTGTAACAGAACCCAGCACACTTCTGCACTAAGCTCAAGAATGTCACATCTGCCTAGGCAGCTCTTGATAAGGGTGATGAGAAACTGAATTTACACCGTACGGACTGGTGGTAACAAGGGCTTTTACTGTTCTTTTCAGTGGACTCTTCTTGATCAAATTGTAACTAGCTAGTATTATATTTATATACAGGGTCTCTTTTCCTTACCGATGTATTTTCCTACTCATAGCCAACCAATAAATTCAATATCTGTTTCAAATATTTTAAAAGTGTAGTTTGTACAGCTCTAGCACTAAGGCTTCCAAAACAGGTGTTAATCAGAAGATCGCGCATTTACAGTTCAGAGTCCTCTGGGACAGTCACAGTGCACCCTTCCGGGGTTGGGGAAGTGAGCCGGGGACAGGCACACACGGTACAGTGAAGTGCTATGAACACTTTTCCTCATGGGCTGTGTTATTCTGTAACACTCGGGTGTTGTTGTTGGTTTTTTGTTTTTGTTTTTTTGCCAAAGTTCAATTTTATATTTAGGTTATGGGTCAGACTTTTACGTTTTAGGGTTTTTGTTGTTGCTGTATACCCCGTGGTATAAAAACGAGGTCATGTGATGGAAGGACACTGACATATATTTTAAATAAATGATTTAAATATAGTAGCAAGCATTGTGTTGAGGTTATGATAATTATTAAAGGTCTTATTGTTAATGTCTAAATTTTGTTGTATGTATAACCTTTAAAAAGGTTTTAATTTCCAAGGTTTTCATGAGTGGATTTACAGTTTAAAAACAAAACGTTGAGTTCCTTTCTGAAACTACACCATTCTATTTCAGAGGCTGAGGCAAGAGGGTCGTGGTTTCCAATCATCCCTCTTAAAAAGGAGAGGGAGGAATGACTACTTCCATGGGCTTTGTGTTATGCATGCTGAAAAAAAAATGTTTAAAATCAGACGACTAGAGAGAATGATGTTAGGTTCTTAGAGTAAACACATATTATATAAACCCGAGTATAATATTTGCTGAAAGCAAGTATAAAAACTAAGTATAGTTTGTAAATTCTAACTATTGTTTTTTTTTTTTTTTTTTTTTTGTGAGGGAATAGTTATCTAAAATATGAGCTGAAAATATATTTAGTATAACATTTTCAGCTTTTAGGTAGCAGTGTTGATGTATATCACAAATCCCCTTTTTTGAGTTTAAATTGATTTTGATAAACTGTTAGAGATAGAGGTAACTACAGAGATTTAAGAGATCCTGTGATCTGCCTCTCCCTCCCTTCCCAAGTGCTGGGGTTAAAGGTGTTCTCTGCCATTCCTGACTTTACAGAGATCATTCTAACCTAACATATATTAGAAGAAAATAAGTTGTAAAAGACAGCCCTTACTAGAATTTTTTGGCAGATTTGAGAGCCTGTTTGTAAGTACATTAGTCACCAGCCAGGTTCCAAGTTCTTGGTTTCTTTGAGATGCAAACTTAAACCACTGTGATCTACCCCATAGTTACTAAATTGGACCCGTCAGGACAAACTTTTTTTTTCTGTGACTATGATCTAAGGCACACTTAAGTGACTGTTGTCAGTATTCTCCAGCCTCTGGGCTCAGACTCAGTGAACACAAGTGGAGAGAACTGGATGAATGGGGGTTAAGCCTTTTTTTTTTTTTTTTTTTTTGGTATTGATGAACAGTCATTTTGAATTGCAGTATTATGCTTAATTGGGAGAGATTTACAGGAATAATCTCTCACTT
Source organism: Mus caroli (assembly GCF_978045245.1). NCBI lineage: Eukaryota > Metazoa > Chordata > Mammalia > Rodentia > Muridae > Mus > Mus caroli. The sequence continues at coordinate 73,418,924 of NW_028227268.1, forward strand.
GTTTGCAGTCATAACCTAATGCAGTAAATGCCACGTGCATATACTAAGGAGCAACGCAGGTCAAGAGGTGACGTTGTGGCTATGTTTTCAAGGACTAAGAACTTCTTTTCTAGAGGAATGGAGGAATTGTATTAAGCCTTTATGGACTGTCTATGACTTTGGGTGAATTTGGCACATGATGTGGTCCAAGCTCATGGAGTGCGCTTGGACTACATGGGAAGTTTGAACTTTGTTTTATGTGTGGTGTATAGATCCACATGAGGGCTTGACTGGGAAGTAGTGGACCACAATACCTACCTGGACTTAAGCTTTTCTCTAATTCTCTTTAACAAGATGGAAGCTGGGCTGGTGAGATGGCTCAGTGGGTAAGAGCACCCGACTGCTCTTCCGAAGGTCCAGAGTTCAATTCCCAGCAACCACATGGTGGCTCACAACCATCTGTAACGAGATCTGGCTCCCTCTTCTGGAGTGTCTGAAGACAGCTACAGTGTACTTACATATAATAAATAAATAAATCTTAAAAAAAAAAAAACAAGATGGAAGCTTAGTTGGGTCACCACTCCCTTAATTCCATTTAATATCTTCAATCTGGTTATTTCCTTGAACACAGGATTTAGCTGCATTCCACTTCCTGGTACCCCTTTAATCCTTGAACCATACTTTAAAAAAAAATCTGCAAGCATGACTGTAAGCAGCACTATGGAGGAGAGATGAAGTAGTGACCGGCTGCTAGCTTCAGTATGGTTCAGTTGAAAGATGGTGAGCAATAAATGTCCATGGCGCATGTGTACACAGAGAAAGAAAACATACAGAGTAATCCTTTGTCAATCAAAGCAGTCCAAGAACCTTAAATGAGTTTCTTCTATGAGGAATTAGCTCTGTGCCTTAGCCACCCATGGCTTTTAATGACTTGAAGCCTGGCTCTGCACCATGAAATAGCTTTTGTTATTTATGAAGCTTGACTTTTAAAAAAGATTTCTTTTATAAAGATTTGATTTTATATATATGACTACGCTGTAAATGTCTTCAGACACACCAGAAGAGGGACTCAGATCCCACTACAGATGGCTGTGGGCCACCATGTGGTTGCTGGGATTTGAACTCAGGACCTCTGGAAGAGCAGTCAGTGCTCTTAACCACTGAGCCATCTTGTCAGCCCTACTTGTCAGTCTTCATCTGTCTGTAATTCCAGTTCCAGGGAGACCAAAGCTTTCCAAGGACATTCACGCTCATGGTGTACATACTGTCTAACTTACACTTTGTTTTGTCTTTAGAATAATTTCTGGGTTTAATTTTTTTTTTTTTTAATTTGGCTGGGGAAAGAGCTCAGTGAGTAAAGCACTTGCTGCAGAAGCTTGGGGACCTGTGTTAAGATCCACAGCAGCCACATTAATGTATGCCATCTACAGGACCTGTTTTAGGAATAAGATAGATTGACAAGAAGCAGATGAAAAGTGTCACATAAACACAATTAGTTGTCAGTGGTTATGCCAGTCAGACAACACAGGCGTAAATCCTTACCAGAAACTAAGAGTTGCTTGTGATGATGATCAAATCTCACCACAGCACTCCAAACTGGTGGACTAAAGTCAACAGTGAGGAATGGGTTTACAGAGCAGTCCTAGTGGGAACTCTCAAGTGCTGGGCTGCTGATGGCCAGCACCACAGCATAGGAAGACTCATTGAAGAAGACCTGGATTCTGTTTCCAACACCAACTTGGTAACTCACAGCTGGTTGTAACTCCAGTTCTAGCAGGAGGTCCAAAGTATGCCTTCTACAGGACCTGTTTTAGGAATAATAACACTTGTCCCCTCAAGGCACCAGGCACCACACGTGTGGTTTGGTCAACACTTATAAATCAAAAGAAAAACATACTGATACACTTTAAAAACAAAAGTTAAAGGGTTTCAGCTTCTGTTAGATGTAGTGTCCTTTTTTGTATTAATAGCCATTGATAACAATCCTACAACTAACTAGGCATGGTAGAATAGCCCTTTAATCCCTGCATTTGGGAAGCAAGGCAGGTGAGTTCAAAGTCAGCATGGTTTAAATAATGAGTTCCAGGCCAGCTAAGGCTACATAGTGAGGTCCTGTCTCAAATCCTTCATCTAGCTTTTGTTTAAAACAAACTAAACAAAACCCCTAACCTGTAGTAGTCCTTTGCTTCATGTTTTGTGAAAACATCCCTCATCATCAGTTACCCTGTGTTGGATCAGAAAGACAAGGCACATTCTTGATCATTTCATCCATTTTCAGAATAATAAATTAGTTTCCCTACATTCTTTGATGAAAGGTTATCTAATAAGCCATTTATTGCTCAAGACCAAGAAGAACATGGATTTATATACACACTGGACAAGGTTTGTTTGTTTCAGCTATTACTATTAACATTCAAAAATAACCTGATCTCTATGGCCCGTGTATCTTTGAGATGGTCCAGGTAGTCACTGGTAATTTCCTATCTGGTATGAAAGATTGTTACCTCTTACATTTCCTATATGAGGGCTGTACTTAACCATTCATTCAAAGACTTCTGCTTCTTAGAGTGGGAAGTTGCACGTGGAGACCAAAACTGTATACTGCAGGGAGGAATGCTTTTAGCCACTGTCATTTCTGAGTTCTGGGTCATTTCAGGGGACAGAACTGAGAATTTCCCCTCAAAGATAAAATATGTCCATGGTGTTTTGAAAGGAAACTGTTTCCTAATGTCTTGGAATTTGAATGCTTGGTCCCCAGTTTGTGGAGCTGTTTGGGAAGGCTTAGAAGGTATGACCTTGTGGGAGGAGGTGTGTGTCATTGGGAACCAGCTTTGACGTTTCGAAGACCCATGGTATTCCTACTTCACTGTCTCTCTGTTTGTGCTGCCCTTCAAGTTGTGAGCTCACAGCGTCTCCAGTAGTCATGTTGGCTGCTTGCTACCCCACTGCTCCGACACTTAAGCCCCCAGAACTGTGTAGATAAATAAGTAAACCCTTCTCTAGCTTGTCTTGGTCGTGGTGTTTTACCACAGCAATGGAAAAGTCCTAATACGTTAAGTGTTGATAGTTCTAATTCCGTTCTCGTTTGAACCAGAAGGTTTGTACTTCAAATGAATGGCCCTAAGTCAGTGCCTCCCTTTAACTTGGCCAGAACAACTTGGGTTTTGATGACACCTAAACGGACTTTTTTAAGAAATAAAGATCCCTTCATCTCCAGTACTGGGAGTGAGCTCCGGAGTCTTGTGCATGCTGGGTCAGACCTCTACCACTGAGCTCTATTCCCAGTTCATAATTACTCATCCAACTTAGAATGTACCATGGACAGGCTTAGGATAGCAATGCCATGGCTAAGAAAAGTGTGCTGTTACTTAGGCAGTTCTTGTCCTCAGGGTACAGCCTCTTCACTGACATCTTTTTCTTTAATATAGATTGCTTCTGTTGTGGTTATCCTCAGAAACAAAATTAGATTTACTTCTTACTTCTATGTCAAGTTTTAGAGGATTGTCTTTCTAAGAATACATTTATTTGGCTTTGGTAGTAGTCTCGATGGTTACAATGGAAAATTAACAAAATAAGATTTATTTAAGGAAATAGCGCTTTTTAGTTCTTTCTCCCTGCCATTGATCAAAGAAAAGAAAGACACCTTTCTTAACAAATAGAACCTGTCTCGTGGTGCGTTCTCAGAGACACATGTTTATGTGCAGGGATTCTGTTGAAAAAGAGAGAGAGATGGTGTGTGGCCTTTAAAAGATGAAAACTGTAAGCTGGAGCGAGATGGTTCAGAGTGCTTGCTGTTCTTACAGAAGACCTGAGTTCAGTTCTCAGAATCAAGTCCGGCAGCTCATAATCACTAGGAACTCCAGATCTAAGAGATTAGACACTTCCTTAGGCACTCACGCATGTGCATAGACATACACACATATACATAAACAAAAGAAAAACATTAAGGAAAAAGAGAAAGATGAAATTCAGGTACCAGATTGGAGATGACATCTGTGTGAACTGCACACACCCTGGAGTTAACAGTTCTGCCATAGTGTGCGGAAAATTAAGGAATTAGTATTGGGCAGAGGGGACGCTGGGTGCTAATGGAATCACTAAGTGGTGGTCCACGGGAGTTTGAAGACCCTTCAGGTTTGTTCCCTCTTGAAGCCAAGAATCCAGCTCTTTAGGACCTACCCCAGAGAGCTGGTGACAGAAAAAAACCCACTTCAACCAGAAAATGCAGACTTCCTCTGGCTCAGAGTTGTGACCTTGTTGTTCTATGAGGGTGGTTCCCAGAAGGCAACTGTGAGTTGCCAAAACTCTCAAGAGCTATGGAAAGGACCCCGTGAAGGGGAAACTGGGTGACATATGGTGACATCCAGTACAGCCACCCCTTTGCACTCTCCTGACTTCTCAAATAACAGATTTGGGGATCCACCTCCTAGTCAGACCAGGATTATGCTGGTCTCATTTCCCCAGGCACGAGCTGGTCTTGGTCTTATGCTGAATCCTAAGGTCTCTTCTAAACATTTCTTTCTCACTGTCCTGGGGGAGAGTCGCCCGTTTAAGTAGGGTAGCAGAGCTTGGCTCAGACTGGGCTCTTTTATTCAGTACAAGCCCGCCCAATCCCAGGTCTAGTGAGCTTCTGTAGTGTTTCTGTGGAAACTTAGGGTGTGTTATCAGACAATCTCCAGAGTCTGGCCATGTTATTGTTAACAAGAAGTTATCTAGGGACATGTCAGGGTGTCCCCACCTGCTTCACCAGAGTTAGAAAACAGGTCATCTATATGTGTTTGTGACTATTCAGACTAGCGTCTTCCACAAAGAGCCGTACAGTCATAGGTTGCAGTGTATTGAAAATGAAACTCAAGTCTCACCCGAATTCAGGTGGCTTTTTTCTCTACCCTAGTTTTTTATCTCATCACCTCTCCAAATTCGAAAGTTCAAATCCCTGGTTATTTTTATAATAGGAATAGAAAATCCCAATCCCAGCCCTATGTTTGAGTGTAAGAGATCTAAGTAGCTCCAGTTTCTCCCTCTTCCTCTTCCCTCCTCCCTCCCTCCCTCCCTCCCTCCCTCTCTCTCTCTCTCTCTCTCTCTCTTTCTACACACACACACACACACACACACACACACACATATGATACTTTTTGGCTTTCTCCAGGGTTTGACTTTGAGGTAAGAAGACATCAACTGCAAAGCTGCTCTAGCTGTGTTTATTAAGGTACAGAGGAAAGGAGAAAGGTGTGAGCAGCTGGGTTTCCAGCTCTTGTTAAAGAATAACATCTCGTCAGGCAGAATTTTCCCAGGTTCACCTCAACCGAACATTGTCAGGACCCCCTGGAAAAGAGAAGCCAAGCTTGAGAGTGCCCTTCACTGCTACCAAGGATTGCTGAGGAGAGGACCTGGGTACCCGAGCTTACTCAAGACAGGAAGGCATAGCAGCTGGTTCTAGGGAGGGTCTCTGTAAAGCCCATAGGGAGGGAGCCTTAGTACAAACATCATGGCCAGCTGGCAGCCACTTGCGAAAGGTAAACCCTGAACAACTCCTTGGAGTCTTCCCAGTTTTGTTGGATATGGCTTGCTGGAGCAGATCAGGAAGCAAGGGCTCTCTCTCTCTCTCTCTCTCTCTCTCTCTCTCTCTCTCTCTCTCTCTCTCTCTCTCTCTCTCTCTCTCTCTCTCTGATGTGGAATGTGGAAGGTGTCTGGGGAGGAGGAAGTAGCCATGCAAGGAAGATGCCCATGTTACCAGCAATGACTTCACAGCTCCTACAGCCTCAGGGCCCAGCTCGGTGACACACTTCCTGGATCCTTCTATGAGAGGATCCAATGGGATGCCCATGCTGGCCAGGATGAACCTCAGGATGGCCAAGTGGCTTAATGGCAGGCTAGGCACAGCCCCTGCCACAGCCTCTGCAGCTGGAGCAAGGGCAGCCACGGGTTCTACCGCAGACTTGGCCAATGAGTCCACGAAGAAAGCAACACCTGCCAACACAAACAGAGAACCTAGGGCCTTCTCAAAGATTCTGAAGACCTAACTCCTCCAGGGAGGGCACCCAAGGGAGAAGTCATAGCCACCCCCCTACTTCTTGATTGATGGCTGCCCTGTGTCAAGGGAGATGGCAACAGAAGTTAGGAAAGGTGGCCATATATTGGGCCCAGGAAGGAGATGGCTACAGAGAGAGAGAGCCATAGGAGATGGGTAAGGTTTTTAGAGTTGGGGACATTCATACTGTGTCTTGCTGATTGAGGGGACATTAACCAGGTTGAGAGCAGATGGGATGAGTGGCGTCAATCCAGGGCTGGCCCTTGAAGATGCCATCAGACTAGTGGGTGAGCTGAAGGTGGGTAGGTGGATAGGTGAGTGAGAGGCAGCTCCAAGGCTCAGGTGGGACTCAGGTTGGGCTGACAGCAGAAAGCTTTAAAGGACCATAGGAAAAGTAGAGGAAACCCTCGAAGGGATAAGCAGAGGAGCATCTGGGTTCCCCTGTAGACAACTCTGCTAAAATAGCTCCCATCAACTTCTGCACAAGAGTGAGGGCTATATGGTAAAAACCAGCTGGAGCAGTCAGTGGCCAGGAAAGAGCAGGTACCAATGGCAGATCCTCCATAGGAGATACTAAGCCCCCAAGGGAACTCACCAGAGTCACTGAGCAGAGCCACACAGAGCACTAGAAAGGTGGTGGTAAGCTTCATGGTAGAATGAGTCTCAGAAGATGCTCTCGGGACCTAAGACAATCTTCTGAAGCTTGGCCCCGATGGGTTCATATATCCAGGAGTGGAACCTCACCCTCCTGGGAAACGTGTTGTTTGCTCAGCTAAAAGGCAGAAAGGCAGCCAACTTCCTCCTCTGGTCAGTGGACCCTGGGAGGCTCGCACATCCCACCTTAGTCCTAGGGATTTCCTCTTGGCAGGGTCTCCTGAACTCAAGTGCTAGGCCTTTCTTCCAGGAACCACGGATGTCCTTTGTCTTCATAGGGCCCACCCAGGCCTACACCTTGATAATGTGGTCTGACTCCACCTCAACCTCGTCACGGTACAGGTCAGGGGCCCATGGCTCGGTGGGAACAGGCTCCCCACGGGCAATTATGTAGGTTCTGGGTCTGGAAGCATGAAGAGCACGGTGTGAATCAGCAGGTCCCAGGGACTCTAGATCTCTCAATGAGCTATTGGTCCCTGGTCCCAGACTATGGAAATGTCACACCATGACAGTCTTCTCAGCTCCTGCTGGTCTGAGAGCACCAATCCATTGAGCCAGAAAGGAATGCCTAATAGCCTGGCTGGGCCACCGGCCTTACTCCTGGCTACATACTTAGTTGGGCCACAGGTAGCTGCTAATGATAAAGAATGATAAAGGGGGGTGGGGGCTGCGACATTTTTCTGTCTTTTAAATCACTCTCAAAGGCAGCAGATGAGCTTGGCATATTTCAGAGTTTCTCTAAAAGCCCTTTCTTGTCTACCACCCGCAGAAATGTAGCAGAGAACGAAGCACGGATACCCTTCCATTAGGCTCATTAGTGGGAAGATGTGACTTCCAGCATTTTAGAATGCCTCCTTCTCAGAAGATGAGCATGCCTTGACTTTTGTAGCTGGGAGGAAAGGGTCTCCCGGGGCCCCTGGGCTGCTGTGAAGACTGCAGATCCCACCTGTTTCCAGCCTGTGGCTTGCGAGCATGCTGACGTTGCCTCTGCCTATTCCTTAGTCTTTTCCTTATTGTTTTGTCTGGGAAGCGTTTGTTAGTCACCATGGAAGTAATTTCAGCGGGAAATGAGTTTTCAGCTTGTGAGATTGCACCTCCTTTCAATGGTTTTCTGGAAGGAACGCAGCCTGTAAGCGTCCATCTGTGTGAATGTAGAGGGCGCCACTGCCACACCCAGAATACCCCGAGCCTCTTCCTCTGAAGGGCGCATCTGAGATGTGGACATTGCTCTGATCAACCACCTTCTTGAAAAGGCAAGCCCAGTTGGCCTGACAGCGGTGTCCCCCAAAACCATCGTTTCACTTTCTGTGACAACTGTAGTCCAAGAACATTAAACAGAAAATCCCACAACAGTTCTCAACTTTCCCAGAATTTTTATCAGGTGTAACCCACCTTGCTTTCTTGCTTTTCCTCCTCTTCTTCCTCTTCCTCTTCCTCCTCCTCCTCCCCCTCCCCCTCTTCCTTCTCCTTTTGTCTTTAAATTTATAATTATGAATACAGATTATCATATGTGAGTTTTACTGTGACATTTCCACACAGCATGTCCAATGCATTGACCATAACTCATTCTTCCAATGCTTTCTTGCCCTCTGTCTTTCTCCTCTACCTGGTCACCTTGCACAGCCTTGTTATTTACTTTTCTGCTTTCAAGATGTGTGTACGTGTGTGCAAGTGTGCATGTGTGTATGCATGCATTTATGTGTGTGAGTTGTCCAAGTCCGAGAGAAAATATGGCAATATTCATGAAAAAACATATTATCTAGTATATGTGTTTGTATATTTTATGATATCTCTTTCTGTGAGTTTCTGATTTTATTTTAAAGATCTGATCAGATGCAAGAGAATAATTGAGTTATCATGTATTTGTTAAGACTTGCTTTAGATTGTAAAATACTATCTATTTTGGAAACGGTTTCAGGAGCTGAAAAGAAGCAAAGTGTATGTTCCTACTAGATGAAATATTCTGTAATGTCTGTTAAATCCATTTAATCTAAGGCAGAGTCTTTCAATCTGTGGATCACAACCCAATGAGAGTCAAACAAACAGGTTGTATATGTATATCAAATATCCTGCATACCATATATTTACATTGTGATTCATAACAATAGCAAAATTACAGTTAGGAAATAACAACAAAAATAATTATATGGTTGAGGGGTCACCACAACATGGGGAACTGTATTTAAGGCATACACCTTTAGTCCTAGCACTCGGGAGCAGGTAAATCTCTGACTACAAGACTAGCGGGTCTACAGAGTGAGTTCCAAGACAGCCAAAGCTACACAGAGAAACCCTGTCTCAAAACAAAACCAACCAACCAAAAAACAAGTAAGTAAATAAATAAATACATTCTGAATTCATTCTTTGTCCAGCATTCTGTCCATTTTGGCATTTTTGGAGTCTCAGTTACTGAAAGGCTATTAATTTTTGGAGGAGTTAAGTTATCCCCCTCCCAACACACACACCCCATGTTTCTTATGTTTCTGTGTTGAGATTTGTGCATATGTCTTGATGGATAATGTCCACTTGCTGGGAGGGTCTCAGTGACTAGCTTCTCTGGAGAACTCCATCCCCAGTATTGTCCAAAGAGGAAGCACTGCTAACAGCAACCACAGTAAGAATAGACCAGACACAGTAATACACTTTACAAAATTAAAAACCATGTTACCGCTGGGCGTGGTGGCGCACACCTTTAATCCCAGCACTCAGGAGGCAGAGGCAGGCGGATTTCTGAGTTCGAGGCCAGCCTGGTCTACAAAGTGAGTTCCAGGACAGCCAGGGCTACACAGAGAAACCCTGTCTCAAAAAACAAAAAAACCAAAAAACAAAAAACAAAACAATGTTACCATTTGGCTGTGTCAAGGAAAGGCACCAAAATGTAGATGAGTGAAAAACTGAAGTTAATGAAAAAAACTGTTACTAAAAAAAGGAAATGTTAGTGGAGAAAAAAATTATGGAAGAAGTAAAATTGTAAAATAGGAAGAAAAATGAGAAAAAAAAGAAAAAGAAAAGTAAAAAGTCCTTTCCAATTTTATGCAGCCATAGAGAGGTGAAATCACATTTTCAGGAAATGGATGCAGCTGGAAATCACTGTGCTAAGGGAAATAAGCATACAGACAAATAGCCATGCTTTCTCCCATATGCGGATCCTAGATGTAGAACTATGTTCTGGTGTGTGTGTGTGTGGGAGGCGGGGTGTGTGTGTATGTTTATGGGTGTGTGCATGTGTATGTATGTTTATGGGTGCGTGTGTATGTGTGTGTATGTTTATGGGTGCGTGTGTATGTGTGTGTATGTTTATGGGTGTGTGTGTGTGTGTTAGTTTTCAGAAAACTACAAAGCAACCATGGCAGGGAGGGAGATATCATAAGAGAGGTGGCACACGGAGTCATAGAGCACAGGAAATAAAGCAGAGGGGAGCATGACTGGGCAAAGGGGAAACAGCTGGAGGGCCAGAAGGTGGGGGCTCAGTACAGGAGGGAGACGAGCAATGTATAATGATACATATGTATAGAGATACCATGAAGAAAGTAACTGCTCTGGATGCTAATCTAAAAACTAACTTTAAAAACTACCATAGTTCTGAAATTCTGCATTACACAGCTATCTACGAATGTCCTTACATGCCTTTTGAAGGTGTGCATCCACATCATCCCCCTGCCTCTAGAACTCTTCATCTTATAAAGCCTGTGCCCATTAAATACAACCTCTGCTTCCTCCTTCTGGTCCTTGAACATCACCACCCTGTCCTTTCCTCTTAGATGATTCTAGAGTCTGCCATAATCTCCAGGATCAAGACCTCAGGCGAGCACTGGCTGCTGAAGCTACAGGTGGGGTTGTTGGACCACTCACTCCATCTGTCGTTTTGAGTAATCCCCCTTCTCTTTGCCATTTGCAGGCCCACAAACACTATGCATGCGTCCTCCTCAGCACTCCATATTCTCTTCCAGCAGGATTCCAGTGACCTAACTGATCGCGTTGGGCATCTAGCAGCTGAACTTGGGCCTGCTTTTCACCATGCTGGCTGAGAACCAGAGACAGCCAAGTTCAGGCAGAATCTCGAAAGACAAAGGTGGAGACCTGCTGCTCACAGGGTCCCAGGGGCTTGTGAACTCTCCTGCTGTCTGTCCAGTGGCCTCCCTGTACACCCTTCCTGGGATTCTTTGTCTTTAAAACAACCTGCCAGCAGGATGTGGAGTTGCATGCCTGGGCTTCATTACAATACCCTGTGTAAAACAAAACAACAGAACAAAGCAAAACAAAGCCAGCCTTCCTGGGCTGAACAGTAGAGCACACCAGTGGAGTACTTGTCTCACAAAAGGAAGGCCCTGGATTTGATCACCAATGATGAAAAATGGCAAAAACAAAACACAATTTCCCAGCAACAACCACCCCCCCCACCCCCTTCTACTTCCTGATTGAATAGTTTGAGCGGCCATTTCCTGGCTTCCCATGAGCCTGCAGTGTGACCACAGGCCTTCACACGATTGCCAAAATACATCCTTACAGCAATGCAAGCCATCACAGCTCACCACACTTTTCCAGCTGTGTGAGGGTCACTCAAGTCTCGACTTATGCCCATCAGGCCCAATCCTTCACCACACACTCTTCTTGTGACCATCATCGGTGCCAGTCAATGGGGATAGTTGGGATCTGCCTGCATTGAGGGATAGACAGTGCCTCAGAGCTAGCATCTGGAGGCTGCTGTCAACACCTCCCTGGTAGCTCAAGACAGTATACAGTTACTTGTTCTCTCTTCTGGAGGCAGGAAATCCAGTGTCACTGGCTTGAAACCCAAGCGTTGGTGCACTCCCTCAGGAGCCCGTGGGAAGGTTCATTCCTGGCTTGTAGCTTCTGGTATTCCTTGGCTCTGGATTCATCCTTCTAATGCCTGTCTCTGCCCTCAGATTGTGTGTGTGTGTGTGTGTGTGTGTGTGTGTGTGTGTGCGCGCACACACATGCATTCTCTTTGCCTATTATATGACCACATGTGATTGCATTTAGGGCTGACCCAGATAAGCCAGGAGAAGTGCCTTGCCTCAAAATAATGAACTTAATGAACTTAATTATACTGTCAACTTTCCATAGAAAGTGACATTCAAAACACTTGACAATTAGTTTTACCACGTATCTTATCCCCTTCAATATCTGTGTTGTTTTGTCTCAGCCAGTGGCGTGTCTCCAGCGGGTGTCAAAGCCTACCTGGCATGTGGGAGGGAGGGGGATGGACACGGGTGATCAGTATCCACTCTGGACTTTCCCACCCAGTTCCTGCATGCCTGTTCCCTGGGGGCCCAGGACTGGCTATGCTACTGAGGAAATGCTTGGCACTTCTTCAGATAAGAGGGTCAGCTTGTCCCAGGACATGTTTGCAGGACATCCTATGGGCCAAAACAAACATTCACGCCTTGCCTATCCTCTGGGAATGCAGGAAGTGCTGGATGTAAACAGAGACTTTGAAGGCTCTGAGCAGGGGCCAAACATCAACTTTGGAACCTTGGAAGGACCATGAGGACCTCAAAGCTGGTTGCCCGGCCAGTGGGATCCCTTAGCAGATGGAGCCATGAAGGGAACTCCTTAAGGCTTCATCATGGTTCCTGGTTTCAAGAAGCACCGGGCTCCCTGGTGCAGGCATGATGCTTTGTGCTGTGCCCCACAGCAGGTTGTTGCCAACAACAGAGGCCTATACCATCAACAGGCCCTCTGTTTGAAAGACTGGGAGGCCCGATCATGCTTTTCCCTATGCTGAGATTTCTGTCCCAGGGCCCAACTTAACTCTCAGCTTGGCTCCAGAGTTTCCTTGGTCCATGCTTGGTGTCCTTCATGTGTATATATACCTGGGCCCAAAGCATGGCTGCCGTGAGCAGGTAGAGATGCAGCTTAGGTATGTAGGCTTTTACAGCCAGCAGAGCAGCTCCCTGGGCCCCTGGGTTGGGGAGGGACCCAGATGGTCTCTTCTTAGTTTTTCTCCTTTCGTATTTGTCAGTCAGCACATCCATCACAAAGACTTGCCACGTTGGATCTCTCTCTCTCTCTCTCTCTCTCTCTCCCCCTCATACCCAGGCTAAGTTCATTATTAATCAAACTAGGAACCCCAATTCCATCTCTCAGTGACAGTATGCTTGCCCTGCCGGAGCATGTAGACCACCTTCTCTGCCCTTCCGACTCGGCAGCTCAATTGTCATACCTTGTGGGAGTTGTGTGTGTGTGGGGGTTCCATGATGACCGTTTCAGTATCACCGTGGCTCATTGCCGTGTCGCCTTGCCGTGGGCTCGTTAGGTTAGTGCCTGCTTTGTGATTATTTAGTGCTGTAGGATGGGTCTTGTATATATCACTCCCATCTCTGTGTACAGCATGTGAGGGCTGAAGCTTACAAATGGGCTGTGTTGAGTTTCTTTTCATTACCTCTCCATTCTTCTCCCAGCAGGAGGTAGAGATGGATGGGCAGCCTCTGGGGTAAGTTAGTATCCAGCTTCTTCCCAAGACCCTGGCCCCTTGTTCTTCCTTTAAAACACTTTTTATTTTATTTTATTTTATTTTATTTTATTTTATTTTATTTTTGCTGACTTTTCTTTTTGTGAATTTCACATCATGTACCCCAGTCCCACTCATCTACCCCTTCTTTCATATCTGCCCTCCAATCTTGCAAGCTCCCCCCACAAAAGAAAACAAAAATTAAAAATAAGAAAAATAAAAAAAAAAAAACCCATCTTGCTGTGGAAGTCACAATTTGTCATGGTATGTCACACAGTATATCCTTTCTTCCAAACAGCTTTATTTGCAAATGCTCACTAATCTGGTTTGAGGCCTCTGGCTTCTGCTACACCTTCAATACTGGATTCTCACCGGAACTTCTCTTGGATAGCCTGTTGTGTCATGGAGATCTTGAAGTTTTGGTCTGCAGGACCAGGCCCTTCTTGTACTCCAGCAGTTCATAGATGGGTTGGGCCAACTCGAAGGCCTGGATCTGAGCCTGGTTGGCAGCTGAGTTGGTCAGCACACCTGCTGGGCTGGGACTATGCACCAGGGCCAGCTCCCCTGTGCCCATGCCACCAGGACCAGCTCTACTGAGCTGTCTGGGTCCTTCCTAAGGGTCCCATGAAGACTTCTGATCTCAGATCATCTTTCTTCCCACCAATATGGCTTCCTTCCTAGGGATGTCCTGTGCCATGCTGATTGCATGGCCAAGGGGTGTGTCCTTCTATCTCTTTCTTGCCTAAGTAGTCACCTCAAGGTCAGGTAGGCACATCCAGGTTCAACTGGCAGCTAAGATGAGGCCATAGCAGCAGGGCCCTGGACTTTGTTTAACAACAAGTGTAAGTGGCTTGGGGAAGAAGCCAGGATCCATCTGTAAATCTGGGGCCACTAACAGGGCCAGAGAAGAGAGGGCTGCAGAGCTCTTCCGGAATCTCTGGCTCACCCACCAGGTACACAGATGTGCTGTGCTCTCCTCGGTGGCCTCCTTCCTCCTTCCTCATAGCTCAGCCATCTGGGCCCTGGGGCTCCCAGCAGAGTCTCCAATGTGTCTTGTTAGCACTTATGTGAAGGCCTTCACTTTGGTCAATATTGATCTGGTTCTCTCAAGCACTTCATTTTTTCTCTCTCCCAAGGCGTCCTACAAAGGGCCCTACAGCGGAGACGGTGGCACATTATGGTCAGCATGATTCTTGCTGGGGGGGGGGGGGAAGGGGGCTCAGGGCATTGCTGAAGGAGGCAGAATGCTGACCCTGTGGTAAGCAGTGACTGAAGCCCATGGAAGGTTCTTCCTTCAGTCAGAGCTCTATCCAAGCTCAATTGGTGTCAACAGGACCTTGCCTTTTCCAGCTATCTCTCTGGTCCTGTTTTTCACATTTGTCCTTTGTCTCATGGCCAGTACCCTTATAGGGCAGGAAGATCTCCCATCAACCAGTGCCCTAGGCTGCCTCCAGACAATAGGACCCAGGGTTAGCTAAGCTGGTGAGTTAGATAACTGGAGAGATCCTATCCCAAACTCCAACCCAGGGTGTTGGTCACATCAAAGAGTCATTGATGTCCTAAAGTGAGACCCATGCAATGGCTTAAAATGTAATAGCTCAGTAGCAGCCCTCTGGCTATTCTCATCCCTTACAGGACACAGAAGGAGTGGAATGCATGAATGAGTTCCAGTCCCCTGGAAGATGCTAGATCCTTTTAGGGACAGGAAGTGCCCAGGTGTCCTACTGCACATGAGAGGCTTGTAGAAGGTTCCCAACACTGCCTCAGTAGCCAGACAGGATAGCAAGAGCCACATGTACCTAACCACCTGACCCCTTGTTTGCAAAGGATTGGCCAAGGATTTCAAGGATGCTATCCCGAGACACATTCTAAAATATCAATATTCTCCCTCTGCAGTCTCTCCGAGTTTTCCCCTGCCTCAGTTTAACCCTCCATGCCTATATTGTCCTGACTTCTGTCTGGCTGTGGCAAACTGGTCCAGCTATAACTGAAAAGCAGAGGATCTTGCATCCCCCTGCACCTGTGTCTCTGATGGATTCAGTCCAGGACAGGGAAGCAAGACACCTCCTCTGCATTGGTGACAGCAATCACTTAACTTTAGATTTCCCTCAGTCAGAGACATTGACAGACAGATCCCTTAGCTGCAGGAGCCTCCTGGTTTTGTGTAACAAGAGGACCACAGGTCCTGCTGATGTCTGTTTTAACCCCAAGCTTCAAAGTCAGACTTCCCCCTGCTCCCTGCAAGGCCCTCTGTTACTCTCAATGGCTGCAACCCCCAGAGGTCTCTCTGTGATTGCTTGAAGGGTTGTTATGGGGAGAGAGAACCCCCTTACTCTGATGGATAGGATAGGAGGGTGGTGACTCAGTGAGGCTTTGTATCACAAATGACCACAGGGTTGGCTTAAACGCTACATTCATTCACTACTTGCGGTTCTGCAGGCTGAAAAGTCCAAGGTCAAGAAGCAGGGACGGTTTTGTGTCTGATGAGGGCTCACTGTCTGATTTGTGGGCATGTTTTCATACGGCAGGAAGAGGGTGAAGGAACCCCTTCTAGGTCTGGGCGATCTAACTCTCTAACCCTTGGTGTGGTAGGCTCTTACATTTGGATGCTTGGTCTGCAGTCAGTGGAACTGTTTGGGAAGGATTAGGAGGTGTGGCTTTGTTGGAGGTGTGTCCCTGGGGGCAGGCTTTAAGGTTTCAAAGGCCCATACAATTTCTGGTTATTCCCCACGTCCCAACCTCTCTGTCTCATATTTGTGGATCAGATGTAAGCTCTAAGCTGCTGCTTCGCAGCTGTGCCTGCCTGCCGCCATCCTCCTCACTATGATGGGCACGGACTCTAACTCTGCAGAACTGTGAGCCACAAGTAAATGCTTCTTTTATAAGTGGCCTTCGTCGTTGTGTCTTCCCACAGTGAAAGGAACTAAGGCACTTGGTTCTTCAAATAAGGGGAAAACCCCATTCTTGAGGGCACCACTCCTTCTGGCCTGATTCCTTCCCAAAGGCTCTGCCCTCACACCATCCCTTGTGATAAGGGTCTTGAGGGGTCACAATGGTTCAGCCCATTGCAGGTATCTAAGAGTTGAATGCGTATGTGATGGATAATTTAATCAACTTGACTGGACTGAAAAATGCCTACAACACGACATTAGTAAGACACACCTCTGTAGGTTCTATGAAGGTTTTTCCCCAAAGGATCTAATACTGAATGTGAGTGGCATCCTCTAGCAGGCTGGGGTCAAGATGTAACAAAAATGGAAAGTCAGGGAGGGGGACCTGCTAGTGCCACTGTGGGCACGATTTTGTGGGGACAGGAGCCATGATTTGGTTACTCCCAGCACCATGGGTTTCTCCAATGCTCTCTAGGCAGCAAGTCATGGGGAGACACTGAGGGTCTGATGGTCATGGATCCATCCAGGATCACCCAGCTTCAGGGAACCTCATCTGGCCACTGCCTTCTGCTATCTGCCTTGCACAACCCACAGTCCAGCCTGGTCATGGCTCTTCCGTTAGTGAGAGAGGAGATCCAGGGCCGGGGGACAGGCATCTGCCCTGGGACTGATTCTGTGGCCAAATGCAACTGATTCTAACACAGCATTAAATGTTAAGATGTTTGTATTTCATGTGAATTTTTGTTCTATTCAAATTTAGATTTATTATAGAAGCCAAGACAACATGACGCCCCCAACCACTGGCAGCTGCCTCTGCGGGGAGGGGCTCTTCCCACCAGAATGTCAAGAACTTGAGGGACAACAGGCAACATGGGGCAGGTCCAAAATGTACAGCTGGCCCAACAAAGTGGTGACCGTCTCGCGGGCCTTTGTTGGGCTCTTTTCTGTTCTCTTGGGGCGAATGGACCATCAACTATGCTGCCTGACTGTTCGTGGGCGCTTAGCCCAGTTTGTCCAGCTGACAGGGCTGCTGTCTCCCAGTGGCCATCGCGGCTTTCCCTCCTGGGTCCCTGGGACAGTCTGACCTCAAGACAACCTCAGGGTGTAACTAGCCCTGCTTCCACGATGTTATTGGAAAAAGACATAGAGAACTGGTACAGAGGACTTGCCAGGAGCTGAGCTCCCGTGTCTACCACCGCTGGTGATCGGGTGGGCAACGTGTGGCTTTGTTGGGAGACAAGAGAGCATCGCTTTAGGAGAGCCCGTTTGGAATAAGCTGGAGCAGACAGACTCAGTAGATTAACAAGTATCCTGATGTCTCTTCCGCGCCCCCTGCTGGCAGTTTTGGGGATTGTGAGCTGAGTTAGATGGGGACTTGGGCTCTGCAGCAGAAATGGGGGGTGGGGGTGGGGGACCACAGCATGTTTCCTTTGAGCCCAGAAGCTTTGTGAGGTGTAAGGTTAAGGTCAGAATTCGAGACAGCTTACTTAGAATCTATTCATTATAACTCAAAGACTGGCATCAAATTTATTATTATCTTTCGTTAAATATCTTAGCTCATTTCAGAACACTGCCAAAAAGGGCAGAGCACGTTTTCTTCCCCAGTACATTTCGTATGTGTGTAATTACAAGTCAGGAGAGGTGACACAGACAGGTGATACGTAAGGGAGGGTTTGAGAAGGGCTCTGCAGCCCCATTTGCAGCCTTCGGTCCTCTGAGAGAACAGTCTCTACTTTCTAGTGGTGAGCTTGAGACTCAATCCCACAGACAGGTTAGATGTGGAGGAATAGGGGTGGGGGCTCCACAGGGACAAAGAGGACTACAGTCATACATGCGTTCAACATATCAGAGGAGAACAATACACTTAGTGAGGAGGGTCTGCTGAGCAAGCCCCTGCTTGCTGTATGGTCGCCTGTCCTGCAAGCGTTCTTGTTGGGATGGGGCTAGGGATCGGCAGGGCTCATCTTCATGAAGGTTTCTTCTGGTCGTGACGGAGGTGGGGATGTGCAGCAGGAGCTGGGCTGGAGGGGTTCTCGGCAGGGAGGCCCCAGCTTCCATGGAGGGATCTTTTGCGACAGAGGTTTGATTTGTTTAGGTGTTAATGTCAGGTAAAAGTATAGGGTAAGCTGAAGGCAGGGGTCTCCAGGGGGACACGGGGTGATGGCTGAGTGGCCCCCAGCCATGTGGTCCTCTGTATTAGCCCCTGAAGCTTTCCTTGACAGAATCCACAGACAATCAGATCCAGGATCTAGAGATCCAGGCTCACAGTGAGGGGGGATCAGAACAGCAGCTGGTGTCTTAGCTTCTAGACCAGGCAGGTGGAGCCTGGGCGCCTTCGAGAGAGGGCGGTGGGGAGAGAGCTGTGGTGACTGGCATGCTGTGTCATGTCCGCCCTTCAGTTATTGGGGACTAGGATTCAGAACAACTGTCCTTGGGCTTATTTTCCGGATGACTTTTTGATGAGTAAATTCTTTACAACAGCGCCCGGTCTTCTGATTAAAAAAAAAACCAACACACACACACACACACAAACAAAAAAATGGTTCTTCTCAACACTCAGGGGCAGAGGCGTTGCCTCATTGTGATTAGTCATTGTGTACAGACAGCTACCCACGAGCTAGATAGATGCTCAGAGGAGTCCCCCTCCTCCTCCACTCCTCCTCTGTGACTTTGAGATAGAAATATCTTTCTTCAGCCCTCCGGGGCCAGGAGAAGGAAGCAGGAAGCAGGAAGCAGTTGGAAGTAGAGGGACTGTGTGTGTGATGGGGATGGTTTGGGGCCAGGACATGGTGGCTCTGGTCTAACTCTTCCTTGATTCATCGTGTGACTCTCAGACATATGTATTCCTTATGAGAACCCTGTCGCCCACCAGAGCGATGAAAATAGGTGCTGGAGAAGAATTCTCTGCCAGAGTGCTTATTCCAGGGCCAGCATCTGTGGAGGCTGAGCTACAAGGCAATCGAATGTGCGGGTGAGGGTGGCTGCCCAGGGAAGGGTACAGGAGCGGTACAGAGTTCAAGGGAGCCCTCCTGTCTGAGTTTGACTCTTCCTGGATATGGAGGCTGTAGTGGGGGTGGGACATAAAACACCTCCAGGGCTGGAGCCAGAGGAGTCGAATTCCCAACCTGGGCCTCCAGCCCAGCTGTCAGAGCCGGTTGCAGCAAGGGGCAGGAGGCCTTGCCACATGTTCCTTAGTAGCTGCTGTCTGCGAAGAAGGTGGAGCCAGCAGACGGGCAGCAGTCACCTTCTGTACATGGCTGGGAGACCTCCCCATACTCGTTGTTATAAAACACCTTGCCTCCTTGTGCCCCTTGAGCGGGCCGTCGGCGCCTCCCCTGGGGGTCAGGGTGTCCTCTGGGAATATCCATGTGCTGGCCAGGACCTTTACAGCTGCCAAGACACGGAGCATAGTGTTAATGAGTAAAGTGAGCGGGCCCTGGGTCAGGGTCCGATTGGAATCACCAGACACAAGCAGAGCATGACGCAAGCGCAGAAGCTTTGAGACTAAAACAGATTTGACACAGCAGACTGATCTGATGTGACAGGGGCAGTTTTCCTGCCCAAAGCCTAGACCCAGGGCTGTGGAAACGCTGACTTCATCCCCTCAATCCTGCTTCCTTAGGCCAAGTGAACCTACTTGCCCTAGGGCAGATGAATCTGATGCATCTCCTGATGGGTTTTAGGAAAAGCCGAGAATAGCGCCCTCTGCTGCCACTTACTTGGAGATGTAGGGTCCTTAATGTAAAGTCCTGTTTGTCTTTGAAATTTTGATACTTGCTTCCCCGCCAGGAACTTTCCCACCACTTTCTTCTTACCTCACCACAAAGCATCTAAGGTGTAGCACAGCCTTTCTGCTCACTGCCCATTCCGAAGCAGCTGGCTCTCAAGACCCCTGTCTTGCCCATCTCAACAAACGGCATCTGTGTTCTCTCTAGCTCAAGTCAATGACGTGACTGTGGTCCCTGATTGTCCTCAGCCGTCATATCCAGTCCACCTCCATTCTAACAGAAAAATGTCCCCACTGACACCTGTCTCCCCCAGGCCCCTCCTCCAGGGTAAGGCTCACTGTGGACTCATAGGTAAACCTCCTGGCACTGCTCTGAGAACTTTCACGTTCTCTCTGGAAGGCTTCAGAGAGATCCTTTAGTTAGACAGGACATCAGGGCCTCCTCTTCCACTCCCTCCAAGGGTCTTCCATCACTCTTGGGATGAAAGATCTAGCTTTGGGGCTAGGGGAATGGCTCAATAGATAAAATGCTTGCTGTGCAAGGATGAGGAGCGGGTTTGGATCCCTAGCACACATGTGAAAGCAGAAACCAGGCAGCTGTGGTGGCCAGCCTGCAATTTCAATGCTTGTGAAGGCAGAGATGGGATGCCTGGGGCCAGCTAGGTAGGTAGCTGGACCGACTGAACTGGCAAGCTCCAGATTCAGCAAGAAACACCGCCTCAGTAAGTAAAGTGGAGAGATCAAGTAAGACCCCCTCATGCCAACTCTGGCTCTCGTATGCATGCACACACGTGTGAACACACACACACACACACACACACACACACACACGATACATATGCATTTAAAAGAAACAACAACCTAGCTTCTTACTAGAGCCTATAAGGGCTTGCAGGCTCCAGCCCTTGCCTGCTCCTGACCCCCCACCCTTATCTCTTATTTTCTTTAAGGTTTTTATAAAATGGAGATTTATTGCTTTTCATAGCATATCAAGAAAATCCTGATACTGGTAAGTTTGTTTTTCTTTTTCATGTTTATATATTTGTTTGTTTAGTGTGCTCATGTGCATGTGTTTGTGTGTTGAGAGAGACGAGAGAGAGAGAGAGAGAGAGAGAGAGAGAGAGAGAGAGAGAGAGAGAGAGATGGATTTTAGAGGACAACCCAAGGTTCTCTCCTTCCATGTGAGTCTTGAGGATGGAACTCAGGCCCCCAGGCCTGCCAGCAAGTGCTTTTATCTACTAAGCCATCTCCTGTCCCCAGAATATTTATTTCTTAAAAACCAAATTGTCCTAATGGGAAATATCCTAGCATTTTTACTCTTCTAGGTCAATCTACTTAGGTACACTTAATTTTCTTAATTAAAAACTTCAAATGTGTGTGTGCATGTGTGTGTGTGTTTTTAAATATTTTAAATAAAAATCCACTGTGTGTGTTTTATTTATTATATGTAAGTACACTGTAGCTGTCTTCAGACACTCCAGAAGAGGGAGTCAGATCTTGTTATGGATGGTTGTGAGCTGCCATGTGGTTACTGGGATTTGAACTCTGGACCTTCGGAAGAGCAGTCAGATGCTCTTACCAACTGAGCCATCTCACCAGCCCCCGTGTGTGTTTAATATATGCATTATACGTGTGTGTGTGTGTCTGCCTTCAGAGGTCAAAAGAAGGCATTAGAGCCCCTGAGCTGGAGTTAGCAGAAGATGTGGGTGTGGGAAGAAAGCTCAGGCCTTTTGGAGAAACAGTTTGTACTCTGAACTGCTGAGACGTCTGTCTAGCTCCTAGGCACACTTGTAGTCTATAGATTCATGCCTTCTTTTATTTATTTCTTTAAAATGAAAGCTTATTTCTGGCTTCTGAGTTTAAGACAAATATGACCTGACTCACACTGACCACACTTAATCTAGGGGGCTCCTGTTCTGCACACAGCACACTTCTGCTCCTCCTCTGCACCCCCTCCCACCCCAGATTCTTTTATCTCTTTATTTGGATCCTTTCATTTCCTCAGTTATGCATCTGACAATTTAGACTGTTCCTGGAGTGCCCTGGCCTTCATTTTCAAGAGGATTTATCTTCCACGTCCTCTCATGTTATTATTTTGTACTTTCATGTTGCCCACTTGTATTCTGAGCTGTTGAATTTCTGATTCTTGGTGCAGTGCTTGTTTCTCTCTATATTTTATTCTCATTGGCATACTGGGCTTAATGTCATCTCTGAAGATGTATTTATTTTTATTTAATGCGTATGAGTGTTTTGCTTGCATGTATGCATGTACCATGTTTGTAAAGTGTCCATAAAGATCAGAAGAGGGTATCAGATTCTCTGGAGCAGTGATTTGAGGCTCAGAGACACTACTGACTTCGACCACACAAAGACTATAGGAAGGCACAAAATCTTTTGTGTAAAGAGTGCCAGAGCACTGTGAGGCCCCAGCTGCTTCAGTAGGCCCCACTCAGGACCCTCCCTAGGATGGCATGCCCACTGTCAGAGGCCCTTACCTGAAGCTGCCTTCTTGTCTATGCCTGCTTTCTAGCTCCTCAAACTCTTCTGAGGCCAGCACCATTCCGCTGTCTGTCTGGTTATCCTGTGGGGAGAGAAGCAGCCAAGCCTGTGGACCACATATGAGGCTTTCCTGCAGGACAGCTGCGTCACAGCCTAGTCAGGTGTCAAGAAACCTGAGCCTTGCTGGCCTTATACCCATACCCATGGGAACCGAGTTCGGTGAATGGTTTCTAGTCCATTAGAATGTGCAGGGCCACACGTCTGACATGAAAGGAAAAACTATGGCCTGAGTGGTGAGGGCCTGGAAGGGAGGAGCTGTGTCTGGCCCATGACAGGAGTGCAACGGGCATGCCCTCATTCTGAGTCTTCATTGGTCCTGGAGACATAAGCTTAGGTATCTGTATTCTGCTCAAGGCTCCCTCACAGATGACCTCATCCGCCATCCTCCTTGGACCACAGCTCACTGACTGGGTCCAGGATCCATGGCCCCTTCTGGATGGACTTAGGTCTGAAGCTATAGTCAATGTCATCAAAGCTCAGGCCTCGGGGCTCAGTCTCTTCACTTACAAACAGACTCACTTGCTGAGCCTTCCCGGGCTCCACTGTACGCTCAGCTGAGTGGATTCTTGTAAGCTTCTTGTTCTCCATACTGCAACCGCTTTCAGTGACACTTGGGTGCTCTGGCTTGGTGGTGGCCATCACCACCCCTAGGGGCAACTGTGGCTCAGGCTGACTGATGCAGTGTAAGTGCTCTCTCCCCTTCTCTGTCTCTGTCTCTCTCTCTGCCTCTCTGTCTGTCTGTCTGTCTCTGTCTCTTTGTCTCTCTCTCTCAGTCTCTGTGTCTTTCTGTCTCTTTTCCCTTAATGTTCATATACATGCATATATACAAATATACACACATGTCACAGTGTATATATACAAATATACACACTCGCACAACAACCTGAGCGAGTCAGTTATCTCCTTCCACCATGTGGATTCTGAGGAATGAGCTAAGGGTGCAGGCTTGTCTACTAAGCTGGCTCACTGGCCCCCCCGAGTACCCTGCCCCCTTTAAAAAGCATGGTTTCAGCCAGGAAGTGGTGGTGGCTGTGGCTCAAGCCTTCAATCCCAGTATTTGGGAGGCAGAAGAAAGGTGGCTCTCTGTGAGTTCTAGGATATCCAGGGCTACACAGAAAAACCCTGTCTCAAACAACAACAACAAAAGCAAAAAAAACCAAACCAAACCAAACCAAACCAAACCAAACCAAACCAAACCAAACCAAACCACCCAAAAAACCAAACCGCTAAAAACCCACCACCACTACCACCAACCAAACCACGGTCTCTAAAAAGCTGGGATAAAATGGTCAGGGAGGCCAGCAGCTGAGAGAGGATAGCTTTGAGTGACCACCAGGATGCAAAAGTACTTGAGGTGCTGCCTGGATTCAGTATTTTCAAGGATTTTCCCCAGGAGACCCCTTTATGCCCATGTCTCGTGGTATGACTTATGATAGGCAGTCATCTACCAGCCTAGGTGCCGTCCACAGAGGACAGAACAGGAGAATGTGGTTCGTGTACATAGTGGGGTTTTAGTCAGCCCCAGAGAAGAACAAAACATTGTTTGCAGGGGAATGGAAGGATTTGGAGGCTTGCTACGTTAACTAAAATGAGCAGGAAGAGAAATATAGCATGATCTCTCATGAGGGAGCTAAAAATATGACTGACCTGGAGGCAGAACAGCCATTAATAGAGGTTGGTTGGGAAGAGGGAGAGGGGGTGGATAAAGGTGGATAAAGAGAGGCTGGATTAGTGCACCCTAGACAAACGTCTTGAAGTATCATCGCATCCATTTATATGTACAATTTACACAGTAATAAAAATTAAATAGAATGCTTTAAACGCCTTGTTTGCTTCCCTGTTACTTGTGTTGAGAATACTTGATACCGTCCCCCACCCCTGAACCTCCCTTGGCTTCATCTCACCTGCACATCCCTCTTCCTTTCTCCTTCTCTTACCATGGAGGCTTTGTAGGTTGTAGGGGTCATGGGCAATTCTTCAAATGTCTTCATCCTGGAGGAGCCTGGAGTCTTAGTGCCTCTGGCCAGGCGCCCAGGAAAGGACACACAGTTGTAATATCTGTAGGGAGGACACAGGAGGTTCCCATGAATTCAGCACCGCCCCTACCTCCCAGACTGTTTCTCCCCCACCCCCAACCCGCCCCCGCTGAGAATGGCCTTCCGGTGAGAGGCAGGATGTGGGTGGGGCTTGGGTCCGAGGTCTGCACTGGTCCTCAGAACCCACCTTGGTGTCCATCACACAGCTTAGCTGACCTCTGCGTGTCCCTCCCTGTGCTGCATCGACTCTCCTGCACAAGAGAGCTCTGGGGTGGAAGGAGAGTGGAGTAGTCATCCCCAGGCTGAGTGTGGTATGGAGCTGATGCAGGTATGGCTTTCTCTTCAGGGTGGCCATCTTCCCGCTATTAACCACTGACAAGGACCAGCTTGCTGTTCTGTCCCCAGACATGTCTGTCACTGCCCTGAGCATATAGGACAGGAGTCCCTGAGTCCTAGCCTCTCTGGCATGTTTGTGAAAACATGGACAGTACAACATATTAGTGGTGTAAGCTGCCACGGGTAAGAGTGCTTGGGTTCAAACTTTGAGAAATAGGCCGTTTCACTCTGGAATATGGAGAATGTGTATGTGGTCTGCACTGCTCTTAGGCCTTGCCATGGTCCTGAGGACATGCTGTGGAGTTGAAACAGCAATCACACCCTGGGAGCATTCTTGGCCCAATCACAGTCTACTTTACTTTGCGTCTCCAAAGAGAAAGTGGCCAAGGTGGGTGCTCTCTTGAAAGTGGAAAGCACAGAGCATTGGAGGAGGCTGATTGCTGTGGTTTGGATTTGGCTAGAGTGTGTCTCCAAGGTCTATGTGCTGGAATCTTCATCCCCCATGTGGGGGGCACTGAGGTGGGGCCAGTGCATGGGAACATCACCTCAGAAAGGACCAATGAAGGTCTCTTGGGACCCTGAGAGGTTGTAACGAGAGTTGTAAGGGCCTCAGGCTTCCTCTGGCTTCTGTTCTGGGAAGGGAGACATGGAGGATATACAAGTTCAATGTTTGGTGCTCAGCAGGTGCTAGGACGTAAAGGGATACACTGCCTTCATGTTTAGGACAGCATTGCCTTGCAGACTCGGTGTGAACCAGCCTTTATTCTTCATGTATTTCTGTTGTCATGATACCGTCAGCCAGGAAACTCTCCCCAGAGATAAGCAAATGATGGCACCATGTCTGTGAAACTCCACTGATGTGAACTTCATGGACCTCTTTTCTTGATAAAGTACTCAGCCCTGGGTCTTTTGTTACAGCAGTGGACTAAAATGCTCCTGGGAAGAGTTCTCTTAAGTCACTGTAAGTTGCTTTTCCTTAAGGACTCATAAAATATCCCATGTTTAAGTTGCTGTCACCATCAGACCCATTCCCAGACTCTGGGGAGAGGGAGACTGACCTGGCTGCCAGGCTGTGGCAATGCATGCTGGGTGGACTATCATCAGCGTCCGCTTCGGTGATATGTAGAGCTGTGGTGGATGCCTGCATGAAGCCATCCTCCTCGGAGCTCTGAGAGCTGTGCAGGGCCATGCGTTCCTCTTCGTCCTCCTGGCAGGAGTGGGAGACGTTTCCGGGGTCAGAGACTACCGCAAATCCGTCAGGAGTCTTAATGCTGCACCCAAGACTACTGTGGTCCTGACCTCTGCCAGAGGGTCAGGGTGGGTTGTGTGTGTGTGATTGTGTACTCTGAGGAATAGGTGGGGCCATGCTGGGCCATGACACACTTTAATGCTCAGAGCAGGCCAAGCATGGAGTTTGCTAAATGCCTGCTGGGTTAGCCTTGTTTAGTTCCCCCAACAGCCCTTCCAGGTCCAGGCAAGAGGGACAGGATGGGCCTCAGCTGGACATCCAGGTTCTAGAGCATGAGGTACCAACCCCAAGCTGCTACCCTGAGCAAATACCTCTGGGAAGGGAGACATAGAGGATATACAAGTTCATTGTTTTGGTGCTCAGCAGGTGCTAGGACGTAAAGGGATACACTGCCACCATGTTTGGGACAGCATTGCCTTCCAGGCTCGGTGTGAACCAGCCTAGGGCTCCTTGTGGACAAAGATAACCTCTATCAGTATGGATGCTAGAACAGACGCTGATGGTGTTTGCCCAGCTTCATGTTGACTGAGTCGGAGCTGTGGGCAATGGGAGGATAGGCCTAGGGCCCAGAGACGTGTGACCTTTCCTTGGTAGCTGACAGGTGACCAGGGATTAGAGGAGTTTGGAAAGATAGATAAGGCAGGGACCCAGGATAAGGCCATGGGTTGTATCAGAACAGGACAAAGATGGGGCTCACCTGCCAGCCTCCGCCCTGAAGCAGGTCCCCCAGGATCTCCACTAGGTCAGAGAAAGCAGGTCTTGCTTTAGGGTCTCCAGACCAGCAACTCTGCATGATGTGGCGTCTGTGGGATGCAGATGGCTGTCGACCGGTGGTCTGAGGGCACCAGGACCCTCCCACCCGCCGACCCCATCACTCCTGCATCTCCTAGATCACTATGGCAGTTGGGATAGTCAGTGTGTCCCCTAAGGTTCATGTGATGAGAGCTTGATTCTAGAGTGGTTGACCACTATCGAGGTGATGGACCTTTCAGAGATGGTGCCCACTGCAGGGTCAAGGGGGCTTATGAATGGATTAATGCTGGTCTCTAGGGGTAGGCTCTCCAGAGAGTGGGCTGTTGTATACAATTCCCTTGCTTCCTGCTTACTATGTGATCTGTCCCTTTCATGGGCTCTCAGCACAATGCCACCTGCTAGACTGCAATGCAGACAGGAGGCCGTCACCAGAACTGAGTGATAGGGATGTCTGCTCTCGAACTCTCAGAACTGAGCTAAACAAACATTCCTTCCCTTATAAAGTGTCCCGTGTCCAGTATGTTATAGGAACGCAAAAACGGACTCAGACTTCTGTCCCTCATGTTTGTTCTGTTGTCTCCACTTCATTTTTAACACTGGCTGTCCATCTGCCTGTCCCCCATCATTCTCTGGCTATCTTCAGTCCCCTCGAGTGTCGCCTCAATGTCCTCTCTTCCCCTGATCATCTGACTTTCTAGTGCTTTTCAGGTGCCCCCAGGGTGTCTGTGCCCCATCTCATTATGTGACTACCATCTGCGTGTCTCCTCCAGGGCAGAGGCCTGGCCTGCTTTATGGGCTCTGGACTTCCAGGGGATGGCACAGCAGTGAGGTCCAGGATTGAGGGCATGTTAGTGGATGAATGGGTGGGATCCGTGTTGGAATGACACAGTGTCTACTATATATGTTAGACCCAAGCGCTATCTCTTGCCTGCCTGCTCTCTTTCCAGGGCTTGAATTCCATCTCCTGCCCCACAACTTCATGACCCTCTTCCACTGAGTGCCCCCATGCCCACCCCGAGGTCTTCCTCTGTGCATGTAAGATTTCTCTTTCTGCATTCCATCTCATGATTGGCACCAACCCTCTCCATTACCCGTTAACTGCATAGTTCTCTCTCGGTGCCTGGTGCCCAACAACTGAGTGGCCAGCCAGAAGACTCACATGGCAGGAGTGGCGAGTTCCGGGGCCCTCATTCGAGTGCCATCCTTCAGCCGCTGGCAGAACTCCTCATTGATCTGAACCCCAGGGTATGGAGAGGCCCCTGATGGAAGAAAGGTGGTGGGGTGGGTGGGGAGCAGTCTGTCCTATGTCCAACCCAGCCTGTCTTGTCCCTTCCTCACTTGTTTTTTTGTTTTTGTTTTTTTTGTTTTTGAGACAGGGTTTCTCTGTATAGTCCTGACTGTTCTGGAATTCACTTTGTAGACCAGGCTGGCCTTGAACTCAGAAATCTGCCTGCCTCTGCCTCCCGAGTGCTGGGATAAAAGGTGTGCACCACCATGCCTGGCTCCTTCCTCACTTGTATATTGCTACCAGAGTTAGTACAATGTCTCTACCCAGGGGCTGGGCTAGCTCCTGCCTCTATTCTAATTCTTCATCTAATTAAACAAGGCTGGATGGGGCTGGAGAGATACCTCAGCAGTTAAGAACACTTGCTGTGTCACCATGAGGACCAGAATTCTGATCCCAACATCTATGTAACAAGCTGGGCATTTGCCTGTAACCCTAGATTCAAGCAGGGCAAAGATAGGAGAATCACTGGGGACTGTTGGCTTCTAGAACAGCCAAGAATGGGAGGAAGAGATGGCTCAGTGGTTAAGAGCACTCACTGCTCTTCTGAAGGTCCTGAGTTCAGTTCCCAGCACCCACATGGCGACTCACACCTGCCCGATGCCGTCTTCTGGTGTGCGCAGATGTACACGGAAAGCACCCATACACATAAAATACATAAATCAATCAATCTTAGAATAGCCAAGAAAATGCCAGCCCCAGGTCACAGTTGTCCACTTCCAACTTAGCAGGACCACTGTCCTGGTGTCCCCTTGCTCCTCCTGGGCCACCTGCTCTACCCTGCCTCTCTATTATTTATTTATGGATGTGTTGCTCGAGATTGAATGCCCCAGTGCATGCTAAGCCTACTGAGCTGCACTCTAACCCCTCTTCATGTGGTCCAGCTCCCTCCCAGCCCCGTAGCTCACCCAGCAGACCAGGGTCCCCTGTACTATCTAGAATCTTTCTGCTACTGTTTTTAGTTAACTGCTGATCATGGCTGCTGCTTGGTGACATTTGGGTTTTGTTCATTGTCTTTTTCTACCCTCCATGTGGTCAGTTTTCATGTGGAGTTTGTGTAAGCAGGTGTGACTGAGGAGAACGATGCCCCCCCCCCAAAGGCTCATGTACTAGAATGCTTGGTGACCAGAGAGTGGATATATTTGAAAGGATTGGGAGGTGTGGCCTTGCTGGAGAGTGTGTTACTGAGGGTAGCCTTTGAGGTTTCAAAAGCCCACACCAGATCCCAGTCTTTTTCTGTTTGCTGTCTAAAGATCAGGATACAGCTCTCAGCTACTTCTCCAGTGCCATGCCTACCTCTGTACTCCTTGCTATGTTCTCTGCCATGACAATAATGGACTAACCCTCTAAAACTGTAAGCGAGCCCCCAAATTCAATGCTTTTCTTTATGAGAATTGCCTTGGCCATGGTGTCTCTTCACAGCGATAGAGCAGTGTCTAAGACACTGAATGATTCCTGAACTTTCTTTGGAACCATGGTGAGTGAAGAGGCTGTTCTGCTAAGCATCAAAGTGTGGCCAATAGAGCCCCTTTGGGAGGCAAGTTTCTCTGGCTACCTGGGCTAGGCTGGGCAGAAGCAGGTGAGTGAGTGGGCTCTCTGTGACCCATCATTTGCCTCAGAAGGCCCTGGGCTAATAGATCCATGTACAGCTACAGTTTTGTGACCAGCCTCTGGAGACAAGTGACCCCTCTTCTCTCCTGGATGGGCACCTCACTCTTCACTCACCCAATGAGAAGATCTCCCACAGCAGCACACCGAAGGACCACACATCACTCTGCGTGGTGTACACCTTATCAAAGATGCTCTCGGGGGCCATCCATTTCAGAGGCAGTCGGGCCTGGGTGGGCAAAAAGAGATATGTCCCGTGGTGGAGGAGAGAGGGCTAAGGTCAGACACCAGGATACCCACAATCCTAGGTTCCTTCTGTGAAGATTGAAGGTGTCTTCCTGTAGTTGTCCTTTCTTTCTCCCCACCCCGCTCTCTCTCTTTCTCCCTCTCCCTTTTTCCTCCCTTCCCTCCTTCCTCCCCTCTACCTTTCTCTTCCCCTTTCGTACTTTTATCTTTTCATCTCTCTCTCTTTCTTTCTCTCTCCAACAGCTATCTTTTGTTCCCAGTTATCTTCATGTCCTCCCCTCTCTCCCCCCTCCTTTCCCTTTTTCTTTTTTCTCTTTCTCCTTCTTTCTGTCTCTCTCTACCCCTTCTTTTTCCCTTCCCTTCTCCCCTCTCTCTCCCCTCCCCTTCTCTTCTTCCTCCCTCAAGCTCTTAATGATGCTTTTCCACCGTCAGTCTCCCTCCACCTTGTGGCTTCATCTGAGAGCCCTTCCAGACTAGTGCCTCCAACCCAGTGTTCCCAGTTCCTTTTCTTGAAATCTTGTTGGGGTGGGGGAAGCATACCTGCCCCCTACCTGTATTTGTCTCCCACACCTCTGAGTCAACATGAAGGATAAAAGCTTTCTATAGGGTGGCCACTCTGGGCCAGGTGGTCATCATACTGCCCTGGACTCACTGTGAGAATTTTCTCTGACACTGTGTGTGGAGGATTATCTAGAATAGGCTAATTGAGATGGGAAGACCCAGCTTAGATGTGGGCTGTTCTATTCCATGTATCCCAAGTTGAACAGAAGGAGAGAGAGAGAGAGAGAGAGAGAGAGAGAGAGAGAGAGAGAGAGAGAGAGAGAGAGAGAGAGAGAGAGAGAGAGAGAACGAGAACCCAGGCAGACACTGAGAAATGGAAGTCAAGCTGAGCTGGGTAGAAGCATTCATCATTGTCTCCTTCCTGACGACACCCTATGTGATGGCTTGGCCCAGGGAGTGGCACTATTAGGAAGTGTAGCCTTGTTGGATTAGGTGTGTCACTGTGGGTGTGGGCTTTAATACCCTTGTCCTAGCTGCCTGTAAGTCAGTATTCTGCTAGCAGCCTTTAGATGAAGATGTAGAATCCTCAGCTCCTTTTGCACCATGACTGGTTGGATGCTGCCACGTTCCTGCCTTGATGATAATGGACTGAACCTTCAGAACCTGTAAGCCAGCCCTAATTAAATGTTGTCCTTATAAGAGTTGCCTTGGTCATGGTGTCTGTTTACAGCAGTGAGACCCTAACTAAGGCTCCCTGTGAGCTGTACCCTCCTGTTCTAGACACCATGCCATCTATGCTATGGTGTACTGTATGCTCATTCCGTCAGGTGTTTCATCACAGTAACAAGACATGTCACCAGCACACTTGCTGAGCTCCTAAGAGCAGTGGGTCCCCCAGCAGCTGGGCATGTATCCTGGCAGACCAAAGGTTCCTGTCACCTTGAGCCAGTGCTGCCCAGAGGACAGTTTTCTTGTGGTCTCACTCTCCCCATCCACCCCGAGTCCACTGTGTCGTATGGCCTGCACTCACACTGCCCTTTCGGACATAGTCAGGGTCTTTGTAGATGTCCCGAGCGAGGCCAAAGTCGCAGATCTTCACTATGTCACTTTCTGACAGTAGGATGTTCCGAGCAGCCAGGTCTCTGTGAATGCACTAGGGGTGGAGAGAGGGAGGTGGCAATGAGTTTAGCTTCAACCCCCAGGGTGACATCTTAGCCTACAGCTCCGAGGTCCCCTAGGGTATACCCTCCCCTGCCTGCATCCTGCTCATTTGGAGAGAGATTAGGGGAGGACACAGGAAATTGAGGACAGTGCAGGGGGTTAGGGACTCAGCCAGACTGATTCGATGGTCACTTCTTAGTGTGGGGCAGGGAATTCCTCACTTTGGGCTGAGTTTAATCCAAAATGGGACAGATTTGAATTGATACTAAGGTCATCGTGGAGTAAAATTACAACTGCATATCTATGGCAAGGGAGGTGTACCCTTCTCCTCTGTATAGGTCCAGGTAGGGTCAAGGGACCTACCTTGCGGGAAGCCAGGAACTCCATTCCCCGGGCAACTTGGAAGCTGTAGCATACAAGGTCTTCCATGGTCAGTGGGCTCAGCCATAGGTCCTCAGCTGCACAGAAGGAGGGGAACTCAGGAGGCTCTGCCAGAGCTCATCTTCCATCTCAGCTCCAAATTTTAACATTTGTGAACCCAACTCTGACCATAGCTCTCCCGGCCAGGCCCCTGAACCTCCAGACACTACGTGCCCTCGTTATACCTGCTACCTCCATGCTCTCCGGGACACCCACTTTTGCACCTGCTATCTGGCTCTGTATTCCTCCCCAACCCTGTTTGCAATACATTGCTGTTTATCCTGTGATACCCAAGATAAATTTCATTTCCTACCACTGGGGTGTCTTCCTCTCCTGAAGCAGAGTGCATTACAATTCTCCCATAGAAGCCCTGGCACCGAGGGCCTCAGGCTAGGTTATCCCTGGGTAAAGCCAATCCAGAGACTTTCCTGGGCCAGACACCACTGGCAAGCGGAAGCCAGGCTCTTACCTTCTTGGACAAGTGGGGCTCGCCGTGCACTTCCCTTGCCCATCAGGAACCGCGTGAACAGGGCTCTGTCGCTGCTTCCAGGTCTCCTCCTATCAGCTTTGGCGCCTTCTACCATGGCGCGGAAGCGCCTGCGTTGCTCCGGAGACTTCTCCTGCCAAAGCAAAGTGAGGAGCTAGCCCAAGGTGACCACCCTAGCGGACACCCTAGCTGGAATGGATATCCATTCCAGCCAACCTGGTGTCCACCCATTCTCTAACTGGGCTTCTGCAACAGGCTGGGGTACGTACGCACTTACCGCATAGGGGTTGAACGTGTCCCGCTTGACACGCAAAAAGTTGGAGAGGTTGCCGTATTTGCAAAACTCCACGATCACCATGAGAGGGCCTAGGGCACCACGGAGCAGAGGTCAGGCACTCATTCGGTGATGCCAGCTGCGCATAGGCAAGGCGCCTCTACCTCTGTGGTCTATCCTTTCTACTCCCCGCCAGGTTCCAATGCAGGCACACCCTAGGATCCACATGGCTCCTCCCATTCTTAGTGAGCGTGCGGACACCTACTGCCTAGTCCTTTCCCCAGGGCATCTCATTTCCATACCGTTGGGCTTGGTGCACGCCCCTAGGAGGTTGACCACGTTGAGATGGTTGCCGATGTGAATTAGGATCTTGAGCTCGGACATCAGGGCACGGTGCTCGCTGGCAGTAGCGCCATCTGGAGGAGACACAGGGGCATAGCACAATGCCAAACCGGTCCTGGTATTTTTCCCAATCTGCTCAACACTCAGACACTCACTGACTTAGCAACTGCATGCTCAGAGCTGGTGCTGGGGTTGCAGGCTGCACTGAGTTCCTAGCATGTGCTGCTAACCCTACAGAGTCAGAGGCTTCGGGTCGAGGCTTGGATCTGATGCCTAATGCTTTTCCGTTCAACCGTGGCGGGGATTCTTGCTCTGAGCGTCTTGTTTCCCTTCTTGCTCTTGAGTCAGTCTCCCCCAGAGCAAATAGCCCTCCCCTGGCTGCACAGCACCTGTGATCTCCATACCTTTCAGCATCTTCACGGCCACGGTGTCACAGCTGCTGCCTTTATTGATGCCAAAAGCTGAGGCTTCCACCACCTTCCCAAAAGCCCCGTGGCCTAGGACTCTCCCTGTGGAAGCAGGGGACCAGTTCCAGGTGAGCTGTAGGGGGCAGGGGGTGGTGGTGGTGGTGGTGGCTGGGGAACTGAGGATGAAGAAGGGTGGACAGCAGGGGTGACCTGTCCCAAGAGCTTGGGGCAGGAGGAAAATGGAAGCCTCTTCTGCCAAACAGGAAGGGGATAGGGAGTGGAGTCTTCGAGAGGGAAAGCTGGAGAACAGAGAGGAGAGGCAGACAGGAAGGCCCCAGCATCCTCTCCAGTCAGGTGGGACAGGTCCACCCTGCTCAGAGCAGCAGGAAATGACCTCGGGGGCCTGGGAACTGGGAGTCCTGGCTGTGGTTCTGGGGATGCTGGCCCAGTTGGAACTGGTCAGGCCAGGTGGGGACCAGGAGGGCTATCCTGTGGCACACGTTCTGGGTATGGAAGGACCTCTGTTACTTCAGCCTGACCCTGTGGCCGCTCTGCCAGGCAGTGAATGCTGGGTGGGGCAAGCTGGGTGCTGGCCTCACCGAGGTGCAACCTTTCCCTGGGGAACTCCCACTGGCTGGCGTCATAGGACAGGTATTCACACTGCTCCTCCAAAGGCACCTCCCCGGGGTCCATGATGATGGACAGGTAGCCCGTCTTGATGTCTGCATGGGCAGGCTGGGGGTGGGGGTGGAGACAACTCATTGATTTGGACATATCAC
Organism: Mus caroli; assembly: GCF_978045245.1. NCBI lineage: Eukaryota > Metazoa > Chordata > Mammalia > Rodentia > Muridae > Mus > Mus caroli. The sequence goes on from NW_028227268.1 coordinate 73,453,124, forward strand.
TGTGGCTTGGATATATTTTGCCTAGGACAAATGGCCCTTGCTTCTGGGTTCTCAGTCAAGGAGGAGGGCAGGCCAACAGACAACTTCTGCTCCATTTGGAGTCAAACATGGGAGAACGGGGAGGATTCCTAAGGCAGGAAGTTGATAGGGGAACCAGGATGGGAATCTTAAGGGTTTGCTGGGTTGAGAAAGGATGGGGACACAGGAAGCCCGATTTGGCACTGGAGAGAACTTCTGTCGGGGGTCGGGGGGAGGACCCTCACCCTTTTCATGTTACAGAAGATGAGCAGGAGGAGGACCCAGAAGAAAACTGCGATGACGCCAGTGCCAATGAGTATCACAATCTCCATGCTGCCTTTATCTTCAGAGCCTGGGCGGGTAGACAGTGGGTACATGAGAGGGGAAAATGTACGCAACAGGAAGTGCCCCTCGTGCTTGGGAACTGGGTTATAAAACGACAGGAAAGCACCAGTTGGGTGTGTGAGGTGGGTTGAACAGAGCCAGGCAGGGACGCACCTTCCACTGCCACGCTGGCAGAGGAGTTTACGCAGCCCTTGGCATTGCACACGCTGCACAGATAACGACCTGCGTCCTCCTCGCGCACGCGCTGGATGCTCAGCCTCTGATTGGAGTCTGCCAGGTCGATTCCTGAAAAAGGTAGGATGAAGAACACACACGCACATGCTGGTATAGGGACATCGGCTTTGCAGACCTCCGGTCTATCACCTAAGGCAACTTTCCCTACCTGACTCTTTCTCCAGGAGCCTTTCATCTTTGTACCACACAATACTGGGCACATGCGCTCCGGCCACCGGGCATCGCATCTCCAGGGAGTCACTCACGTTCACCAGGAGGTCGGTCAAGTTCTGCGTGAGCCGAGGAGCTTCCAGGGCTGGGGCAGGGGTGGAGAAGGAACTACATGAAGGCGCAGAAACCAAGAGGGTACCTTGGGATGGGGCAGCGAGGGGCTTCAAGTAGGGATAGGTGCAGCGGCGAATGCAAGGGTGAGACGGGGGCGGCATGGCGCTGAAAGATTAGGGGGACTGAGCATGCAAACGACTTCTACGGCTAGGCTGGGCTACAGGGGTGCTTCTGAAGACCCAGGCTTGGGATTCGACCACCCGTGCAAAGGTAGAAGCTACGAAGGCTGAGAAACGTGGTCCCGCCCTCTCCGGCTTGCCACGCCCACCTCACCCTGCACGGACAGGTACTTCTTGTGGCAGTGCTTGTCCTGGCTGCGCCTATCCTGCACCTCACACACGTAGTCACCCTCGTCCTCGGGCGCCACTCGGGGGATATTCAAACTGAGGGTGGCGTGGCGGGCCCCGGGCTCTGCCTCCTCTAGGTTGGCCTCTAGGGGCGTGGCAAACAGGTGCACGTTCTTGCAGTCCAGCAATAGGGGGTTCCCTTGAGCATCGTGCAGTGTGGAGAGGTTGAGCCGGTACCAGCGCAGATGTTCGTACGTGTAGTTGTCCGCCCGGCAGCTAAGGCGCACGGACTGGCCTTCTAAGGGATCCTCAGAAGGCTCCGATTCGATACTGAAACCGTCCGGGATGGCTGAGAAGGGGAGAGGAACCCGAGTGACACTGTCTCTGCATGTGGGTCTCCCTCTTCACCATTCAGTTCTCAACCAAGGGTGTACATAACGTGTAGCCAGGTTTTCACGTTGTCTATAACTCATCCCCTCCCCTGTTTCTCTCTCTGATACAAGCTAGTCTTATCCCTGGGCTTCAGCTCCTCTTGTGTTGCTTTCCCACTCTCCAAGCTGCGCCACAAGTAGGGAGCTGTCCACATGCTTCCTGCAACCCAGGTCCTGGAGCTCTTATCACCAGACTCAGGTGTGTGTGTGTGTCCTCGTCCTCTTTTGCTAGTGACCACACCCTGACCCTGGCTTTTCCTTGGAATAATTTAATTAGCCTTTGCCAGCGCCATTCTCTCGATTTCTACCCTGCCCTTTCAGGTGACTTCATTCATAGTCCTGAACCCCGTAAGTGTCTCCTCCTGTGACCCCTGACTTTTTAGAGGTTACTAAGCCATCTGAAAATCTGAGTATATGATGGGAACATGCACACACGAAACAAGAGACTCTAAATTGAGAACGGATGCCAGTCTATAGGCTGAGAATCCCTAATTTATTTCTTCCATTCTATGTTGAGGTGGCATGGTGGTGGTGGCTGTTCCATGGGCTGGGTGCTCCCATGATCACCACAAATCCAGTAAGCTCATTTCTGGCACCCTAGGTCAAGTGGTATGCCCCGGGGACAGTCTGGTTACTCACTGGTCACATAGAAGTAGATGAGTCGCTCATCCTGGCCCACTTTGTTGAAGACCACACACTTGTACATGGCTGACACATTGGCGTCCTGGATCACCAGCTTGCTCACCGTCTACCCAGAACAGAGGCATAAGGCTCCATTGTATAAAACCTGGACCCTCTTCTTCAAAGAGGCTATTGTGCTCACTAGTAATGGGGAAACTGAGGTTTGTGTTGGCAATGACCAAAGTCTAGAGACTGTCCGGAACAATGAGGAAAGGTCTTTGGCAGTAGAGAGGCAGCACCCCAGAAAAGCCAAGAAAAAATGTTTAGACAGCTAGGTTGTAACTGACAGCTGGAAAGTGTCCATAGGCAAGACCAGGGGGACTTATCTGTGCCATGTCTCTGACTGTAGCCATGTTGAAGGGTCAGAAGCCAGTTTGGCAACTGGACCTGTCTAAGCGAGGGTTAAAAGCCAGACTGTAATGAGTCACATCAGGACCAGCTACTTCTGAATTGTGACTTAAGGTCAGTAGCTGGTCACTGTTCAATGTCTTTGTGATGTGCCCACATTAGTCTGAAGGCATATAACTCTTTTTCAAGGTCCAGGGTACTGGAGGAGGTGTGTATACATATGTGTATGGAGGTATACCAAGATTCTAGGAAAATCCTGCTCTCAGGGACTAGGAAGTTTGAAAAATAGGGGAGGAGAGAGGTCCATAGGCCCTGCCTATCATCCAAAGACCCCCACCCCCATCCCAAGCCGGGCACTTCCTGGCGGGGCCTGAAACAGGAAGAGGCTCTGGAGGTGTGTAGGAAAACAGGAAGTGACTGTAGGAAGTGGGTGCCTTTGTTCAGTCCCCCTCCCCCTCCTGGTCAGCAGCTCACCAGCCTTCTATGGAGACCTAGTCAGCCCCCAGCCCCATCCCCTCCCAGCCTTGGGACTTGTGGGTGGCTGGGTTCTCCTGGATCTCAGATGCCTTGTCTGGGAAGGTCTGGCTCACATGCAGGCAGGAGAGCTGAGGTCCAGTGATGGCAGGGAAGTCACCTGCCTGCCAGCTGTGGTCCCCAGAGCTCTGCAGGGCAGGTGCAAACTCATTGAAAGCAAGAGGTGGAGCTCATTCCCTACTTTGCTTGCTTCAGCTTGTCTGGACCTGGGTCTGTACCTTATTCTTCCCCTCCACAAACTCGGTCCAGCTGTCCAGGCTCTCAATGGGGTTCACAGCGTCCTGAGTGGTCACCTCCTTCCAGTCTCGGCACTGTGGCATGCCATCCCGCTGCTGCCGCCTCCGGCTGCGAGGGATGAGAAGGGACAAAGGCAGGTCAGGAACAAGGAAGGGAAGACCTAAGCGGGGGTGGGGTGTAGGGGTCACACCGTTGTTATCCCCAGACGATGTCTCATTCCACAGTGGGTAAGAGACCCCCCCCCAGGTCTGGGAATAAGGACAATGAGGGGATAGAACATTGTTGCAGCTTTACACGGGCACTTTACAGATGTTCTGTCTTACATCTGCCATGTGTCCTTCCTGCAAAGTCCACCTTGGATGTGCTCATCCAACTTCCAAGAGGACCATAAGTCAACCACCACTCTGCCCTACAGACCCCATCCCAGCCTCTTCTCCTTCTCTTTTCTTCTAGGCATGTTCAGTGCTTCTGTCTTCTCCTGGCATGGGGCTAGACAAGATCTTGTCTGCCTCTAATGGTAGACCACTGGAAGGGGCAAACGTGGAGGTACCAGTGTGAGCTGAAGGCCATGTGTTTCACAAGAGTTCCTTAAGAGCTTTGAATGCTTCAGGCTGTCTCAGGCTTACAGGACACTTCTCTTGAGCCTCCCCCACTGATTGCTCTGGAGCCACAGCCCCTGGGCCAGCAGGTGGGGCTAGACTCCTTTCCTGCCTGGGTTCCTGGCTTCTGTTCATCCCCTAGCACAGGACCATAGAATCTTTCACTGATTGGCAAACTGGTTCTGTAATGCCTTCAAAGCTTCTGCTCATGGGACATCTTCCTCTTTCTCTCCTGTTCCTTATGAATCCATCCAGGTTCTTCTGTCTTCTTCTTCTTCTTCTTCTTCTTCTTCTTCTTCTTCTTCTTCTTCTTCTTCTTCTTCTTCTTCTTCTTCTTCTTCTTCTTCTTCTTCTTCTTCTTCTCCTCCCTTTCCTTTTCCTCCTCCTCTTCCTCCTCCTCCTCCTCTTTTTATTATGCTGGCTTTGAGTTCACTATGTAACCAAGGATGATCTTCAGTTCCTGACACCGTTGTCTCCACTTCCCAAGTGTTTACACATGCCACCTCACCTACCCAGCTCCACTAGCCATTTTGACCCTGAGCTTGGTGCAAGGAGCATGCCTCATTTGGGCAGGCTTTGTTGCTTACAGATTTGAGCTTGGGAAATTTCTCTCCTTTCTCTGGTCTTGATTCCTCACCTATAAAGGGATGCTGTGATTGAGCTAAGATCTTGTGTGTAGAGGAGAATGGGATGTGGTGGGGACATACTTACAGGCTGCGCTGGGCAAAGGTCTTGCAGGGTGTCCAGGGCCTCCAGTGCCACTGGACACTGAGGGGTTGGGGTACTCCATAGGCGGTGCAGGTGAGGGTCTGTCGACTGTGGCGGGAGTAGATGCTGGGTGAGGAGGCTTCCTTTTCGTGGATGTGAGGAGGCACTGTGGCATAAAGCAAACAGCCAGTCAGCTGGCTCCTCTCGCTACCCCAACCTGGGTCTCATCCCTTCCCCTATCCTTCGGGGCTGTACCATTCACCACCAGCTCCAGACTGATGTTTTGCCTCAGACCAGCTGCAGAGTTCCACAGGGCGAGAGTGTAGACCCCTGCGCTGGCCTCGGTCACCTCTTTGAGTACCAGAGCATGTGGATTGTGGCGTCCAGTCACTGCCTTTCTGTCCTTGTACCTGGCAGAGGAAAGGAATTCAGAAACTGTGGGGACCAAATGCTAGCTCTCGGCTTGCATTTGCAGGCCCTCCAGTGGGAGTAGTTCTCGGTGTCTCGGTGTCTCTGTTGGTCACCAGAATCTTTAATAATCAATCTAAGATACCGGATGGCATCAACAAGAACAAATTTTGTTTGAGGATGCCATAATAAATCCTCTGCATGTTAATTAAATTAATATGCATCCCTTTGCATGCCAATTAAAAATAAAGAAACCAAGGCAAATAGAACCCCAAATATCCAGTGCTCAAGTCTCTCCTATAAAGTAACATAGACTTTTCACATAGGCTACCACACCGCTCTATATACTGTAAATCATCTTTAGATGACTTATGGAACTAATACATTATGTTTCATAGAAGGTTGTGATCTTGACATGCTCAGGGGCTGTCATAAACACAAAAGGTCCAGATACATTTTAGAGGCTATTTTTCCATCCAAGGTTCATTGACCCCGTGGCTGCAGAATACACTAATATGAAGGGCCACACATACTGCTGGAGGTGGGAAGAGAAGGCCATGTGGCCTCTCTTGACAGATCAGGCTAGAGCAAGAGGCCTCTCCTGTGCTAGACCAAGAAGGGCAGCAGGAGTATGGGATGGACAGAGTCCCTGGTCTGAGGAAAGACAGACAAAAGCTCTGTACTGGGCTGACTTATGTGGCCAGCTCAGCAATGTCACTGGCCTTCAGGCCCATCATGAGATCTTCAGTGGCACTTCTGGACTTACCCCTAAATCCTTTGACACTCCCCTCCCTACCAGTTTCTGCTTAGGGCAGCCCTACTCTTTTCTGTGAACTTGGCCTAGGGACTAGGAAGGCAGCTTCTCAGTTCATCCATGAAGTTCTTCCACACCTGCTGGCTGAGCTTTAGCATCGGAGACTGACTTCAACACCCTCGGTGGGCCCTGTCTTCCTTCTCAGTGTATACTGATGAGGGAAGGAATAGCAACAGCTGAGCCCATGGAATGTTAATTGCCTGCTTCTCGGACACCTGCCTCGGGAAGCTCCAGTGAGTTCTCCAGACCTGGACCCTTCTCACAGGGCTTACTGTCTTACTGTCACCCTAGTTGGGATGCTCTTTCTGTAGATGACAATTTGCATGGCTCTCTCCTTCCTGCACTGCAGCTGGAGTATTGGCTCTTCGTTGTCATCTGGCCCTGCCTGCCATGTTCCACTGCCTGCCCACCTCCCTTCTTCCCTCTCTCTCTTTTCCTCCCTCCCTTCCTTCCTTCCTTCCTTCCTTCCTTCCTTCCTTCCTTCCTTCCTTCCTTCCTTCCTTCCTTCCTTCCTTCCTTCCGATCAAACCAGGACCTACACTCCTATCTGGCACACTGGGTTTTGTACAAGTTGGTTGACTATCTTCTCACTGAACTGTGAGCTTCAGTGAGGACAGGGACAACTCACTACCATATCCTGTTTACACAATACCCCACTGGGCATGTGTGGTCACTCTAGGTCTCTGCTGCAAGTGTGAGCAAATGCCTCATACCCTGGACTGTTTCTGCAGCCTGAGTCCTGGGCTTCTAGGCCCCTCCCCTCGGAATAGGCTAAGCTAGGACTCCGTGGCCCTGAAAAGGGACATCTCTTAGATTAAAAACTCTCCTATGCCTCAGTGTCTTTATTTGACAACTGCAGGAATTGCAAAGGCTCACTGAAATAGTGCCTGCACTTTGCTAGGCACACCGGACCAAAGACCCAGCCTGGCTGGCTGTCCACTCATTGACTTAGTGTAATCCTAACACGGTGCCATCTAAACAGTGGTGACCTGTGAGACGGTGATGAACACGTGCGTGCTGGGACAGCTGCACACTGCAGAGAGGAAGACAATAGCTAAGAGGGAAGAGAAGAGTCAGAGACGGTAGTTATGTTCCTGTGGAAAACTGTGCTGAGAGCAGACTTAGTCCTGCTGGCCTCAGAGGTCAGGGGACTCTGTGATCTAAGAGTTGTAATTATGCTAGCTTCATCGGTGAATTTAGGACCTTCCCTCTAGGGCTCTGAATCTATGCCATGTGGTGCTCTATGGCTCAAAGCTATGGCAGGATTTAGGGAGCCACAGACTAATTAATAACTGAGCCTTCACAGAAGCCAGCTTCCAGCCTATGGCCAGTGGGTCCTGGCTGAAGACCTTTGGCGCTTCTGTTTGTCCTGCACCAGAACCTTTTTACCAGGTGTGAGGTGCCTCAAGCTTGGAAGGGCAGGGCTACCCTGGGTTTGACAGGAAGAGACAAAGCAGGAATTCCTGCCAGGAGACCTGGGGCTCAGGTGGGAATGCTTGTCCTTCTTCTGGCCCATTTTCTTATCTGTACAAGGTAGATGGAAGCTGCAGGAGGATTGAATCAAGTGGGCAGCTCAGAGTGTAATGGAGGATCGAGGCTTTGTACTCAAAACAGAAGGTATATCACCGAGGGTCCCCTCTGTACCCTGGGCATACCCTGTAGGGAAAGGCCAACTCTCAGGTCTCCTACAGGCCTCTCACTACCATATAGCTCAGAGCCAGGCTTATCAGTCTTATGATATCTCAGATTTGTGGGTCAGAAGGTCCTCAGAGAAGAACTCTTCCAAGAAGGGAGCCCAGAGAACTAGCCACTGCAGAGCAGGCCCTGAGTTTGTTCCCTGCGTGGAGATGCAGCTAGCAGAGCCTTGCTGAGTCTGAGGGGATGTAAGAAGCAGGAATATAAAACCCCATACTGCCAATCACACCCCACATACCGGATCTGGTGTTTAAAACATTTTGCAGTTTAGCTGCTCCTGGGCTGAGCTTCTTCTGAGTATCTGCATGCATTCCCTTTAGGGGCTCGATTTAGGGAGGGTCCCACCTGGGTTTCAGGGTATGGAGGCCCTGATGGGCAAGGATTAAATCCTCTTTGAGATTCAGGGCTACTGATCTGATGGGGAAGGATACTGTCCTTTTCATTCCCTGGTCAGTCCTTGTGTTAAGCCTGGTGGGGTAGCAAGGGGAGGCTGTTACCATTGGAACTCCGGTGGGGGATAAGCTGCCAGCTTCACGGGGAGCTTCACCAGCTCGTCACCGGCTGTGGCCTCCAGGACAGGTCCTTTGAGCCACTCGACACTGATGAAGGGCTTTTCTGCCAAACAGGAGGCATGAGTGTAAACTCGGGGCTGACCATCCACCAGGCCTTCCCAGCCTCTCCCTCTGCAGACTGGAGCTTTGCCTCACTATCCAGCTGGTAGGAGCTGGGCAGGGCTTCCCCTCAGAGCCCTTCCTTCCTTTTGACTGGCCCCTGCTGCTCAGGTGCATCATGACCTCTGACCCACACCACATAAAGACCCTTGTTCTCCAGGTTCCATGATACTGGACCCATCCCATCCCATGCCGGGCACAGTGACCTCAGCCTCCCAGGTCATACCGTGCACAATGACCTCTGTGCTCTCCCGGAACCGCTGAATCCCATTGTTGGCCTCACACACATAGGGGCCCAGGTCATTCTGGCTGACATTGTGGATGGTCAGGATGCTGGAGAGTTCTGTGTGGGTCTGCTGGGAACGCCGCTCAGGTACCCACTTAGCCCGCTCTGCCTGCCGCACCCAGGGGAAGCCCAGGGTCAGCAGGCAGGCAGGGACAGAGCTAAGCCAGCAAAGGCCCACACCCCTGCTCCAACACAAGTGGTTCTGGATGCCCCGCTTCAGAGTTTGCTTTGGTATAGAAAACTTCCCCATCAATCACTTGGGTTACTGAGTTTGCATCCCCTCCACACAGAGGCACAGGTAGCATGGACATGGTGACTCCTAGGGGTGATACTGAAGACAGGGCTATGGGAATGAGGACCCTGGCAGAGCTGCCGACCTTACCTGCTTCCCTGGATAATCCCAGTCGAAGGTGACACCTGAGTCGAACTCAGCCCACACTGTACAGTTCAAAACTAGCTTCTCTCCAACCAACAGCTCCATTGACTTCTTGGGGTACAGCTGGATGTCATAGAGCTCATTGCCTGGTGACACACACAGTGTCACCTCCCACAGTCCTCATAGGCTGGTACACGCAGAGAGCAGTGGGTGATAAGACTGTCTGTGATCCCCACAGCCCCGTGACTGAGAACTAGTAGGACGAGGTGTTTTGTCTGCCCTATTCCTCCTGGAGCACAGAGAGTGGTGACTAGGGGAGATAAAACTAGCGCCCCCTACCTGTGATGTGCACGATGAAGAGACTGGAAACGAAGTTCTGGTCACCCCAGGTGGTCTCGCACTGCAGGTACAGGGCATCGCGCAACAGTTGAGTGGGCACTCGCATGCCCCGGCGGTCATCCCACAGCACCTCCTGCCCGTCGGGGTGCAGCACTGAGCTTTGCTGGAGGGACATAGTGATGGTCAGCTGCCTTTCCCAAGGATGGCACAGGAGGGTGGGGTCCTGGGATTAGGCTGGGGAAGGGAGTGGTACCGAGCGCAGTGTGATGTTGAGGCCGGGAATGGACACCAAGCAGGGCACCCATATCGAGTCCTTCCTGTTGACCAGGAGTGTGTCAGGTTTGTTGATGAAAGGGTGTTTAAAGTCTGAGGAGATGGAATAGGAGCTGGGTTAGGAAACAGCTCAGGAAGTCTCTGGCTAGGGTTGGGGGTGGGGAAGTATAAGGGAGCCCCATGGGTCAGGGTGAAGTTCCAGCCTGCTGCTTCTGTGTGAGGCTCTGTATTCACTCCTGCTAGCCTGAGGTCAGCAGGGTGGAAGTGGAGTGAAGGCCCCAGGTACTCCCTCCTGGACTCTGCCCAAGATAGGCCTCACCTCTTACAAACACATAGGTGCTGGCAGCTGTGGTGCCCTCAATCCGGGCCTTGATGTACTTGTAGTAGCAGTGGTAGCTGCCCGTGTTGTTGGCGTGAGTCTGGGCCAGCAGTAGCACCTTGCAGTAGGGCCTAGCTTCTGTGCCTTCACAGTCATGCACAACCCGTGTGTCTTCACTGTCCTTCCCACCTGTGGTCAGTACCTTCTGGGCCCCTGGCCAGGTCCACTCGAGGGGGTGCTGCCCCCTAGCAGAGAATTGGAGAAGTCAGGATCTCTCCTACCTAGATTTTACCCAAGCTTCCAAGGAGCCTCCTTCAAGGGCTAAGAGCTTCACCCATCCTTATCTCTTTTCGAGGAAGAGTAATCCAGGATTGGGGTACACTCCCCAGATCCACTCCCTGAGCCCTTGACTCTCTGCCTTGGTTCTTGGGGCTATGAATGACAGGTTGATAATATAGTCCTTGGCTAATGGCTGGTACTGTGAGGAGGCCTAGGGCTAGTGATAGGTGACTGGGAATGGATGTAGGTGACTAGGAGAGGAGAAGAGAAGGCTAGGTGAGTTCAGGGTGTCTATCTGCACCTCTTCTGGGAGACCACACCCTAGGACTCCCTCTCAGCTTCTAGGATTCTCTGTCCTGGGGAAGAGTGGCCTTCTGGTTCTTCAGCCAGACACCTCTTGTTCTAGTCTGGGGCAGCCTTCATGAACTGCCAGGTGGGGAGGAGCCAGGATACCTGCAGGATATGGATAGGCTGTCCCCGGTGTCAATCACATATGAATCCTCTGTGATGTTCAGGGTTGGAGGGGTCATGGAGTAACCATTTGCCAGGCCTGTGGGGGGGGGGGGGAAGACACGGTTACTAAGGAGCTATGTCATGGGGTCACATGACAGCTCCTGTACTGTCCAGGTACAGTTGGGCCTTCTGGGGTGCTGCCTCAAGGTAGGGACAGCCTAGTGGCTTTCAGTCTCTATAGCCTTGTCTCCCCATGTGCAGTTTGGCTACAGCATCAATCCGAAGGTCTCATGACAGCTACCAGTCTCCACCACAAACTGTTCCTTGCTCTGGTCAAGGCCACCGGTCCCCACCACCACCCTATCACTGCCCACAGACTGAGTCCAATCCTAACTCACCATGACCGCTTCCCTGAACTTTGACCCTAAGTGAGCTGAGCTGCTGGCAGGAAGCAGGAAGAGGAGGAGCCTCCAGGTTTACTCATAGGGAATGGGGGGTAGTGGGGAACTGGGAAGAGATTTAGAGTGTGGAGTGCCCAGAGCTCTGCCCGAGACCCCCTCCATCCCGAATCCCACATTTATACCCACTGCTTATGACGGTTTCGTGTATCCTAGACCTACACTCTGCCTTGCTCTCTCCTAGGTCCCTGACAGTCCCTTTCTTCATAGCTTCTAGGTTCTGCAAGTTTCTCTTCCCTCTGCCTGACTGCCTGAGCCTTCCTTGGGTTCTGCCTGCCTAGGTCTCTTCCACACCCTCAGGCTTTCTCATGGTGCATCTCCCCAGATGCACAAATGAACCTGCTTGAGCTGGTGAATTCACCTGCAGCCTCCCCTGACTAGGCTGATGAGGTGGGGCCTCTCTGCTCTACAAGGCTCTGTGGCTCACATAGTTCTGTACCCACCATCCATCTCCCAGTAGGGTGTGTACATACCCATGCACATATGTGTGTCTACATGTGTGTACAAGAGAAGTCTTCAGTGTAAACACATCTGTTTGTATCTCAGTGTACAGATATGCATGTCTTTGAGTTGTGTGTGCTGCTTTAGCTGAGTGTACAAGTATACCTGATTGATGTTCTCAATTGCATATATATGCACTTGACAGGGTGGAATCCTGATGGGGTAATGGGGAGCATGGCCTGGGGAAGGTTTGGGCCTGGAACTTTGGCAGATGCATCCTGCCAGGATCATCCTGAGACAACAGGAAGGGAGGACTCTGTGGCTGGAGGCCCAGTGCTATGTCCTGTCTCTCCCCGCCCCCTAGTCCCTGTCCTCCTGCCCCTAGCCTCATCCAGTCCTTTAGGCCCTTGGGGTTTGGAGCAGTAACTCAGACTGTTTGCTCATGAGCCAGTTCTGTGGTTCTAGGTTCTTGAGTTATAGTTAGTGGGGGTAGAAAGGCAGAGCCCAGAGTACCCCACTATGCATGGTTATACACACTCTGATCACAAGCCACCTGACCGAGTGGTATGGTGCCAGGAAAACACACTCCATATACCATGGTTTCATTTTAGCATCATGCAGATAACACAGCCATCAGCCAACACCCACCAATCTCTCTCTTCTGGTTACAATTTGTAACTATTTCCCTTCTTCTGTCCCTATCACCTCCCAGACAGACTTGCCTGGGACCTTATTAAGTATGTAGTCCCATGGTTCAGTCAGTGAAACTGAGGCCTCAGCTGGACTCAAGTCCTGGCCTATAAAGGTAGCTGCTTGCTTGGGAAGCCACTCTGACTGCTGCCAAGGTCTCCCTTTTGTACTTAGGTCTTGATGCCCAAGTCAGCAGTCCTGGCCATGGGACACAGCTCGCTCTGAGATTCTGAGGTGAGAAGTGACTGGACTCTGCAGACTGCTTTCTAAATGAGTGGGTACCTTACCTCGTGGGCATGCCTGAGGAGACTTCTACTGTTGGAGGAGAGAGCTTGCAGAAGGCTCAGCTCCAGGGAAATCAGAGAAGATGGACTTCCAAGAGGGTCTCTGTGGAACCGGGCTTTGTTTTTTCCAAGGCAGGGTTTCTCTGTGTAGCCCTGGCTGTCCTGGAACTCTCCCTGTAGACCAGGCTGGCCTTGAACTCAGAGATCCGCCTGCTTCTGATTCCCGAGTGCTGGGATTGATGGGGTGTGCCACCACTGTCAGGCAGCTACTTTGAAGTAAAAGTAGGGTTCTCTCACCCCCGCTAAACACTGAAAAAATGAATAAGGCTATCCTAGGTAGACAGCTGGGCAAATATGTGGTGATTGTGTGGATGGTGGTCTGTAATCTGAGCTACAGAAGGAGGTGGTGTGATGGGCATGGGTGGTGAGATCAGGGTGAAGGTGGCTTGTGGCATATGACGAGAACTACAAGGGGCAGTGCCCATCTACCTTGGTCCCATCTAGGAGAGAGGGTATTCCCCCAGCGATGTCGGGTGTGTACATCTGTGTGCACTCCTGACGACTGCCAGTTTCAGAGCTGTGGCAATTGGAAGCCCAGCTTTCTTCGGTGGCTCTTCTGCTTCTACAATACAGCAGAGGGAAGGGCAGACCACTTGCTGGCTGCTCCTTGTCCCTCTGGCTTTAGCCTAAGAGGGGCAGGGAATCACAGCTAGTCTGTCCTGCAGTCTGGGACATTCCCATTTCCTTCCCTTCTGGGGATATCCCTCTTCAGTCTAGTTCAGTATTTCCCTTCCCTAGGGAGCAGTCACCATTGCACAGGCTTCCGCCTTGTCCCTCTCAGGGCTCCTGCTGTTATTAACTCTAATTAGCTTTAATCGTTGCTTTCATTTTTCTAAACTCCAAATAGAAGATGCACAACGAAGATTCATAAGAGTGGCTGGTGGATAACAGATGGAAAGAGGATGAGACAGATGATGGACCATCCTGTGAATAAATAAGATGGATGGGAGATTGAGATGATAGATGGATGAGGTATATCCATAGTGACAGGTGGTTGAATGGGTGGGTGAATGGGAGAGGGTGGGTAGATGATGGAAGCAAAGGAGCCCATAGGAACCTCTTCCCCATCTACACTGTATCCCCCAGAGTAGGACTTCATCCTAATTAAGATTATCCATCCTGTTTCCTCCTGCTTATATGAAACCTGACTGAGGACATGACTTCCTCTGCGGGGTTCTCCAACCCACCCCATATCCCAGATGGAGAATGCCTTTTGGCCACTTCCCCTCCCTAAAGCAACCCCTGGAGGCTCATGCTTTTGATGGCACCACGTTCTCCCCACTAAAGCTGTCATCAGCTTCTCGCGTGCTCACTTCCTTTCATTCTCTGCTGACTATAGCTCCTGGCTCACCATCCTCCTTCCCACCCCAGCTCATTCCATTCTCCATGACTTCAGCATCCACAGGATGACTCCCCCTCCCTCAGATCCGAATCCTCTCCTCTCCCCCTCAGCCGCTAGCTTCCAGGGGCACACCCTGGATGTGGTCACCACTCGAAATCGCACCATCCCCGGATGCCTGTTACTCTTTGTTTCCATCCTTTTCCTTCTTCCGTTCCTTCTTGCTCAGGTGTCCTTATCCACCATTGATGAATGTGTCACCTTCATCAAAAATACCCACCACCCTCTGTCTTCTCCTGGCTCTGCCCTAGTCTGGATGCAGTGGAGACTCAGCCTATCACCCGAATTGTCCTTTTCCCTGTACTTCTCCGTTTCAGGACACCACATTCCAGAGAAGCTCAGCCATGCTTCACGAAGCCCTTCCTACTGGTCACGTCCCGTTGGTTTTACTCCTTGCAGACCGAATGGTCCTCGTTACTATGACTCACAATGTTCTTTGCTTCCTCCTCAACCCTCAGCGTTCACAAGTAAGATATGAGATGGGAAGCTTTACTGCCCTACAGCTGAAGCCCATGCCAGCCTCTCCACACCTGCACAAGCTCACCGCTGTGCCCCAAACCCTAATGCCCTAGACCTAAATCTCACACAATTCATTTCTCTTCTGATTGCCAGTCTTTATGGGGAAACCTCCCATCTTCATACAAGAAATCCGACAAAGCAATTCTCCACTTGCTTCTCGCTACTGTTTCCTTTTATATTTCCCCTGTGGCCAAAGCGCCCCTCAGACCCACTTGTGCACCTCTGGAGTGCAGCTCCCTCTTAGTGACTCTCACAGCACAGATACACTGGCACCCAGGATGCTTGCAAGCTCCTGTGACCTCACTCTTTCCTTGTCTTCTTTCTTCTCCTCCGCCTACTGCTGCCTGTTCCTTTTACTCTCCCTTCCCTGTGCTTTCTCTTCTAAAGGTCCAGAGAATTCAAAGAAATCTGTATCTTCAGCTCAGACTACTTCTCTCAACTCAGCTAAAGGAGTCCAGATGCACAGTAGATTTAGCCCTGCAAACACTCCAACTTTCATGTTCTTCACCTAAAGCCAGACTTAGTCTCCTTTATCCTCATCAAAGGCTTCTTCTTCTAGAGTCTCAGTGTCTCCAAATGGGAACACCATGAATGGCCACTTCTCTCTAGGACATATACCACAAGGCCTGGTGGGTCCCAGGCGATACATATCTGGTCTGTGATCACCTCTGGGGTCCTACTGGCTACATTTGCCTCCTTCCCCCAATTAGCATCCCAGGCATGCTTTTGTCTTCCTTAAGATTTCCTCCGTGAATTTGTTGTTAACACACAAACACACACACACACACACACACACACACACACATAAACACACACAGACACACACACATACACACACACACACACACATAAACACACACACAGACACACACACACAGACACAGACACACACACGTGTACACACACACACACACACACACACACACACACACACACACAAACACACACACAGTGAGAGGATGGAGAAACAGCGCAGTGACTAAGAGAGCACTGCCTACTCTTCCAGAGGACTAGGTTCGATTCCTAGCATCCACGTGGTGGGTCACAACCATCTGCAATGCCAATTCCAGGAGATCTGATTTGTTTTGGCTTCTGTGGGCACCAGACATGCAAGTGGTGCACAGACACATGCAGGTGAAGCACCCAAAGACATAAAAATCACATATACATACATACATATATATATATATATATATATATATATATCACAAAATAAACTTTATAATATATACTTACATCGTACATATGTGACATATACATGTGTGTCTCACAATGAAGTCATATCACATGTCTACACTTGAATTTTTTTCTGTGACTTTGTACTAACTTCCTGGGAAAATTCCTGCCAGAGACCTGGTGTTCGCTCAACTTTACACACACTCACGGTCTGTTCCTACCTCATAGCCACATCCTCCAGCCACTGCGTTGTTCAGCAATGTGCCACACTCATTCCCACTTTACAGCCATATCTGTCATCTATGCAAGTTTTCTCTTCATGCTTTGTGTATCTCCAGGCCATAGCTTAGATGTGACCTCCTCACTCTTATAAAACCCAAGTTCCTTCTTCAGGCTCCACATCAGCCTCATGAGGCATTGTAAACGTTTACTTGTCCCTGCCTTCCATTGTCCACTAGCAATAAGTTTCAATGGGTAAGGACCAAGTGAATTCTCTTTCCATCCCCCCAACCCCCGCTCCATGCCTAGTTCAGCACCTGGTATAATAGATACATGCTGAGTAGATGGGTGGGTGGAAGGATGTGTGAGTAACAGGACAAGTGGATGAATAGATATGCTGAGGTGAGGAGAGATGGATGGTTGGATGGTGGTAGATAGATAAAGTTCAGTTTGATGTGGGAATAGATGTGTGAGTAAACTGGTAAATGGAAGGAAAGACAGATGGATGGATTGAAAGGCATCGCTGGAAGGATGGATGGATGGATGGATGGATGGATGGATGGATGGATAGATGTATGTATGTATGTATGTATGTATGTATGTATGTATAGATGGATGTATGGATGTATGGATAGATGTATGTATGTATGTATATATGGATGGATGGATAGATGGATGGATGGATGGATGGATGGATGGATGGAAAGATGGCTAAACAGATCACACTGTATTCATTTAGCCTGCAGCTAAGCAACACCTTGCTCCATTGCAAAAGATGCTTCCCGATTGAAGGGTCAGGAGAACCTTGAGATTCCTCAGCATCTGGACCCATTTGGGCCTGAGATCTGCTGTGTTCAGAGGCTCTGTAACCGCCCAACCCCCACATGCAACCCTGCAAAGGGTGCATCCTTCCTGCCTGGCTGTTGTCTGTCTCTGCTGTCCTTCCTTTCCCAAAGCAGGAAGCACTGTCATCCTGGCCTCTGCTACACTCCCCCTGCCTTCCTGTTCCTGACTTGGGAATTGACTTCTTCCTCCCGGGGCCAGCAGAGCCCTGACCCCCAAGGTTGCGGCAGAGCAGTAGAGGCGGGCGCCAGGCTGAGGTCAGCAAGGCCAGAGCACACACCTCCTCTTCTCTGTGCTGTCAGCAGTCCTGGGGGCACCTTCCAGCCTTGAGTCACGGAGACCCTGGTGTCAGGCTCAAGAGACTGCAGTGCAACCACTCCCAGGGCAAAGCTGGCATCTAGCTGAGGACCAAGCAGGTGGTATGGAAGACTTTTGGCGGATTAAGGGTTTGGCACTGGCCAGGTCAATAGCATCTCACTTAGTAATCACATGAGCCTCAGAGGGAGGGGAGGATCCTGAGTCCAGTCAGTAATGAGGAAACGGAAGTAGCAGGTAGCTGTTTTAGGGCAGCCCAAGTCTATCTGAGCCTAGATCCATCCCTGCTTTGGAGCCTTGGCAGTAGGCAAAGATGCTCAGGCCAGAAAGTGTCTTCCCCTCCTCTGAATCCCTCATCTAAAGCCTTAGTGAGCCTCTCAGATGGAAAAGCCTATGCAGGAAGCCATGTGGGCAAGCTCCCTCCCTCACCCCTCTTCTGCTTCCTATTCATCTATTTATTGAGTTTGATGGCCCAGTTTACAGCTAGCAAACCTCTTTAAAGGGCTGACTCTTCCCCCTCCTTTCCTTTTCAGACAGGGTTTCATGTAGCCAAGCCTAGCCATAAATTCTTTATCCTCTTGCCTCAGCCTCCCAAGTGCTGGGATCAGAGGCGTGTACGACCACACCCAGCCAAGACACATTTTCAAAAGCATCTCCCTGGAGAAGCAGGGAAGACACAACCTAACACAAGAACATCTGAGAGACAGTGAGGATTCTTTCTCTACTGTGGATGTTCCTGAACTGGGTGTGTCCTATAGTCCTACCTAGGTGGACCCAGATGGAAAGAAAATATGAAGAATGTCTATAGGAAGAGATACAAGACAAAGAAGTCTGGAACCAAGGGACGGTCATCTCCTTGATAAATGTGCCCAGGAACTATGCTAGAATTTCAGAGGGTAAAAAGTCTTGGTTTTCTTTGCAGGGCAGGCTGGAGGTGTTTTAGGGGAGCTGCTACACAGGTTCTGGGATGGGCCAAGGTATGACAGAGTAAGGTACCAACCAACAGGCACACCTTTGATGCTCCTCTTCACCCTCATCCTTAATGTCTGTTTGTTCCTTTCTGTCACTCTGAGCACTTGTTTTACTCCTCAGTGTCCAGCAGTCTCCATGGCCTTTAGCCCACTTCTAAGCACAGAGGGACATTGTTGCTTCAGGGCCCCATACCTGGCTCCCATAGGCCACCTGGAGCTGTGGATGTTCTCAGTCTGGCTCCTGAAAGCTTGCATTTCTCCACAGTCTGGCTGAGCACATCAGGCTGACCCATCCCTTGCCTGGCTTCAGGCAATGTCCTCTGTCTGCCTTGTCTACACCTGGAGAATTACTGCTGCTCCAAGGCTTGTGCAGCTTCCCTGAAAGTGAGGCTTAAAGTAACACTTGCAGCCCAGCCTTGACCTGCAGCTTAAGGATGGCTTGTGCCATGCGATAGTGCCTACGGTTGAGATGTTAGCAGCTCACCTCTAAGTCCCTAGGTACAGTATGACTGACATGGAATGCTATCAGGAGCTCTGCCCCCAAGCTGACTTGGAAAGAAGGCTTGCCTATGTTAGACCGACATGAATTCTCTAGGCAGCTGTGCCCAGGAGGACAAAGATGGCCAGCTGCAGACTACAGACAAGCTGTGGTGGAATGTAAGGGGACATAGCTGGCTGGGTTGAACTCAGGTTCTAGGGCATTGTTCTTAGGGCTGCCCCTGTGGCATCCCCTGCCACGGGGCCTGTGCAGAAACTTGGCAGGGAGATGGCGGGAGTGTTCTATCCTAGAGTCCTGAGCTGGCCAACATTCTGTGCTTCTGAGCACAAGGGTCAAATTGCCATCAGTATCCCTTTTCCCATGTGTAGGACAGGAGCTGCCAGGGTAGAAGGTGCTGCCCTTGGGGGGGGGGGCGCGTTATGCTTGGAGCTGGCTGGTTCTTCACCACAATGGCCTGGACCAGATTTCATTTCCCTTCTCTAAGTTCCATATTGTCCCCTTGTGGGGTGCAGATTCCTCCCAAGATTACTATGAGTGGCAGATCACAAGTACTGCAATGCATTCCCAGAACCACTACAAGTTTAGAATACACAGTGACTGACTCATGGCTACTATAGTTCTGCTGAGGGCTTGGCTGTGGCTGCTTTGCCGGCCAGTCATTCTGTGTTGAGTCAGAGCATTTAGGGAGGGTGCTAGGGACAGGTTTGCTCCACAGGGACCAGGGAGAGTGTTTTTGTGAGCTGATCTGGGGTTTGTAGACCTATTAGCAAATGATCGACCCACATGTAACTTTGAAAACCAGGTAGATGGAAGAGAGAGAGAATGATGTGGGTGGTGAAGTCATAGAAAAAGGTCCAGACCCCATCTCCTCTGCACAGTGGCATACCTTGGGGACTTCAATTCTGTTCTGTGCTCCCTGATCCTTCTCAACTGCTCTCCTGCATTTCTGTCCTGATGGGACCCTCAGCCCTCAGACCCAGACCATATCTAACATCAACAGGACAAACAGGAACCTGGGAACACATAAGCGTCCACTCATCTGATGATCAAGAATTGAAAACACGCACTTCCTCGGGTTGGCAAGGATGTGGAGACGCAGCGGCACACGCAGCAGTAATAAAAAATGTTCACACACTTTGACCCCCCAAATTCTGCTTATGCCGATACATCCTGTTACAACAATAAAAGCAAGTGCATATTTAGCACTTTCTGCGCACCCGGGCAGCACCACGCTGCTCACACACCCTATTCCCATTTATATGCTCACCCTGCCAGTTAGGTACTGTCATTACCATTGTGGAGAGGGGAAACTGAGGCACAGATCGCCTTTGGGATCAGGGTTATGTCCACCTTCATGGGTGTCAGTATTACTCGCATGCACATCTGGAGTTTATGAAACAGAACCAGCTTTCTCCTGCCCATCCTTTCTCAGCTTAGGCTGGTGGCCCAATGACGCTCGTTCCACCAGTTGTCGGTAACCACTCTCATCTCCCACAGCTAACGGGTCTCTGTATCACACCCACTCTCAGGGCTGAAATAGGCTTTGTAGACGGAGTAAGAGCTTGCTCGCCTAGGAAGACGGCAACAAGGATAGAGTGACGGGGATTCTAGATCCAGTCCCTCCTCTCCTTGTCACGTTGACACTGAGTTTTGTACCCAGAGTTCAGATACCTTATAGAGCTGACCTCTCTCTATTCTCCCTCCTGTCTACTAGGTCGCACTAGCCCTGGACCAATATCTTCCCATCTGCCCAGTGGCCAGGGGGGATCTTGCTGGAACACAGCTCCCTCTCTGGATGAAATGACCTCGTGCCTCACTACAGCTTAGGTGCAAAATGGGTGCTCCTGACTTCCCGGTCACCCACAGTGTCTCTCCCCAGCCTTGGAGATGGTGTCTTCCCTGTGTCATCTTTGTGTCTCTTCCTCTACTTTGAGGTATCAGCCCAGTGCCTCTTCCCAATGAGACTTTCTTCACAGGACCCCCAGTCCCTCCCGTATTTGTTTGCAGCTTTGTGGAAAGTTTGGTTTCTCAGTCTTAAAATTCCTTAGTTTAAGAAACTTCTAATTTTTTCATTGTGTTCCTGTGAGACAAACTGGATTTTTCAAATGATTAACCCCTGACTGGCTTTGGGGGAACAATACATATTCTGTAAGCATCTGCAGAGGGTAGGGAAGTGGTACCTGGCAGAGTGAAGATGCTGTTCACTGAGGTGTGCACTGTAGGTCAGAGCTAGACCTGGGGGAAATGCAATGCCCACCACTCTTTGGAAAATGCTGGGGACATCAAGGTGATAATGTCTGCTCTCCTCTCCACTGCTGTCCTAACTGCCCCACTTGCCCTTTATCTCTTTGGTCTCTATGTTGCCTTGGAATAGACACCTGTTATTTTCTCGTTATAGCCAAATCACCCTGGCATCTAACATCTAGTGAGCCATTCACCCTTTCGGCCTTAATTTCCAAATCTCCAAAATGGGAACAATGATGCCTACATCACAAGAGTAAGCTCTCCATTTGCTTTGATGTGAAGCAATTTGATGAATCATTTTATACTGAGTTGTATAGCTCGCTCCTAGATACACCAAGTGTGTGACTTAAAATATATGAACCTCAAGTAGGAAAGTTTTGAACTTGGTACTCCAGGCTCTTCCTAAGCCCCCCTGGAAGCCTGGAATCATCCTCCTGGGCACACAGAGGATGGGAATGAGACCCCCCCCCACCCTGGTGGACCCCAGTAGTCCTCCAGGGGCCTATCTGAAGCAGGAAAGGCTCAGCACTGGGTTAGGAATACGGTGGGTGTAGGTTGAGTGCCTGTGATTCTAAGTGGATGCAAACTGGGACTTGTGGGGCTAGGTGGGTGCAGGTTGGATATCTCTTAGGCTCGGGTGCCTTTGGATTCCCAAAGGAAGAGTCTGCTCCACTAGCTTATGTTTCAGGGTTTCTGGGAGATTCAGATCTGTGTTTCAGAGAAGTTCTTTGAGGAAGCATCAGGACAAACATCTGGAAGGTGCTGGACATTAGGAGTCAGGGATGGGGTCGGGAGTACAGGCTGCTTTTGTACTCTGTTGGGGGTGCTGGAGAGGATGGAGGAGACCCTGGCACGTGCTGAGTTCCCAGCACTGGGATGGCTGTGGTTTCACCAGCTGTCCCAGTCAGTTGCCCTGGACACCCCTGGGGCTAGGGCTCTGCTCATCGGCTGGCAGGACTAGACACTTTATTACACAGTCCAGCTGGCTCAGAGGTGGCCCCCTAGTGCTGCTAAATCGGGGCCACCAGCTCCTGCCTCAGGAAGAGGGAAATGCAGGCAGGATGTCCTCTTTTGTGGCCGACAAGTCCTTTCCCATGAACCCCTGCTGACCTTGCCGTCCACGTGGCAGGGGGCTCCCCCACTTGCCACCAGGACCTGTGCTTGCCCAGGGACAGGGTGGCAGGCTGAGGAGCAAGGGCAGGGGGCGTGACTGCTATTGGCACCGCCCAGTGGGGCAGGGCATGAGCTCTGAGCCTGAGCCTCTGAACCTCCTCCAGCAATGAATGCCAAACAGGCACCTTCCTGCTCCCAGACGTGTCCCCTTAGTGTGACCGGAAAACTGAGATCCCAGAGGAAGCCAGTGTCTGAAAAGGACCGAAACTCAGCAATCCCTGGCTCCGGCTGGGACATGCTGGCTGATTCTCTATCAGAGATGTCCGGACAGAGTGCAAGAGGATCTTTGGGGACATCTCCCCACTGCCTTTCACTCCCAGGAACTTCCCAAAAGCTGTGGGGTGAAAGCCAAGTCCCGGCGGAGAGACAACAGAGCGGTAGAGGGAAACACCAAACCTTAAACTAGACGCAGAGAACTTTCTTCCTTCCCTCCTCTGTGGTTGCCCTCCGGTTTCCCCACTTCATTCCTTCCTTATCTAATCTGGTTGCATGAACTGGAATCTTCGAGAAAGTTCACTTGATAGTAACACCTGGAGACCTTGCTTCTCCACACGAGTTCCTCTTCCTGGGGTCCTCCCCAGGCAGATGATCTTATCACCCACCCGTTTGCTTAAGCCAGAGTCCTGGAGCACAGCCTCCTTCTTCCTACTTCCCAATGTCCAATTCACTTGTAGGTCCCTGCTTCCCCTGGACAGTCATCTATGTCACTCCTGCCAGCTCTTCCGTCACTCCCTAGCCAACCACCTCCAAGATCTATCCAGCCTCATCTGACCATTCACCTGTCTCTGTCTGGCATTCCTGTCTCTGGGCATCATGTGAAGTGCTCCTCACCCTGCTCAGAATACCCTTCACTGACATTCTGTAGACTCCTTCCAGAAGTTGATATATTAGTGGTTCTCAACCTGTGGGTTGTGACCCCTTTGGGGGGGTCTCCTAAGACCATCTGCATATCAGATATTTACATTACAATTCACAACAGTAACAAATTACAGCTATGAAATAGCAACTAAAATAATTTTATGGTTGGGGTGTAGGGGGGTCACCACAACATGAGAAACTGCAGTAAAGGGTCGTGGTGGTGACAACTGGCTTCCTGTGAAGCCCACAGGCAGTACCTGGGTGTCTCTGAGCACGTTCATCCTCATGCTTCAGAAATCCAATGCCACTTCAGTCTGGCACTTGGAAAACCCCTGCAGGATGGGGTCGTGCCCCTGTCCTTCCTGCCATCCTGAGCAGGTGATGTGTGTGTGTGGCTGTAGCTGCACAGAGTCACAGTCTCTTTCTCTGACATGCTGGGAAGTTTGCCAGACTTTTTACCACACTGTTCCAGGCCTGGCTTTGATGAGGGATCAGGGCCCCTTTTGCTACACTGCTTCTGAGAGACACTTACATTTCAGTCCCCAGAGCTCTGAGCTAGGACTAGAAGGCCACAGAAACAGGTAGATCCCACTGTCTTGGACCTGGATTATACCTAAGAGCAGGAATATCAGAGAGATAGGCAGCCACATTTGATGTAGACCATGGCAAGGCAGACCATCATTAGATGAAGCCAGCAGTCCCTCTGTGTCACCTGCTAGCTTCCCTCCAGACTAAAGTCCCGAGACAGAGTTTATTAAAGCTGTCATCTGCCCTTTTCTACAGGGATCCTGCTGGGTTATAGAACTAGATCAGGACACCAAGCCAAGCCCAAGTCCAAGGAGCCCCTCCCTGCCTGCCTGCCCCCTGAACACACGCAGGACACTGGTGTTCAGTGGGGAAAGGAGATCTCAGGACATACCTTAAGGACTTTGGGGCACAGCTAAGACTAAAGTGTGAGTCTGTTGCCCTCGAGGGCTTCATTTTAGGGTCCCCAGGCTTCACACAGGTCTCCTACTCCCGTTTGCCTGCTCTTAGGGATTTTTTTCTTTCTATACTCTACCACGGAGCTATTCACCCCATCCTCTGCACTTAGAGATTTGTTCCTGACATAGCATCCCCCACCAGGCTGGGAGCTCCTGGATCGGTTTTCACCAGGAGTGAATGGGACCAGGCACAGGGCTCAGGAGGCTTGGTCTCTATTTACATTGGCAGCCCTGCTCCCTACATTCCCCACCCATGCTAGGCCACCCTATCAAACTATCTCCTCTCCTCTTCACAGCCCATGTGGTCATGGGTGCTTACTTCAGGGAGCACTCCCACCTTCCTTCATTTCTATGAACCTCTGCAATGTACCTATCTTCCTTTCAGACCGCTTACCCCAGGATTCTAGCAATGGGGAGGGGGAAGAATTTGCACAGCTTACATTCCAGCCAATGTAACCTCCCGGAGCCTCAGATACCTTTCTTGGCTGAATGTGGGAGGTCTCCTGGGCCCAGGGAAGTCTCATTCCTCATCCATCTTGCCCAGCTAGGGCCCTGTTTACTTCTTCCACACATTCACTCGCTTAACAAACACATCCTGAACACTGGCGAGAAGCGTTATCCAGGGTTGGGGCAGTGGAGCAAGAAACAGCCAAAGGAAGCCGGGCGTGGTGGCGCACGCCTTTAATCCCAGCACTCAGGAGGCAAAGGCAGGCGGATTTCTGAGTTCGAGGCCAGGGCTATACAGAGAAACCCTGACTCAAAAAACCAAACCAAAAAAAAAAAAAGAAAGAAAGAAAGAAAGAAAGAAACAGCCAAAGGGCCAGTCATCCTTCAGTGTCTACACAGATTCAATCACATCCCGCTCAGCTTCCCTGTCTGACCGGACAGGGTGCTACAGGGTGTGAGCTGAGAGCGAGGCTCCAATATCAAAACTTGCATTAATTAGTTCCCTCCCTGCCGGCTCCTGAGGACCTTGGGAGGTTACACGTTCCCCACTTATATAAAAAAGGGTTCATACTCTTGTGGGAATAAAAGATGAAACATTCAAAGTAAATTTCTATGGCATACAGACATACAGGTTTCTCTCTCTGGTCTTTCTGCACGTCTCCATCAAGCATCAGGGGCTCTGTGATGACCCAGTCACCTTGGATTTCCAGGGACAGCGGATCCTGAGCGGATGCCGGGCTCTCATCCCCTGCCTTATCCCCAGTGCTTCCTTCCTGGCCCCTCCACACAGCTCCCCTGCTTCCAGAGACTCTTCAGCACCGCAGAGCCAAGCTCTCAACACAAACTTGAACCTTCCGTTCCCTGTTCCCAAGGCTCTCCTTGCAGCCTCTGCTTTATGATTCAAATCTTCTATCCTTTCTAATCCAGAGATCCCCTCAAATCCCCGGACGCCCTGGCCCTTCACCTCGACGTGGATCGGTCTGGAACTAGGGGCTTAAGATTCGGCTTAGGTTTCAACTTGAATCTAGGATCATTTGTAAGGTTCCTGCAGTGGGGTGCGGGGTGGGGTGTCCCAAGTCCTCAGTCCTAGCCCAGGAGAAGGTAGACGCCCGTCCGGAGCGCCCTCTGGGGGACCTCGAGTTACCGATCTCCAGTGCAGACGCAAGGCATCGGGAAGTGCGCACCCAAGTGCGGGGTCGGGTGTGGATCAACGGGGAAATGATTCACGCTGGAGGATCGGGACCCAGACGCAATGAGCCCTGGACTTCCTGGGGACTAAGGACCTGAAGGATCCAGGTTAAGGATGCATTTCACTACGGACCATAGACTTAAGACTGGGACCTGGTCATAGTTCCGCCACCCTGTTCATGACCCGACTTCAGTCCTCACCCATTCTTTCCTGCTCCCCGCGGTCCCGGTCCCTAGCCCCCGGTTCCCATGACTTCCCTGGTTCCAGCGGGCGTCCTCATACCTAGGTTCCCAAACTGCCCCGTCCCTCCGCCCGCCCCGTCGTTGCGGTCTCATCACAGGCCCCTGTGCGCAGCGGGCCCCGGGTGGTTAAGCGGGAGCGGGGGTTGGGCTGTGGCCCGGGCGCTCACCTTGGAGGAGTCCGAGGCAGAGCCACAGGCGCAGGTTCAGCGCAGCGCCCGGCTGCATCTCCGGCCCCTGGGCGCGGGTGGGACCTGCGCGGCCGCAGCTCTGGGCTGGGAGTGAGAGCGCGCGCCGAGGCGCCGGCGGGGCGCGGACCGGTCAGCGGTCCGGGGGAGGAGCCGAGGCGGTCCGGGGCGGGGCTCCGGGGGAGGAGGGTCACCGTAGCCTCAGCCCGCCCCTCGCCCCTCTCTGTCCCTTCCAGTTTGCCCCAGGAGAATCCAGCCTGGGTAGGGAGAGCGCCCACTTTGCGTACTTTAAAGGTTCCCAGTTCCAAAGCAGCCGTCAACAAGCACAAACTCCAGGGCCACTGCGGGTGGGCGAGGAGTGCAGGTGACTGCACTGTCCCCCGTGCGCGTTGTGGCGCCGGAGAATGAACAAAACCGGATAGTATTGTTTTCTGCATTTCCCTTCCATCCATAAGCAAAGAGGCAACGAATATAACGTTAAAACGGCTGTACATTAAATCTTAGCAAGCGCCCTGCAGAAGCCAGATCTCTCTATAGCGTGAATGGAGCCGGCACCTGGGTTAACAATTGCCCCACACCATCCTCCGACCATGAAAGACAGGCTTTCGCTTTAGCTTCCCCACCAAATACTTCTGCTCTGAGCTCATTCATAAGTCTTTTTTATCAGGTGACACTTCACTTTCTGTTTTGGCAAACGCTCTCGCACAGACTTCCTTTCTCTTTGTGGTTCCTTTGCTAGAATTTTCCTATTTCAAAATATATCCCAAATGACAATAATGATTTCAACCTTTTTCTACTTTTATGTACTGTGTTCCCACTGTTCCCACGATCCCCACCTACCAGCCCGGACTCATCCTTGCCAAAAGTCAAGGCCAGACTGTTGTTGATGATGACCTTTTAAATAGTCGCCAACTCTCTCAACCACAGAACAGGAATGAATCTCCTAGGTATGTGTGTCTTTAACATCTGTAGACAGCGCTAACTAGTTTTTCATTTTAGCTTGTACTGAAATCACATTATGGTGTTGTTAATTGGCTTTTCCCTAATTGCCACTGAGGCTAAGAATATTTATTTACTTATTTATTTATCTATTTATCTATTTATTTATATTTATCTTTAATTCACTTTGCATCCCTATAACACCCCCTCCCCTCTTCCCAGTCCCATCTTCCAAATCCTTCCTCCTGTAGTCTTCTCCCCTTCTTCTCAGAGAAGGGAGATTCCCCCCCCATCTTGGGTACCACCCACTCTGGGACATCTAGTTCCAGCAGGACTAGGCACATTCTCTTCCACTGAGGCCCAACCAGGCAGTCCAGGTAGGGTGAAGGGGATCCAACGGCAGGAAACAGAGACTTGAGATAGACCCTGTTCTACCTGTTAGGGGACCCACATGAAGACCAAGCTGCACATTTGCTACAGATGTGTAGGGGGAGCTCCTGCATGCTCCTAGGTCGGTGGCCCATGCTCTATGAGCTTCCATGTCCCTTGACTCTATGGGTCTTCTTGTGGCGTCCTTGACCCCTCTGACTTGCTCATTTCTATCTTCAGACTCTTCCATAAGACTCCCCAGGCTACACCTGATGTTTGGCTGTGGGTGTCTGCACCTGACTCCACCAGATGCTTGATGAAGCCTTTCAGGAGACAGTTATGCTAGGTTCCTGTTTGCAAGAGTAACAGTATCATTAATAGAGTCAGTGGTTGGCTCTCTCACATGGGATGGGTCTCAAGTTAGGGTAGTCATTGGTTGGCTGCTCCCCCAGTCTCTGTTCCATTTTTATTTCTGTACATCTTGTAGACAAGACAAATTTGGGATTAAAGGCTTTGTGGGTGAATTGATGTCTGTCTCCCTCCTCTAGAAGCCCTGTCTGGCTACAGGAGGTGGCCACCTCAATCTCTATAGCCCCCTCTGGTAGAGATTTCAGCTAGAGTTACCTCCATAAACTCCCTGAATCCTCTCCATCCCTGGCCTCCAGCTGGTCACCAGAGATACCCCTCTCTCTGCCCATTTCCATCCCACTCCCAGCCCTCTCAGACCACCCCTTCCCCACACCTGACTAACATTGCCATTCCCCTCCTCACCTCCTGTCCTACCCAGTTCCCTCTCTCCACCCACCTCTGATAACTAGTCTCCTCTTTTGGGTGAGATTCGTATATTCCCCTGTGGGACCTCCTTATTACCCAGTTTCTTTGGGTCTGTGGATTGTAGCATGGCTGTCCTATACTTTATGGCTAATGTCTACTTATACATGTGTACATACCATGCATGTCTTTCTGTCTCTGGGTTACTCCACTCAGGATGATATTCTCTAGCTCCATATATTTGCCTGCAAAATTAATGATGTCCTTGATTTTTAATAGCTGAATAGTATTCCATTGTGTAGATGTACCACATTTTATCTATCTTTAGTTGAAGGACATCTAGATTGTTTCCCGTTTCTGGTTATTACGAATAAAGCTACTATGAATATAGTTGAGCAAGTGTCTCTGTGGTATAGTGGGGCATCTTTTGGGTGTATGCCCAGGAATGTCTTGAGCTAGAACTGTTCCCAGTTTTCTGAGAAACTGCTAAATTGATTTCCAAAGTGGTTGTACAAGTTTGCTCTCCCACCAGCAATGGAGGAGGGTTCCCTTGCTCCACATCCTTGCCAGCATGTACCATCACTTGCATCTTTGATCGTGGTCCTTCTGATGGCTGAACTGAGCCATTTGTATTTCAAGTCTTTTGCTGTAGTGCTTGGTTTTTTCCCCCCATCTGCAAGGAGGTTCTTCCTTCTTTTCTTTTTTAAAATAAATTCTGTATGTAAGTCCTTGGTCAGTTCTGTCTTCTGTTGGCTATGTAATAATTTACTCCAAAATTTGAGGCATGAAGTGACAACTCTTCTTTTTTTTTTTCCTTGACTTTTTGAGACAGGGTGGCTTTGTGTAGCTCTGGTTGTCCTGGAACTAGCCTTCTAGACCAAGTTAGCCTCTCAAGATTAGAGTTCTGCTTACCTCTACCTCCTGAATTCTGGGATTAAAGGCACATGCTAACACCCAGCTGTGAAACGGCAACTCTTAACTTTATTCTTGTTTGGTAAGTCAGGAGGTTTCGAGAGGCATCTCTGTGTCACGTTTGATTGGACATTTTCAGGGTTGCTGTCAGTAGTCTGAAGGTACCATTGGTGGGAAGGCTACAGGGATAGCTGATGATCACCTGGGAGCTCAGCTGAGGCTGTTAGTTGGTACATCCACCCAGAACCTTTCCCCCATGACAATCTAATACAATGGTTTCTCCTAAGTGAATTACATGGTCTCAAAGAAACAGAGCCCATGCACAGGAAGATCCCCCTACTTCTTGGTAGGGCAAAGCAAAAATGTGTAGGGTGAGGGGTATTGTGGAAGCCATCTTTAGGAAATACATATGGCCAGTGAGCTATCAAATTCCCCCTCCCAATCATTCTCTCTTATTTTCTACAGAATCTTGCTCTGTTGCCTAGGCTCCTCTCTTGGGCTCGAACAGTCCTCCTATCTCAGCCTCCTGAATAGAGTAGAGGACCACAGGTGCATCCTATGCCCCCAGCCCCACTCTAATAGTATCTTTGCACTGGGGAAGGAAAGATGTATTGGTTTAGAAGAGTGAGTCACTTTCCTTCTGGCCAGTGTCATTTATATTCATTCAAAGAAATATTTTTCTGTCTTGATATCACAAAGACATCTGCTACCTTTGTCATTGACAAATTCTCAGTTTCTCTTTTACATTTAGACCCCAGGCACCTATGATGGTGAAGGAGAGAAGAGTCCAGCTTACCTTCTTTTTCTCTATAATCACCTGTGAAGAGATAATTCTTTCTGCACAGTTTTTCTGTCTGTGGCTGTAAATAAAGCATCTGGTTGGAACAGACCACTTTTTGGGCTTTGTCTCATTACCCAGTTTTGTGCTGATCTCCCATGTTGAACCTTTGATTCCTATCTGAAAGTATATAATCCTTCTAACTTACTCTTCAAAAGTGACTGCTGTTCTCTACTAGTTACATCTCCACTTACAGTTCAGACTCATTTCTATCAGTTTCTAGATACTCTTGATATCACTTTGACTTGAGTAATTAGTTTGCTACGAATTTGGGAAAGCTTATTTCCTTTCAACCCACAAACATTGAGTATTGCTCCATTTTAAGATTTAAAGTTCTCCCAGTAACTTTTCATAGTTTTCTGTGTCAATCTCTTAAACAGTTGGACTTGGCCCCAGAGAGTTAATATTCAAAGATATTGAAATCTTTGAATATTAGAGTAAATATTGCAAAGATAACCATATATGGACATTTCATTTCCCAATTTTATATATATACATACATACACAAACACACACATATATACATACACAGGCACACACACACACACACATTTGCTGTTTTTCAAAGTGGTTTTTCTTGCTAAGGATATTTTAGAGCCCTTTGACTAGTTAGACCAGAAATATAGTTTATCAGAAATATGATTTGTAAATGTTATCTGTACTCTGTCCTGCCAGTCTCTTAAGAGAATGTTTCTGCGGAGCCAGAGCCATGGCTCAATGGTTAAGAGCACTTGCTGTTCTTGCAGAGGACCAGGGTTCAATGCTCAGTATACACATTAGCTCACAACCACCTCTAACTCCAGCCCCAGGAGACCTGACACCATCCTCTGGCCTCCTCGGCACTGTATGCTGTTATGCACATATATGCATACACACCTAACAAAAACCTCATACATATAAGATGAAAATAAGTAAATGTTAACCTGTTTGAACCTTTATTTTTATTTTATGTAAACGAATGTTTCCTTTCATGTATGTCTGTGTACCATCTGCATGAGGTGCAGGGGAGGCCAGATGTTAGATACCCTGGGACTAGAGTTAGACAGTTGTGAGCTGCCACGGGAGTGCTGGGAATTGAATTGGGGTCTTCGAGAAGAACATCCACTGCTCTTAACCACTGAGCAATCTCTCTCAAATACAAATAAGAATTTAAAAAAGCATGCATTTTGCATAACAGAAAGTTTTTGTTTTTGTTGTTTGGTTTTGTTGTTTGTTTGTTTGTTTCTGGCTTTGATGATGTACAGTTCATTGATTTGTTATGTTCTGGACCTTAACTTCACACAGGGTTCATCTTCTTGATCCAGAGAGTCCCCTTATTCAGAAAGCTGAAGCATCTATAGGCCTTACCTGACTTGCTCCGCAGCACGTAGAAGGGCTTGCTTTTTAGTTGTTCATGGCAGAAAGGAAAGTGTACTCTGGTTAGGGTGAGCATCATCTCACTTTGCTGTCATTTGTATTCACGATGTGGTAGCTCTTGGTGCGCTCTGCTTTGAGGTGCTTTCTTCTTCTTCTTCTTCTTCTTCTTCTTCTTCTTCTTCTTCTTCTTCTTCTTCTTCTTCTTCTTCTTCTTCTTCTTCTTCTTCTTCTTCTTCTTTGTTTTTCTTTTTCGAGACAGGGTTTCTCTGTGTAGCCCTGGCTGTCCTGGAACTCACTCTGTAGACCAGGCTAGCCTCAAACTCAGAAATCTGCCTGTTGAGATGCCTTCTCAATTCTTGTGACCATTCTCTACTTTTGTGGCTCTGCTGTGAATCTTCACACAGTGATACACTGCTTAATGACGAAGGGTGCTCTGAGCAGCATGCTGTCAGGTGACTTTTTGTTCAGATATCATAGCGTAGATGTGCATAGACCTACACATCTAGGATTTATGATGTATACAGAACACAGTATTTCTCCCTTGGTCACAATACCAAAACAATAAAAGATGAAATCAAGCATAAGAAACTCATGCAAGAAATATGAAATTATGTGGCTGCTGGTTTAACATGGTTTCACAGTAATGCTTTTTACAGATTTTAGGGTTTCTATTGCTATGATGAAACACTATAACTAAAGCAACCTGGGGTTGGGGAGGGATTTATTTGGCTTATGCTTCCATATCACAGTTCTTCATCAAAAGAAGTCAGGACAATTCAAGCAGGGTGGAAACTCAGAGGCAGGAGCTTATGCAGAGGCCATGGAGGGGTGTCCATATACACAATTGCTTTTGGATGTTCTAGTCTTTAACAATTGGCTTTAAAAAGATAAAAATAGGAAAGTGTAACTTTATTTTTTTAAAGCCTATTTTAAATGATGGTTCTTAAACACTTTAACCTCCCTTCTAGCTCACGACCCACCAGAGGTAGTGGAAAAGAAAGGATGCAGGGGAAGTGGACCTGTTCAGAAGTTGTTCTTTGTAGTAAATACCATCTGTGTCGTCAGGAAATCAGCAGTTAAGTTTACTGGTCAGCAGTGGCAGCCTGATCCACTCACAAATACTTCATGGATCTACCGGCAGTCCAGTTCGGTAGTGAGGGATAGCCACAGTGGTGGCATGACCCAGTGGGAACAGTCAGCAGGAGGGACCAGGAGGGACTCCGGCTGTGACTCTCTCAACGAAGCAAAGATCAGCACAGACTTAAGACCAACAAACCTTGCACAGCTAGCTCTACCACCAAGCTCAGCCTTTGGCACTGTCTGTTGAGTTCTGTTTATACTCCCTCCCTCCAAACATCACTGTTCTCCACCGGTCGTGCCTCACCATGTGCCTTGCCTCAGCACATACTTCTGTCTCAGCTGATATCACTCGCCCATTGGCCTGAGTCCACAGAAGTAGCAAGAAACCACAGCGTACCATCACAAGTCTTTGTGGTGTGTTTCTCTCTATGGAGTCCTGACAAAAGGAGCTCAACTATGTCATTTAAGGCAGACCAATACATACACGCTGATAGGGAAGAACCCTTCATCAGGTGTCCTTTCACTTGCTTGCTTTAGCAGAGCAGCCTTTCACCTGTGTCTGCTTCAGCAAAATGTTCTATTTATTTATTTACTTATTTATTTATCTATTTGTTTATTAGTCTGCCTTAGCTTTTCACCGCTTCAGCAAACTGTTCCTTCACATTTTTTGCCCCAGCAAAACACCATCCAACACAACTGACTTTCCAAAGAAGTTTTAAGTTTCCACTCCAGGAAAATGAAAGAGGGAACATGCCATCTGTCTTTAAACACCCTAGAAGTCGATTCAGCAAGGGTTGGGGTTTGCAGCCATGGATGGAAGAGATGATCACCAATGCTCTGTCTGTTTCCCTGACTGGATGGGATTTTCAGCAGTCTGCTCAGACACTCTTTATATATATTTGTGCCTGCCTTGGATCCGAGAACTGCTACTTCAGGAATGTGTGCATAGCTGCCTACCTCATCGTTGAGCTAGGAGCTGAATTGCCTGCAGTTTGCCTTTCAGGTCTTCTGTCAGATGTTGCCATCAATAGACTCACAAGTTCCAAAATAGTGACATTAGCTGAGCACCGCCAGTGAAATCACCTAGGCAGGGGGACAGATTTCTGATGCTTCTCTATAATTCATCTTCCTAAAACCTTGTCCTGAATCAGTTAACTTTTTGACAAGACTTCCAAGGTCCTTAACTGGGGGGAAGAAATAACCTCTTCAATGAATAGGATTGGTGCCAATGGATAATCATGTGCAGTTAAGTTGGACTTTTATCTCACATTATCTACAGATATTAATTGAAAATGGGTTAATTCTCTTTTTCTAAAAGAACAGGCCTGATAAAATGAATATATTAATTAAATATATTAAGTAAATATATTTTAAAAATGCATATTTGAATTAAATGAAAATATGACATATTATATATAGATGTATGTATATCTATCTATCTATCTATCTATCTATCTATCTATCTATCTATCTATCTAGATATATATACTAATAGGGGATTTACTATATTTTTTCTCTTCTGTTCATTGGGTAGAATGAACCTCTACCACCACTCCTTACTTCTCCCATGGTTACTCACTGATATGATATGATTTTTACAGTTTCTTCTGTCAAGTGTGGAAGGTGATTTCCCTTTCCTTTTAGGATGAAGTGGACTGTTGCTGCCTTGTTCTAGCTGAGCCAATTCATTACAAGTGGCATCAAGAACACTTTCCCCTGTCACTCTTGCAACTCAGCAGCCAACATGAGAGACATACACCTACGGCAGCATGTTGGAAGTTTGGAAGGGAGATGTTGATCTTTAAGAAGAAATCATCCAGCCAAGAACTTCAGATCAAATGTTTTAGAATACAGACCATTTTGATTAGAGCTTGCTAGGGGGTGCTATATGGTTTTGGTTTGAACTTTGGGAAAAGCCAAGCTTGAAAGGACTAGACCACAGAGTTTATAAAATGAAGCCACGGAAGTAGGTAGGAAAGGAAGCAGCGACTACCTAAGAGCTGCCTTCCCTGTCTCCCCCGCTGAAAGCTGTGCATGTCACAGGCAAGTAGGAGGAAGGGAATGAGGCAAGAGTAGGAGTCAGATGAGGTTTACATCTCAAAGAGACTGGGAATCCCCAGTGCTCAGACCCTGGCTCGTGAAGAGACAGACCAGGAGTGGTCATGGGAGGATACCCCAAGGTACGGAGGCAACACCTTACTTCTGAGGGAGCAGCCAGAAATAGTGTGGGCTGTGTAGAAAAGATCACAGGACCAGCTAGCCTGTGGAATGGGTTCAGAGAGATAATCCGAGTGACAGGCTCAGAACAGCTCTGCAGAGAGGGCTCTGCTCAGTACAAGTTAGGAAGGCTGAGAAGTCCCTGGACCAGTTCCCACAGTATTCCCAGCAGATATGGCTTGGAGGAGCTACAGTCATCATGGGAGGCTTCAGCAGAGGGTAGCTCCAATCAGCCAGGCACATACCAGTGGTCAAAAGTAGAGGAGAGCCCAGGCTGTGGGGGTACTGTTGAGGTTGGAGGAGGAACTTTGTGTAGCCTTTACAACACCCACATGCGATGGATGGATGTGGGGGTGGCATTTGGAAGACCCAGCACTTACCAAAGGGAGCCAGGGTCAGCCAGGGAGGTCCCGATTTAACCTATAAATGCCTAAAACACCAGTCTTCATAAATGGGAGAATGGTTCTTGGCTGTAATTTCATTCAGTTATGAATAAAAAAAATGAAATTCGGTCTGTGAGTTGTAGTGTGTGGATACCAAAACTTCCACATTTGCGTGTGAGAGGATCCCTAAAACAGGATTTATTTGGATAACCTAATAAATCCCCTGTAATGGTTAGTCCTAATTGTCAATTTGACAACTGAGGATTGTCTGGATTAGGTTGGCCAGTGAGCATGTCTGTGAGGGATTGTCTTGATAGTCTTAACTGGTGTGGGAAGACCCAGTCTGAAAGTGGGCAGTTCCATTTCCTGGTTTGGGGCCCCTGAACTGTGTAAGAGCAGAGAAATCTAGCTGAGTAACAAGCATGCACACATTCATCTCTCTCAGCTTTTGTCTGTGGATGTGATTAGCTGTTTTAGGTTCCAGTTGCCTTGACTTCCTGTTATGGTGAACTTTAACCTAGAATGGTAAGCTGATTAAAGACTTTCTTTTCTATGTTGCTTTCTATTGGGGAATTTTATTACAGCAATAGAAAGGGAGTTAAAACAGCCATCCAGAGTGGAGAACCAGAGAGCCAGGTAATAGGATTAGACTTTTATGTACTAATGACACGAGATGTCCATGAAAAAAAGGTAAGTGAAAATGTTCAGTGTAATTTATTTTAGGTATAGAAAAAAGAGGCAACTTTTAGTGTATTTTCTATTACTAATCCCCACCTCAAGGCTGGGTAATTTATAAAGAAGAGAAGCTTATTTTCCTAGCAAGTCCAGGGACTTGATAAGTTGTTTTTAAATTTTTTTTTTTCTGTTTCATGTCATGGTACAGGGCACCATCCTGTGATACAAAAGAGTAAGTGCGCTGGTTTGTGCATCTTGTCTTTTTCTAGAGAAACCAGACCTGGGCAGAGGCTGTACCTTGAAGATGTTGTCAATCCTCCCACACTTAACACTATCACATTGATTTAAGGATTAAATTGTGTATATAATATATACACACATATTTACATACACATATACAATACACATACATACATGCACACGTGTGCGCACACACACACATATATACATACATACATACACATATACATATACACACACATATGAGACAGGGTCTCATGTAGTCCAGGATGGACTTGAACACACTAGTTAGCCAAGGATGACCTTGAATTTATGATTCTCTTGACTTTACCTCTTGAGTGCTGAGATTTCAGGTATGAGACACCATACCTGATTTACATAGTGCTAGGGATGGTATCTAGAGTTTCATGCCTGCTCTACCACCAACTGATATGCATCCCCAGCCCCTCAATATGTGAATATTTGAAGGATAAATTCAAACTACAAATAGAAGGAAAGAAGGAAGGGGGATAGGTAGGCAGGCAGGAGCTTTTCTCCACAAAGAAGGGAGA
The DNA here is from genome assembly GCF_978045245.1 of Mus caroli. NCBI lineage: Eukaryota > Metazoa > Chordata > Mammalia > Rodentia > Muridae > Mus > Mus caroli. Next base: position 73,489,309 of record NW_028227268.1, read on the forward strand.
AGCCCTTCTCCCGTGGAACTCTGCCACCCAGCCTCCTGATCCCCTGACCATGTCACTTGCCTGCTCCTGTTAATTCATTATGCACAGTGTGGAGGCATATTTGTTGTAGGGAACCTCAGAGTTGGCTCAGGACTCCTAAGACCAAGTTCTCAGCACAATGAGATGTTTTTGCTCCAGAGGGACAGAAAACAGGGAATAAGAGACAGAAGATATGGGATGCTGGCCAAGGGGCCAAGGAGAGGGGATGGGCATTTATTTGTCCTGGTGGGGACAAAGGACTGCTTCTGGATAGAGAGGAGACCAATGTGGCACATAGGAAAATGGTGGTTTGTGGAGGTAAAGGGGGAAACCGTGGGTTAGAACGTGGTGCTTGATTTTAATTGGGCATGTTAATTAGGTGAGCCAAAGGGGATTTTTCATTGTTGGACTTCAATACTCTGAAAGCCAAATCTTGGTAGTCAGCCTCAAGAGGAACTGGCCAAATACGGGACTAGAACTTGATGGTTAGCTTTAGGAATGTCATCTAACAGTTTTTAGCAAGGCAGAGGGGGAGAAGGGAAAGGCCTGCCACGGCCATGTTTACTGTGCTTGGCCTGGCTAGAGTCCCTTCACCTGTAATAGGGCTGGCATTGAAATTGTCCCACATGAAGACAGTACTCCATCTCTAAATATCTAAAAGGATGTTGGGAAATGGAACTTGATTCCTTCACCAGACTCTGAGAGGCAGGTCTAAGAATGATGTCTCAAACATTTAAAGAGGCTCTATTTTATTTGAAGTAATATATTTCTAAAGAGTACGTATATATCAGAACAGACATCAAGACTAGTCTCTTTAGCTCCTTGGATACTTTCTCTAGCTCCTCCATTGGGGGCCCTGTGATCCATCCAATAGCTGACTGTGAGCATCCACTTATGTGTTTGCTAGGCCCCGGCCTAGTCTCACAAGAGACAGCTATATCAGGGTCCTTTCAGCAAACGCTTGCAATGGTGTCATCCTTTGGAGGCTAATTATGGGATGGATCCCTGGATATGGCAGTCTCTAGATGGTCCATCCTTTTGTCTCAGCTCCAAACTTTGTCTCTGTAACTCCTTCCATGGGTGATTGTTTCCAATTCTTTTTTTTTTTTTTATATTTTTATTACATATTTTCCTCAATTACATTTCCAATACTATCCCAAAAGTCCCCCATAGCGCCCCCCACTTCCCTACCCACCCATTCCCATTCTTTTGGCCCTGGCATTCCCCTATATTGGGGCATATAAAGTTTGCAAGTCCAATGGGCCTCTCTTTCCATTGATGGCCGACTAGGCCATCTTTCGATACATATGCAGCTAGAGACAAGAGCTCCAGGGTTCTGGTTAGTACATCATGTTGTTCCAACAATAGGGTTGCAGATCCCTTTAGCTCCTTGGGTACTTTCCCTAGCTTCTCCATTGGGAGCCCTGTGATACATCCAATAGCTGACTGTGAACATCCACTCCTGTGTTTGCTAGGCCCCGGCATCATCTCACAAGAGACAGCTATATTTGGGTCCTTTCAGCAAAATCTTGCTAGTGTAGATTGTTTCCAATTCTAAGAAGGGGCAAAGTGTCCACACTTTGGTCTTCGTTCTTCTTCAGTTTCATGTGTTTTGTAATGGAGGAGCTAGAGAAAGTATCCAAGGAGCTAAAGAGATCTGCAACCCTGTAGGTGCAACAACATTATGAACTAACCAGTACCCTGGAGCTCTTGACTCTAGCTGCATATGTATCAAAAGATGGCCTAGTCGGCCATCACTGGAAAGAGAGGCCCATTGGACACGCAAACTTTATATGCCCCAGTACAGGGGAACACCAGGGCTAAAAAATGGGAATGGGTGGGTAGGGAAGTGCGGGGGAGGGTATGGGGGACTTTTGGGATAGCATTGGAAATGTAATTGAGGAAAATACAAAAAAAAAAAAAAAAAAAAAAAAGACTAGTCTCTCCTCTCCCTCCCTCTCCTGTCTGTCTGTCTGTCTTCTCCTCCTTTTCCTCTTTCTCCTTTTCTTCCTCTTCCTCCTCCCTCTCCTGTCTGTCTGTCTGTCTGTCTGTTTTTCTTCTTCTCCTTCTCCTCCTCTTTCTACTCCTCCCTCTCACTCTCCTGTCTGTCACTTTTTCTCTTTCTCTCTCCCTCTCCCCCTCCCCCGCCACCTCTCTGTCTCTCTCTTCCACCCCCCTCTGGTTTGTATGTGTACCTGTACTGTATGCAGATAAAGTAGGAAAAACATCTTATATATGTGTGTGTGTGTGTATGTACTCTCTTTTTTTTTCTTTTTGAGACAGTGTCTTGCTCTGTAATCTAGGCTGCCATGAAACCCCCTATATAGTCTAATTTGGTCCCAAACTCACAGAAATCCTCAGCCTTCCAAGTTCTGGGATCACAAACACTTGCTGTTGTGCCTGTCTATGTGTCTGTTCTTGGTGCCCATATATTTATGGCTGTTGGCCTTGCATATCCACGACCTGTGTCTTCTACCTCATAGACTTTCACATATCAACTTTCCTGTATCTCTCAGCCTGGACCCTAGTGAAGAACTATCTCAGGGATGAGAACTTTAAAACAGGGCATTCACTGGCTGAGAATATTCACATTCAAGGCTGAGACGCTGGTATGTAACAGTCTGGCTTGTAAGACACTTATCAATGATGGCAGCAATCTGTTGCCAGCTTACATGGTGCCACCATGTGGCCATATTTTGTTATGGGACACCATGCACCTTAGATGGGTCATCTTTAAAATTACTCCTCCAATTTATTTTCCCAAGAAATTGGAGTGATTCATGCTATATTTCCACACTGCATTTCGTGAGGCTTTAGCAATCGTATTTAGCATTCATCATTTGTCCTGTCGAGACTACGGTGCACTGGGACAATTGAGCTGACTAATCAGCAGTCAAGCTATTCAGACACCTGTGAGATTCAAAGACCAATTCTTCCCTCCTTCTCTCCACCCCTCCCTCCCTTCCTTTCTTCTTTTCTTTCATCTGTGCTTGGATGCCAGTAGGTAGTCACACTAGTCAGATGCTCCCAGCCTCTGGGCTAAGTATCTACAGCATATGTGCTTGCTTCTCAGCTGTCAATCACATTCATCCTGTTATGTTGCAGGCACTCAGGATATAGATATGAGCAAGCAGGAGGTTCTCGGTTTTGTCGAATCAACTGTCCATGTGTGATATGTCCCTCACAGGCTCATAGATTTAACACTTGGGTCCAGTTGGGGACACTGCTTGGAGGATATTTTAGGAGGTAGAGCCTTCCTAGAGGAAGTATGTCCCTGGAGGTGGGTTCTGAGAGCTCATAGCATCTCCCTATTTCTGATTCACCCAGTTTCTTGTTTGTGGTGAGGATGAGATCTCTCAACTTCCTGTCCCTGTTGCTTTCTGCCATGCTTACCACGTGATTATGGAGCTGTGAGTCAAAATAAAGTCTCTCTTCCCTAAGTTGCATTTGGTCGTGGTGCTTTATCACAGCGACAAAATAATACACAAAACCACTACCTTGTGCTCAGAATGTCTATCTCAGATTAAGATTTGAGTATCGAGAAAGTGAAGTGTGCAGAGGCCAGCACAGTCGCCCTTACAGCAGGACTCCAGGAGGACTCCAGGGCTCATGGTTTGGAGGTGTTTATGCCTCCAGTGGTTCCCAGCTGAAAACATCTCTTGAAGGATGGATCATATAACCAGAATAATCACTTATGAATAACATTGCAAGTTGTGTTTTAAAGTTGTCTATGAGCTAAATCTGTCTCTGAGTTCTTTGGCCTAGTCTAAGGTTTAGTCACCTGTCTCTGTGCCAATACAGAGCCACCTTAAAAGCATATGGGTCTGGAACAAATCTTCCATTTGCTCCAGCAAGCTGTAGCTCTTTATTCTTTCTTGAAGTATCTTAGTGACTCCAAATAAATTATGTGCTGGTTTAAATATATGTTTTATTATTCATGGTGGCTGTCATTGGAAGTCAAAGACGGTCACTCACAGATTCAAGGAGGGAACATGTAACTTGGTGGTGGTGGTGGACAGCAGAAATGCATGGAAAATCTCCAGGGTTAATCAGAAGAAGGATACTGTGTGTAAGAACTGTTAGCTCTCTGCCAGATTGCCACTGTCATGGATATGAGTCACATGCAGCCCATCAAGCTGGCTAGGCTGGGCAGGACTGGTTCACACGGTCAGTGCACACAGGTGCATGTGGAATTTATGGATGACATCAGATGCTCTATCATCTCAACATCTAAGGCCCCGTTCGAGAGGGTGATGTGCTCACCCTATTGGAGTCAGAAAGAGAAGCTCAGAGGTTGTGCTCACCTTGCTCCTGGGTCCTGGATATCCACCACTAAGCCCATGGGATGTCCTGCACCAGTTAAATAAAGCATTTGTATTAAAAAAGTGGTTAGTTATTATGATCCTTGTCTCCATGGGGAGGGAAAGATGAGACACAGTAAACGGTCTTGGGATTGGCCAGTTTGAATGATTGTAGGTAGACTCTTGGGGACTAGGCTATCCCCACTTGTCTGATAGCTGGTGTCAAAGTGCTGAAATCAGGGGAATAGTGGTCTAGGGAAGAGGGCCTGATAGGTGAGGGAGGTGGCTGTAGGATCAGTTGGTTTATATTTATGCTTTTATTTCCTCCCCTGGTGCTAAAGGTAGAGTCCACGCATTTTCTCTTGAGTGAGTTGCTTACTCTCTCTAGGCTTGGGCTAGCCCCTGGAGAGCCAGTCTATCTAGGGTTAGCTAAACCTTAAATAGCGAATTAGTTACTGTTCTCTTGCTGTGAGGAGCAAAGAAACTTATAGAAAAACACCTTTGGTTTCAGTGGGTCAGTTTTATTATCATCATGCCAAGGAGTGTGGCAGTATGGGGAGGGGTGCTGGAGAAGTAACTGAGAGTTTATAAGTTTCAGGCAGAGAGAGAGAGAGAGAGACAGAGAGAGAGAGAGAGAGAGAGAGAGGGGTATTTTTCTAAGTTTTGGGTATTTTGTTATTGTATTAGATTTTTGGTTTTTTTTTGAGAAAGCACTTAAAATTGGGTGGGTAAGGAGGAGGAGAGGATCTGGATAAATTTGGGGGAGGGGAAGAATATGATAAAATATATTTAAATTAAAATATTATATATATATATATATATATATATATATATATATATATATATATATAGTTCCAATAGGAAATTTTTTGCTTCCTGTTCCTGTGATCTTATGTTCTTCTTAAAATTGTAGTTCTGGGTAGGGGAGCACTCTTTCCTGGGGATTCAGTAAATATCACTTCGCTGGCTACCAGCTAAGAAAGGAATAACAGTGTTAGGAGGAGCGATTGAACTGAATTACCCAAGGAAAAGTGGGTTGCCTTTCCATAATGGTGATAAAGTTGATGATGTCTGGAATAAAGGAGGAGTCTTTTAGGGAGTGTCTTGGTGTTATAAAGTCCTGTGATTAAGGTCAATGGGACACAACACCAATCTAATCTAGGTATCAACTGGATCATTTGAGGTAGGAAGTTAGACCTTACATCTGGGTCACACCTTATCATGGCGGCCTATATAAAGCTAGTGGAAGAAAAAGGCTTTCACTTTTGTCCACCTGGCCTAATGAGGCCACACACAAGTTCACAGATCTTGCTGCTGAGCCTTCCCTCATGGGCATTAGAGACAACTTCTCTGAGATTTCGACATATACTGAAGACATCCAGCTTCGTGGACTAAACAACTCCGTGGGGAGACAGCCATTGTTGGACTAACTGGACTAGACCACAGCCTGAATTATATCAGTTTTGCTCATTATGATGGAGAAATGATAAAACTGTTAGTAAGGTTTTAGAGCTAATATCCTGACTCAGGGAGTCTCAAGGGATTAGGCTGGGCAGTTTGTTTGTTTATTTATTTATTTATTTATTAATTAATTTTGTGTGCATGTGAGTACACTGTTGCTCTCTTCAGACATACCTGAAGAGGGCATCTGATCCCATCTCTGAGCCATCTCTCCAGTCCTGGGCAGTCCATTTAAATGTGTTAGGGAGGCAAGAGACAATGAAAAGCAGAGAATGATTTAATCCATGTGGCACACTAGGAAAAATAGACTCTGGGCAGTGACAGGAGTTTCAGGTTTAAACAGAGGAAGAGTTGAAGCAGTGAGTGAGGTATGCCCTGGTCAGAGCGCTCGCTGTCTGGCTCTTCATGATCTCAGGTCTCTTTCTGCAAGGCGTTCTGAAGAATCCAAAAGAAGTAGCTTGTTATGAGATGACTGCTTCTGCCTGATGTTGATCTCATGATAGGGTGATTGTCTGCCATCTGTTAGATGATAGTGTGTCTTACTTTTCAGTATTATCTGTATGGGCCATATAGATTAAATAGCATCTTTAAGCATCAAGTGTACAAAATAGGGTGATTCAGTGTGTGTGTGTGTGTGTGTGTGTGTGTGTGTGTGTGTGCACCATTCTTGGAATCCAAGGGGAATGAAGGTTTAGGACAGTGACTTTTGGGTGTCTGGAGCAGGACATTGTAAAAGCAGGTAGGAAGATAACTTAGTTCCTATCTTTTTGGGGTAGGAAGATAATTTGATTCTTATCTTTTTTTTGCCTCCAGCCATGAAGAGAGATGAGGTTGGTCAGCCATTTTCGACCTTGGCCCTTCAGAAAGACATTCCTGGAGATATGAACGAGCTTATGTGTAGAGTTAGTGGGTGACTGAGCCAAAGTAAATGGGGTATGCAAACTACAGGTAGATGTCAGGCCTTCCTTCCTTCATCCTGCCTTCATTCATCCTGCCTTGGTTACCTTCTAGGTCCAAATGAAGAATAATGCCTTTAAAAAGGACTTTTAGCCAGGCAGTGGTGGCACGTGCCTGTGATCTTAGCACTTGGAAGGTAGAGGCAGGCAGATCTCTGAGTACAAGGGCAGCCTGGTCTACAGAGTAAGTTCCAGGACAGCCAGGGCAAACAGACAGAGAAACCCCGTCTTGAGAAACAAACAAAAAGTATTTTTGTTTAGTCATATTGGTGGTGCACACCTTTAATCTCAGCACTGAGGAGGCAGAGGCAGGTGAATCCCTGGGAGTGGGAGGCCAGACTGGTTTTATATATAGATAGTGCATTTCAGGACAGACAGAGCTACATAAGAGAAAGAAACTGTTTCCTTTTTAAAAAGAAAAAATACTGGTTCTAAGTGATTGTTATCAAGTCATTGTTAATAAAAGTTAAGATACTAACTTTTAAAGTTATCTATGGTAAAGGTCTATGTGATGTATCGTAAATATTGTCAAATGTTGTAGGTGGCTGTACCAGCTGCTGTGATCAGCATATACGATGATCTCTGCCCCCCCCCCCCCATTCCTCTATGTCATATTTCAATCCTCCCTCCAGCTCTAACTCCTGGGAACCACTGATTTATTCTCCATCCCTGAGAACTCATCTTTCCAAAAATGCCATATATATGGCGTCATGAGGGAAGCACATACCTTTGTGGATGTGGTTCATTGACCTAGCACAATGCTTTTTTTTTTTAAAGATTCATCTAAGCTAGGGTATTTGTCAATAACCAAATATTTTTTAAAAATTAAAAGAATTATTTTATTTTTTATTTACTTATTCATTTTACATCCTGATCACTGCCCCCTCCCAGCCATCCCCTCCCACAATTCTCCCCCACCCTCCGGCACATCAATTTTCTATGACTCCCTCTAAGGCCAGACAAGGCAGCCCAGCTAGAAGACCATATCCCACAAACAGGCAACAGCTTTTGGGATAGTCCCCGCTCCAGTTCTTTGGGACCCACATGAAGACCAAGCTGCATATCTGCTACACATGGGCGGGGGTTGTGGGGAGGCCTAGGTCTAGATCATGTATGTTCTTTGGAACAACCAGATTTTGATGTAGAAGTTGTTTAGCCTTGAACTTTTAAAATGATAGAACTCTTTTTGAACATTTCATGAAGTACAATCTTCTGGCTGTTGATTAACGGGAGAGTGTGGCAGTGTCCACTTAGACTCCTGTATCCGCCCACTTCTACTAGATACCTAGAGCTCGCTCCAGCCTTGCTATCTCACTCCAGGTCTGGATGGCGCAGGTGAGCTCTGCTTCTGAGCAGGCGTTCCACTATTTCGGAGAAAGTATGCTGCGGCCTCCAGGGCATGTTGCTGAGCTCAGAGTCCCTTAGCCCCATAGTTCTTTAGCTAGGGGACCTCAGTGTTGAACGGCTCCAACAGTGGGGCGGGGCTGTCTCCTGGCTTTTAGACAAGAGAGCTGTTCATCCTAGAAGGTCCTGGTGTGTGCCCTTCCCCCGCGTGGTTGTTGCTCTCGTGCCCATTCTTCGCTCATACCTTCCACTGCCCGTCATAGGCGATACACCTCACAGAGCGAGCCTTATTGTGTGGGTTTCTTCAAGGCTAGGGAAAGCATCTCTGAGCCATTGACTATTTGAAGTCTCCAGTAGTGCAGAGCTGTCCGGATGGGTGGATACCTGAGCCGGGCTCGCCCTCTGCCTCGCCCTCTGCCTCGCCCTCTGCCTCGCCCTCTGCCTCGCCCTCCTCCTCACCCTCTGCTTCGCACTCAACCTCACCCTCCGCCTCGCCCTCCGCCTCGCCCTCCTCCGCCTCGCCCTCCGCCTCGCCCTCCGCTCCCAACTGTGTCCACTAGGAACTTGCAGAAGAGGCCCTCACCACCGGTCCACTGTGTTTCCCGGTCTCTCCGGGTTAATTCAACAAATGGGTGTCTGAACTCGGCTGATAGTCGGCCTTTTGAAGATGATGCAGCTTTAGCCCATCCTCAGCACCCTGAGCGCGTTGTGGTCGTTCACACGCAGCAATATCCTGTGGAGGAGTTTTCCTCTACATTTTTAGGTAGCCAGCACGAGTCAGTGCTGTCTAGGCCCAGGATGTCCCGAAGCTCGGTGATCCTGAATATGTTCTCTAGTATGGCCAGAGCCACACTCCGTTTTGTTCTGGGACAGCTGGTCCCGATTATATGGTCTTTTCTTACTGGCCAAATCGTGAGTCAATCTAGGAAGGAGACACAGATTAGTGCTCTCCAGGAGAGCAGTCAAGTTCAAATCAAGGAAAAGAAAGATCTCCCTACCGTGGGAGAAGGTGGAGAAGAATTTGCCAATCAGGAGGAAGGCTCCCCGGTCACAGAGAAGCCTTATGATCAGGGAAAGGACTCTGATCTCAGTGTGAGTGCCTCCTCGGCTTTTACACGTTTGTTTATCAATGGTGTGCTCTCTTCGTTTATACCCAAGCCAGGTCCTCTGGGTAAACTTATCCTTTTCAAGAACTCAGCAAAGAGCTGGATTAAGGAAAACCAGATTGCCTTCAAGAGCTCATACAAACGAAATGCCATTGCCAGCTCTTACAGTTCCTCTCTAGCACAGTGGCCACCAGAGAAAATTTGTGTGGATGCACCCGGAAGGGCTGCACCTGGTGCTCCTTCAGGAGCCCAAGGTGTTTTCAAAGACTCTGCTGCAGGTGCTACACGAGGTGCTGTCTCAGGTGCTGCTCCAGGTGCTGCCACAGGTGATGCTGCATGTGCAGCCCCAGGTGATGCTTCAGGGGCTGCCATGGGGGATGTGGGGTGTGCTACCACAGGTGCTGCCTCAAGAGCTGCTTCTAGTATTGCTGCAGGTGTTGCCCCAGGTGCTGCTGCTCCTGATACCGGAGGTGCTGTCCCAGGAACTGCTCCAGGCACTGCTGCAGGTGTTGCTCCAGCCGCTGCTTCTGGTGCTGCTGCACGTGCTGCCACAGGTGACGCTTCAGGGGCTGCCACAAGGGGTGAAGACCCAGGAGCTGCTTCTAGTAATGCTGCTGGTGTCCCAGGTGCTGCTGCGAGTGATACCCGAGGTGCTGTCCCACGTGCTGCTCCAGGCACTGCTGCAGATGCTGCCACAGGTGATACTTCAGGGGCTGCCACAGTGGGTGCTGCCCCAGGAGCTGCTTCTAGTAATGCTGCAGGTGTTGCTCCAGGTGCTGCTGCACGTGATACCGGAGGTGCTGTTCCCAATGCTGCTTCAGGCACTGCTGCAGGCATTACTCAAGGTGCTGCTTTTGGTGTTGCTGCACTTGCCCTCCCAGGTGTTGCCCCAGGCGCTGCTGCATCTGTTACATTAGGTGCTGCTACAAGTGCTGCTCCAGGTGCTGTTACCTCAGGGGCTGCTGCGTGGGCTGACCCAGGTGATGCTTCAGGACCTGCTGCAGGTACAGATGCACACGCTCCTCGAGCTGTTTTAAGAGGCACTGCAGCACATGTTACCCGAGGTTCTTTGAGAACTGCTGCTGCATGTGCTTTGAAAGAAATGGCTGCACATGCCACCCAAGATCCTCTGAGAGCCACTATTGCACATGCTACCCAAGGTGCTTCAAGAGGTGCTGCTGCACGTGCCATCCGAAGGGTTTTAAGTGGTGCTGCAGCACCTGCTACCCAAGGTGCTTCCAGGGGTGCTGCTGCACCGGCTATGGAAGGTGCTCTGAAAGGTGTTGGTGCATGTGCTATTCGAGATGCTGCCAAAGGTGCTCCTGCATATGCTGTGCCACAACCAGGTTGGGCTTTATCCCAGTTGCAGGTGCTTCCCAAGAAACGCAAGCAAAAAAGCTATAAACTTAGATCTTCAGGTAGTCCAGAAAGAAAGAAAAAGAGACCCAGTGAAGCAGAGCACAAATGGGTGTCATACAGTGTCACAAATGCTCCTCAAGTTCAGCAAGGAGACCCATGGAATGGCTTCCCCAAACCTGATATTCCAAGGCCTCTGAAATGTAAGATCCCTCTGTTGCTACCACCCCATAGTCGAGGTGTTCTGCCCCAACCCCCAAAACAATGGTTTCATATCACTGTACACAACTGTGGCCTAGAGAAGGAAACTGGACCTTGAAGGGTAAGTGGAAGGCTGTGTAGACAGCAATACCACACAGCTTTCCTGTTTTCTGCTGTGTCTGCTGCAGGAACCTTCTTCAGCACCTTTCCCTTCGTCCCATCACTCATTCAGAGGGAAGAGAGAAGTAGGAAGATTAAGATCCCTAAGCCTGGTTCTCATAATATGCTCCATTGGCTGCCTCTGGGGGCCATTTTTCTTGGTTCCCCCTAAATCTCACTTTGCTTTGTCCGAATATAAAGAAACAGATTTATGTCCCCCAAGTACCTGCCTGCTTGGTCTTTGCAAGTAATTTACTCTAGCTTTGCTCTTTGGTCAACCCAAGAAACTCATGTGGCCTATGGAAAATGTGGTAGATCCACTAAGCTTGATAACTCTACCCAGAGAGACAGTATTCTAATCTCACCCACTTCATGCTACAGTAAGGCAAAGTTGAGTGATTGGTGTATGTTGGTCTAACCCCGTGGATCCTGGAACATAAAGGGGAGCTTCAGGTTGATTTTCCTCTAGGTGTCAATCAGGGTGGCTACTGCTGATGGAGATGCTACTTCTGCCTCATCCGGTGCTTATTTGGGCAAAATAAATGCACACACACACACACACACAAACACATACACACACAACTGCTTGATGTAAAAAAAATGAGTTATCTGTCCCCATGAAACAGACATACACAAACCAAGATGGTCTAGATCAGTGGTTCTCAACTTTCCTAATGCCACCACCTTTTAGCACAGTTCTCCTTGTGTTCTTTCAATGCTACTTTGTAACTATAGTTTTGCTACTGTTATGAATTGTAATGTAAATATCTGATACTTTCAATGGTCTTAGGTGACACCTGTGAAAGGGTCATTTGGTCCCCAAAGGGTTCGTGACCCACAGATTGAGGACTGCTAGTCTAGATTAATCTTCATATGGCCTCTATGATATCAAACACTTTGTAGTTATTAACCTCCCTTTATTTCTCTTCACATACTCTTATTTGTGTCTTTTACAGGTACCAAGACCTGGGGTCATTAAATGACCTGTGCATAGCCACATGTCACTGAGCACTTAACACTGGTCTTCAATTCTGAGCATCCAGTTTTTGTACTCTATAAATTTAGTATAATATCACATTCTATGTTAGAGTCATTTTGATACTTAAATAAAATTGTTACCCAGCATGCTTGTTGCAGTTTCTGATTTATAATAGTGTGAGATACATATAATCTCTTAATATTATGTCCCTTTTGTTGGTCACAGCTGTGACAACCCCCACCCCCACCCCAGAAGCCTAAGAAGTCTTCCCAACATCCCATATCTATCCTGAGGATGGTCATTTGTTGCTGAGGAATCTGACTCAGGATATTCTTTGACCCTTTAGTCCTTGGGACACTGCAGTGGTACCCATTTCTATTTAGAGCCTTGGTGAAAGTTACCCTCTCTTCCTTGGAACCAACCTGTCTCATTTCTACTTCTTCTGCTGTGATAAAATACTCTGACAAAAAACAAGTTAAGGAAGTCAGGGTTTATTTGTGATACAAGTCCAGGTTATAGTCCACCACTGCAGGAAAATCAAAGTAGGAACTTGAAGCAGATGGTCACTTTTCCAGTTTAGAGCAGAGAGAATAAGTGCCTACGTGCTTGCTTGTGTTCAGCTCCGTGCCTACCCTTAGAAAGCACAAGACCCAAACCCAGGGAGTGAGTGGCGCCACCTGTAGTGGACAAGTCCTCCCATCTTAAAGCAATCAAGATAATTCCCCACAGACATGCCTAAAGTCAACCAGGTCCAGACAAACTGAGAGCCTCTTCCCAGATGATACTGGCTCTGTTAAGTTGACAAGTAAAACTAAGCACCGTACACTCTTGTCTCTAGCCACCAAAGCAACAATCTCTGTGTCCAGAGCAAGATGATTTTCCTTTGAGTGGCATCATGGTCTCTCATCTCTGATTCCTATGTATTCAGGTCGGCAATTCCAGATGAATTACAAATTCATTATCCCCTAGTGCATTTTTCCATATTGCTTTTTTTTTTAACATCTTTTGCTTTTTACACTTCTTTGATTTGTTTGTTTTTGTTCGTTTGAAACAGGATTTCTCTGTGTAGCCCTGGCAATCCTGGAACTCACTCTGTAGACCATTCTGGCTTCGAACTCAGAGATCCACCTACTTATCTCTCAGAGTGCTAGGATAAAAGGCATGTACCGCCAGGCATTCTGTGATTTTTAAATGTGAAATATTTATATGGTTGATAAATAGAGATTTTATGTCTCAGTTTAGAATTCTTCTCAACCCCCAGATATCAACTTAAATAACAGACTTCCCAAGGATTAGTAAATTTACCCAGGAATGGACATTGCAGAAGGAACGTGTGTATCATGGTAATCTTTGCATATCTTCAAGGAGGTGAAGACAAAGAGGATTGTATAATTTTTATTTATTTATTTATTTATTTATTTATTTATTTATTTATTTGAGAAAGGGTTTCTCTGTGTGGTCCTGACTGTTCTGGAACTCAATCTGTAGACCAGGCTGGCCTTGAACCCAGAGATCAGCCTGTCTCTGCCTCCTGAGTGCTGAGATTAAAGGTGTGCACCACCATGCCTGGCCTGTAATTTATTTTAAAACAATACCTTTTGGCTACAAGTATCAATAACAACAGTGGCCCCAACTGGCCCAAGGTTAAACTAAACAGACAAGGTTTGGTGTGGACCATATATCGTTGTAGAATTATTTCCTCTGTAAGGTTTCTTGGCTCCACACAAGGTTATGGTTTGGCAGGTGTTTTTTATTAGGCACATATATGTGGAGAGCCATGCCTTGAGCAATCGCCATTATAAGATGGCGCTGGCCTCCTCTGTGCCTAACTAGTAAACAAGCCTTGTACGCAGGTGCAAGAGTGAACTCACGCCTAGTCACTGCCCATCTCAGAGCGTAGTAATGGGGTGATGGGCGAGCAATAAGTCAGGAGCTGACACGCCACATCAGGTGCTGAAACGCCATGGCTGAGGGCTATATAAGCAATGCCATTTTCCGGGGTCTGGGTCTTCCCTCTTGAAGAAGCAATAAAGCTTTTGCTGCAGAAGATTCCGGTTGTCCGAGTGTGTTCTTGCCGGTGAGAACGATAGCTCGGGACACATATACATGAGATCCCTTTCTTGATAACTTAAATGTATTTCTTTGAGTATAGGACAACTCCATTTGATCCAGACAATGTTCACATAGGTCACCCACATAAGCAAAATCATGGCTAATATTGGTAATATGCTACAAAACTGGGGAGATGGGGAAATAACTGATACTGTTAGTACATAGTTTCAGGTTGTCTAGATGGGGCCAATGAAGTGACAAGGATCCTACTTAATGAAAGAGAGAAGCAACAATGTCAAGGTCAGAGTTGGAGAGTTGTAGTGATGGAAGCAATACATAATGGCTGTGAAGTTGCCGAGAGCCAAGAGTCAACTAATGAGGTCTCTAGAAGCTGGAGAAGACACCCTCAGCAGAAGCATAGCTCTTCTGAACCTTGATTTGTAGACGTTCAGGCAATGAAGCACTACTCGTTGGTAACTTTGCCTTCACTCAATGAAATAAACTATGTGCTGGCTAGTCTCTTGACTTGACACACAAACTAGAATCATGCTAAAGGAGGGAACCTCAGTTGAGAAAATGCTTCCATAAGATCTGGCTATGATTGAAGAAGATAGGAGGAGGCCACCCTGGCTCTTTTATAGCTACCTTTGAAAGAAAGAACCTCATTCCCCCAGAAGCACACACCTATGATCTAACAGTCTCCTACTACATAAGGCCTTAATACCTCACTATTAGCACAGCGTGTAACTAACTTCTAACAAATGTAGACTTGGAGGACACACTCAGCCAAACTGTAGCAATGGTGAACACCTGGATGGGAGAGCTTGCCACACAGTTGGAGAGTCTCACTGTTAACAGCTCTGGCTGGCCTGGAACTTGCTATATAGATCAGGCTGGCCTTTTATTATAGTTCTTATTGCTAAAACAATTTGTTGTTGTCCTAAATGCCCTTCCTCTTCCCTAGCCCCCAAATTAAGTTCTTTCTCAAAAAACAAAAAAACAACACCCCCAAAACCAAGAAAACAATAAGACCATGCCCCCCCCCAAAAAAAACCCAAAACAAACTGCAATCACCAAATTCTAACAAATGAAAGCACACACTCCAACCTGTTGAGACCATCATGTGTTGGTTGACTACTCGTGAACATGAGGCCTGTCCTGGAGTGGTTGATATACACAGTTGCTGGGACTAAAGGTATGGTCCACCAGGCCTGACAAGGCTGGTCTTGATCTCACAGATAGCTGCCTGTTTAGCCTCCAGAGTGCTGAGATTGAAGGCATGTATCATCACTTCCTGTTCCAATTAAAGGGGAAAACAAAAACCAAAGCAAATGAAAACAAACAGGTGATGGTGGTGTGTGCCTTTAGTTCCAGCAGAGAGGTAGAGGCTGGCAGATCAGTTCCAGGCTAATCTGGTCTAATGAGCGAGTCCCAGGATAGCCAGGGCTACACAGAGAAACTGTCTTGAAAGACCAACCAACCAACCAACCAAAAAACACAATAAATATCCCCGCCCCCCTCTGTTGTCACAACACATATCTACTCCTTCCCACATCTACTGTTAAGATCATTGTCGAAGCCACTGAACTGTGACCACAAAGAGCGCTGCACTCTGGGGTCACCATCCTATGGTTGCACCTCTCCAGGCTGCTGCTCCAATTTCTTGAATCCAACTGCTGCGTTCCACACAGGTTTGACAGATTCACTAAGCATTTTCCAGAGGTGGGAATTTAGGGTTAGCAGTCACTTTTCTTGCCTGCAGCTTGATTTTAAATTCTGAGCAGAACCTATATGGCCATGCACAGTCTGTTTAAGGGGTTGGTAGGAGTCTTCCTACCGGGACAGGTGGGATCAGCATCTCTAAGTGTTTTAGATGATTTTCTGGGCAGGACCCTTGGCCTCACCTGTGAAGAAGAAAGGACCCCTAGGGATGCAGCCTGGGCCTTTAGTGGATATGGTCTGTGCCAGGTAGGCTCTATCAGAAGGGACAGAAGAAGCCAGTCTCCTCCCCTAGGGTTTCAAATAAGAGCAACAAGAAGCTGGCCAGCCATCTCTGGCCCTTGCTTCCACTCAGATGTTCCCTGGTTGCTCCTGTTCCTGTGTCCTGAGCCAGGAGGGAAGCTTCTGGGGTTGAGTGCTACCATGGACAGATCTCTGTTGTGGTGCACCCTGCACTTTTAGCTCCAGGCTGACTGAGCTCTAGATTTGTGTAGAGCCTGAAGCATCCCAGCTGATAGCTATCCAGATCTGCCTGCGGCCTCTTCTGCCATTTTCCTCCATCTTCCCACTGTCTCCAGGTCCCTTCCACCTCTAATTTCCCACTGGGCCTCAGTCCTCTCGAGGGGACAGATGGATGAGTCTTATAGGCTCCCAGCACAGCGATCCCCTGAGCAGGAAAGCTGACAAGGTAAAGCTAAATCCTGACACTTAAACAAACAAACAAACAAACAAACAAAAACAAAGTGTGGATGCTCATACGTTTTTATTAATGAAAGAACAGAGAAAGTTAACTTGTTTGGTTACAAAGATTACTATCCCGAGCTTTTATTCCCGCCAGCAGAAACACACTCAGGACAACCGGAATCTTCTGCGGCAAAGCTTTATTGCTTACTTCTCAGGAAGACCCCGAACCCGGAAAATGGCGCTGCTTAGATAGCCTGCAGCGTGACGTTTCAGCACCTGATGTGGCGTGACAGCTCCTGACTCGTTGCTCGCCCATCACCCCCTTACTTACCCCTGAGAATGTGCAGTGACTAGGAGTGAGTTCACTCTCGCACCTGCGTACAAGGCTTGTTTACTAGTTAGGCACAGCGGAGGCCAGCGCCATCTTATAAATGGCACGCACGGCTCTCCACAGCAATTGCTCGTGTCACGGCTCTCCACATCTCCCCTTTTTATTTTATTAAATTGAGGCTGGACTAGGTCTGTGTAATTATGCCCATCCGCTGTAGCTCCTGTCTTAGGTCATTCCTCCAATGTCACAGTCTTTCCTGTCATAGGGTAACCCTATCGCCACCGGGCCCGTGTCTTAGGTTGATCTGTGCATGAGGAAAGTTGCTGTCCCTGGATACCGCAGTGCTATGTGACAGTAACTACTAAATGACCTAGGGCGAACTCTACAAAAGAGGCCAGCCACCAATGTCAACTAATTTTTGAGCATAGATAGCCAGATTTCGGGGGAGGCCCCTTGCTCAATGGCAGCAAGTGCTTGAGCTATCACAACCTTGTCATTTGTTTGTTGGGTTCTGAGCTTGCAAACCAACCAGAGCATGAACACAAGTCCACAGCAGGTGGCAACACCAAATAAATCCACCCCCACCCATTCCTTAAAATAAGAAAATGTAGATGAAATCCAGGAGGAGAGGCCCTCTGTCAATGACAGGTTCACTCGTGTTGAGTTGATCTTTAAAACTGCCACCCTCAGGGCCTCAAAAGTCTCATCAAATCCCTCGGACCAACTTCCTGAAAGATACAAGGAAAGCTGTCTAGACAGATTAGCTGCATAAGTAAAATTTTCATATTGGACACTGGTAATACACAGAGCTTCCAGTTTTCTTTCACAACCCAACTGGGCCATCTGGTATAGAATGCCTATCTGTTCCTCTGCCAGGTCAAGGCGCTGATTCAAAATCATCAGCCCTCCCTTTAACTTGGTACTAGCAGAATTTTGGACAGTGATGGCATCAGCCAGATCTGCTGAAATCTGATTTAATTTTGTGCCTGATTGAACCGTACTAGCCATAGCGTACACTGCAGCTGTAGCAGCAGCTGCACTGGCTGAAATTGCTATGATTACGGCAGCAGTAATGCCAAAATCTCTTTTTTGTCGAAACAAGGATAAGGTGGAGGGTGTTTCCACCAGAACAGGGATCCAACGTGGGATCCGTGCCACCATGGCACGGGTGTTCTTTGTTACATCCCAACATTGAGAAATCCAACAAGAATCATTGGAACAGACTTCAAATGAATCATTTGAAAGAATAAACAAGTAAGGGGGGTAAACACAGACTGGGGTAGATGGATAATTAATCTGGTTTACCAAAGTTTTATTGAACCCAGTGATCTCTACACTGGTATTAGTATATCCATAAGAGTCCTGGGAGGCAGCATGTATTCCCCAATACTGAGCAAATCTTGAGATGCCAGTAAAAGAAGCCTTTCCAACTGCTCCTCCCTGGATAAAGATCAAAGGATTGAGTTCTGTACAACTGCCATTGACTCCACAAAGCACCCACTTGTGAAAGGGATGCATTCTAAAGTCCTGTAATAAAAGTCCCTTTTTCATAACAAATTCCTTCTCTGGGTCATCTATCATGTTGGGAGAAAAGGAAAAGGTTTTACTCTGATCTGCCCAACGAGTGATGGAGGATTGACAATCAGACCAAGGCAGTATCAGCCCTTCATCTTCCAAGCTACAATGAGGGGCTATTTTTGGTTGGTGGGGACGTTCTTTGTCTGAAAAGTTAGGTGGTAGAAATGTACCATTAACCCAAATTGCCTCCTGCCAGAAGGTCTGATTTGTAAAGGTTATATCTGCATTGGAAGTATCTTGGGTTGTGCTCACCCAACCTCTTCGGTGCTCATTAAACTTCCCCAAAGCTTGGGCTGTGAGGTTGATACATTTTCCTGGTCCATTAATTTGAAAACATAAAGAACCCTGTTCTAATAAAGAGCGATTTTCTCCTAATGGTGCTCGGGTGGGATCATAGGGTAGATATGGTAAATCTAATGTTTTATTAGTAGTAAAGAATTTTGGAAAAACTATAGCATCATGGTGAACTGGCATTGGTTTAGGGAAAGTCAAGAGAATGGCCCATCTCTGTTCGCCCCTCATACTAGGAACCTGAGACAAGTTCAGCATTGTCAGGATCAGGAGAAGTCCTCGGGAGGTCGGCATCTTCCACACCATCCTTGATTACTATCTTGCGGGTGAGTCGTTCTGGCAGCCAAAATGGGTTGTCTTCACTCTGTGGAAAAACACAAACAGCTCCCCTGGATCTTATCAAAATAGGATCTGGGCCTTTCCACAGACCAGTTAAGACATCCTTCCATTTGACCATTTCTTTTGGTCTATCAGGGTCTGAGCTATGTCAATCAGCTGCAGAGCGACCTTGCTCATCAAGATTCAAAAAATTAAGTGTAAAGAGTGCCATAGATACAGCTACTCTTGGCACTGAGGGCAGAGTCCCATCAACTCCCCCTTTTTGTTTTATAAGATAAGACTTGAATGTACGATTGGCACGTTCCACAATGCCTTGTCCTTGAGGATTATAAGGAAGGCCAGTCAAGTGAGTGACATCCATTTGATGACAAAATTGCTGAAATTTAGTAGAGGTATATGCTGGCCCATTATCAGTTTTAAGAATTGTAGGCTTGCCCCAAGCACTCCACGCTTCTAAACAGTGCTGTATAACATGAGAGGCTTTCTCACCTGTTAATGGTGTAGCAAACATAACACTAAAGCAGGTGTCAATGGAAACATGTAAATATTGATTTCTTCCAAAGGAGGAAATATGAGTGACATCCATTTGCCAGACCTGTAATGGCCTGATGCCTCGGGGGTTTACCCCTACATGAGGAGTAGGCAGAAATTGACAACAGTTTTGACATTGGGTGACAATGTCACGAGCTTCCTTCCTAGTTAAAGTGAAATGGCGGCATAATGTTTCAGCCGTCATGTGGAAGCGTTTATGAAACTCCCTTGCAGCCTCTGCCTGCGAGGACAGAGCAGCAGCCACGATTCTAGTGGCTTTGTCTGACAAGTCATTTCCATGAGACATGGGGCCAGGAAGGCCAGAATGAGCCCTGACATGAGTAATATACACAAGATGTCTTCTATGTAACAGGGCTGACTGAATTTGCTGAAAAATGTGAGCAAGCTTGCTAGAGGGTCTAATTAAGCCAGCAACTTCAAGCATATTAACTGCATTGACCACATATAAGGAATCAGATACAATATTGAGTGGTCCCGGAAAAGTTTCAAGGACTTCTAGAACTACCAAACACTCTACAACCTGGGGTGATGTCTCATTATATTGTTTAGATGTTACTTGGCCATTTACTACATATGCACCTATACCAGATTTGGATCCATCTGTATACACTACTACCCCATCCAGAAGTGGGTGTTTGGCTGTTATTACTGGAAACACTACAGCTTGGCTTAAGGCAAATTGTAAAATTGGATGTTTTGGATAATGATTATCAATTTGTCCTGAATAAGAGGCAACCAAGACTGCCCAATCGTTAGTTGTTGCTGCCAGGGTTTGAACTTGCGCAGAAGTATAAGGCACAATTAGCATATGAGGTTCTTTCCCAAAATGAGTAATAGCTGCTTTTATCCCCCTAAGTGCAAGTTGAGCAACTGCATTAGGATACCACTCAATGATTTTTGCAGGGGAAGCATTAGGATGGACCCACAATAAGGGTCCATTTTGCCATAAGACTGCTGTTGGTAACTGTGCAGTTTTTAATATGCACAATTCAAATGACTTTGACTCGTCAATGCGTTGTAATTGAGCATCTTGTAAGGCCTTTTCTATAGTTTGTAATCTGGCTGGTATCTTTCTCCCTCATAGCCCGCCGCTTCTTCCTCTAAGTCTGTTTCCTCAGAGGAGCTAAGTTCCTTATCCGATTCTGAGCTACTGACAGCTAGTGCCTTGAACTCATCTAATGGCGGGTAGAGGCTCCTTTCCTTATGTGCCTTTCCAGCTCGATCTCTCTTCTTCTCTCCCTTTCCATCCCTTTTTTAAATCTCTCCCAAGGCATTCTTTCCTTTATATCTCTTTTCCTTGGGCTCAAGGCCCGTGGAAAGGCCTATTTTCTTCAGTGCACTTTGTTTCCTCTCTACTTTTACTCTCTCTCCCCACTCTGTCTCTGGTAGACTGTCTTGAATTTCATCCAAAATCTTCTGCCCTGCCTCTACCATTTGCTGACAATCCTCGTCTGTTAAGCACGATCTCACCAATTTCCACAACGGCATGATCCCTGCTTTAAGTTTGCCGTTCTGCTGTTCCCTAACTAGATCTCCTTTCAGTTTGTCCCAAGAGGCGACAGTTAGTGACTCTGAGCAAGCATACCATGGTGCCACACAGTCTACCTCCCTGACAAATCCCTCTATAGTCTTTGTGGCGATTTTTAGGCCACACTGCTTCAGGACCGACCGTAATGCCACTACTACAGAGTGACAAATTCCCATACTGCCGCTGTCCAGTCCTGACTGTGACTGAAACTGGTCGCTGTCCAGGAGCTGTCCAGGCCTGACTGTAACTGGGAACCAGTCAGCAGTTCCAGCGGTGGACCCGAAAGGGAAAGTGCAATCACTGTGCAAACAATCAAAAGGGCATCTAACTCTGGAGAAATTTCAAGACTGCATGTACCTTACAGAGCTGTAATGTCCCGCAGTTCTGCTTCTGCCCTGCAAACGGAGGATCTCCCTTGCGCCGGTGTGATGGTATAAAGTATCCCGAGCTTTTGTTCCCACTGGCAGAAACACACTCAGGACAACTGGAATCTTCTGCGGCAAAGCTTTATTGCTTACTTCTCAGGAAGACCCCGAACCCGGAAAATGGCGCTGCTTAGATAGCCTGCAGCGTGAC
Source organism: Mus caroli (assembly GCF_978045245.1). Lineage (NCBI taxonomy): Eukaryota > Metazoa > Chordata > Mammalia > Rodentia > Muridae > Mus > Mus caroli. The sequence goes on from NW_028227268.1 coordinate 73,510,840, forward strand.
GTTTCAGCACCTGATGTGGCGTGACAGCTCCTGATTCGTTGCTCGCCCATCACCCCATTACTACGCCCTGAGAATGTGCAGTGACTAGGAGTGAGTTCACTCTCGCACCTGCGTACAAGGCTTGTTTACTAGTTAGGCACAGCGGAGGCCAGCGCCATCTTATAATGGCGATTGCTCGTGGCACGCACGGTTCTCCACAGATTACCTCTAAGCAATCTCCACCCACCCCTCTCCTTTTGAGACAGGGTCTCTCTACTTATCTCTGGCAGTTGTGGATCTCACTATATAGACCAGGCTGGCCTCCATCTCATAGGGATCCATCAGTCCCTGTTTCCCAAGTGTTAGGATTAAAGGTATGGGCCACCAAAGCCACCTGTAACCAGTCTCTTGATTCACACTGAGTCTTAACTTTGGCCTAGAAACACTTAAAATATGGCTTCCAACCTTTGGAAGCCACATTTCTAAGATGACCTGGTTCGTCTTACTGCCTTCCAGAACACTCTAGCTGTTCCAAAAGAGTTTACCGTTGTTGCAGCCAATACTTAAGGATGACCCTTTGCCTCCCAGTCCTGTGAGCACAGAAATACAACTTTGGCTTTTGCCATCCAGGTAGTCTGATGCAATTTGAAGTAACTCTGTATTTTCACTTCCCTGATTCTAATGGAGGTTCCTCAAGGTCCTTATGTTCAATCGTCATTCTCTCCTTGAAACTTGAAACCCTTCCTTTTACTGTGGTAGAAATCAAAGTTTACTTCAGCAGCCCTATTCCTTAAGTGGAGCAGGGCCTTTGTTAGGACCACATACCTAGTAAGTGGCAGAATCAGGATTCCAGCTTACATCTGTCCTACCAACTCCATTCATCTTTTTCATCTAACTGGATCCTGTAAACTAAGCCTTTAAGTCCAACCACAGGCAGTGACCATTTGCTTAACGCAATAGTGACAAGCTAGCAAGCAAACAAAACCACATTTACTGTTACTTCTTTTATATATTATATATATATATATTTTATAATATTATTTTCCTACCCTACTTTGTCTAGACTTTGTTTGCCCACCCTTCATGTTCTCCATTGGGGTACTTAAAAATTAATATACTTTGTTATGATATTATTTTGTTATTAGAAGTTTAGATAATGGGAAAGCTGAATCTACTAACCCTCCCTCTCTTAAAGTTCTTTGTACTCCTCCTTCTTTTCCTCCTCCTCCTCCTCTTCTTCCTCTTCCTCCTCCTCATCCTTCTTTTTATCACCATAATCATTATCACTAGTGGTGCTGAGACTTGAACCCAGGACTTTGCACATGCTAAGTTTACCTAGTACTTCCCAGTGAGCTATTATCCTGTTCAGATCCTATTGTTAATACCTCAAATTTCCCTGGTATGTACTACAAGTAAGGAGTCAGTATTGATTGATGTATGGTTATCAACCAAAGTTGTTCGTTTATATATTAGTGTGTATTAGAGAGTTGTATTGTATATGAGAGTTGTACGGCACGTACCTATGGTTTAGGCATGCTTTAGGCTATTTTATCATTTTCAAAATATTAATTGTTCTATGTCTCTTCATTTGTCTCTCCAGCCCCAGACCCCCACTCCATCCTGGAAACCACTCATCTTTTTACTGGCTTCATAGTTCATGCAAAATGAGGTAGATTTAGACTTGTAGAGCGTGCAGCCCTTCCAGATTGGCTTCTTTTCTCCTTCTTTAAACATTATTTTCATTTGTCTGTATGAGTATTGTGCCATGTGGGCAAGTACCCACATGGAGGCCAGCAGAAAGCATTGGATCTCTTGGAGCTGGAGTTACAGAAAGTTGTGAGCCACCCAGCATGGGTGCTGGGAACCAAACTTGGACACCCTGGAAGAGCCACATACCAAGCCTGTGTGCTTCAAGCAAGCCCAGTCTGTTTGGCTGTTGCTGGATCTAAAGCATTACTGGGTAAGCTTAATGCCTGTGTTGGAAACACCTAGGAAGTCAAGTAAAAAAGGCCCTTTTCTATTATTTTCATTCACTCTGTCTGCAAACTCCCTCTTCATCTTCTCTCAAAACATGAGTCACAGTACTGGAAATCCTAGCCAGAGTAGTTAATCAAAAAAAGGAAGTAGCCTCTCAGTATTAAATGAGCTTATAAAACTACCTCTTGTTGCTTGTGGTGTGCTCTCACAGGCATAAAACCATAAAGATTGTGCGTGCACACACACACAGACACACAGACACACAGACACACACAGACACCATAACTTAACAAAATAAACTCTCTGCTTCATAGACAATTTTAGCAAAGGTCCAGAATATAAAATCAGCACACAAAACCAAGTAGTTTTGTTTTAACACGGAAAAATTCAAAACTAAAAAAACTCCACTTATATTTGTAAAAATATTAAAGAGAAAAAATACTTAGGAATAATATTAGTCAAGGAGGTGAAAGAGTTTTACACTGAAAGGTTGAAAATATTTCTCTCTGAAGGGAATTAAATAACAACACAGAAGAGGAGCACACATACAAAAATTAGTTCAGTGAGAGATAAAAAGCCAGAAAATTATATAATAACTGAAGAGATTGTTCCAGCAATTGAAGAGTCTCCTAATGAACAACTGTGCAGGTATAGATGTCTGTACCAGTGAGTTCAAATAACACCAGTTATTTAAAGAAGAAATAAGTGATACTAAGTAATTTGCCTGACACTAAAGACAATGCATCATAAAAATTATAGACCAATGTCTCTTATGAACATATGTAAGAATCCTCAACATAATAGCAAAATGCATCTGACAGCACATTAAAAGGATTATAAACCACAGTCAAATGTCATCTATTCCAGGAATGCATGTGTTATTTAATATATAAAAATCAAAGCAACGCAGTAACAGAGTGACAGAATAGAGGGGGAAAACCCATGTGGTCATTCCGGTGGATGGAGGAAATACGTTTAAAAGAATTCAACACAATTTCTTGCCCAAAACACTTAGAAAGCTAGGAATTAAAGAAAAATTCCCCAACACGATGATGGACATCTCACAAACCGCAGAAAGAAAGAGAGAGAGAGAGAGAGAGAGAGAGAGAGAGAGAGAGAGAGAGAGAGAGAGAGAGAGAGAGAGAGAAAGAGAGAAAGAAAGAAAGAAAGAAAGAAAGAAAGAGAGAAGGAAAGAGAAAAAATGAAAAAGATATCTACAACCAACCTCAGACGCCATTGGTAGAGAGCAAACATTTCTGTCTTTTTTCAGGACAGAGAATGGTTGCTGTCACCTCTGAATTGCAACCACACTGAAAGCTCTAGCCAGTAAGAACATCTAAACATATACAAAATAAAAAAGGAAGAGAAAAAGGATGCCCATCACCATGTAGCATGATCCCATAGGATTTGAATAATCCTAAATAATCCTCACAACTGGAGCTAACGAACCCAGAAAAGTTTCAAGACACAAGACCAACACATAAGAAGTTGGTTGTGTGCTTATTTAACAGTGGTGAACAACTTATAAAAGATTAAGAAAATGGTTTCATGTGCAAAAACATTCAAAAGAATAAGATGTTTAGAAATAGATTCAACCAAATAGTGCTGGAAAAGTGGAGATCCGGAGACAATGAGAAGGTAGACTTGTGTACTGCAATAAAGTAGCGCCGCTGAGGCAACCGCTTCATACGCAAACCAGAAGAGAACTTTTGTTCATGTGGAAGGCTTTGTGCTGTAAGATGGCCGTAGTGTACACACTGACACCAGGCTTCAAGATGGCTGTACTGTCCATGTTAATACACGGGTTCAACACAATCCCTGCTTGCATCTCCGCTAAAGTTCTGGCCTCGGTATGAAATTCTTTCTATATCATGATTCAATTTAGTATAAACCATACAAATACTAACACTAAAATTTTGTTTTTTAAGGCATTTTATTGATTTTTTTTTTTTTTTTTTTTTGCATCACAGCACACATCCTAGTCCTGCTCATCTTCCTATCCTCTCACGTCTGAGATTTGCCCTTGCAACTCCTTTCCCCTCCCAAATAAAAATCTCATTGTGGAAGCTGTAATACGTCACAGTGTGTCCCACAGTATTTCCCTCTGTTTACACATCTTCACTTACAAATGTTCATTGCAATGAGTCATTGGTCTGGTTCGAGACCTTTGGCTTCTCTGACACCATCAATACTGGATGCTCACCCGGACTCCTTCCAGTTATCCTGTTGTTGCTCTGTGTCATGGAGATCCTGCAGCTTTGGAACAGCAGGACTGGCCCTTGCTTGATTCCCAACCATTTACAAATGATGTAGATGTTGGGGTGGAACAACTCAGAGCCCTGGATCTGAGCTGGGTGGTAGATGTGCTGGTCATTGTGCCCAGTCTCCCTTATCTGCACCACCAGGGGAAGTTCCCTAGCATTGCTCCGGCTAAGCCTCCCAATGCTGCCATTAGCAGGAGGCAGGGTCAGCTCTCCTGCTCTTATGAGCTGGGGTCAGCTCACCTGTGCTCACAACTCCAGAGTCAGCTGTACTGAGCTGTCTAGATGAGGCGCAGGGCCTGTGTTCATGACCTGGTGGGCAGCTTCCCTGACTGCCAGAGGTGGCAAGGGATGGGGCATTACCTCTGTACCAGTCTCACCCCACAGCAAAAGAGCATCAGGGCCAGCTCACCCACATCCCCCTAGCTCCACTGTGCTGTCTGGGCTAGGGCCTGCTCTTCTGATTGCTGCAGTCAGTGAGGGGTGGGGCCAGCTCTGCACAGCCCCTGGACATCCATGTGGTCCTCAGCAGCTGCCCTGACCAGGCATTTGCTGGGTTCTCTAGCAGTAATATGAGTCACTGACCCCTGCCGCTGCATAGTCACCGATCTAGACATGCCCCCCCAGTGGCAGCTCTGGCTGGGACCTCACCATGGCCGCAGGTGGCAGGGCTGGCCACTCCTCTCTACCCTTGAGTCTCTAGTTCTATCTCTCTTCATAATATTCAAGCTGCTTTGCTTCTCTTTCTCTCCCATCTGATCACCCTATACTCACACATTATGGTGGCTCCTGCTTCGGGTTGGCAGTGCACCTGGCAGGGCCTAGGGTGACATCCTCCAGTAAGCAAGTATCTATAGGCCCTGCACAAAACACCAGGTCTGTGTGTGGTATGGTTGGCTACAAGTCTCTGGTCTGTCTTCCTCCTTTCATGATTCACTGTGTAATGGTAGGCAGGGCTCTGTATCTATGGTCTGCCTACACGTGGGGCAGGGGGCAGGTCTGTGCCTGCACTGCTTGGTAGAACACAGTTCTTTGTCAGTCTTTCTCCTCCCAACTATGCTGCCTGGATTTGATTTGATTTGATTTGATTTGATTTGATTTGATTTGATTTGATTTGTGTGTGTCCTATTCATAAAATTGCTCTGGCCACCAAACAAGCAACAAGCTAGGATGAACCAAGGGCTGCCATCTGATCTGCTTCTGACACTACCACCAACAACCAAAGAACATACACAGACTGGACCTAGGCCTCCCCGATCATATGTAGCAGATGTGCAGCTTGACCGTCATGTGGGTCCTGAACAACTGGAATAGGGGGCTATCCCAACAGCTGTTGTGGGATATGTTCTTCTAGTTGGGCTGCCTTGTCTGGCCTCAGTGGGAGAGGAAGTGCCTAGCCTCTCAGAGTCTTGAAGTGCCAGGGTGGAAAGGATACCCAGAGGAGCCCACACCCTCTCAGAGGAGAAGGGAGTGGAGGGGGGAAATTGTGGGAGGAGGTGACTAGGAGGGACGCAGTGAGTGGGATGTAAACGAAATAAGTAATAAATTAATTAATTAATCAATTAATAACACCACTATCAACAAGGTGCCTCTTTGCCTATTGTTAGTGGGTGCACTAAGATTTTTAATGAAATCTATTAACCCTCTTGGAAACAACATCTGTGTATCCCACAGTGACACCACCAGGCTTCAGTGGATAATTCTATACCTGGTCACACAGGGTCAGTGGGCCACAAAACAAAACAAAAAGACATGAACGTTGGCTGACTAGTTAGTTTGTTTGGGTTAAAGTGTTTTCTGCCAAACTTGACAACCTGAATTGGAACCCTGGGGCCCACATGGTAGAAGAAAAGAACCCACTCTTGTAAGTTACCTTCTGACCCCCGCATATGTGCCATTCCATACATGCATGTCACCCCCCCTCAAATAACTGTAAATAATAAAAAATTCAACACCAACAAACAGTGTTATAACTAAAAAAAAAAAAAACACATGAATACAGAAAATAGACCTTAAGGTGAAGGAGATCACAGGGGTGGAAGACTCCATGTGTGTGTATGTGTGTGTGTGTGTGTGTGAGTGTTTGTGTGTGTGCATGGTGTGTACCTATACACACACATGTTCATACACCACACCCCTCGTAGGTCTAACGTACTGCACTGGATGACCACAACCTAAGAATATTTAGGCAACACTAATAGGGTTTAATGAATTAAAAAAATTTTGAGGACGCAAGGTGGGCGTGGCTTTGGGATGAGATTGAGGATCAAAATACAGTGTGCAAAATTTTCAAGGAACTAATAAAGTGTTAAGAAATTTGGTTGAAATTGCAAACCTTCAGAAGGATAGCAATCATGGACACAGTAGTGGCATCACAACGTAGCTTAAATTAGAGGGGAAAGCAATCAAAACAGGGTGCTTTAAGGTTAATTGGACATGGAATATTAGGGGAAAACCACACAGAGCTGTAGCCTTTATTTTAAAAGTAATTCTTACATTAAAACCTTTCGAGGAGTCTAACTCAGATAAAACTGAATTTTAACACAAGGTTCTTCGGTGTTATAGTGTTGCTTACTGGGGAATGGATGGTAGGCAGGCCAAGGACCTACATTGTATATTTCCTAATTATAATGTGTTGATTCAGCCAGGAACCATTACCATATTATTATTATAGATTATATAAACAGCCAAGCCTGCAAACCCCTCTGCCAGCTAGTCTCCCCTGGAAGCCTACTGTCTGTGGTTTTGGATTCTGCCCTTCCTGGGTTCCCAACAGTGTGGAGAGTCGTATTCTTTCTTCACTTGAATTAGTGAAATGTTAGAGAACAGTCAGACACCAGAAAGGACTCATCAAAGTTCAGAGAAAGTTCAGCCACTTCAGCTCCTCTGGTCCCCATCTCTTCTCCCCAGACACACCTACTTCGCTACACTAATTGGTCACTTTGGGGCATATCTTTCCCAGGGAACTTCAGAGAAACTTGAAGTAACTTGTTATCTCAGCTCTAATAAGCAGGGTTGCTGGGAGCTTCCCACAGTTCCCTGGGATCTAGTATAAAAGTTATCTGCAATGGTGAGCGAAATCCCAGGGACAGGCCCCACGACTGAGTTCTGTCAGAGCATTTAGGGCACAGGCAGAGCTTCCAGGACCCAGAGCTGACTTAGCAAATAAAAATCAAGGCACGGGATCTGCAAAAACCTTGTGACCAAGCAGGACGGAGTCTGCTCATTCTCAGTTCCTTTAGCTGCTCTAGGAGTATCTACAGCTCAGAACGCAATTTAGGCTTTCATGTCGCTAGCAACAACACTCTATTTCTTCCCACAAGGGGGCACTAGTCCCAACAATCATTGCTTTTTTTTTTTTTTTTTTTTTTTAAGTCCAAGAACTTCAAGTTATACCCTCTTTCATGGAGTCTTAAAATCTCCAGGTCTGATAATCTGTGAATAAAGTAAAAATTAATTCATAAAACTTTATATGCAAATCACAATATATCAATCAATCTTTCTTTCTTTCTTTCTTTCTTTCTTTCTTTCTTTCTTTCTTTCTTTCTTTCTTTCTTTCTTTCTTTTTTTCCAGACAGGGTTTCTCTTTGTAGCCTTGGCTGTCTTGGAACTCACTTTATAGACCAGGCTGGCCTTGAACTCAGAAATCTGCCTGCCTCTGCCTCCCAAGTGCTGGGATTAAAGGCTTGTGCCACCACGCCCGGCTAATCAATATATATTTCTACAACAGCCATCTTTTCCATTTTGCAATGGGCCGTGAGAATACTGTGGGTACTGACTTAAGTCACATAATTCTCTTTTTTTTTTTTTTAACTCAGACAAACTTTTTTTCTTTACCTTATCTGGTGAGAGGAGTCAAACTTTTGTCTCTTGAAGGTCACAATGATGCTGTCTTTGTTGGATTATCTTAAATCTTCTAGTAGCTTTAATATCAATCATGGAGTATTCATCACTATAATAGGATACTAATGTTAATTTTCCACCAGTAGCATGCAAAGGTTTCTGTTGTAGTTTCATTTCTTGGACATGTTAAAACACCCTGAGAAAATGCATCTTAGGGGAGAAAGGGTTTGGCTTTGCTCACAGTTCCAGGTTACAGTTCATCAGCAGGGGGTGGGGAGATGAAGGGGTGGGGTGGGGAGGTCACAGTGGCAGAAGCTTGAGGCAGCTGGTCACACACATCACAGCTGCAGTTAGGAGCAGACAGAACAGAATACAGCATGCTGGCTGATCAGCTTGCTTTTTCCACTCTTAGACAGCCCAGAACCCAGACCCAGGGAATGGTCCTGGTCACAGTGTCTGTCTTCTCACTTCAATTAATCAAAACAAGGAAAAACTTCTCTTACAGGCATGCTCGCTGAACTAGACCATGCCTGACAGAGACTCTCTTCCTACGTGCGTGGTCCCAGGATGTGTCAAACTGACTTAAAACTGCTAGAGGTTTCTTCTCTCATCCTATAATCATGGGTCTTTTCTATAACATGCATTCTTACTAGAGTGATATAGGAACTCATGGTGGATCTGGTGTTTAAGCCCTTGACAGTTAGTGATGTTGATCACATTTCATTTATCTGTAGGTCCTTTGTATTTCTTTTTTCTCCAAAAATTTCTAATCAGGTCTATTTTAAAATTTTAATTTGGTTATTTATTTTTTGCTATCAGGTTTTTAGAGCTTATTGCATTCTCTATTAGCTTGTATTTACTTATTTATTTAGAAATTTTCTTTATTTACATTTCAAATGCTATCCCAAAAGTTCCCTATACCCTCCCCCCATCCTGCTCCCCTACCCACCCACTTCCACTTCTTGGCCCTGGAGTTCCCCTGTACTGGGGCATATAAAGTTTGCAAGACCTAGGGGCCTCTCTTCCCAATGATGGTCGACTAGGCCATCTTCTGCTACATATGCAGCTAGAGACATTAATTCTTAGGGTACTGGTTAGTTCATATTGTTGTTCCACCTATCGGGTTGCAGACCCCTTCAGCTCCTTGGGGGCCCTGTGTTCCATCCAATAGCTGACTGTGAGTATCCACTTCTGTTTTGCCAGGCACTGGCATAGCCTCAAAGGAGACAGCTATATCAGTGTCCTTTTAGTGAAATCTTGCTGGCATATGCAATAGTGTCTGGGTTTGGTGGCTGATTATTGTATAGATCCCCGGGTGGGGTAGTCTCTGAATGGTCTATCCTTTCGTCTTACCTCCAAACTTTGTCTCTGTAACTCCTTCCATAGGTATTTTGTTCCCTATTCTAAGGAGGAATGAAGTATCCATACGTTGGTCTTCCTTCTTCTTGATTTTCCTGTGTAATGCAAATTGTATCTTGGGTATTCTAAGTTTCTGGGCTAATATCCACTTATCAGTGAGTGCATATCAAGTGATTTCTTTTGTGATTGGGTTACCTCACTCAGGATGATATTCTCCAGATACATCCATTTGCCCAAGAATTTCATAAATTCATTGTTTTTAATAGCTGAGTAGTACTCCATTGTGTAAATGTACCACATTTTCTGTATCTATTCCTCTGTTGAGGGACATCTGGGTTCTTTCCAGCTTCTGGCTATTATAAAGGCTGCTATGAACATAGTGGAGCACGTGTCCTTATTACCAGTTGGAATATCTTCTGGGTATATGCCCAGGAGAGGTATTGCTGGATCTTTTGGTAGTAGTATGTCCAATTTTCTGAGGAACCGCCAGACTGACTTCCAAAGTGGTTGTACAAGACTCGTGACCACTGACCCTTCTCTCCAGCTGTTCCTGCTGACCACTGACCCACCTGTCCAGCTGTTTCTCCTGGCCACTGACCCACCTCTCCAGCCCTGTTTCTCCTGACCACCAACCCACCTTGCCAGCCCTATTTTTCCTGACCACTGACCCACCTCTCCAGCTGTTCCTCCTGACCACTGACTTACTACTCCAGCTATTTCTCCTGGCCACTGACCCACCTCTCCAGCTGTTCCTCCTGACCACTGACCCACTTCTCTAGTTGTTTCTCCTGACTACTGACCCACCTTGCCAGCGATGTTTCTGACAGTTTGAGATAGAATCTTACAAAGGCTTTGAACCGGATGTGTAGGGAACTAACAGGGGCAGGGGAAGGAGGGGCGAGGGAGGCTAGCCCATGTCTGGCTATGCTCCTATGCTCTGGGCAGGTGGACATGGAAGGGCTGCCAGACGCTTTCCACTCGGCCCTAGGTGGGCATCTAAGCCACTGACCCCACTCGACAGGGGGGGTGGGGGTGGACAAGGGGTAGTCCCCAATTAGGGACCCCAGGGTGACACCTTGTAGCCCCGGGGTTATAGGAGAGAGGGCTGAGGGAGAGAGGTTCCCACGTTCCTTTGCAGGTGAGAGTCCTTAGTCTGGGCCTTGACTGGCGCACAGAAAGGCCTTCCATCGGGAGATTAGAAATGGCCTATCCCATCGTCCAAGCGCAGTGGGCCTTGATGAACAGAGAAAGTCTATGGTTTTAGAACTTTATTGTAGAAAGGCAGGGAGAAAGGAGAGAAGGTGAAGAGAGAGAGAGAGAGAGAGAGAGAGAGAGAGAGAGAGAGAGAGAGACCATGGCCAAGAGGAGAAAAGGGGGAAAAGGAGAGAGAGAAGAAAGGCTAGAGTAAGAGGGAGAGAGTAAGAGGTTAGACAGAGAGAGAGAGGAGAGGAGAGGGGAAGGGAGGGGAGGGGAGGGGAGAGAAAAGGGGAGGAGAGCAGGGGGGAGGGGAGGGGAGGGGAGAGGGGAGGGGAGGAGACAGTAAGAAGAGTGTAAGGGGAGTAAGAGAGTGAGGTGGGGCCAAGCAGCCCTTCTAATGGTGTGCTGTTATCTTTACTGTTGCTAGGTAACTGGGGAGGAGTCTAGCCTGAAGGTCAGAAGCTTGGAACATTGTCTAAATGACTAAAAGCCATGCTTCTCCTGTGGGGGAAGTTGGTGGAGAAATTGAAGAGAAAGACAAGCAGAAGGATGTGGGCACAATGACGAGAGGCAGAAATTGAGACTTGAGGGTAGTGAGGAACAGCCTGGTGTGAGTAGCCCGTGATGCCACCTGAGTCCTGGCCAGTGCTGCCAGTGGGGGACACATCTGAATCTGTAGCCCTGCAACAGCAGGGGTCTGTTACCACCAAGGCCAGACAGACATCCCGGTCTGTACTGCCACCTGCGAACATGTTGATGTCTGAGGGTTTTGCAGAACTGACCCCACCCCTTACCTGGGAATTCTGGGAGAGCTGGACCTGGAGACACGAAAACAGGAAAGCTGATCCTATCCCAACCCAGCTGCAGAACTTGGGAGAGTGGGCCCTGCACCTCACCTGAGCAGCACAGTAGAGCTGGCCCTGGTTGCAGGGTTGTGGTGAGTGGGCCAAGGGCATGAGAGGTGTCTCTGTCCCTCACCTGCTGCAGCACTCAGGAGAGTAGGCCCTGAACATCACCCAGGCAGTAGAGCTGGTCCTGATGGCAGGGGTGCAGCTTAGATACCTCTTAGACACAGATCTGGGGCTTTGAATTGGCTCAACTGAACATCTACCCCATTGATGAACTGTTGGAGGACGTGAAGGGGCTAATTCTACAAATCCAAAACTACAGGATCTCCATGACACAGGGCAACAACAGGATATCTGAGAGGAGTCTCAGTGAGGTTATAGTATTGATAGAGTTGTGGAAGCCAGAGGCCTTGGACCAGACCAAGGAGTCATTGCAATGAACATTTGCAAGCAAAGAAGTGTGGACAAAAGGGTATACTGTGGGACACACTGTGACGCTCTACACTTTTACAATAATATTTTCATTTTTTCTTTGTTGGGGGGCATTGCACAGGTGGAGAGCAGGTATGAGGTGAGGGGGGGGAGATGACTGGGATTGGGGTGCTAATGTGAAATTCACAAAAAGTCAATAAAATGTTAAAAAACCTTGATATAATTTTATTTAAAATGTGTTGGAATTTGTCATGGCTTATCATATAATCTCCTCTGGAGAATGGCCCAGGTACTACTGATAAATAAATATTGTCTGCTGTTGTATGAAATATTCTGTAGGTAACTATTAGGCCTACTTGTGCCAGGGTAAATTCAACTTCTCTATTTCCTTATTGATTTTATACTAGATGATTTGTCCATTGTTAAAAGTAAGGTATTACAGTCCTCTGTCATAGTATTGCATAAGAGTCTATCTTTCCATTTAGATATATTGATGCTTGTTTTTGTATATGTTTGCTCTGATGTCAATTTCATATAAACTGGTGCACACCTTTAATTCCAGCACTCAGGAAGCAGAGGCAGGCAGATCACTGAGTTCAAGGCCAGTCTGGTCTTCAGAGTTCCAGGACAGCCAGGGCTACACAGAGAAACCCTATCTTGAACCCTCCCCTCCAAATAATAATGATAATAATAATAAATTATATATTAATATATTATACACAAATAAACAAATAGATGTATGTTGTTTCCTTTTGCTGAATTGACCCTTTCATCACTGACTCTTCTCTCTTTTGCATCCTGAGTTTCTTGCTATACACTGTGGACTGGTCTCAAACTGATGCTTCACTTTCCTGAGTGCTGGGACCACAGGGACAAGCTATGGCTGGCTTCTTGTGTCTTTTCATGGTCTGCTTTAAAAAAGCCTATGTTCACTGTAAGAGATGAGCTCATTCTAAGAAACACATAACAGCAAGCCATTCACCCTGTATCTTTTTGAAAAATTTATTATAACATTAAAATTATAATAAATTAAACTTTTATTAAAAATTATTATAATATTATTTATAATAAATTTTTAGAAATTTTAACTCATTTATAGCCAAGGTGTCTGCAGATGATCTTATTACACCCATTAGTAAATTAGCTCTTTGTTGTGTTTCTTTCTTCCTCTCTTACGTCTTTTCCATAGCTAAGTGCTTTACTCTATTAGTGTGTTATTATTACCTTTGTATCATTTTTTAGCTTGCCTATTATAGATATTTTCTTTGTGGAAACCACAGAGTTTGCAAAAATGTTCTCATTATGATATTATTTTGAAGCAATAACATCAGAATGTGCACATAAAGATAAAGACAGGAAAGTAATGTAAATAATAAAACTGTTAAAATGCTATATGAACACTGATATAAAAACTCTGTGCATCCCATCCCTTTCACATTTTGAATTTTGATATACAGACTTATCTTGCCCATCTCTTCCCATACAGATTTTTAGTTTCCATACAGTGATGTGCTTGACCTCCACAGCATATGATAATATTCATAATATTAGAATATTCTGAATTTGTATAATTACTCTTACCAGTGAACTTTAACCCCCCCAGGATTGTTCTCTTGGTTGTTAATTCCTGTTTTCTGGAGAGCAGAGAGCTTTCAGCATTTATATAGGAAAGTTGTGTGGGGCTATATTTAGTCAATTTCTGAAAGTCTGGAAGTGTCTTTATCCGTCCTCATTTCTAGTGTGCTAGGAGGGCACCTAGACCCATATCTCAGCTGATGTCACTGCAGGTCAAACTATGAATCTGTCCCACATTGGCACAGGTTTCTATGAATCACTGGGATAAGTCTATAGCTCCATCTGATGGAGTACAAGTTTTTAGCTGGGCTGCAGTATGCTGGCAGGAGGGTGGTGGAAACAATCCCTGCCAAGGCTGATGCTAACCTAGGCCCACCCAAGTCTTATAATAACTGAGTCCTGTGTAGTCCAGGGTAGAGGCACACTCAGGGCTATGAATGCAAGCTAGTACTTGACTTTTTATTACAGTTATGTACATATCTGCCTGATTTGGGGGCAGGTCAAAAGGCTCTCCTGCAGACCACTGCTTGTCTAAGAGTGATCTTTCATATCTTCTTGGTGTTGATTCACCATGATAGCCCTGTACTGAGCTCCAAAGCCAAATGCAATTTCTATACCTGGATGCCCAGCAGGCAGGGTCTTGTCATGACTCTGTTGTTGAAGATTAGGAAGTGTACAGCAACAGTCCCCCACTCATTGTGTTAATGTAGCTCTGGGCTTTTTCTGGAGATGCAAGGGTTACAGGGCTCCAAACAGCACCAAGCTTCACCTTGGTGGCTCTGTCATGGGTTTCTAGGCTAAGGACTGGATTTAATTCTTCCTCTCCCCTCTAGGTGGAAACCATCTTTGCCTGTGCTGCTTGCAGTTAGGAGCAAAGGTCCATGGACAACACTTTCCATCCTGCTTTCTTGATGCATCCCTTTTTTTAAAAATTAATATTTTTCCCGGTATATTTTGGTCATGTTCCCCTCAGCTTGTCCCAGATGCTTCCCATCTCTCTACCCACTGAACTTCATGTGTGCTGTCTGTCTCTGTGACTGTCTGTCTCTGTCTGTCTGACTGTCTCTTCCTTTTTTTTTTTTTTTTTTTTGGTTTTTCGAGACAGGGTTTCTCTGTGTAGCCCTGGCTGTCCTGGAACTCACTCTGTAGACCAGGCTGGCCTCGAACTCAGAAATCCACCTGCCTCTGCCTCCCGAGTGCTGGGATTAAAGGCATGCGTCACCACGCCCGGCTGTCTCTTCCTTTCTTTAATCATCCATTATACTAAACCTAGGCACTGTGTACCTTCATCTGGCTTCTGCAGTTGTTACGAAGTATTAACAATCATTTCTTCTATGAATAATTTCCAACCATGAGACAATGATGACAGGGAGATCCTTCTTACACTCTTGCTCTGTCTCCAGTATCCACACCTGTGTATTATATCTTTAAATACATGGGTGAGATGATACTTGGAAACATCACCTTCTTTAAAAAAAGTCCTTTAGCTAAAAAATTATTTGGACTTTATATGACTGACACTAGAAATGACTGTCACTAGAAATGACTGTCACTAGAGTATTCTGTCTCCCCCATGTGTGTGTGTGTGTATATATATATCTATATATCTCTCTATATATTCTATATACATCACATACACATGTATATTTACATATATGCACATATATACATGTATACATATACACATGTATACCTGTATGTATGCATGTACATCTGCATGTACAGATATATACATTCACATATACATGTATACACATGTGTACATACATAAACACACATATATATACACACACATATATAATTTCCTGCTTTTTCTCTCTCCCTCTTTTTTTCTCTCCTTCCCTCCCATGCTACTATTTTGTTATAATGTTTCTTCTTATATCATCTCTTTAGGTGTATTGCTTTTGTTTGACTTTTTTCTTTTCTTTTTAAAATTTTTTTTATTACGTATTTTCCTCAATTACATTTCCAATGCTATCCCAAAAGTCCCCCATTACCCCCCCCACTGTTTGACTTTTTTCTATTCTCTTTCTTTTCACATGGTAAGTAATTTCTGTATGTATAAGTCACTAGTTTTACTTTTATTTGAAATGTATATATGACGATGTACATCCGTGCTACGTGAAATAATCAAATCAGAGTAATTTGGATTTCTATGGACTTAACATTTTTGTTATTTCTGTGTTGAGACTCTTCTATTTCATAATTTTGAAATATACAATGGATTTTGAAACATAGTCTTATTTCTGGGACATAGAAGATGAGAATGTCTTCTCCTATATAAGTGAATTTTGGTACCTATTAGTGAACTAGTTCCTGTCCCATGTCACTTTTATCCCCAGGCCTCCAGTGACCAGTGCCCAATCCACTACTTCTATGACATCAGTGTTGTGTCATTGTATAAATAAGAAGCCCTGATGTTTGACTTTCTCTGTCTTGCATATTTCACTTACTATAGCATCCAATTCGAACCACATTGCTGACTATAAAAGGACTTCATTCTCTGCAATGTCAACATTTTATTGCATATAGGAACCACAGTTTCTTGGTCCATTCAACCACCACTGGACACCTGATTGACACCTTATCTCTACTGTGAAGAAAAATGTTTAAACATGGAGGATTGAGGAGAAAATGCCTTTTGTGTTACTCTATGTAGCCTGACAGCAGTTCATAGTGTAGCTGAAGCGATGCTATTGCCTCTCTTTTCGTTCTACACCATCCTGATGCTTCTGCCTTTTTTCTAAGTAATTAAAACGATATCCCATCTGAACCTTCTCGTACTTCATGGAGTACCTCTGCTCATGCTTTCCTTAATTGACACATATATTTTAGAGGAGTAGCCACCATAAAAGACAGTAGAAACGGGCCATGAGATATGAGTGGATATGGCCTGGGTCATACTTACTTAGAGAGGATATGAGAATACTTATGACAGTCTCTGGCACATCACCATCTGCATGACAGGACACCCTGAATGTTAATTTGTGAAAATGCTGTTATTCTGAATTTGATCTTCTTTCACTATCAGCTGTGCCTAGAATCCATGTGCATTCTTTCTAGAAGGATCACTGTATCTTAATCTCAAACTCATTCCCTTGGAAAGTTAAGATAGGAATCAACACGCTGCACAATGCCTTTAAACATGATGCTAGGATGATTGTCATGAGTTCATCACTATCACCATCCAGTCAAGACAGGAGATGGAACTATAAGATCTGAGGAAGGGTGATTAAAAAGCCCTTGGTTAAAGGACAGTACGTGTTTCAGAATGAGTGTTATTACGCAACACTTTATTGCTCCCCTTCCCCCTTCTATGCTGAGTCTGTGCTCCTGCCTAGCACCTTCCACAGTGCTCCTTTCACATCCTTGTTCCTCAGTGTATAGATCAGAGGGTTCAGCATGGGGGTGATGATAGTATAAAAAAGGGCAAGAAATTTTCCCTCCTTCTCAGAATATCTGTGGACAGGTTGGAGGTATGTGGAGATGGCTGAGCCATAAAACATGGCAACCACAATGAGGTGAGATGCACACGTCCCAAAAGCTTTTCTGCGACCAGCCATTGACCTGATGTTCAGCACTGCCCTGGCAATGTGAGCATAGGAGCCTAGAATTAGCAGTAAAGGACACACTAAGATTATGACCCGGGCCACAAACAAATTGACCTCTGTTCCTCCTGTGTCCTCACAGGCCATCTTCAGGAGAACAGGTAGCTCACAGAAGAAATGATTCAGTTTGTGTCCACACAAAGACATGGCCATTACAAAGCTTGTCTGGATCAGAGAGTTCACAAGGCCCCCCACCCAGGAGAATACAACCAATGCTCTGCAGAGAACAGGGTGCATAATGGTTGTGTAGTGGAGTGGGCGACACACAGCAGCATAGCGATCTATAGCCATTGTCACCAAAAGCACACACTCAGTTCCTCCCAGTGAGAGCACTATGCAGAGCTGGGCCACACACCTTCCAAAGCTGATGGTCCTGTCAAGTCCAGAGAGGTTGACCAGAAGCTGGGGCACAGTGCTGGCAGTGTAGCAGAGGTCCAGGAAGGAGAGGTGGCAGAGGAAGTAGTACATGGGTGTGTGCAGGCGAAGGTCCAGTTGAGACAGAATGATGATCACAGTATTGCCAAAGAGAGTCAGAGAGTAGAAAATAGAAATGAAAGCAAAAAGGATGGGTTCTAGGTGAGGCCAGTCTGAGAAGCCCACTAAAATGAAGCCCTCTTCTGAACTGGTGTTCAAATATTCCATAGTCTTCCACCTGTACAAACAGAAGACAACTCAATGCTATTTATGGAGAACTGTAATTATTATTATTATTATTATTATTATTATTATTATTATTATTATTTATGTCAGGCTCCTCTCGGCATCAAACCACCAAAAATGCTTTATTTTATTCACAAAGTTTAAAGTCAATAGTATTATATAGTATGAATTCTTTTATTATTGTATTTGTAATTATTTTTAAATGCACCAAAACCCCACATTTTGAGTTGTTACTCTACTTAATTCTGTTGAGTCTTCGATTCCCCTCTCTGAACCCTCCAGTCCAAAAAATCTCTTGTTCTCTTTCAAATTAATGACCTTTATTTTTCTTCAGTTGTTGTTACATTTCTCTATCTATCTATCTATCTATCTATCTATCTATCTATCTACCTACCTATATACATACCTATATTTCTATGTATCTATCTACCTAGCTATTATTTATCTACCATATTTACCTATGTATGTATGTATGTATGTATGTATGTATGTATGTATGTATGTATGTATGTATCTATCTATCTATCTATCTATCTATCTATCTATCTATCTATCTAGTCTTCTTTATCCTGGATGTAACTAAGTTGATAGTGGTGTGACCTCAGATTCAACTAATTCTTGTTGCTTGTTTGTTCTATGACTTTTGCTAGGCTCGGTTCTCTGGTCAGTTCTCTGGATATGATCCTTCCTTGTCTAAAAGGAGAGGTGATCTACTGTGATCCTTGTGGCATGGACATCAGGATCCAAAAGCAGTAATGTAGAACCTTTATCAATAATCGTGTGTGTGTGTGTGTGTGTGTGTGTGTGTGTGTGTTGTAAGTGTTAGAGTTCTGTGTTGTTTTGACTTCCTTCCTTTTCTAGTCTCTGAGACAATCTCTTTCAGGACTTTGAATCAAAGAAGTAATCTGTCTGAGTTTGCGGCCTCTGGGTTTTTACTTTCCATCTCTTGCTTGATAAATGTGGTAAATAAACCAATTCTTGGAGCCTTGTCTTGCTTCCATCTGTCCTCAAAGACTAAGTACCATATGAATTTCTTCTGGGAAGAAATATGTATATTTTTTTGATAAATCTCAATAGCTTATTGCTCTTGCAGCTAAACATTTTTTTTTTTTTTTTTGTCACAAGAGTGCTTTTGAACTTTTTTTTTTTTTCCATTTGAGATCCAGCCTCCTTGGGAATACCAAACAGTGTGAAAATATTTAATAATGCCTTCTTTAATGTCACAAGAAGTGATAAACTCATGTTGCCTTTTTATGAAATGTGGATTTTAAATACATTTTCTGGAGTGAAACATTGAATCTTCCATAAACTGTGAGAAGTAATTTAACTTTATAAAAAAAAGTACGCATGTGAGTTTTCTCCTGGATGTATGTCCATGAACCATATCTGGTGCCCAAAGAGGACAAAAGAAGGTGTCAGATCCTCTGGAACTGGAGCTGCTCATGGCTGTGAGCTGTTATGTGGGTTCTGGGAACTTTATGCGGGTCCTCTGCAAGAGCGATGAAAACTGCTGAACCATCTTTTCTATTTAATAATTTATTTTAAAAAAGAACCCTGAAGATTAATCACAAGAGCATTTGGATAGGCTAAGGAAATATGGCAAACATTAAAAATTGCTTTTCTTTAGAGATTGTTGTGCTAAAAGCTAAACAAATTACAAGATTTCAGGTGTTCAATGTATGGCCCTTTGATTTCCTTAGTTAAGGTTCTTCTTATGCATTGTATTTATTTTATTACTATTATCAGTGGAATACTTTCCCTTCCTCATGGTTGTCATTAGGAACATAATTTATTTTTATGTTGTATTTGTATCTTAAGATTTAGCTGAATTCCTTTATTTCTGTCAGTTTTTAAACTGCATTGAGCTTCTGGTTTGCTCTTTTTACCCCGGTGACTCTCAAACTGTGGGTTGTGACCCCTTTGGGGATTACATATCAGAAGCAAAATTGCAGCTATGAAGTAGCAACAAAATAATTTTATGGTTGGGTATCATCATAGCACGAGGAACTGCAATAAAGGGTCACAGCTCTAGGAAGGTCATGAATTGGGAAGGTTTAGATGGTCGAATTTTCAAACAGTTGATTTTACTCCATCCTGCTTAAATTTGTCATCTTTTATTTACCTGTCTTGGAGAAAGTGGATGTACATGTGCAGAAATATCAAAATAGACCATTGCCCACCTCATGTACAAATAGCAACTGAAAGTGGGTTCTATAGTCTTATTTATAACACCACAAACTGAGTAGCAAAAATGATGGACTTGATTTTTGACAAAGATGTTTTTAAACCTGTGCTTACAAACACACTTGAAACAGACAGTGAAGCCCAGTGTAACCTACAGGCTCTGGGTGGTCTTGTTGTAGAGGCTGTACACACGTTGGTCAGAGGCTGTGTGGGAAGCCTTTGTACACTATTGCTATTAGTTAGACTGCTCCAAATCATTTATTTTATTAAGCTATTCTAAGAATAGTAAGCATTTGGAGAAATAAATAAATACTCAGTATGACAAACAAAATTGTAGATAAATTGTTCTTTCTTGATAAAACATGGAAATAGAATAGTGAAAAATTTTACTAAAGGTTCGTTTTATTTTCCTTTCCCCCTTTCTTTCTTTCCTTCTTTCTTTCCTTCCTTCCTTCCTTCCTTCCTTCCTTCCTTCCTTCTTTCTTTCTTTCTTTCTTTCTTTCTTTCTTTCTTTCTTTCTTTCTTTCTTTCTTTCTTTCTCTCTCTCTCTCTCTCTCCCTCCCTCCCTCCCTCCCTCCCTCCCTCCCTCCCTCCCTCCCTCCCTCCCTCCCTCCCTCCCTCCCTCCCTTCCTTCCTTCCTTCCTTCCTTCCTTCCTTCCTTCCTTCCTTCCTTCCTTCCTTCCTTCCTCTCTCTCTCTCTCTCTCTCTCTCTCTTTCTTTCTTTCTTTCTTTCTTTCTTTCTTTCTTTCTATTTTTTTCTTTCTTTCTTTCTCTTTTCCTCCCTCCCTCCCTCCCTCCCTCCCTCCCTCCCTCCCTCCCTCCCTCCCTCCCTTCCTTCTTTCCTTCCTATGATAGAGTTTTGCTCTACACCCAGGCCAGACTCCAACTCCAGGTTCTCCTATCTTAGCCTCCCAATGCTATGCTTATGGGTTAAATCAGCTCACTGTATTATTAATTTTAAGCAGTATTGAGATTGAGATTACAGGAAAGTATGTGTAAAGTTAACAGAAATAATCCTTTCCTTGAGAGAGTTTTTTCTTGTGTTTACTATTAATAATTTTTGCTGGACTAATTTCTGCCTTTTCTTGTCAAGTTTACTGAGAGAGATGATCATCAATGAACAATCTGTCCATGCAGATTTAAGAACTTTAAAAATACATCTTGACACTCTGATAAACAGGACTAAGTATGAATGAATTATAAACAGAATGTGTATCTATGTTGTTTAATTAGTGTATCAAATCTGTTTTAAGTTGCAGAGGCTCTATAGACAAGGTCTTGTCAGTTCATGGATAATCTATGAAGATGAGTTCAAACATGGATTTTATTACAGATTTTGAAAGTTCTCTTCTGTGGGTTTTAGTTTACTTAACTGTAAAACCAAAAAGACAATTGTACAGGATTCAATTGACATCAAAGGTTCTCAACCTACTCCTGTTGGTGGCATAGCACACTGTAATCCTAGCCATCTGAAGTCTGAGGCAATGGGGTTGAAGTCAGCCTAAACTACATAATGATTCTATTCTGAAAGGAAAAAAAACAATGAAACACAGCAAAAATAAACAAATGAGAAACAACAAGTGTGCTTCAAAACATAAAAAAAATTCAACAAGGGTTGCTAAATGAATTAATAAAATCTTTATAAATCCACGGTGTACAAAGACAGTTCCAAACTATGCAACCTCAAGGCCAAGGTGTTTTATTTCTCGGCCCCACCATAGCGATAGGCAGACTCTTCTGTCTAACCAGGCCTTTGACCCCTGGGTGCCTGCTTGTGAGTCCCTTGTTTGGTGGATGAGTGTTGCTTTCTAAGCCCCAGTGCCCTACTGCATTTGACTCATCTACAGAATCACAACAACCACAAACACCCTAAAGGACGCATTAATGCTCACCCAATGTTGAGGCCAGGGACTCCCTGTGTTTAGCATAGCTCTCCCCACTCTTCCTGCACTGCACATGTGTCTGTCACTCCAAGGTCAGGTGCTTCAGCTGTGTGATACCTGCTATACCTCATTGATATTTTCCTCCACTCTTCCTTGTGGTAACAGCTAGGTTCCCACTCATTCCCATATTTGGTAATGATAGAAGGAAGATACACTTGAGAAATATTTTCATGTGTGTGTATATGTGTGTGTGTGTGTGAGAGAGAGAGGAGTCGGGGGGAGAGAAGGGGGCTGATTATGGCAGGCTTGTGGAGGGCAGCCTTTGGCTTTGGGTGTCAGTCCTCACTTTGTGCCTTGATTGAGACAGTGATTGAGACAGGGTCTCATGTTGTTCATGCCTGTACCTGTCAGTATCATTGGCTGTGAACTTCCTAGGGCTCTCAATCCACTTCTATCTCACTGTAGCAGTGCTGGGATTATAGATGGGGGTGCTACCTGATCCAGCTTTTACGTGGGTTGTAGGATTCAAACTCAGTTCTTTATGCTATCAAAGCATGGACTTTCCCTGCTGACTCATCTCCTCAGCCCCAACATTTTCATTCTGGAAGAGCAATTACAGCTCATTTCTCAAACAAACACCAGGTCTCTTGTATGCACCACACATTACTTCTAATCCCATAGCGTGTTCCAGCGTGGCTTTGACTATGGTCACACTAGCTCAGGGTTTGGTTAGCCCCAAGCCTTTCTATGGGAGTGCAGGTTGGGTAAGAGACCCAGAGGCCTGGTTAGGGAGCACACAGTTGAGCACAGATTTCCTTCCATCCCACTGTCCCCTGGACACTGAGGAAAATAAGTCCAGCATGGAAATTTCCTGAGTGTGAAGTGTCCATTTGCTCTCTTCATGATGTAGCAATCAAAGGCATGGGATTACATTCGGGTCATATACTTGCTTTTCAAAGGCCCACATTTTCTTTTTAGGCATTACTGGATGTTGACAAATTTAGAATGCTAAGATAAGCAAAGGACTCCATAGTCTTCACTGGTCACAGAATACTGAATATGTTGCAGTTCCCAACACTGGCTAAATATACATATTCAGAGATCAGTATAATTGCGGATCAGACATCTTTAAACACCATAATGAGGTTTTATATTGGAAAAGAGATTACACAAAGAAACCCTGGTTTGAATCTGTGTTTAAAGACCTGCCTTAAGTTAGAAGTGAGAACAATTTTTTACTCCCTTAAAGCCAACACTCGGACTGGAGGTCAGGTTTATAAGAGGGGAGATTGGGACGTCTAAGAAGAAAATCTGAAAAAGAAAGGAAAGGTTCTAAAACAAGACTGTCTGAAAATAAAGCCATATTCTTGACACTCAGTTCTTTACTCTGATTTGGAGGTGACCTTCAGACTCTGTAGAAGGATATCTGTAGTAGATGAAGGCAGTGTTAGCTGGCTTATGACATCTCATCCTGTCCTGATCTTGACTTTCCTAATGCTAATGTGCTAAAAAATGAATCCCTCCTTCTACCTTCCCTGGTGCACAGAACTTTGGGATTTTCATACTTGGTTCTATTTATTATAAAATCAGCTCTTATCTATTCACCTGGCTGTGGGTTCTATGTTTATGAATATCTTCATAAATAAGTTGAGAGCCTTATTCTGATGAGCCAGCAGACACATTCAAGTCACACAGCCAAACTTTCTCTATGAGCAGCAGAGGAGGGTTGATGGACTCCTTCCTAATCATCTTCTTTGTTTGGACAGGTGAAATTCCCTTGAATCTGGCTTCAGTTGCTTCCATCAGGATGCTGCTGTGCGTGGCTCCTCTATGAGGGCTGTGTCACTAAGGATACTGTTGAAACTACCTAGGCACCAAAGCATCTTCCCATCAGTGCTCTGGCCCAGTTGCTCTTATACAGATCCATATTTTGATTTGGCTCCAGTGTCTTTCACACTGGAAGCACACCACATTGCACTTTAGTCTTTAAGTTTTTAAGATAATCTGAAAGTCTTTTCTAACAAGCAATCCAGTAAGAGCACACCCCAAAATTTCAGTACAAGTGTTCCAAACTGGGATGTGCCAGAGTAAGCTGACATTAAAAAAGTGAGTTCATAAAAGTCTTGCTTTCACTGTGACTCTGCATACAGAACACAGTCTCCATCTGTGATGACTTCCCTGTGTGTGTATCCCGCCAAGAAATTCTTCTTAATTTATTACAACAGCCCTGACTGCTCATTTCCTATCAACTTGCAACTATCTAGTGTGTATATAAGAACACAGTTTTAAGTTTTAAGTCTACCTTCACCATGTATATTTTAAAATAATTTCCCTTATTTTAGTAATTGGAGAGAAAAAGAAGCAAGTAAATTTTCTGAATTATTTTCTACATGCTGCATATGGAGTAGGTACAAGGTGTATATAAAATAGAAAATGAAAGACTCTAATGGGGTAAATGGTTTTTCCATGACTTTAACATTTCTTTGCCCTGAAACTGGAGACAGAACACAATGGAACCCATTGCTGATTGTCCACCACAATATTTGTTTTTTTTAATGCATTTTTTTTTACCATGAATGTAAACATCTCAAGCATTCAGCACATACCTGGAGTTCAAGGTCAGAAATCTCCCACTTTTACTTTCTGCTAATGTATTGGGCTTGAAGGGCGATGAGACTCACTGGAGAACTGAGAAACCTTGTGATGTCTGAAAGACATTTTGCTTCTTAGTCCCTATTTGACTTGTGGTGGGAAAGACTCAGGTCAGAGCTCCTGTCCATGAGAGGTCAGCAAAGCACATCTACCTGTAGACATTGAAGGGCGTGACTCTGGATGTAGAAGCACCTCAGTATCCAAGTGCATGCTGTACCAACCAACTGACGTCAGGACGCAGCTGGCATATTTTCAAGCCTCCTTCTGGTCTTATGGCTACACACCAGCTATGCCCTGAGGACATTTAGAAGCATTCTCTCTCTTTTTTTTTGAGTCCTGTTCCTGTAGCACTGAACTTGGGGACTTGCCCATTCTAGGCAAGTATTTTATCACTGAATAATGTCCCCAGTCACATAGAAGCATTCTTCAAAAGCAGTGAAGAATGAGTAGCTTAAAAAGCATGACCTTGGAGACCTGGGACCGCACTGTGGCAATTACAATGAACTTGACTGGCTCCAAGATTGACTTTGCAGCCCTCTGTACTCTCCATTCTCCCAGGTCTGTGAAACCTCCGTGACTTATTGTGCATTCTCAGGACAACTTGTCATTTGCTCAAGTGACTCTGTAGCCCAAGATTCCTTCTGCTTTCATACTTTGACTCCAGTCCCACCAGCCTCTTGTTAGACAGTCTAAATTCCACATCTCACTTGAAGTCTGCTTGGTTCCTCATGCCACAGCTGTTGTCCTTTTTTGGAGTCATCACGTGACAGTCATGTTTTCCCCGATAATTGTTCCATTGATGCAACTGAAGCTTGTTGTATGAAGTTTTAATTTTTGTTATAATATTTAATGGATCAGCACTCCATTTTCATTTTCAACTTACTTATAAATTCACATATTCATTCAAAGCAATGCAAGCACAAACAACACTTTTTCCTATGGTATGGGGAAAATCATTAATATCCAAAGTTACCTATATCCACTTAAGGAATTATAATGTGAATTGGGAAAATATCTTTGCTAACACCTTAATATGTTTGAGACTTTACAGGACTGAGACTCAATTTCCCCATCAATAAGATATTATCATGAGCTAACTCTCTATCCTTTGTTTGTGTATTAACAGCACACTATGGGTGAGGTCCCTGGTGTATGGTAAATATTCATTGAGTGTTTCTGTCAACATAATACTAAAATTTATTCAGTACCTACACATTTTCTTGGATTAATAAAGGCTTCAAAGACACACTGTACTTGTAATAACTTTAAACAATGTTGGGAGTGCAAGTTTTTTTCACACAAGAAGCATAACACAATCAAGAGAAACACTACAAACAGTGCAAACACTTTTATCTTCATTCATAATTAATGCAAATGGCACAGTTTATTATATATAAGTAGAAGAGTGTTAATTTGGATGACTTGTCCAATTAATGGATAATCACAGCCAAGGCACATAGCACTTATGTTGTAGAAGACATTCTCCCAGGAACTCTGCACATATTACCCCAGGCAATGTACACAATAACGTTGAGTATTCATTCCCAATATCATGCTGGTTTCACAGAAGACAGTGCTGACGCACATTTTACTCAGTGTCACTTACATAGCTACTCAGTGACATTTTTCTCTCTAAAGCTGGCCTGCTGGCTAGTTTATGTCAACTTGATACAAGGTAGAGTCATCTGAGAGGAGGGCACCTTGGTTGAGAAAATGCCTCCTTATCACTGAGTTATAGGCAAGTCTGTAGAGCATTTTATTAGTCAGTAATTGATGGGGGATGGCCCATCTCACTGTTGGTGGGACCATCCCTGGGCTGATTGTCCTTGGTTGTATAAGAAATCAGGCTGAGAAAGCCATGTGGAACAAGCCAGTGAGCAGCGCTCCTCCTTGGCTTCTGCATCAGTGTCTGCCTCCTTGTTCCCACACAGTTTGAGTTCCTGCTCCCTTCAGTGGACTGTGACTCAGGATGTGTAAGCCAAATAAACCCTTTCCTCTCCAAGGTGCTTTTGGTCATATTGTTTGATCACAGTGCTAGAAACCCTAACTAAGATGCTAGGTGTGAATGAACAAATGAAGTTCCCAGGAATACTTTGCTAGAGTTCTGGATTAAAATAGAGAGAGAAAGTATATGGATGGGTATGTATTACACAGTTGAGACAGACTTTCCTTCACAGTGATGAAACTCCTTCAGAACAGCTTAAATGTGGAAGGAGTTATATTGGCTCACTTTTCCAGACCTTCATGGTTGGGATATGTGGTGGTGTGAATGAGAATGGTCCTCATAGGCACATATGTTTGAAAGCTTAGTCATCAGAAAATGGGTCTACTTGAATTAGGAAGTGTGGCCTTGTTTGAGGAAGTGTGTCACTGGGCACAGGCACTGAGTTTCCAAAGTCTAAGCCAGGTCCAGAGTCTCTCCCTTCCTGCTGCCTGAGGATCTGCATGAAGAACTCATAGCTTCTTCTCCAGCACCGTGTCTATCTGTGTGCTGTCATGTCAGTGTATTGGATTATGTGGGATGATTGATTGAAGAAAGAGAGACACTGCAGGATGTATTTACTGCCTAGGCAGTAGGTGGATCAGCCTCTCAAGGACTGAACTATGAACCTGGTTTGCAGAGCCTCCTTATTGTCACACAAAAGGCACTTTTAGCAAGCCAATTTCTGCACTCCAAAACCACTTATCTCATCTAAATATTGTCTGAAATAACCATTGCCTAAGCAATTCTCAGCCATAGGAGACATCCTGGTTTGCAACACAGCCCTTCTTTTGTACTATTTCTGGCTCTCTAAGTTGTTGTTTTTGGTTTAGTTTCTACATTATTTTGTAGTGTATCTATTTGTTGATTTATTTCCTTTAAACATTTATTTTACATTCTTCATTCAAATGTTTGCTCCCTTGAGTCTGTCATCTGGAGAAGTCAAGTTTCTGTGAACACTCTTTGTGTGTATTGCTGGGCAACATCATTTATGAAATGAAAGACTAGGTGTTTATTCCAGCCTTTCAGATCTGACTTTGTGATTGTTCTTGCTGATTTTTAAAGCAGGTTTCATTGCAGTCTCTGAGTCTGGAGTCACCTTTGCCTTTTCAGCACTAGATGGCAGGCTAAGCCCAGGTTAGCCACATGCACACAACTGGTGTGTGCCAGTGTTTCAGAGGCAGAGGGTGACACAAGCTCAGAGAGATCTACAAACTTCAGCTGCTGTGTTGTTCAGCAAGTGTGAGTGGGGTCCAAGAAGGCTGCTTTCATGCTACAATCCTCTCTGTATCCCAGTAAGTGCCTCATTTGTAACCAGTGGGTCTGTGGTGAGAAGCAAGTTCCACTGGTTCTAGATAGATTAACCATAGGTACGACAAATCTCTGGTCATATGTAACACCCATAAACACAAACACCACAAAGACTACACTGACCCTGATTCCTTGAGATCACTGGAGGTTGAGATAAGTCCAGGGTAAACACTGGCATGAGGTAAAGTCCTATGTCCCAAGGTAAATTCTTGTGATAACTGTGCTACTGTGCTCTAGACACTGAAGCCTTGGATTATGATGAGTTGGGTGTTACTCTTTCTCCACATCCTTGCCAGCATCTTCTGTCACCTGAATTTCTAATCTTAGCCATTCTGACTGGTATGAGGTGGAATCTCAGGGTTGTTTTGATTTGCATTTCCCTGATGATTAAGGATGCTGAACATTTTTTAAGGTGCTTCTCAGTCATTTAGTATTTCTCAGGTGAGAATTCTTTATTTAGCCCTGTACCCCATTTTATAACAGGGTTGTTTAGTTTTCTAGAGTCCAACTTCTTGAGTTCTTTATATATATTGGATATTGCACTCCCATCAGATTTAGGATTGGTAAAGATCTTTTCCCAATCTGTTGGTTGCCTTTTTTGTCTTATGGACAGTGTCCTTTGCCTTACAGAAGCTTTGCAATTTTATGAGGTCCCATTTGTTGATTCTCAATCTTACAGCACAAGCCATTGGTGTCTGGTTCAGGAATCTTTCCCCTGTGCCCATACTTCGAGGCTTTCCCCCACTTTCTCCTCTATAAGTTTCAGTGGCTCTGGCTTTATGTGGAGTTCCTTGATCCATTTAGACTTGAGCTTTATACATGGAGATAAGAATGGATCAATTTGCATTCTCCTACATGCTAACTGCCTGTTGAACCAACACTGTTGGTTGAAGACACTGTCTTCTTTCCACTGGATAGTTTTAGCTCCTTTGTCAAAGATCAAGTGACCATAGGTGTGTGGATTCATTTCTTGGCCTTCAATTCTGTTCCATTGATCTACCTGTCTGTCACTGTACCAGCACCATGCAGTTTTTATGACAATTGCTCTGTAGTAAAGGTTGAGGTCAGGGATGGTGATTCCACAATTTGTTGAAAGCAGTGTCTTGGCCACCTAGGGTGACCCTATCTGGCACATACAAGAATGAAAGTTGCTTGAATTTGTTCCATATCATTCCATAATATAAAATAAATATAAAATAAAGAAGTAATGTCATTAGCAAAGAGTGAGACATTCTAAAACAAAATGATGAATTATATAATCACATTATGAATAATGTATTCCAATAGTAAACATCAAATATTTTTGCAGTAACTTAATATTAAATAATTTGCTGACTCTTGTTTGCTCTTCTACCTGGAGTCTGTGCTTCTCCCTAGCACCTTCCACAGAGCCCCCTTCACATCCTTGTTCCTCAGCGTATAGATCAGAGGGTTCAGCATGGGGGTGATGATAGTATAAAAAAGGGCAAGAAATTTTCCCTCCTTCTCAGAATATCTGTGGACAGGTTGGAGGTATGTGGATATGGCTGAGCCATAAAACATGGCAACCACAATGAGGTGAGATGCACACGTCCCAAAAGCTTTTCTGCGACCAGCCATTGACCTGATGTTCAGCACTGCCCTGGCAATGTGAGCATAGGAGCCTAGAATTAGCAGTAAAGGACACACTAAGATTATGACCCGGGCCACAAACAAATTGACCTCTGTTACTCCTGTGTCCTCACAGGCCATCTTCAGGAGAACAGGTAGCTCACAGAAGAAGTGATTCAGTTGGTGTCCACAGAGAGGCATGGCCATCACAAGGCTTGTCTGGATCAGAGAGTTCACAAGGCCCCCCACCCAGGAGAATACAACCAATGCTCTGCAGAGAACAGGGTGCATAATGGTTGTGTAGTGGAGTGGGCGACACACAGCAGCATAGCGATCTATAGCCATTGTCACCAAAAGCACACACTCAGTTCCTCCCAGTGAGAGCACTATGCAGAGCTGGGCCACACACCTTCCAAAGCTGATGGTCCTGTCAAGTCCAGAGAGGTTGACCAGAAGCTGGGGCACAGTGCTGGCAGTGTAGCAGAGGTCCAGGAAGGAGAGGTGGCAGAGGAAGTAGTACATGGGTGTGTGCAGGCGAAGGTCCAGTTGAGACAGAATGATGATCACAGTATTGCCAAAGAGAGTCAGAGAGTAGAAAATAGAAATGAAAGCAAAAAGGATGGGTTCTAGGTGAGGCCAGTCTGAGAAGCCCACTAAAATGAAGCCCTCTTCTGAACTGGTGTTCAAATATTCCATAGTCTTCCACCTGTGCAAACAGAAGACAACTCAATGCTATTTTTGGAGACAGTAATTATTCTTAAATGCACCAAAATCCCACATTTTGAGTTGCTACTTTACTCAATTCTGTTGATTCTTCCATTCCCTCTCTGAACCCTCTAGTCCAAAAAAAATCTCTTGTTCTCTTTCAAATTAATGACCTGTATTTTTCTTCAGTTGTTGTTATATTTCTATATCTATCTATCTATCTATCTATCTATCTATCTATCTATCTATCTATCTATCTATCTATCTATCTATCTACCTATCTATCTATCTATCTATCTATCTATCTATCTATCTATCTATCTATCTACATGCATACCTATATTTTTATGTATCTACCTACCTAGGTATTATCTATCTACCATATTTACCTATGTATGTATGTATGTATGTATGTATGTATGTATGTATGTATGTATCTATCCATCTATCTATGTATCTAGTCTTCTTTAGCCTGGAGGCAACTAAGTTGACAGTGGTGTGACCTCAGATTCAACTAATTCTTGTTGCTGGTTTGTTCTATGACTTTTGCCGGGCTCAGTTCTCTGGATATGATCCTTTATTGTCTGAAAGGAGAGGTGATCTACTGTGATCCTTGTGGCATGGTCATCAGGATCCAAAAGCAGTAATGTAGAACCGTTATCAATAATCTAGTGTGTGTGTGTGTGTGTGTGTGTGTGTGTGTGGTAAGTGTTAGAGTTCTGTGTTGTTTTGACTTCCTTCTTTTCTAGTCTCTGAGACAGTCTGTTTCAGGACTTTGAGTCAAAGAAGTAATCTGTCTGAGTTTGCAACCTCTGGGTTTTTATTTTCCATCCCTTGCTTGATAAATGAGGTAAATAAATCAATTCTTGGAGCCTTGATTTGCTTCCATCTGCCCCAAAAGACTAAATACCATATGAGTTTCTTCTGGGAGGAAACATGTATATCCTTTTTGATAAATCTCAATAACTTATTGCTCTTGCAGCTAAACTTTTTTTTTTTTGTGTGTGTGTGTGTTGTCACAAGAGTGCTTTTGAACTTTTATCCATTTGAGATCCAGCCTCCCTGGAAATATCAAACAGTGTGAAAAATATTTAATAATGCCTTCTTTAATGTCCCAAGAAGTGATAAACTCATGTTGCCTTTTCAAGACATGTGGATCTTAAATACATTTTCTCGAGTGAAACATTTAATCTTCCATAAACTGTGAGAAGTAATTTAACTTTGTAAAAAAAAAGTATGCATGTGAGTTTTCGCCTGGATGTATGTCCATGAACCATATCTGGTGCCCAAAGAGGCCAAAAGAGGATCTAGTTCCAGATCCTCTGGAACTAGAGCTGCTTATGCCTGTGAGCTGCCATGTGGGTTCTGGGAACTTTATGCGGGTCCTCTGCAAGAGCGATAAAAACTGCTAAACCATCTTTCCTATCTAATAATTTATTTTAAAAAAGAACCCTGAAGATTAACCACAAGAGCATTTGGATAGGCTAAGGAAATATGGCAAACATTAAAAATTGCTTTTCTTTAGAGATTGTTGTGCTAAAAGCTAAACAAATTACAAGATTTCAGGTGTTCAATGTATGGCCCTTTGATTTCCTTAGTTAAGGTTCTTCTTATGCACTGTATTTATTTTATTATTATTATCAGTGGAATACTTTCCTTTCCTCATGGTTGTCATTAGGAACATAATTTATTTTTATGTTGTATTTGTATCTTAAGATTTAGCTGAATTCCTTTATTTCTGTCAGTTTTTAAACTGCATTGAGCTTCTGGTTTGCTCTTTTTACCCCGGTGACTCTCAAACTGTGGGCTGTGACCCCTTTGGGGATTACATATCAGAAGCAAAATTGCAGCTATGAAGTAGCAACAAAATAATTTTATGGTTGGGTGTCACCATAGCACGAGGAACTGCAATAAAGGGTCACAGCTCTAGGAAGGTCATGAATTGGGAAGGTTTAGATGGTCGAATTTTCAAACAGTTGATTTTACTCCATCCTGCTTAAATTTGTCATCTTTTATTTACCTGTCTTGGAGAAAGTGGATGTACATGTGCAGAAATATCAAAATAGACCATTGCCCACCTCATGTACAAATAGCAACTGAAAGTGGGTTCTATAGTCTTATTATAACACCACAAACTGAGTGGCAAAAATGATGGACTTGATTTTTGGCAAAGATGTTTTTAAACCTGTGCTTACAAACACACTTGAAACAGACAGTGAAGCCCAGTGTAACCTACAGGCTCTGGGTGGTCTTGTTGTAGAGGCTGTACACACGTTGGTCAGAGGCTGTGTGGGAAGCCTTTGTACACTATTGCTATTAGTTAGACTGCTCCAAATCATTTATGTGAAACTATTTTAAGAATAGTAAGCATTTGGAGAAAAGAAATAAGTGCTCACTATTACAAATAAAATTTTAGATAAATTCTTTGTTGATAAAACATGGAAATAGAATAGTGAAAAATTGTTCTCTAAAGGTTCATGTTTTATTTTCCTTTCCCCCTTTCTTTCTTTCCTCCTTCCTTCCTTCTTTTCAATCTTTCTTTCTTTCTTTCTTTCTTTCTTTCTTTCTTTCTTTCTTTCTTTCTTTCTTTCTTTCTTTCTTTCTTTCTTTCTTTCTTTCTCTCTCTCTCTCTCTCTCTCTCTTTCTTTCTTTCTTTTCTCTCTTTTCCTCCCTCCTCCCCCTCCCTCCCTCCCTCCCTCCCTCCCTCCCTCCCTCCCTTCCTTCCTTCCTTCTTTCCTTCCTATGACAGAGTTTTGCTCTACACCCAGGCCAGACTCCAACTCCAGGTCCTCCTACCTTAGTCTCCCAATGCTGTGCTTAAGGGTTAAATCAGCTCACTGTATTATTAATTTTAATCAGTTATTGAGATTGAGATTACAGGAAAGTATGTGTAAAGTTAACAGAAATAATTATTTCCTTGAGAGAGTTTTTTCTTGTGTTTACTATTAATAAATTTTGCTGGACTAATTTCTGCCTTTTCTTGTCAAGTTTACTGAGAGAGATGATCATCAATGAACAATCTGTCCATGCAGATTTAAGAACTTTAAAAATACATCTTGACACTCTGAAAAACAGGACTAAGTATGAATTATAAACAGGATGTATATCTATGTTGTTTAATTAGTGTATCAAATCTGTTTTAATTTGCAGAGGCTCTATAGACAAGGTCTTGTCAGTTCATGGATAGATCTATGAAGATGAATTCAAACATGGATTTCATTACAGATTTTGAAAGTTCCCTTCTGTGGGCATTAGTTTACTTAACTGTAAAACCAAAAAGACAATTGTACAGGATTCAATTGACATCAAAGGTTCTCAACCTACTCCTGTTGGTGGCATAGCACACTGTAATCCTAGCCATCTGAAGTCTGAGGCAATGGGGTTGAAGTCAGCCTAAACTACATAATGATTCTATTCTGAAAGGAAAAAAAAAACCAATGAAACACAGCAAAAATAAACAAATGAGAAACAACAAGTGTGCTTCAATACATAAAAAAATTCAACAAGGGTTGCTAAATGAATTAATGAACTCTTTATAAATCCACAGTGTACAAAGACAGTTCCAAACTATGCAACCTCAAAGCCAAGGTGTTTTATTTCTCTGCCCCATCATAGTGATAGGCACACTCTTCTGTCTAACTAGGCCTTTGACCCCTGGGTGCCTGCTTGTGAGTCCCTTGTTTGATGGATGAGTGTTGCTTTCTAAGCCCCAGTGCACTACTGCAATTGACTCATCTACAGAATCACAACAACCACAATTGATATTTTCATCCACTCTTCCTTGTGGCAACAGCTAGGTTCACACTCATTCCCATATTTGGTAATCGTGGAAGGAAGATACCCTTGAGAAATATGTGTGTGTGAGAGAGAGATGGGGGGGGAGAGAAGGGGGTGGATTATGGCAGGCTTGTGGAGGGCAGCCTTTGGCTTTGGGTGTCAGTCCTCACTTTCTGCAGTGATTGAGACAGTGATTGAGACAGGTCTCATGTTTTTATGCCTGTACCTGTTAGACTCATTGGCTGTGAACTTCCAAGGGTTTTCAATACACTTCTATCTCACTGTAGCAGTGCTGGGATTATAGATGGGGGTGCTACCCGATCCAGCTTTTACATGGGTTGTAGGATCCAAACTCAGTTCTTTATGCTATCAAAGCATGGACTTTCCCTGCTGACTCATCTCCTCAGCTCCAACATTTTCTATCTGGAAGAGCAATTACAGCTCATTTCTCAAACAAACACCAGGTCTCTTGTATGCACCACACATTACTTCTAATTCCATAGCGTGTTACAGTGTGGCTTTGACTATGGTCACACTAGCTCAGGGTTTGGTTAGCCCCAAGCCTTTCTATGGGAGTGGAGGTTGGGTAAGGGGCTCAGAGGCCTGGTTAGGGAGCACACAGTTGAGCACAGACTTCCTTCCATCGCACTGTCCCCTGGACACTAAGGAAAATAAGTCCAGCATGGGAATTTCCTGAGTGTGAAGTGTCCATTTTCTCTTTTCATGATGTAGCAATCAAAGGCATGGGATTACATTCGGGTCATATATTTGCTTTTCAAAGGCCCACATTTTCTTTTCAGGCATTACTGGATGCTGACAAATTTAGAATGCTAAGAGCAGCAAAGGACTCCATAGTCTTCACTGGTCACAGAATACTGAATACATTGCAAGTTTGCAACACTGGCTAAATATGCATATTCAGAGATCAGTATAATTGCGTATCAGACATCTTTAAACACCATAATGAGGTTTTATATTGGAAAAGAGATTACACAAAGAAACCCTGGTTTGAATCTGTGTTCAAAGACCTGCCTTAAGTTAGAAGTGAGAACAATTTTTTACTCCCTTAAAGCCAACACTCGGACTGGAGGTCAGGTTTATAAGAGGGGAGATTGGGATTGTCTAAGAAGAAAATCTGAAAAAGAAAGGAAAGGTTCTAAAACAAGACTGTCTGAAAAGAAAGCCATATTCTTGACACTCAGTTCTTTACTCTGATTTGGAGGTGACCATCAGACTCTGTAGAAGGATATCTGTACTAGATGAAGGCAGTGTTAGCTGGCTTATGACATCTCATCCTGTCCTGATCTTGACTTTCCTAATGCTAATGTGCTAAAAAATGAATCCCTCCTTCTACCTTCCCTGGTGCACAGAACTTTGAGATTTCCATACTTCGTTCTATTTATTACAAAAATCAGCTCTTATCTATTCACCTGGCTGTGGGTCTCTATGTCTATGAATATCTTCATAAATAAGTTGAGAGCCTTATTCTGATGATCTGGCAGATACTTCCAAGTCACACAGCCAAACTTTCTCTATGAGCAGCAGAGGAGGGTTGATGGACTCCTTCCTAATCATCTTCTTTGTTTGGACAGGTGAAATTCCCTTGAATCTGGCTTCAGTTGCTTCTATCAGGATGCTGCTGCATGTGGCTCCTCTATGAGGGCTGTGTCACTAAGGATACTATTGAAACTACCTAGGCACTAAAGCATCTTCCCATCAGTGCTCTGGCCCAGTTGCTCTTATACAGATCCATAATTTGATCTGGCTCCAGTGTCTTTCACACTGGAATCCACATCACATTGCACTTTATCCCTTAAATTTTTAAGGCAATCTGAAAGTCTCTTCTATAATGCAATCCAATAAGAGCACAGCCCAAAATTTCAGTAAAAGCAACCTAAACTGGGATGTGCCAGAGTAAGGTGACATTCAAAAAGTGAGTTCATAAAAGTCTTGCTTTCACTGTGACTCTGCATACAGAACACAGACTCCATTTGTGACGAGTTTCCTTTGTGTGTATCCCTCCAAGAAATTCTTCTTAGTTTATTACAACAGCCCTGACTGCTCATTACCTATCAACTTGCAAGTATCTATTGTGTATATAAGAACCTTAGTTTTAAGTCCACCTTCACCATGTATATTTAAAAATGATTTTCCTTAGTCAAAAATCCTTTCCTTATTTTCCTTAGTTGGAGAGAAAAAGAAGCAAGTGAATGTTTTGAATTATTTTCTACAGGCTGCATATCGATAGGTACAGGTTGTATACAAAATAGAAAATGAAAGACTTTATTGGGGGAAATTGGTTTTCCATGAGTTCAACACTTCTTTGCCCTGAAACTGGAGACAGAACACAATGGAACCCATTGCTGATTTTCCACTACAATATTTGTTTTTTTTAATGCATTTTTTTTTTACCATGAATGTAAAAATCTCAAGCATTGAGCACATACCTGGAGGTCAGAAGTCTCCCACTTTTACTTTCTGCTAATGTATTGGGCTTGAAGGGTGAGGAGACCCACTGGAGAACTGAGAAACCTTGTGATGTCTGAAAGACATTTTGCTTCTTGGTCCTAATTGCACTTGTGATGGGAAAGACTCAGGTCAGAGCTCCTGTCCTTGAGAGGTCAACATAGCACATCCAGGAGAAGATGTTGAGGGGCATGAACCTGGATGTAGGAGCATCCTGCTCAATATCCAAGTACATGCTCTACCAAACACTGAGGACAGGAAGCAGCTGGCATATTTTCAAGCCTCCTTCTGGTCTTAAGGCTACACACCAGCTATGCCCTGAGGACATTTAGAAGCATTCTTTTTTTTTTTTTTTTTTTTTTTTCTTTTGAGTCCTGTTCCTGTAGCACTGAACTTGGAGACTAGCCCATTCTAGGCAAGTATTTTATCACTAAATAATGTCCCCAGTCACATAGAAGGATTCTTTAAAAGCAGTTGAGAATGAGCAGCTTAAAAAGCATGACCTTGGAGACCTGGGACTGTGGCAATTACAATGAACTTGGCTGGCTCCAAGATTGACTTTGCAGCCCTCAGTACTCTATTCTCCTAGTTCTGTGACACCTCCGTGACTTATTGTGCATTCTCAGGACAACTTGTCATTTGCTCAAGTGACTCTGTAGCCCAAGGTTCCTTCTGCTTTCATACTTTGACTCCAGTCTCACCA
Source organism: Mus caroli (assembly GCF_978045245.1). NCBI lineage: Eukaryota > Metazoa > Chordata > Mammalia > Rodentia > Muridae > Mus > Mus caroli. The sequence goes on from NW_028227268.1 coordinate 73,547,831, forward strand.
GCCTCTTGTTAGACAGTCTAAATTCCACATCTCACTTGAAGTCTGCTTGGTTCCTCATGCCACAGCTGTTTTCCTTTTCTGGAGTCATCACATGATAGTCATGTATTCCCCTATAATTGTTCCATTGATGCAACTGAAGCTTGTTGTATGAAGTTTTAATTTTTGTTATAATATTTAATGGATCAGCACTCCATTTTCATTTTCAACATACTTATAAATTCACATATTCATTCAAAGCAATGCAAGCACAAACAACACTTTTTCCTATGGTATGGGGAAAATCATTAATATCCAAAGTTACCTATATCCACTTAAGGAATTATAATGTGAATTGGGAAAATATCTTTGCTAACACCTTAATATGTTTGAGACTTTACATGACTGAGCCTCAATTTCCACGTCAATTAGATTTTATCATGAGCTAACTCTCTAACCTTGTTAGTGGATTAACAACACACTATGGGTCAGATGTCTGGTGTATGGTAAATATTCATTGAGTGTTTCTGTCAACATAATACTAAAATTTATTCAGTACACACACATTCTCTTGGATTAATAAAGTCTTCAAAAACACACTGTACTTGTAATAACTTTATATAATGTTTGGAGTACAAGTCTTTTCTTTTTCACACAAGAAGCATAACACAACCAAGAGAAACATTACAAACACTGCAAGCACTATTAGCTTCATACACAATTAATGCAAATGGCACAGTTTATTACATATAAGTGGAAGAGTGTTAATTTGGATGACTTGATTAATGGATAATCACAGGCAAAGGCACATAGTAATTATGCTGTAGAAGACATTCTCCCAGGAACTCTGCACATATCACCCCAGGCTATGTACACAATAACGTTGAGTATTCATTCCCAATATCATGCTGGTTTCACAGAAGACAGTGCTGACACACATTTTACCCAGTGTCACTTACATAGCTACTCAGTGCCATTTTTTCTCTCTAAAGCTGGCCTGCTGACTAGTTTATGTCAACTTGATACAAGGTAGAGTCATCTGAGAGGAGGGCACCTTGGTTGAGAAAATGCCTCCTTATCACTGAGTTATAGGCAAGTCTGTAGAGCATTTTATTAGTCAGTAATTGATGGGGGATGGCCCATCTCACTGTTGGTGGGACCATCCCTGGGCTGATTGTCCTTGGTTGTATAAGAAATCAGGTTGAGAAAGCCATGTGGAACAAGCCAGTGAGCAGCGCTCCTCCATGGCTTCTGCATCAGTGTCTGCCTCCTTGTTTCCATACAGTTTGAGTTCCTGCTCCCTTCAATGGACTGTGACTCATAGGATATGTAAACCAAATAAACCCTTTCCTTCCAAGGTGTTTTTGGTCATATTGTTTGATCACAGTGCTAGAAACCCTAACTAAGATGCTAAGTGTGAATGAACAAATGAAGTTCCCAGGAATACTTTGCTAGAGTTCTGGATTAAAATAGAGAGAGAAAGTATATGAATGGGTATGTATTACACAGTTGAGATAGACTTTTCGTCATTGTGATAAAACTCCTTCAGAACAGCTTAAATGTGGAAGGAGTTATATTGGCTCACTCTTCCAGACCATCATGGTTGGAGAATGTGGTGGTGTGAATGAGAATGGTCCTCATAGGCTTACATGATTGACTGCTTTGCCATCAGAAAATGACACTACTTGAGAAGAATTAGGAGGTGTGGCCTTGTTGAAGGAAGTGTGTCACTGGTCATGGGCACTGAGGTTTCAAAAGTCTAAGCCAGGTCCAGCTTCTCTTTCTTCCTGCTGCCTGAGGATCTCCGTGAAGAACTCATAGCTACTGCTCCAGTACCGTGTCTGCCTGTGTGCTGTGGTGTCAGTGTTCTGGTCTGTATGGAAGGATTGACTGAAGAAATATACACACTGCAGAATGAATTTAGGCTTCTCAGCAGTAAGTGGATCAGCCTCTCAAAGAATGAACTTTGAACCTGTTTTGCAGTGCCCCCTTGTTGTTACACAAAAGGCACTTTTAGCAAATCAATTTCTGCACTCCAAAATGTCCTATCTGATCTAGGAGTGGTCTGAAGGGACCATTGCCTAAGCAATTCTCAGTCATAGAAGACTTCCTGGTTTGCCAGGTATGTCTCAGGAGTAAGTTATGCAAAGACTCTGTGAATTTTTTTGGAAGAGCAGCCCTATAAACCTTCGATAACAATCACTGAGTATTTACTAAAGGCTTCTTCAAAGCCTAAGTGATGCCACTATGGAATCCATGACAAAAACAGCCAATAGTTCTGCTAAAATTGTGCCATACTACTATGCTTCCTGAAATGATGATAACAGAGTAAACCTCTGAAAATGTAAGCAATTCCTCAATGAAGTCCTTTCTATTATAAGAGTTGCCTTGGTCATGGTGTCCCTTCACCTCAATAGAACAGTGACTAAGACAGTATAGTGGGCCAGAGCCATTCAAATCATGGCAGCCAGAAACAGAGAGGGAATACTTATGCCTGTTGGTTTCATGATTCTCTTCCCCTTTATTCCACTGGGACCCAATGTAGGGCAGGTGCTACCTATATTCAGAGTGAATAATCCCCTATCTAATTAACTTCTGGAAACATGTGAAAAGACATAGCCAGAAGGTTGCTTTACTAATTGTCCGAGTACTTCTCAGTCCAATCAAATTGACAATCAAAAATGTTAAAAGAAGAAGGGTGCAAGATATAGAGAAAGCAAGCTGGAATTAAGCAATAGCTTCCTCCCTGCCACCAGCACTCATAATTCTGAAAGGTGATAAGTAGGCTGCTGGAGGAGAAAAGACATTAATAATCTTACATAACTGTGAATCTACCAACTACAATGCCAGCCTGCTAGGAATATGCACTCAATGTTGCAATATGGCACAAGTGTTATTGGGGTAACCAAGTATACTCTGATTGGTTTCAAGGTGTGTTCTTTTGGAGGTATTTTAGGTCTAGTTTTATAAACCTGATTTTAAAAATGGGCGAGGAGATTGTAGGCTATAGATGGGGAATTTGTATTTGTATATTTAAATTGACACAGCATCAAATTTTCTTCTAAACATGTATGCTTATACATAAACACACAGAGGACTATGGATCAACTTAGTAGGCTACAAAAGAAGAAGGACAAGGAGGAGGAGGAGGAGGAGGAGGAGAACAACTTTGTTTAATTTGCTGTCTGTTGATGTGATAAAACATGGACCAAAAACTGCTTGGGAAATAAAGGGTCAATTGGTTAATTTCATCTTATCGTCACAGTCCATCCTGGAGGGAAACCAAAGTAGGAACTCAAGGCTGGAGCTTAAAGCAGACACGATGGCAGAATGCTGTTTACTGGATTTCTTCCAGGCTCACTTTCAGCCATCTTTCTTATATACCCAGGCTCATGTGCCCAGGGGTGATACTGCCTACAGGGGTGATACTCCAATATCAATGAGCAAGAAGAAAAATGCCCCACAGATATATAGACAAGTCCATCAGCTGAGGTTCCCTATTCTCAGATGTGTCAAGTTGAAAATCAATATTAGGCATCACTAATATGTGTAGAGTGTTTGAGGTCCTAATACTCAGAGATAGTCACCAGGGAAATCAACAAGGCTAAACATGCAGACATATCTCTTCAGAAAGAAGATGCTTGCCTGTTTTCCATCCAGAAAGATGGGAATAGATGTAGTTTATAACCTGGTGATCTTTTGCAAGGGCCAGGTTTCATTCATTCCTCCAAGCAACTATGTTTATTCCAGACTCTTCCTCTGTAGACCTTGAGTACTGCTTCTCAGTCAATAAAATCCATCCTTATGAGAGATGTCACTTGTAATTTTCAACAGCCTATGGATAGGTAACTTCTGTGTTATCTGTAGGGCCAGGCCAATCCTCACTCCAACAGGCTATAATTACAATATAAATTGTTCTTAAACTTTTTTTTTAACATGTATGATTGAGTTAACTATTATCAGAATTTTTTCCCACCAAATTGTGCCCTGCTTCAGTATGACTAAAATAAACTGCTGGGTGTCAGACTCTAGAAGTTTGAACCAACACTGGCTAACTATGTCACTTTGAACTGGATTTTTTTCTTGCCTCATGCAGATCAATTCTGCTGGCCCTAGTGGCCTCAGGGATCCCCACACTCATCGACATGGGAAAAGGGTCTGTAAGGACAGGGGCTATGGTAGTGGGAGGAAGATAAGAGAGAGTGCGGGCTTGAGAGTAATCAGAATACACTACATACATGAAATAATCTAAGGCCAAATTTCATTAATAAAAGAACAAAAGATGCAATTATTAACTGTTTAATGGTTTTGCATATAGAAAGGGTATGGGAAGATTTTTGGATTTATAGGCTTTGTTCTCAGTATAATCATCTAACACTGACTTTAACAGGTTTTTTGAGATATATTTCCCATACATAATGTATATGCTTAATATTTACACTGTAATGTTTCAGTATATTCACAATTTTGTATATTTATCACTTTAGAACTTTTTTTCACCTCATTTCATTTCATGCTCATTTGCAGTCACCGTCCTGACTGTCATTTTCAGACAACCATTGATGTAATTTTGTCTCATTGGACACTTCACAGCAAGGCACTCCACAGCATGCACAACCCTTGGCATGCAAGCTACTTTTTCTTTGCTCAGTTCTTCTAGGGTTTGTCCTTGGTGGCATACTTCAGCTTGCCACTCTTTTACATGATTGACAAGGTTCTCTTTCATGAATAGATCAAATTTGCATCCATGAAGTTACTATTTTGCCAGAAATTTTGATGAGTCAAAATGAGTAGAATCGATAGGAGCTGAGCTTGTTGTTAGGTCCCGATCAGGGGGGATTTATGCTTCTCTTTTGTCTTCCAGGGTTTTACAAGCCCCTGCCTCCAGTCTGAGAGGATGACACACAATTAAGGGGGCTGGGTGAGTGAAAGGGCTATATGTGTTTTCTAGGGGGTAGCCTCTGCTCAGCTCCGCGATAATTTCATCTGAAGCATTTGTGAATCAGTGTTTCCAGATATCTGAGTTCCTTTATAAGATAAAATGATAGGTTTTCCTGCCTATTAAAAACATTGTCAGTACAAGAACTGCACATGATTAAACCAGACAACAGTCCAGCACAGAGGGAGAGCCTTGTGTGCTCCCACCCCTAGCAGAAAGGCAGTGATCACTGACAGCTGCTGAGGACTGAGAGTCAATTGTCTTTAGTTTCCTTTTCTGCTCAAAGATTTCTGATTGATTTTCTGTTTTATTATGGATTTAGGGCTCAAATTCAGAGCTTGCTTTGCGCATAGTCTGCAAATCCTCTGCCCCTGAACTGCAACCCAGCCCTTCTGTTTGACTTCTGAATTATTTCTGGTTCTCTAAGTTGTTGTTGGTGGAGGTGGTTAGGTTTCTGCATTATATTTGTACTGTCTGTATTTGTTGACTCATTTCTTTTAAACATTTATTTAAAATTCTCCATCCAAGTGTTTGCTCCATCGATTCCTTCATGGGGGGAGAAGTCAAGTTTCCATGAACACTCTTTTGTGTGTATTGTTGAGCAACATCATTTATGAACTGAAGATCTAGGTGTTTATTCCAGCCTTTCAGATCTGACTTTGTGATTGTTCTTGCTGACATTTAAAGCAAGATTCTTTGCAGTCTCTGAGTCCGGAGCCACGTTTGCCTATTCAGCACTAGATGGCAGGCTAAGCCCAGGTTAGCCACATGCTCAGTACTGGTGTGTGTCAGTGTTTCAGAGGCAGAGGGTGACACAAGGTCAGAAAGATCTACAAACTTTAGCTGCTGTGTTGTTCAGCAAGTGTGAGCAGAGTCCCAAGAAGGTTGCTTTCATGCGACAATCCTCTCTGTATCCCAGTAATTGCCTCATTTGTAACCAGTGGGGCTGTGGTGAGAAGCAAGTAATTCCACTGGCTCTAGGTAGACTAAGCATAGCAAGACAAGGCTCTGGTCATATGCAACAGCGATGGCCGCAAACACCACAACTGAAACACAGACTACACTGAATCTGGTCCCTTGAGACCATTGGAGGTGGAGATAAGTCCAGTGTACACACTGGCATGAGCTGCTGTCCTGAGTTCCAAGGTAAAGTCTTGTGATTACAGCACTATTCTGCTCTAGAAACTGAAACCTCGGACTCTGATGAGTTGGGGTACTGTGATGAATCAATGTTTGTGCCACCTAGTCTGACCCTATCTGGGATGTACAAATAAGAAAATTTCTTGAATTTGTTCCATGTTATTTCCATAGTATAAAATAAATATAAAATAAACTAGTAATGTCATTAGCAAAAAGTGGGAAATTCCAAAATAAAAGGATGGATTCTATAATCACATTTATGAATAATGTATTCCAATAGTAAACATCAAATAATTTACAGAAACTTAATACTAAATAATTTTCTGCTCTTGTTTGCTCTTCTACCTGGAGTCTGTGCCTCTCCCTAGCACCTTCCACAGAGCCCCCTTCACATCCTTGTTCCTCAGCGTATAGATCAGAGGGTTGAGCATGGGGGTGATTACAGTATAAAAAAGGGCCAAAAACTTCCCCTGACTATCAGAATACCTGTGGACAGGTTGGAGGTATGTGTAGATACCTGAGCCATAAAACATGGCAACCACAATGAGGTGAGATGCACACGTCCCAAAAGCCTTTCTGCGACCAGCCATTGACCTGATGTTCAGCACTGCCTTGGCAATGTGAGCATAGGAGCCTAGAATTAGCAGTAAAGGACACACTAAGATTATGACCCGGGCCACAAACAAATTGACCTCTGTTCCTCCTGTGTCCTCACAGGCCATCTTCAGGAGAACAGGTAGCTCACAGAAGAAGTGATTCAGTTGGTGTCCACAGAGAGGCATGGTCATCACTAGGCTTGTCTGGATCAGAGAGTTCACAAGGCCTCCCACCCAGGAGAATACAACCAATGCTCTGCAGAGAACAGGGTGCATAATGGTTGTGTAGTGGAGTGGGCGACACACAGCAGCATAGCGATCTATAGCCATTGCCACCAAAAGCACACACTCAATGCCTCCCAGTGAGAGCATTATGAAGAGCTGGGCCACACACCTTCCAAAGCTGATGGTCCTGTCAAGTCCAGAGAGGTTGACCAGAAGCTGGGGCACAGTGCTGGCAGTGTAGCAGAGGTCCAGGAAGGAGAGGTGGCAGAGGAAGTAGTACATGGGTGTGTGTAGGCGAAGGTCCAGTCGAGACAGAATGATGATCACAGTATTGCCAAAGAGAGTCAGAGAGTAGAAAATAGAAATGAAAGCAAAAAGGATGGGTTCTAGGTGAGGCCAGTCTGAGAAGCCCACTAAAATGAAGCCCTCTTCTGAACTGGTGTTCAAATAGTCCATATTTTCCCACCTGCACAAACAGAAGACAATTGAATGCTTCCTATGAAAAACATGAACTATTTTTTAGATACTTCATAAATTAAACATTTTTATTAGATATTTTCTTTATTTACATTTCAAATGCTATCCTGAAAGTCCCCCCATACCCTCTTCCTGCCATGCTCCCCTACGCACCCACTCCCACTTCTTGGCCCTGGCATTCCCCTGTACTGGGACATAAAATGTTTGCAAGACCAAGGGGTCTCTCTTCCCAGTGATGGCTGACTAGGTCATCTTCTGCTACATATGCAGCTAGAGACACGAGCTCTGGGGGCACTGGTTAGTTCATAATGTTGTTCCCCCTATAGGGTTGCAGACCCCTTCAGCTCCTTGGGTACTTTCTCTAGTTCCTCCATTTGGGGCCCTGTGTTCCATCCAATAGCTGACTGTGAGTATCCACTTCTGTATTTTCCAGGCACTGGCATAGCCTCACAGGGGACAGTTATATCAGGGTCCTTTCAGCAAAATCTTGCTGGCATATGCAATAGTGTCTGGGTTTGGTGGCTGATTGTTTTTCACTTATGTTTGATCTTCTTTTATAAATATGTTTATTAGTTTTAGGGAATTTCATACAGACATGAAACATATTTTGAGTATGTTCGTTTCCACTCCTAGTCCAACTCCTCCTCGATGCATCATTTCCCCATCCTCTCCTAACTTTATGTCCTCTCTCTCTTTCACAGAAAGTAACCCACCAAGTCCAATTTGTGATACCAATATGTACATGGGTATGGGCTAACTACTGGAGCGTGGTTGACCTACAAGAAGCTATCCTGCTAATGAAAACTGAGTCTCCCTCCCTTAGCAGTCATAAGTTTTTAATTGCTCCTTCCTCATCTAAGGGTAGGGACTTGTGAAACCTTCATGCTGCCATGTTGCCTTTCTTGATCCTGGTCACACCCTGTGCAGGCTACCACATCTTTCTCAATTCATCTCTTCCCTAGCACATAGATCATTTGGAGTGTAGAGGTGTGGCCCTGCCTTGAATCCATTCCTGTAGCTCATTTGTTCTGTGACTTTAGACAGGCCAATCAACTCTCTGGAAATGATGGTTCCTTATCTGAACATAGAAAGGATGTAGTGCCACCCTCATGGCATTAATAATAGGAAGTAAAGCAGTAATGTGGAACCTGTTTTCAGATTCTAATGTGGAAGATGCAGTATTAATGCTTGGTATGTTTTTTTTATTATTATTTTTCTCAGTCTCTGAGCTAGGCTGTCTCTGTCGTTTGAGACAGAGGATGAACCAGATTAAGTTCATCAGCCTGACTGTTTGGTTCTTCCTTGCCATATCAGACACTATTTTGAAAAATTATTTTAACAAATACATATTCTATGTTTATAGCTTGATATACAGTAATAATACAAGGGGGATTTGTCAGTATGAGATCCTTAGATTGCCCTTGCAGGAGAAAATGGCTATGCTAAAGTAGAGTGTTAATTTTAAATATATTTTGTCACCTCTAAGGCAATGTCTTGAAATGGTATTTTAAAAACTAAAAAATTCAAAAGTTCAGAAGAGAACACTGAGAACACTGAGAGCTGTAAATAGTCATTGATAAATAATGAAAATGAGACATGTGTATAAAAAGTTATTCTTCTTACTCCCATGAGTGCTTGGGAGGTAGGGGCTGGGGGATCAGGGATTCACAACTCTTTCCAGCTGTAAGGGGACTTCAAGGCCATCCGGAGCTACATAAGACGTTTAGTTTGCTTTCTGTTGGTTTGCTAAAGTACTGACCAAATACACGTTTGGGAGGACAGGGCTTAGTTAATTTTGTGGTTTCTCTTCATTATTAAGGGAAGCTAGGGCAGGAATTCAAGGCAAGAGCTTGAAGTAAAACTACAGAGGGACACTGCTTATCATCTTTCTAGCTTGCTCAGTTACCTTTCTTATATTGCTAAGGCCCATCTGCCTAGGGATGGTACTGCCTATAGTGGGCTGTGTCCTCCCACATCAAACATGAATTAAACAATCTCTTAAAGACATGGTTACATGCCAATCTGGTCTGGGCAATTCTCCAGTTGAGACTACCTCAAATGAAGCTGGACTGTGCCAATTTGACAGCTGAATCTAAATAGGACAGAGACCTTGTCTCAAAACATGGTAAAAAAAAAAAAAGCATGCCTAAATCAACCACCCATACAACCAAGAAAACACGTAGAGCATGGATGAAGAGATTTCTATCTATGCTTAGTGTGAATAATTTTTGGCACACTGATCCCTGATGCTTTGTGATGAGTTTACTGAACTGGAATGTAATGACAGACACCCAAGAACTGAATCAATTATTTCAACAAGATGTTTGATTTCTCCTCATGAAAAAGAGTAAAATTATCAACTGTGAGACTTATGTTATATATATATTTATATAAGATAAATTATGTGCATGTCATAACAAGTTTTATCCAAGTCAGGTCTTGTACCATTATAGATAAATCTTCCCAGATCAGTTCGGTTATGCTGTTCATCTGTCACCTGTTCTGAAAGTTTGCTTCTAGTTTATGTATTTAGGAGCAAAACAAAGAAATAATCATTTGATATGCTTCTTTTTCAAGACAGTTTCATTATGTAGCCCTGGCAAGCCTAGAACTTTCTATATAGATCAGGCTGGCTTTAAACTTACAGAAATCCATCTGTCTCTGTCTCTCAAGTGCTGGGATTAAAGGTGCCCATCATCATACCCAGAATTTGATAAGCTTTTGATTGGCATTAAAGGTTGTTGACACAGCGTAAAATCCTCTAATTTTGAAGGTTGAAACAAGAAGAACATGTCACCCTGGGCTGCACAGTGAGACTCTGTTGCCCTACATGGAAAAATAACAACAATAGCAACAAGAAAATAATTCCAATAAAACCCACCAATGTTGTTAAATGAATGTATGTATTTCATATTTTAATAATATACTAAAATACATAGTACATATAAATATCTCAGGAATATAGGAATATTCTCAGGGGAAATTAACAAATAACAGTATATCTCAGCTGGTGACACAATAATTTAGACATTCATGAACTATAGTTTTAGTCATAATTTTCGAAACCACATGTAGAAATACTACATTTACAACAGTAAATTGGGCTTCTAATTATGTGACATGCATATGTTAGAATCATAATCCAAATAATTTGGCCTTGAGAAAACTAGATTGCAATAGTCATCAATAGGTAATAGATAAAACAGAATAAAGGAAATTGAGCTGTGATTCAAAACCTCAGTTGGATAAATGTAGGGTGGGGAGGGGGAAGAAACATGTAACCCTGACAACCATCTATAAGAACCATCTATAAGACAAGATGTAAAGATGTAAAAACTTAAGACTAACAAGAGTCAGCAGTGTTTTCAATGAATAGCAGCGAATATAGCTAAGTTCAAAGTTAAGTAGGGCAGTGCTCCTGTGAGAGAATCTGGCCTTTCCAGTTTACAATGAACCCTGAAGACCATTCCCTGCAAGAGTTTGTTCAATGAGTCATTTGCCTTGTTTCCTCACCCATAGACTTTCCTTTGTATCTCTAGCCCCTATTTCCTTCTTTTATGGGGCTCTTCCTATTTCTTTGCTCCAGCATGTTGCTTGAACCCATTTCTCACAAAATGCAACTCCCTGAGTAATCAGATGGGTATGGTGGTAGCCCTGTCTCTCATGGAATTAGTTTCATTCTCTGTCTAGAACAACACCTTTCACAGAAGAGCACAGAGGGATAGTCACTGAGCCTGCAGCATCATGCTGCAGCAACTGTTGGACAGATTATTAGAGAGGCATGAATCCTCGAAGCCTGTTCTGTCTTGCTTTGTGGGACAAAGGCATTGTCCTGCTTCCTGAGTATCTAGTGTCTTATTCTGGAATGCTATATGCAAAGACACAACCTGAAGCTACACAACCTCAAGCTCAAGGTGTTTTCTTTCTCTGCCCCATCAAATGACTCCTTTTCCCGTCTAAATGAGACTTTGATTTCTGGGTTTGTGGCTTGAGAAGATGTGCTGTGTTTTCCAGTTGCCAAGGCTCTGTGGGGGTTGGGTTGGTCTGCAGAAGCACAGCATCAATGCCCACCTGGAACACTGAACCAGAGACCCCCTGTGTCTGACACTGCTCACCTTGCAACCCTTACACAGCCTATGGATCCATTACTTAGGATTACATAGTTCCTCTGGTTGGCACTCCTTGCTAATTAATGCCTTGTAGATTATTTTCTTCACTCTTCCTTGTGGTCAGTACTAAGGTCTGATTTGTGTCCACCATATGTGCTAATCGCAGGAAGAAAATATCCCTGGGAATTCGTTCCATTGTTTAAGAACAGCTGTATCTCCTCTTTTCCATGGATCATAACTAAACCTCTGGTTTGGCCCATGCATTATTTCTATTCCTTTGTTTCAGAATCCAGGTAGACCCCCATCATACTCCTTCTGAAACTGATCAGCATGGAGTCCTCATGGGAGCCCAGTGCATGTGGGTTAAAGGTGTTTGTGGAGGTTCATGTAGATCAACTCCTTCCAAACAATCTGCTTCCAGACACTAAGGAAAGTATTTATGGTGTGGACATTCACCCACATTCGTACTTCTCCAGACTCAACTGCTTAACTATATCGACTTCCTTTCCTGTTTATGAAATTGTCTCGTTGTGTAGCTTTGGGTGTCCTGGAAATTGCCACGTAGACCAAGCTGGCCTCAAACTCAGGAGATCTGCTTGTCTCTGGCTTTCTAATGCTGGGATTAAAGGTGTGCCACCAAGCCTGGCCCAGTTAGTGAAACTTGTTATCTCAGTGAAAGCACAAAATGAGATGAGACAGGCATCCTGATCCTGGATCCTAATGACATGAATTATGTTTCCTCCCACCACCATGCACTGAAATTTAGAAAATTGTCAAAATAGAGAGACCCTGAGCGTCTGCATTGGTCAGAAGAAATACAGACTAATAACATGTTCCTGGCTATAGTTTCGGATCACACCATTGACTGTATACACACATTCAGAAGACAAGAGAACTGGTCAGTCATCTGTAAACATCCTAATGAGGCTTTAGATCAGAAAAGAGAATAGAGAGAGATGCTGGCTTGTGTTTGTTTTCAAAGACAGGTCCTAGGTTAGAGATGAGGATCTTGCTAAAGCCAACATTCAGACCAGGGGTCAGATTTACAGGAAGAAAGATTGTGACTGGCAAAGAAGAAAACCTGAAAAGAAACAAAGGGTTCTAAAAGCAGACTGCTTGGGAAGAGAGCCGCGTTCATGACACTCAGAGTTTCACACTCATTGGAAGTGCCCTTCAGAATTTGTAAAAAATATTTCTGATTAGGTGAAGGTTTGTGTTAGTAAGGGGTATGACATCTCACCCTGCCATGGTCTTTACTTTTCTAATGTCAACAATATGCTTAATTTTGAACCCCTTCTCCTAATCTCCACTGTGTACAGCATTTTGATTCTTCCATATTTGTTCTTTTTTTTTAATAATTGTAAAGATCAGTTTTTATCTGTATTCCTCAAAGTGTATGTGCCTCTATGTCTATGAGTTATCTTTATAAATAATGAACTTTTGATCATTTATTGCTGACAGTATATAAGATTCAATCCTTCTTCCTAGGACACTGTTTTGATGATCTTGCAAGGTTATAATGGAACCACATTCAAGCCATAGAGTTTAAGTTTATTTCTTAACAAAGAAAAAGATCCTATTAACTCGTCCCTAATCACTGTCTGGAGTGTGTACTGTTAGAATTAATTCTACTTTCACTTTTTTCATTAAGACATTCACATGTGGTGTTGGGACATTAATGTCAGTACCAAAACCAACGAGGCACCAAAGTGTTGTTCTGTCAATCCTCTATCCCATGCCTTTGCAGATACATGCAGATGCCCACTTGTACCCTGATCAGCCCTACCCCTTCATGATGAACACAGAACACTATTGCATTTTTGTTCCACAAGCTTTCCAGAAAATCTACAAGGCTCTTTATCAAATGTGCAAGAATAAATATTCAGTATAAATTCCCAAACCATTGATTGTTCATAGTCAGTTTAGTTGAGCTTCAAAGAGTAAATTTTCATGAACTGCACACAGAACACAGTCACCATCTGTGATGGGTACCTCTGTGTGTACCCCTCCGAGAAATTCTTGGTTTGTTTCCACAACTCTGACTGCGCTTCTATCCTTTGGTCCTCAGTGATGCTTGCAACTTACTATGTCTATAAGAGCCTTACTGTTTATGTTTTAAATTGTAGTTAATTAATTTTATGAAATTGCAGAGATAGAGATTCAGACTAGAATTTTTAGACCAGATGTGTAACAGAGCAGCGTTCTTAGATGACAGAGAATGTAAGAGTTCACGAGAGATAAAATATTTTTACATTAATTTAGTGTTCTTTGCTACCAGAATAATGGCCCAACACAGTGGAGTCTAGTGCTAGTTCTTAGTGGAGTATTTCCCCTTTAAGTGTGAATGTGAGTATCTCACCCAAGCCCCACTTACCTGAAGTTCAAGGACAAATCTCCTGCCTTTCTCTCTCTCTGTTTTACTGGCTTCAAAGGAGAGGAGAGGTTCACTAGAGACTGGTGGCAACTTGTGACGTCTGAAAGATACTTCCCACTTTGGTTCTATAGTGGGAAGGGCTCAGGTCAATGCTCCTGTCTCTTAGAAGTCATGATAGCATATATAGTGGACAGTATTGAGTCTCCCAGCCTAGGAGGTGAGACTGTCCCCTTTTACCTTGACCCTTTGAGTCCAAGAAGTAGCTGGTGTGTTACCAACTCCCCACCCAAAACTAAAGCTGCAGACACAAATTCTATCCTGAGGGAACTCACAAGCCTTCTTGGGCTTTGAGCCCACGATGGCCTGCATATTAAAGTAAGCAGTCTACCACTGAGTTATAGCCCCAACCTCATAGAAACTATGGAGAATCAGTGGCTTACAAGGCATGACCTTGGAGACCTAGGGCCCCACTGTGGCAATTACAATGAACTTGACTGGCTCCAAGATATGACTTTCAGTCTTCAGTACTCTCTATTCCCCTGGCCTCTGTTAAACCTGTGTGACCCAGTGTGCATTCTTAGGATAACGGCTTACTTGCTGTGTGATTCTGCAGTCCAAGGTTCCATCTGCTTCTCTACGTTGACCCCTACTCTCCCTTTGCCAGACAGACCAAATGCCATGTTGCACATGAAGCCTGAGTTGTTCAGCAAACTACAGCTGCCTTCCTTTACACGGAGTCTTCATATGATGCCCAGAAAGTTATTCAACTGATCCAGCTGATCTTAGTTTCCTTTATATGAGTTAGAATGCATTAATTTCTTTCCCTCTCTCCCTTTCTGCCTCCCTTTCTTCCCTTGTTGCCTTTGGATTTTATCCACATTTATTAACTTTAAAAGTAGAATACAAAGTAATAGGTTTCATCATTAGATCTTCATACATAAGTACTTTATACTTTGCTCTTATTTTTCTCCCTCCCCATTGCTATTTTCAATCCTCAATCATCCCTAGCTAGTTCACTTTCTTCCTCTAGCCCTTCCTTCTGTTTCCTGACTGCATGTATCCCTTTACCTTCTCCATTAATATCCTAGTTTGCTTTCTATTTCTGTGATAATGGCCATGACTAAAATTAACTTGGGAGGAAAGAGTTTATTTGATTTTATAGCTTATAGCCTATCACTCAGAGAATTCAGGGCAGGAACTCGAGGCAGGACCTGAAGCAGAGGCCATGGAGAAGTGCTTCTTACTGGCTTGCTCCTCTTAGCTTGCTCAGTTTGCTTTCTTATACAACATAGAGCCACCTAGGGGTGGCACCACCTACAGTGGACTTTATCACCTATGTCAATCATGAACTCAAAAAATGTCCCACAGGCTTGCCTAGACAATCTAATAGAGATATTTTCTCAAATGAGATCTTCTCTCTGTAGATGACTCTAGCTTGTGTCAAATGGATAGGAAAACTAACCTTTACCATTAATATATTTCCCCTTTCTTATAGTTTTATGAACTGCACATACATGCATGTAATTTTAAATCTGGATTCTATAGATGAGGTAAAATATTAAATGTGTCTTTCTGAATCTGGCTTGTTGTGCTTTACAGGAGGATTTGAAGTTGCATCCATTGTTTTCCTCAACAAATAAAAAGATAAATTACAAACAGCTTTTAATATACTAAAGAAACATGGGTTACACAGAGCTGCTTATCTGTGGTGACTGTTTCCTGGGCTAAAGTCTAAAGAAAATTATATGTTGTGGTTGTCAGAACAGAGGTATTTTACTTACTTATTTAAGTTTATTACCAATATTTTTGATGTAGACTGCCCAGACCTCAGCACAGATCAACAGTGTTTTCTTGTGCTGATTTTAGCGAAATTCAAGATTAAGATAGGAGAAATTTGTAGCAGGGGACATTGTTAGATGAAACAAGAAAACCAGTCCTTCTAGGAATTTTGTCATCTAGTGATTCTCCTGCATAGAAGTCAAACACTGTTCAGCAAAGTCTCTGTCTCATTTTCTCACCTATGTTCTTTCTGTCTTCCTTCCAACTTTTTTATTTTCAAAATTATATTGAATTTTTATTAGATTATATGCGCAGTTAAATTGTCATAGTTTATACAGTAGTGTGTTGATGACTATATCATAAAATCAATTTAATAAAGTCTTAGCTAATACCTTTTAAAAGTTTACCGCCAACCTTGCTTTAAATATTTTTTTTCAAGTGCCTATACTCAGGAGTTCACATCTGATTCTGTTTCATTTCCTCAGACCTAGACAGAGAGCTTAAAGATGTTCTATGTAATGGGGGCCATCCCAAAATTTGCTCCTAGTTTGTGGGATATGTTCTTCTAGCTGGGCTGCATTGTCTGGCCTTAGTGGGAAAGGAAGCGCTTAGCCTCACAGAGACTTGAAATGCCAGGGTGGGATGACACATAGAGGACCCCCACTCACTCAGAAAATAAGGGGTTGGGGGATAGGGGATGCATTGCTGGAGGGGATGACCAAGAGTGGGGCAGTGAGCAGGATGTAAAGTGGATAAGTAAAATAGATAGATAGATAGATAGATAGATAGATGGTAAATAAATATGTTCTGTGTAGCTTTGCTTTTTCCTTCCATCTTTAGGATCACAATATCTACCTTTCCGAGGACCTTTTCCTCATTAATTACTTATTTATTTACTTTACATCCTATTCTACACCCCAGATTTATTATGATTTTTTTAAACCTTTCACACAGCATTCATTCTTGTCAAAAAGGACAATTCTCAAGCTTCTGTGTGTAAAAACCAGATCAACCAATTGCCTTCTCTTGCACAAGTTTACAGTTCCAGTCCCTAGAACAATGCCTGGCATCAACACGTTATCAGAAAAGAAGTCTCCTATAAAGTGACCCAAGCATAAATCTTGCTGCATGTGAATATCAACCTTTAACCAGGGAAGCCCTCATGATTTCCTCTTCATTTCCACATTGTTAAAATAGATCATATCTGAAATTTGATGTGCTCCATGAAATATTTCTGTTCCTGTTGCCTTAATCGCCACCCACATCATAGAATTGCAACCACTGTATCTGAAATGGGCTTAGAGATGTGAGAATACATGGCCAGGGTCAGAACTACTTAGGAGAAATATATGAACTCTTGGCTTTTGCCTTTGAAACAATGCCTTCTACCTGGCACCACATTGTGAATATTGACTTGGGTATGGTGTTTTTATTCTGAGTTTAGCCTTCTCTTCTTGTAGTAAATATTATTTGGGTTTTTAAAATGCCTCTATAACCACATAATTCCCAAAACAAAAGACACAAAAACCTTTATATTTATAATAAGCCTTAAAGCACTAGAGCTGGGGAGATGTCTACCCTCTATGCTATTTTTTCTACTTCTCTGTTAATAACCTTGAGATATTACTTGCCACGTTCCACCTGGGCTGCTCCTACTCCAATAGCCTGGCCCTAATGGCCACACACTCATGATCTACCTACACAAAGCAACTTTTTCTTCCTCTTCTCTCCTTCTTATGATCTCTGCCTGAGATCCCAAGCCCAAGGAATGTTTGCTCTGCCCTCTCTCTTCTGCCGACTTCAGGTTGTAGGCATCTTTATTAACCAATCATGGATAACTGGGGGGGGGGGCAAGGTTCACAACAAAAGCTGGTATACATGAAGATCTGCTCATCTTGGAGCAATCATGTGTTGGGATAAAGAATTTGACATTTGAATACAAGCAGCACCAGACCAACCACCTACATCCTCTCGCTCCCAATTATACTTAGAGTCCATGTCCATTCTCCTATGGAGAATTGCTATACCTCTCTCCCAGACTCATTTCTTGGAGAAGTTATGACACAAAGCAACCCTTAATACCTATTTTGTGAGGGTCTAGAAGTGTTTTAGACCACCAGTTTTAATTTTCAGATAAGTAAGAAGTATAATCCTGATGCCTACTGAGGAATATCTTCTGGAGATATCCCTTCTGGTCTCTATAGGCAAGATGAGTTTTGTCATATGAGAAATATTAGACAATATTTGTATAAATTTCTGTTCCCTTCCTATGTTGTGCTTGTATCTCTCCCTAGTACCTTGCACAGAGCTCCCTTCACATCCTTGTTTCTTAGGGTATAAATCAGAGGGTTCAGCATTGGAGTAATGATAGTATAAAAGAGGGCAGCAAACTTCCCTTCACTCCCGGAATACACGTGGACAGGTTGGAGATACGTGTACATGGCTGAGCCATAAAAAAGAAAAACCACAGTAAGGTGGGACCCACAAGTCCCCAGAGCCTTTCTGCGCCCAGCTCTTGACTTGATCTTCAACACTGCATGAGCAATGTGTGCATAGGTGCCTAGAATTAGTGCTACAGGACAGACCAAAATTACAGCTCCAGCCACAAACAAGTTGGCCTCTGTTCCTCCTGTGTCCTCACAAGCCAGCTTCAGGAGAACAAGCATCTCACAGAAGAAGTGGTTCAGGTGATAGCCACAGAGAGGTATGGTCATGATGAGGCTTGTCTGAGTCAGAGAGTTCACAAGGCCTCCCACCCAGGAGGAGATGGCCAATGCATGGCAGAGAAGGGGGTGCATAATGCTTGTGTAGTGTAGTGGACGACACACAGCGACATAGCGGTCGAAAGCCATCACCACAAGGAGCATACACTCAGTTCCACCCAGTAAGAGCACTATGAAGAACTGGGTCATACACCTAACATAGCTCATGGTCTTGTCAATTCCAGAAATATTGACAAGAAGCTGAGGTACAATGCTGGTGGTGTAGCAGAGGTCCAGGAAAGAGAGGTTGTTAAGGAAGAAGTACATTGGTGTTTGTAGTCGACGATCCATTCGTGAGATTGTGATGATGGTGAAGTTGCCAAAGATGGTTAGGAAGTAGAACATTGAAATGAAGACAAAAAAGATATGTTCCAGATGAGGCCAGTCTGAGAAGCCCATCAAAATGAAGCCACCTTCTAAGGTGGTGTTGAAGCTGCTCATAGATTGTCACTCTCACAAAACAGAAGACAGCTCAATGCTTCCAATCAGAGCATGCACTTTGAAGTCACTTGAGCCCACAAAGTAACCCAAAGCTATATGAAGCCTGGCATATTTGCCTTAATTGTGGTCTATCGCATGTTGAATCTGCTAGGTGTCACAGTCTGAAGGCACAAGGAGTACTTGTTTTAAAAACTCTGCAGTTGGCTTGGATTCCAGAAACAGCAGGACCTACAGGGAGGAGAGATAATCATCAGCTTATCTACAAAGGACTGCAGCACATCATCTAATAGGAACCAGATATCAGTGATGACCATAGAGCAACTTCAGCACCATGATTGAGAAGATAGTGTGTAAGACCGTACTTTAACCAGGACCCAGGCCAGGTCCTCATCCTTGGAGTAATGATAGTATAAAAGAGGGCAGCAAACACTTTACGCACTGAACCATTTCCCAGCCTCTGAATTATCTTTAAAACGTTTAATTATTACTTTGAATCCCTACATACAGCATTTTAGAACTTGCACATATGGTTTTTTACCTTCAAAACATCAACAATTGTCTGTATTAAATTTCTAGTGTGTTTGTTCCTGTGTGTCTGCGCATGATTTTTATACATAAAATTCTTGATCAGCCATCATGTCCATTTTTTAGTCCATCTAAGAGTTTATATCATATATAGATACTAAAATATTAGCAAGAAAATATGCTCTCACTGAATTAATGTATTCACATGGCACAGCTAGAAGATGCACACACCAAAAGCTCTCATTGAAATGTATGTCTAAGCACAGCTGAGCAGACTTCTCCTTGCGTGCTTCTTTCTGCTCATCTACCAACAGTCTTACAAACATATCCTGACTCACATTGTCCAAAGGTGGTGTGATACTTCTGTGTTCTACAGGCATCTTTCCATTCAATGGTGACCTAGTTACAAGTTGGCTAACTCACTAGCTATATGTCTCACCATACACGGTCACTTTGGGATGTCTATAAAGCTTAGATGATGGGAAGGCACTCCTTGAACAATAAACACAACTACTTTACCAAACCAGAAATACATAGAGACCAATGGTTATAACTGAAAATGATATTCTACATGTTCTCATCTCCCTCCGTACAACTCCAGTGACGTTTCTGTAGGATGATGCTAGCAAGAGGATGAACTCTCAGAACACAGTCCTTTCCAATGACCAACAGGACATTAACAGATTTAGCTATTTCTAATATCCTTTGGGCACGAGGACTTATCTTTTAATACCTAGGGATATTAACAGAAACACACACCTAGAAGGGTGGGTGTGAAATCTGGGCAAACAGGCACCGCATCTTCCTTTCTCTCTACACAGTCTTTCCTTCACCTCACAGCCAACCCCCAGTGAAGAGTCAGCCTTTGCAAATGTTCCTACTGACTGACAGAAATAGTTTTAAAGGCTCCCGCATTAATTATCTCTTCCCACCATGGTATACATTGTATCTACTGTATGTACATGTATGTGCTCATGTGTGGCATGGCATGATTGTGAAGGTCAGAGGACAAGCATGAGAACTCCTTGTCTCTTGCTGTGTGGGTCCTGGCAGTGGAACTGAGGTCATGAGTGTTGGTATCGAGCTCCTTTACCCTCTGAGCGATCTTGATGGCTCATTGTGCACTTTTAAACATCTCAAGACTAGGTGTTTGCACTCAGAGACCTAAGTTTCCCTATCACCCACCAATTTAATATTGTCAGAATATGGTGAATTAAGTCAAACATGAAATTTGATTTTTCCCCCAGGGAAAAGGAGGATTCTTCCTGTTTTTCTTCCAAACTATCTCCCTCCTTAGGCCATGTATTCCTTCTTTCTCTTCTCTTCTTTTCTCTTCTCTTCTCTTCTCTTCTCTTCTCTTCTCTTCTCTTCTCTTCTCTTCTCTTCTCTTCTCTTCTCTTCTCTTCTCTTCTCTCTCTCTCATTTTTATTGAAAATAATTTTCATACAGTATATTTGGATCACAGGTTTCCTTCCACTATCTTCTTTGATCTCTGCCCCACCTCCCCACCCAGTCACCTCCACATCTACTCTCTCTTTCTTTAGAAAAACCAAGAGACCAAACAAACAAACAAACAAACAAACAAACCAACCAGAACGAAGAAGAAAAACACATGAAATAGACAGACAGATGCACAGACAGAGAAAATACAGACACACACAGACACAAACAGGCACACACACTCCAAAACTCATAAAGCACAAAATCAGAAACCATAATATCCAAGCAAAAATCCAGTAAGATAAAAAAATTGCCAAACAAAACAATATGAAAAAAATCTACCAAAATATCATACCACTCAGTTGTGTTGGGTCTCCTGCTGGGCTTGGGTTAGATTAAGTATGACTTACATACTCAATGAAACTCCATTGGAGAAAGCAATTCTTCTTTTTCAAGTACTTATCAATTGGAGATATCATGCCAGTCAAGGATAGGAGCTGTGTCCAGTTCCCCCTTTCAGCTCTGGCATCAGTCTGATTTGACTCTGTGTGTACATCATGCATGTTCTGTGTGCACTGCCAGTGTCTGTGAGTTCACATGTGTGTTAGTCCTGTTCTGTCAGGAAGGCACCGTTTCCTTGGCATCATCCATCTTCTCTGCCTCTTACAATCCTTCCTACTTCTCTTTCATTTAGTTCCTTAAACCTTGAGGGGAGGGGTTTGATGAAGACATCACACCAGGAGGGATAGAGGGCACTAGGAGAACAAGGCCCTCTAAATCAACGGAGCAGAGCTCATATGAACTCCCAGAGACTGAAGCAGCATACATAGGGCTTGCATGGGTTTTCATCAGGTCCTTTGCATCCAGTTTAGTGTCTTTATGACACTCTTAAGCAAGTGAGTGAGTGGGTCTCTGATAATTGAGTCTTCTTCTGGGTTCTTTTTCTTCCCTTAGTTTGCTTTGTCCAACTTCAATGTAATGGGTTTTTGTTTGTTTTATCTTATATTTTACTTCGTTATGTTTTGTTATGGGGAGTGGCTCCAGATGGGAGGGAAGGTAGGGAGGAACTGGGAGGAGAAGACAGAGGAGAAACTCATGTTGTCTTTTTCCCAATAGATTTTTCTGGTTGTATTCCAACAACTCTTGACAGTTTCCTTTCTTCATCTAACTGGCTCTAATGTTTTCAATTTACTTGAGATTTGGAATTGTAGTGTTGGAGTTTTGAAAAAGAGTTCAAAACAATTTTATACCAACCCTTACAGTTTATTTAAAACAAACCTTTTGCAACTGGAAAGTGATACAGGGCAGATTTTGGATGCCCTGTACAGAGTAGAGATAAGATGAACAGGATATAGAGATCTAGTTATTCTGTGAATGACACAACATTTTTTTTTTTTGATGAACATTATCTTGTGCACCCACTGTGTGCACCCAATGCAGTGGAGTTGAGTGCTAATCACCTTGTGGACTATTTCTCACTTCTTAGATTTTAACCATCAAGACTGAGTAGCCACCCATTCTGCACTTACCTGGAGCTCAAGGACAGAGAAGTGCCACTCTCATCTCCAGCAATTCTATCAGCATCGAGGAGAGACGGCATCTACTAGGGCACAGGTGATGAAAAAGATATTTTCCACTTGGCTCCTGATGCTGTCTTTCTTAAGATGGGACAAAGGTCAGAGTTACTAAGCTAGAGAAATTAGTGTATTATGTGGTCCACCCCTGATCAAGAGCAGAGATTGCTGATGCCAAAGCCTAGAAAGTGGGAGCATCCTTCTCACCAAGCTTCTGCTTTCTTAACCCCAATTCCTTTGTCCCTTTCTGACCCTGATGTTTAGCTGGAGTATTATCGCCCCATTTCCTGATCCTAAGGCCTCCATAGACGTATGTCTGGGGACACTGAAAAGGACACTAGAAAGTACTGGAGAATGAGTTAATTAGTAAGTATGACCTTAGAGACCTCTGAGCCCCATTGTGGCAAATTATCATCCAATGACTGTCCTCTAAGATCTGCCCTACAGTCTTCTGATCTTCTATTCCCCATGCCCTGCCAGATTAATTTGTGTTATTGACAGTTTCCTCAGAAAACAACTTCTCATTTGCTCATGGAACTCTGCAACCTGAGGTTCTTTCCACTTCCTTATTTTGACCCCAACCGTGACCAGGCCTTCATCAATCATACCAAACAAAGTCCATGTCTCACTTAAAGATTACCACATTCATCACACCTCAATTATGTTTCTTCTTTGGGCTCACGTACACACACACACACACACACACACACACACACACACACACACACATTTCCCCCACATATATCTAAGATACCACCTAGTTTGTGACAGGTCAGGTGATGCAATCAATGTCCTGTGATTATGCATTGAATCTTTTTCAGGATCCATTATCTATGTGATATTTGTATGTGATCAGCAAAAAGAGATACAGCTTTCATTAAAAGCCTAGGATGGGGAGCTAAGATGAAAGGATGGACCATCCAGAGACTGCCCCACCTGGGGGTCCATCCCATAATCAGCCACCAAACCCAGACACTATTGCATATGCCAGCAAGATTTTGCTGGAAGAACCCTGATATAGCTGTCTTGTGTGAGGCTATGCCAGTGCCTGGCAAATACAGAAGTGGATGCTCACAGTCATCTATTGCATGGAACACAGGGCCCCCAATGGAGTAACTAGAGAAAGTACCCAAGGAGCTGAAGGGGTCTGCAACCCTAAAGGTGGAACAACATTATGAACTAACCAGTACTCCCAGAGCTCGTGTCTCTAGCTGCATATATAGAAGAAGATGGCCTAGTCAGCTATCACTGGGAAGAGAGGCCCCTTGGTCTTGCAAACTTTATATGCCCCAGTACAGGGGAACGCCAGGGTCAAGAAGTGGGAGTGAGTGGATAGGGGAGCAGGGTGGGCGGAGGGTATAGGGGACTTTTGGGATAGCATTTGAAATGTAAATAAAGAAAATATCTAATTAAAAAAAGCCTAGGATGGCATACAATTTATTTATAGACCTTTTCAGAACTATCACTGCAATGTTGTTGGGTAGGTGTTTTATCTCATGTTTCATGAGGCAGAGCTGTTTTGAATGTAACCTGGATTTTGCTGTGGTGCATTCTCTTTCATTAGCAAAGCTGAGGTTGAATCAGTCAAGGGATGGAACACAGATTAAAAGTAGGGGATGAAGAGTCTAGAACTGACATAAATATGTCCCTGTTCACACTCATGTCCATTCATGCTGTCAAGAGACATCAGGACGTCATTACCACATTTTTAGAAAGCAGTTCATCCAGTTGAAGGAAATGGCTTGTTTCCAGTTCTTGAGTGTTGTGAACAGCGCTATAATAAAGTCTGGGCTGACAATTCTCTTCAGAATTTAGGCATTCTTTTGTGTGCATATCCATTGCCGGGTTGGTAGATTAAATGCCAGTTCTAATTTTAATTTTTTGGCAGAAGCTCCATATTATCTTCAGCTGTAGCCAGTACAATAACAAGCTAAAACTTGGAACTCCTGGGAGAGAAGAGCAATGACCAATGAGACTATGTATGGATACATAGCCTCTTTGGGTTCCTTTTATGAGAGAACAGCTTTATTTATAGTTTGGTATACCTGAAAGGCAGAGTAAGGCCACTCAGAGTGTCAGCCTTCTCTAGAGCTTCAGATGTCACGGGCTCAGAGTTACCTGCTGGCATGACTTTCACAAAAGGCACACCTGAAGGCATTTTCATTCTGGGACTTAGATTGTCCTGCAGTACATCTATTGGGGTCTATTGCCCTTTTTGCATAGTGGTATGTGTTGTGTTGTGTCTGGTGTGTTGTATGTGTACATGTATGGTGTGTGTATGTGGTATGTGTGTGTTGTATGTATAAGTATATAGTGTATGTGTATATGTAGCATATGTATGTGTATGTAGTGTGCGTATGGTGTGTTTGTGTAGTATGTGTGTGCATATGTATGGTGTATATATGCATGTAGTGTATGTAGTATGTGTATGTGTGTGCATGTGTGCACATGTGCATCTTTGTGTTTGAGTGTGTATATGTGTTACTCTTGCTGTATAATATGGGTTTGGGTAATTTCTCCAATGCTATTTGTTTCAGGAGATTGAGAGATTTCTTTCTTGATTTCCTCCTTGTTATTGGTTGTTAAAAGTCAGTTGTTTAGTTCTCATCTCTTGGAATATTTTCCAAAGCTTTTCTTGTTATTAATTTTAGTTTTGTCACATGATGAACAATACCCAATATGATTTCATTGAAAATTGTGTTGAGGGTGTTGAGATCAGTGGTTAAGAGCACTTGAATCTCTTGTAGAGGACCTGGTTTCTGTTCCCAGCACCAACATGACAGTATGCAACATCCACTTCCAGGGAATCTGACACCATCTTCTTTTTTTTTTTTTTTTTTTACATTTTTTTCCACTGTTTTTTTTATTACATATTTTCCTCAATTACATTTCCAATGCTATCCCAAACGTCCCCCATACCGCCCCCCACTTCCCTACCCTCCCATTCCCATTCTTTTGGCCCTGGCATTCCCCTATATTGGGGCATATAAAGTTTGCAAGTCCAATGGGCCTCTCTTTCCAGTGATGGCCGACTAGGCCATCTTTCGATACATATGCAGCTAGAGACAAGAGCTCCGGGGTACTGGATAGTTCATCATGTTGTTCCAACTATAGGGTTGCAGATCCCTTTAGCTCCTTGGGTACTTTCTCTAGCTTCTCCATTGGGAGCCCTGTGATCCATCCAATAGCTGACTGTGAGCATCCACTCCTGTGTTTGCTAGGCCCCTGCATAGTCTCACAAGAGACAGCTATCTTTGGGTCCTTTCAGCAAAATCTTGCTAGTGTATGCAATGGTGTCAGCGTTTAGAAGCTGATTATGGGATGGATCCCTGGATACGGCAGTCTCTAGATGGTCCATCCTTTCATCACAGCTCCGAACTTTGTCTCTGTAACTCCTTCCCTGGGTGTTTTGTTCCCAATTCTAAGAAGGGGCACAGTCTGACACCATCTTCTAGCCCTCATAGATGCCAGGTACACATACAATGTACATACCTACATGTCAGCAAAACATGCATATTTCACAAAATAAAAAAATAAAGAAACCTAAAATTTTTGGTGAGCCTTGCCTCATAGTTTGTCATATGATATCCCAAAGACTGTCTTCTATTCCCCTGAGAAAAAAATCTACAGTCGTATGAAATCTGTAAACATCTGTATGTCTATTTGTTCTAGCATATAATTTAACATATTTCCTGTCTGATGTTTATCTGTTGGTGCAAAGAGAATGAAAGTCCCCCTAAAACACAGCATTACTACATTGAATTGAACTTGTCATACCCCAAATTAACCAGTAAGCCCCAACCTCCCAAGAGCCAGGCAACTTCCTGAAATGCTGGAAGTTGTAGCTCTTGAAAAATAACAAAACCAAAATTAACCTGTAAGTTCCACCTGTCCAAGGAACAAGTAATTTCTTGGAGTGCTGGGGTTATATATTTCTGGAAAAATAACAAAGCCTCATGGGAAAGCATGGTGGCCTGCGAGTTCTGTTCATAAAAGCCCCTACAGGTGTTGTGGGTTACTCAGCTGGGGAGTCCAGGAAGTGGCCCTGACCCAAGTCCATCTGTTGGTCAGAATTTAATATTTAATAAAGCATGTTCCAAATTTGGCTCAAAATGGTTGAATTGATTTTTCTCTGGAAAACCTCAGGATTGACAGACACTAATTTCCTGTTTACTAATGTTTTGTGTGTCTGGATGTTCTGATATTGATTACATGAATTTTGCCTCTTTATTTCCTTTTGCTACATTGACCATTTCCTCATTACTTGACACTGCAACAATACTGGTCCTTTTGCATTTCTGGAGACATAGTCTTGCTTTTTCTCTTTTCCCATCTCATGCACTGCATGTGCCACAAGGCCCGTTGTGCATTGGATGTCTTAGGCTTCCTTTCAGTTTGCACATTGTTGAAGGGACATATGTTTGGGTCTCTTAAATATTTATTTTTATCCATTCAATAAAAAAACATTAAATAACTTGTCAGCAACTGAAGATAAATAGGGTCTTAGCATGCCATTTGTAATTTACTTTCTTTTGTTGTTTTAGTTCTTCCTCCCTAGTTCGTTTTTATTTTATATTGATTCTTCGTGACTTTCACACCATGCATCATACTCCCTCTCTTCTCACTATTCTTAGCCACTCTCTTTCTTTGCAATTCCCCCACCAAGAAAACAAAAATATAAATGGAAAAAGAAAAAAAGGAAAAACAAAAATTCAAAACATCTCTCCATGGAAGCTGTGATGTGTCATATATGTCATAGTGTGTCAGACAATATGTCCTTTTGTCCATACATCTTTCCTTGCAAATGTTCATTGCAATCAGTTATTGGTCTGTATGATGGTTTGTATATACTTAGCTCAGGAAGGTGTGGCCCTGTTGGAGTAGGTGTGGCCTTGTTGGAGTAGGCATGACATTGTGGATGTGAGCCTTAATATCCTTATCCTAGCTGCCTGGAAGTCAGTATTCTGCTAGCAGCCTTCAGATGAAGCTGTAGAACTCTAAGCTCCTCCTCCACTATGCTTGCCTGGATGTTGCCATGTTCCTGCTTGATGATAATTGGACTGAACCTCTGAACCTGTAAGCCAGCCACAATAAAACTTTGTCCTTCTAAGAACTGCCTTAGTCATGGTATCTGTTCAGAGCAATAAAACCCTAACTAAGAGAGTCTGGATCGAGGCTTCTGGCTTCTGCTACTGTATCACTACTGGATCCTCACTGGAAGTCCTCTCACATATCCAGATGTTGCCTATGCCATGGAGATCCTGCAGCTTTGGATCTGCAGGACTGGCTCCTTCATGCACTCCAGCAACTCAAAGATGAGGTGGACCTGGGGATTAGCCAACTCAGCACTGAATCTGGGCCTGTGTGGAAACTGAATTGATCAGCCCACCAGCTCTTCTAAGCCAGTGACACCAGGATCAGCTCTCTGGTTTTGCCAAGGTGAGGATAGGGCCCATTCCTTTGGGACCAGCTTTCCTGTGCCCACACCTCCAAGGTCAGCTCTACTGTGCTGCCCAGGGGAAGGTATCTTACCTGTTCTGAAGCACACGACTGCAGCTGTGAGCATTCATTACTCTCATAACTTTCAATAAAACAGATATTTTGGTTTTCGGTTACAATAAACCTTGCAGAAAGATAGTTTGATCAGGACAAACTAGAAAGAAAATGTACTAACCTAAAAATTGACACACATTTTGAAAATTTCCTAATGTAGTTTACATGTTTTTATATTGTTTATTTCTTAGTGTGAAATTTATTTTTAGGGTTTTTTTTTCTATTTTAGTCTTCAAGAGAAGATGTGATTGGCTTACATACTATTTATGATAATTAGAGCATTCTGGATTTGTATAATTAATTACTTTTAGCAGTGATATCTTATAATGTTTTCTTCTTAAGGACATCTGTTTTTTTTTTTTTCAGTTTCAAGAACACCATTTAAAATTACTTTCTTTGAAGGTCCCTATGAAGCTATATTCAAGCAGTCTTCACCACCACCTAGGAAATTCTTTATGTTTGACTTCTAAGGGAAAGTGTGTTGGGCACAGAATTCTTGACTGTGTGAGAGATATACAATATTTTATTCAACCATCTTTCTCCTAGTCTTAGTCTCCTTTTTTCCTTTTACAAGTACCTTGCACAGAGCCCCCTTCACATCCTTGTTTCTTAGGGTATAAATCAGAGGGTTCAGCATTGGAGTAATGATAGTATAAAAGAGGGCAGCAAACTTCCCTTCACTCCCAGAATACATGTGGACAGGCTGGAGATACGTGTACATAGCTGAGCCATAAAAAAGAAAAACCACAGTAAGGTGGGACCCACAAGTTCCCAGAGCCTTTCTGCGCCCAGCTCTTGACTTGATCTTCAACACTGCATGAGCAATGTGTGCATAGGTGCCTAGAATTATTGCTACAGGACAGACCAAAATTACAGCTCCAGCCAAAAACAAATAGGTCTCTGGTCCCCCTGTGTCTTCACAAGCCAGTTTCAGGAGAACAAGCATCTCACAGAAGAAGTGGTTCAGGTGATGGCCACAGAGAGGCATGGTCATGATGAGGCTTGTCTGAGTCAGAGAGTTCACAAGGCCTCCCACCCAGGAGGAGATGGCCAATGCATGGCAGAGAAGGGGGTGCATAATGCTGGTGTAGTGTAGTGGACGACACACAGCAACATAGCGGTCAAAAGCCATCATCACAAGGAGCATACACTCAGTTCCACCCAGGAAGAGTGCTGTGAAGAACTGGGTCATACACCCAGCATAGCTGATAGTCTGATCACCTTGGGAAAGACTGATTAGAAGTTTGGGCACAGTGCTACTAGTGAAGCAGAGGTCCAGGAAGGAGAGATGGGCAAGGAAGAAGTACATGGGTGTGTGCAGATGAAGGTCTCGTTGAGTGAGAACAATAATGGTGATGTTGCCACAGAGGGTAAGAGAGTAGAAAATCGGAATGAAGACCAGGAGGATAAGTTCCAGTTGAGGCCAGTCTGAGAAGCCTACCAACAGGAAACCTTCTAAGCTGAGATTGAAACTTCCCATCACTCCCTCCTTTCACAGACTGTAGAAGACAATCAAATGTTTCTTATTGTAACAGACACATAGATGGTCCAGAGCTAAATTAAGTTGACTTCCCACTTTGCTTCACAGAGCAGTTAAAGCTAGATGACAGCCTTGCGTGTCTACCTTCATTCTGCTCTCTCTCCCCTTCATGTCTTCTGACTCTGCACAGGTTTTGTAGGCTGGAGACACAGACAGCTCCTATTCTAAACTCAACATCGGCTTGAATTCCAGGAGCAGTAAGGTCTGTGGGAATGAAGATCACCATCGAAATGTAAAACATTATCTTCAGTGGAGATGCTATTCTTAGACCTACAACGATCTCCCAATAAGGCCATTATTGACAGACTAACAATTTATGGGCTTACATTGCAGGGCCAGCACTGAGTCAATGATGTCTGGACCACACTTTAACTGTGCTTGCTTAGTTATTTCATCTTGCCTCACCTCTTTCTCTACTTAAACTTCAGCCTCAAGATGAACATCTAGTCACTGGATTTCTTTGTCTGCTCCTCTTCCTGGTATGCACTGACTCCATATCCTTTCTCTGCATCTCACTGTTTCTTGCCTTTAGTTGGATTGTTGCTATTAGTGGCTGAATCTAGCTGTTGGTACTGAGGGGGTTGGGCTTTTGAATAAAAAGAATCCATCACAGTGTACAAATTATGAATTAAAGTATACTCCCTAATGCTCCGTATACACCCCAGAGTTGTAGGTTTTGCCACTCAGCTCAGCTCTACTCTTCAGGCCTGAGTTTTCTTTCCTTAATTCTATTCTTACATAGTGAACAGAAGATTAGAGCAGCAGCTATGTGGTCTTTGCTAGAAACACTTTTTTTGCCCCTTTGTTTTATGACTTAATTCAGGCTACCCAATGCTCTGGCCAGTATATTTTCAACGCTGTAGCACTCACTGCCTTTCTCACAGTCTTTACCTGAGGACTCTAGAGCACCAGGGTGGAATCAGTTGTTAAATTCTTATACAAAACAACCATGCCCCAGCTTTGTCACTCTACTTCTCTTATTCGTTCCTTTGCTTAGTCTATGTGCAAAGTGTTTCAGTAGAGTAGGAGGAAGGAGTAACCAGGATGAGTTCACAGGCTTGTCCCTGGCTGCTCATCTTCCTGCAACTCAGCGAGAATGGATAGTAAAAGAGTCTTTGAGATCCTGCTCCAGACCAGCTGTCATGTGTCACAAGGATTGAGAGCCTGCAGCTCCATGTTGGGAAAAACACAAACACAAATATGTTCTCTATGCCGAGTCTCCCCATCATGAATATGTTATCACTTCTCACCATCTCCCCTGGGATGAGATGCTCCCTTCTCTCCAGACCTGTCTTCTTATACAGTTTCCTTCTCCCTCTTTCACTACGTGTTACAATTCTTTTAAATGTGCCTTTGTGCCTTACTACTGTGACTCTTCAGTAGTAGAGGTCAGAGTGAATGCAAAGACAAAATTAAAAAGTGGCTCCTTGCATCATCTAAGAAGGGATGGTGCTTTAATATCGCTTTTGTTCATGGCATAGCAACTTTAAATGAAAAATTTAAAAACAAAACATTTTATTCTCCCTATAAAATCAATAGAAATTCATTTTGTTCTGAGAAGAAAGATTAGTACACAATCTATATATAAGAAAGATATTAAAAATTGATTCTTTTAAAAAGCCATTTGCTGATTTGCTGAGGTGAAACCCTAAACACTGTAAGGCATGATGTCATTTGTATACAGCTCTTTCACTTAAGTTTCAGTCTCACCTTAGAAGATTTTGTGTTGATGCTTTTGTTCTTTCATTCTCTTGTGCATGAAACAGTGACACTGATTTTTTTTCTTTCTGATAGTTGGTTGTGTTTGGAAGTACAGTTTGATTTTTTATGTGTTTGTAAATTTTAAGTCAGCTCTATTAATTCTGTCATTTTTCTGTTGTTGATTTTGTGTCTTGAGTATTTCTTGTTTTTATTATCAGGTCCCTCATAAAAGCAAAAGTGGCTTTTTATTTCTTTGTCTTGGGGAAACTCGATATGTACTTGTAGAAGGAAATAAAAGAGGCCCATATCCCACATCACATGTAACTATTAACTGAAAATGGGCAAATATTTTCATGAGTACTTCAAAATGTAAATAGAATAGAGGAGAACTTTGATATTGGTCTTGGCATTTCTTCTTTTTTTTATGTATGACATGAAACACAAAAACTAGCAACACTGAAACACCCCATGTACTGTGGGAAATAAGGATGTCTCCACGTAGGTGTTTCAGTTGTGACCAGTGGGACAATCTGGTTCAGGCTGTTGAAAATGTGAAAGGCTATGCTTATGTTTGTCAGAGTGGGGGACAAAGAATAAACAGACAATTTCCATAAACACTGCCGTGAGTTAAACTGCTCTATAATAATATCTACTTTAACAATTGTACGAAAAATTAACCTTTAATCAGGAAGAAAGGAATGAGAAATACTTTCTATGCTAAACAATAAATAAAGATAAAAATTTGAATAATTTGCCCTGGGAGAAATATCACCAGAAGTAGTTTGAAGAAAAACAAAGTGAAGCAGATGTACATGAAGGGAAAGAATAAGGAGAACAAGTGTAGGTGAAGGAAAATTCATTTTTCTTAGTTTTCTATTTCATGAAGATATCATCACATCATTGACTCCCTTGTTTTCCTTCTCCTCTTTTGCTTGTCATTAAATCCTCCCCAAATTCATGGCCTCTTTTGAAGCCATTACTGTCAGATATCCGTACAAGTAAAAGAAATGGACATATAAGCTACTGAGTCTGTTTGCTATTATCAGTGTGTACATGTTTTTAGGGCTGACCATTTGGTATTAAATAATCAGTCAGATACCTTATCCATGGAGGAGACTAATTTCTTTTTAGCAGTTGTTAAGCTCTTCATTTAGGGGTGAATCTTGTGAATTTCCCCCATCAATGCTGTCATGTGAACATTTTAGGTAGGATGATGTTGATATTTTATGGTAGTAGTAGAAAGCACAATCTAAATGCATACTTCCTGGTCCTCTGGCTTTTGGAATCTTTCTACCTTCTTTGCTGTGATCTTCCCTTCACATATGGTGCAAGAAGTGTGTTGTAGGTGTATCCGATGGGAAAGGGCACCACATGGTCAAATGTTCTCCAAATTTTGAAAGATAATCTAGGAATGCTGATAAGATGATAATGGATTCTGCTTCCTTGGAATCTAGTCTTTTATTTAAAAAAGATTTATTTTATTTATTCATTAACTTATTTATCTACCTCATATGAGTACACTGTAGCTGTCTTCAGACACACCAAAAGAGAGCATCGGATCCCATTACAGATGGTTGTGAGCCACCATGTGTTTTCTGGGAATTGAACCCAGGAACTCTAGAAGAACAGTCAATGCTCTTAACTGCTGAGCCAGCCAGAATCTAATCTTTTACTTGGAATGTGGTGTGCAAACTGGCAGCCCCAAGACTGTACAATATTGTAACTTTTTCTCTCCCTGTTCTATCAGGTTGACTTTTTTCTTCCTACCTGAGGCATTGGACCCTGCATGACTGCTTATGTGTATATTGTTCGATGAATATATTCTGATTTCTATTCCTTAGGGTCTTTCTGAGAAAGAAGTGACTGATTTGCAGGAACACCATATCCAAGTCCATCTGTGGTGTCATGATGATTCTCACTCACGACTGCCTAGTGACTCCCTGCCTCCAGTAGAGTTCTCCTTGCTCTCTGTGCACTGCCCATGTGCCTCGGGATCCAATCGCTGGAGTTACGACCCCTTTCCAATGTTTTATACATTTTCCCCCTCTTCACTCTTCTTGGTGCCTAGTAGCTAGGGTCTGACTCAGGTCCATATATGATAATCAAGACAATAAAATTACTCCTGAGAAATACTTCCATTCTTGAATGGGAACTGTGACTTACTAATCATATGAACATATATTTGGCTTCTAGTATACCTCACATATTATATCTTTTGTTTCATTCCCTTACTAAACATATATTCATTACTTATACAATATAAACTGTATTCAGTTTCCCTTCCCTCTCTCCTCCCAGTTCCTCCCCACCTCCTTTCCTATCCAACCCAGATCCATTTCTCTCTGTCACTAGAAAATAATAAGCATCTAAGAGGTAACAATAAAACATAACAAGATGGAATATAGCTAGATAAAACAAAAACCATCATATCAAAGTTGGACAAGTCAAGCCAACAGAAAAATAAGAGAGCCCCAAGAGAAGGCACAAGAATCAGTGACCCACTCATTCACACATTTAGGAGTCCCACTGAAAGATTCCGAGGACCTGGTTCATACCTGTGTGAACCCTATGATTACTGTCAAACATTTTTAATTCTACAGTTTAACCAAGGTATATGGTCACATTGGCTCAGGGCTTGAGCAGAGATGAGCCTTCCTATGGGAGCCTCATGCATGTGGGTGAGAGGTGGTAGAGAGGATGCATTAGAGAACATATGTATGTATGAAGACCTCCCTCAAACTGATGAGTCTCAAAACACTGAAGAAAAAGGATGTTTTCCAGTGTTCTATTCCTCAAGCAGAGGTCATTGCTTGAAAATATCCTGGCCTGTTTATTAGTGAAGGCAGAGGTGATACTTGGCAGATAGAACTGATTCCAGATGTTGCACATGATAATCCCATTCATCTTTGGATGTTACAAGTTATTACCTCATAACTTCACATTTACTGAATATTCTGCACCATCACCTAGAGAACTGGTTATTATTCATATTCCTGGCTGTAGAACATGGAATAAACATCTAGAATCAAAGGAGATGTGAAACCATCTTTCAACTTCTTACCTGAGAAACAGGCGTTTTTAATGGAGTATTAGAACCTGAAAAGAGATTTTTCTCAAGCTCGGTATGATTCTTTGCACCAGTGTGAAAACATGTGTCCTGTGGAAAAAGCTACAGAGTCTCCTTGCTCTTTTCCTACGACCCAACCCAGGAGTACATTTACAGGAAGGACAATGTGACTCACCAAGAACACTTGAAAGACAAATGAAGCTTTCTAAGAGCAGCTTGTCTTTAAAAGTAGGGATGGATACACAGGCAACTTTAAAGCTTCCTGTTCTCTCAAAGGGTGTAAGATGCCTCTCTGGGATAGTCTAAAATGTTTCTGCATAGATGAAAGACTATTGGTGATCTGGTGTGTCGCAATGAGTACTCTCTACTTTCATACTCTTACTTCTATTTTAAGATTGGTTTCCTGCCACTGACCTGGGTGGCACACAGAATTTTGAGTTGTATTACAAAAGCCAGTGGTTACTTATGCTCAAATTCCTGTGTGTACTTTTAATATGTCATGTATTATTAAAGGATAACAAACATGGTTAACAACCATGTTTAAATTCTTTTCCTACAAGATGCAGTTCTACATCTTCCAGTCAAGTCCACTAAATTATATTGTTTGATTGCACTGGGACTAACATCTAGCTATGCAATTTCATCTTCTCTCTGAGCAAATGTAGTTCCACAAATTCCTTCTTAACCTATCTAAATTTGTCATTTGATCATGTGCTCTTGGAGTGGAATATAGTTTTACTTCCTCTCATTATGCCTGTAGTTGTGGCTTTTTATTGTGTTTGGGAGACTAATTTAACTATTGAACTTAACTAGGGGTTAAAGCATCCTTCAACTGTACATATGTTACAGTTGTTTAGCTTGGTTTTCATGTGGGGCTCCTAACAGTGGGAACAGGGACTGTCTCTGACTCAGTTGCCTGCCTTTTGGAACCCTTTCCTTCTATTGGATTGCCTCATCTAGCCTCAGTTGCTAGATGCATCTAATCTTATTGAAACTTGATATGCCAGCACTGTTTGATATTCATGGGAGGCCTCCCCTTTTTCTTAAGATAAATGGAGGGGGAGTGAATGGGGAACAGGGTGATGGACTGGGAGGAGAAGAAGGAGGGGAAATTGTGGTTGGACACACACACACACACACACACACACACACACACACACACACACACATGCACACACACATCCTTTGACCAGTTTCCATTCTTAACTGTTATGCTACACAGTCAGTCATTGCCTGATGTGGACGCAATTTCTTCTAAACAATAGAGCACAGGGTTTCCCATAGTATCCTAAGAATCTCTGGGAAGATCTTCTGCAAGTCTTGTCTATCAAATATCTAGTAGCAACCCACTTATATTTCTAGTATAGAAAACATATAGAGTATAGTCAACATAATTGACATTCAAAGACTGAAATAAAAATATTCCTATTTTTCATTGTGACTGCCTCGGTCTGGAAGAAGTTTCCCCCTGTTAACTACTCCTCCAAAAAATTCTGATTTATTTCAATAACTCCAAGAGAACCTCTATTCTTTGTCATTTGGAATTTCCTTGGATATCATATATGGCAGTATCATATTACTACCATAGACAAGGGTTAGTTGCACAGTGTAACATCTCTTTCTACATTTTAACTATGTATCCTGAGTAGTTCACCTTTCAGCACTTACCTGTAATTCCCCAACAATTCCTCCAACGATTCTGTTGACTATAAAGGAAGAGTGATGCTCACCAGTGACTGGTGACAGCTACTGATGTCTCAAAGTCTGTTTTCTCTTTGATCTTGATCCCACCTTTGGTGGGAAGGACTCTGGTCAGAGCTTCTGTCTCAGAGAAATCATGATAATAAATGTTCTTCCCTCCGTAGCATAGCGTGCTGATGCTGTGTGCTTTCATCAGAGATGAAAGCAAGAATGACAGAGTGCCATCAACTTCTTTCTGATTCCCAAACTACACTGGCATAGTGTGACAGCATTTCTTGACTATGTATTCATACGCATATTCTTTGATGACAATGGTATGGGGAACGAATTGTTGAGCATATGTGGTCTTGGAGACCTCTGGGATCTATTGCACCAATTATAATTAATAGACTATCCCTCTAAGATCTGCCCTGAAGTCCATAGTTCTCTATTCCCCATGCTCTGCCTGACCAATCTGACTTACTCATTATTCTCAAAATACAACTTCTTACTTGCTCATGGGACCCAGGTATCAGTTGGAGGAGAGGCCCTTGGTCCTGTGAAGGCTTGATGCCCCAGTGTAGCAGAATTTGAGGCCAGGGAGGTGGGAGTGTGTGTGTGTGTGGAAACACCCTCATAGAAGCAGGGGTAGTGGGGATTGGATAGGCAGTTTCCGGGGCAGGGAAACCTAGAAAGGGTATAGCATTTGAAATGTAAATAAAGAAAATATCCAATTAAAAAAACTCTAGAAAAATGCATGCCCGAGAGAGAGAGAGAGAGAGAGAGAGAGAGAGAGAGAGAGAGAGAGAGAGAGAGAGAGAGAAAGAGAGAGAGAGAACACATGGGAAGTGTCTTGGCAATGAGAAAGCCTGCATCAGCTCTGCCACTGGATGTTCAGTTTGTGTCCTGTGACTTTGAGGAACTTATTATTTTTAATAGTTCTTTTGGTGAACTTTTAAAGCTTTTTATTTACATAAAGTGATGTTATTGTCCAATACTAATAATTTAGTTGTCCTCATATTTAATTAGGATGAACTTTAATTTACTTTTCTTGCTTGAATGCTCTCACTAAGACATCTAGTATTATGTTCAGTCAAAGTTGTAAAAGGAGCCATCATTGCCTTCTTCTAGACCTTGGGGAGGAAACAGTTTTTTCCCATTCAATACACAATGTGTATACTTAATATGTATGACTTATGTTTGGGGTAAATTTCTATAGCTAATTTGTCCAGAGATTTTATTTATTTATTTATTTATTTGTTTGTTTGTTTATTGGTTTTTCGAGACAGGGTTTCTCTGTATAGCTCTGGATGTCCTGGAACTCACTTTGTAGACCAGGCTGGCCTCGCAGAGATTTTATCTTAAAGAACTGGTGACACCAGGGCCAAGAAGTGGGAGTGGGAAGGGAGGGGGGATATGGGGGGACTTTTGGGATAGCATTGGAAATGTAAATGAAGAAAATACTAATTTAAAAATGTAAAAAAATCTAACATTAAAAAAAAGAACTGGTGAATTTTATAGTTTTTTTATGTGTTGAAATCATGTTTTATTTAAATTAATTTTTCTTGAAAATAGATTCTTCTCTCTTACATTGCATCCCAACTACAATTTCCCCTCCCTACTTTCTTCCCATCTCCCCACCTCATCCCTTCTTCCCCAGTTCCACTCCTCCTCTGTTTTGGTTCAGAAAAGAGCAGGCCTTCAAGAGACAACAACCAAACAAGACAAAATATGATACAACAAGACAAGGCAAAGTCCTCATATCCAGGCTGGACAAGCTAACCCAACAAGGCCATCATCATATGCTTTTTGGTTCTCTGTTTCATTGGTGTTTGTGATGTGACTGCTGTATATTGACCCATTCTTGCAGTCTGGGGAATCATTGTTTTGTCATGGGTGATATACATTTAATGTAGCATTGGATTTGATTTGCTACTGTTGTACTGAAAATGATTGTGCTTATGTTCATCAGCAATGTTGGCATATGATTTTGTGTGTGTGTGTGTGTGTGTGTGTGTGTGTGTGTGTGTGTATTTACCTAGTTGAGTTATCAGGGTAATTCTGGGCTTACAGAGTCCATCTGGAAGAATTTTCTGCTTTTCATTTTTTCTGGCATAATTAAGGAAGGTTCGATAATAGTTCATTATTAAGTTTGGTATAATTTAACAGTGAGCCATCTGGTACTGGGTATTTGTTTGATGAGATGCTTTTTAAATTATTTATTTAATCTCATTGATTTCTATTGATCTGTGAAGGCTTTATATTTCTTTATGATTCAGTCATGCTAAGCTGAATGTATTAAAGGACCTGTCCACTTTGTCTAGGTCATCGAGTTCTTTGGTCTATTGTTTCAAATAGTGATCTCTTTTTTTGCATTTCCAGTTTTATCTGGAATAGGTTTAATTGTTTAGAGTTCTCTTTTTTGATTTCTAGCCAAGGGCTTGTCAATTTTGTTTTTTTTAATAACCAAGTTTTCATTTTGTTGATCATGTCTGCATATGTATGATCATATATTCAGTGACCATATGTACATATATATGTATATATATGTATATATGTTTGTGTGTGTGTGTAATGTGAATATAGATACAATGGACATGTAACATGTATACATGATATATATATATATATATATATATATATATATGTATATAACTTGTGTACATATAATGTATATATAATATCTAAAATTATGTAGTTTATACATACACATATGTAAATATGTAACCTTTATACAAAACTCTATATAAAGTCTAGAAACTGAAAAGAAAAATAATATATTTGTCTAACATGAACTTAATTATGTTAGTATGATTATCTCAGGTTGCATTCATTTTTTTTGCATTTTTTTGCTCTTTGTGGCTAAAAATCCTTCAGTTACTGTTATAAATGGAAAGGTCCATGGATACCCAGGGGTTAGAGGTTTCCATGGACATGGAAACTCCAACCCACAAGATATAAGTTGCAAAATCAATGGCTGTGTGTGTCCTACTGTGCCAATTGTTTTATATCAGTTTTGGCTCTTTTCAAGTGATCACCTTTTCTTTTTACTGCGTGCCAAATAAAAGAGTAGTGCGTTAACGCTTCTGTAACTGAAAGTGAGCCATGCCAGGTCTGCTTAAGCTTCAGTGCCTCAGTCAGTGAGACTACTAAGGACCAGAGAGGGACTATATCCAGTTTAAATGTTGAGGAACTAATTGTGACAATGTACATTCTTCAGCAAAGATCTATTGACACAAAAGATTCAAGAAATGGGAACATACATTCACTGCATGTGAAGAACAAAAACACTCATGCTGGTGGAAGAATGTTCATAATACAGGAGAACCCAGCAGCCTGGGCAGAGTAGAGCAAGGAGAAGTTGTGATGTGCTTTCAGCTCATGTTTAGCTTCCCTTCCCTTCATATATTCCTTTCCAAGCTCACTCCTCTATGATTAAGCTTTGACTCTCGAGGCTAGCTGGAAATACAGCTCAGTGACACAGTGACTTCCCAGCATGATGATTCATTAGCTTCAATATCCGGGACTTGAGGAAAAATGGGATGGGAAGGGTATCCTTTCTCAGAAAAAGAGAATCATAAAGTGCAATTATATGGGTTGGATTAGGGTTGCAAAACCTGTCCCAGGAAATGTCACATAAACCTGGAGAAGTTATTTTAAAAACCTTAAACTTTTGTTTAATCATTGATTACTAGAGAGTGTATTTAACTCTCACATTTATGTGTATAAAAATATTTCAAAGACTCTGTAAGTAGCAATAGGTATGAGAATTAAGATTTTTACCCAGGATACAAGGATAGCTATACTTTTACTCCCATTTAAGTCCATGAAAAGAAACAGGTGTGGTAGAATCTGAAGCCTGCCCAACTCCACATCTCTTCACTATCTCATCTCTGCTGTTACTCCCTCATTCTTTTAAACCATGTTACTCTACCCTTTCTATTTTGTTATAAAACTTTCTCAATGTTTATTGTTTTTCTGATCATTTCTATTCTCTTCTCTATTTGATGGAAGTATCTTCAACTTGGTAACAAACAAATCTGTTACCCATCTGAGTAGAATTTGATGCTTTTATTTGGTGCTGTTTTACAGATTTTTGTAGTTTCTTTAAACTAACTGAAATCATATTTAAAACTATACATGTTTGATGACCTACTTCCAGCCACAACCCCCTTTTATTTCTGCAGTAACAGGCACTAAAAGACTAGAAATGCAGAGGCAACCTGAGAACCTAAACCCTGAGGTATGAGAGGATGCTGAGCTAATTAGGAAACATTGCAGTGATCATTGTTCTGTGCTTATGGGCAAAGTGCCATCTACATGGCATACATTTGGGAATCACTGACTTTAGAAAAGGGGTGTAACATTCAATTAACTCTTCATTTACATTCAGAAATTCCTTCACATTTGTTTTGTTCTCTCTGTGTGATGAGAATACACCATCTTCTCAAGCATTTTTGTGAAATGTTTGAGATAAGTTGACTTTTACTCAATCTTGTAAGGGCCGTAGACACTAACAGAGAACGAAGTTAAAAAGATCTTGACTTCCAGCTCCCAAAGAGGAAAGCAACAAAATTCTGAGAGTTGCTGCAGGCTATTTCTTGGTCGGTAGAACA
Organism: Mus caroli; assembly: GCF_978045245.1. Taxonomy (NCBI): domain Eukaryota; kingdom Metazoa; phylum Chordata; class Mammalia; order Rodentia; family Muridae; genus Mus; species Mus caroli. The sequence continues at coordinate 73,588,345 of NW_028227268.1, forward strand.
GGGTAGACTTTAGGACATAAAAGCTATTACAGAGACTTGTAGTGGTTCTGTTTTTTTTTTCCTAGTACTCTTAGTCTGTGCCTCTTCTTAGCACCTTCCACAGAGCCCCCTTCACATCCTTGTTCCTCAGGGTATAGATCAGAGGGTTGAGCATGGGGGTGACAATAGTATAAAAAAGGGCCACAAACTTTCCATCACTCTCAGAATAACTGCTCTTGGGTTGCAAGTATGTGTAAATGGCTGAGCCATAAAACAGGGAAACGACCAGGAGGTGGGACCCACATGTCCCAAAAGCTTTTCTGCGTCCAGCTGTTGACTTGACCTTTAGTACTGCTTCAGCAATGTGTCCATAGGAGCCAAGAATTAATGTTGCAGGGAAGACCAAGATTATGGCTCTGGCCACAAACATCTTGGCCTCTGTTCCTCCTGTGTCCTGGCAGGCCAACTTGAGGAAGATAGGCATCTCACAGAAGAAGTGATTCAGTCGATGTCCACAGAGTGGCATGGCCATCATGAGACCTGTTTGAATTAGAGAGTTCAAGAAGCCTCCAATCCACGAAGCAAGAGCCAATGCCTGACAGAGAAGGGGGTGCATTATGGTCATGTAGTGCAGTGGACGACACACAGCAGCATAGCGGTCGAAAGCCATTACCACTAAGAGCACACACTCAGTGGATCCCAGTGCAAGAGATATGAAAAGCTGAGACACACACCCTCCATAGCTGATGGTCCTGTCAAGTCCATGAAAATTTATGAGAAGCTGGGGTACAGTGCTGGTGGTGTAGCAGAGGTCCAGGAAGGAGAGGTGGCAGAGGAAGAAGTACATGGGGGTGTGCAGTCGAAGGTCCATTCGGGAGAGAGTGATGATGGCAGTGTTGCCAAAGAGAGTCAGGGAGTAGAAAATTGAAATAAAAACAAAAAGGATGAGTTCCAGCTGAGGCCAATCTGAAAAGCCCACCAAAATGAATCTCTCTTCTAACGTGGCATTGAAACTATCCATAATCTTGTATGTGCACAAACAACACGGGGATAACTTAGTGCCCACTGTGAAGATCACGAATCTAACAGCATTTCCTGAACCAGGCCCTCCGATTTCCATGTTGCTGCTCAGTTACATCTGTTGAATAGTCTTTCTCTCATTATTATAGTGACAAGTGGATTAAAATGACAGAGCATTTGTTTGAACTTTAGCACTACTCCCTGTGGGTTCCAGAACTCTAGTCACGTTTGTCAATTTTTGAATATGATGCTTCTTTTTGTGAAAGTAGAGTTGATATCATGCCTTGCTAACAGAAGAGATGTTTGTATCCAAATTCACTAACCTGGAAATTGTGTTTTAAAGATCAAATGTAGGGCCGGGCGGTGGTGGCACATGCCTATAATCCCAGCACTTGGGAGGCAGAGGCAGGTGGATTTCTGAGTTCGAGGCTAGCCTGGTCTACAAAGTGAGTTCCAGGACAGCCAGGGCTACACAGAGAAACCCTGTCTCAAAAAACCAAAACAAACAAACAAAAGGGATCAAATGTACGGCTGGTTTTCCTGTTAGTAGAGTGTTTGGTTTTGGTTCTAAGTACTTCAAAAAAAAAAAAAAAAAAAAAAAGAGAGAGAGAGAGAGAGAGAGAGAGAGAGAGAGAGAGAGAGAGAGAGAGAGAGAGAGAATTGGATGTGTAAAAATACCCATAGAATTACATGGTCTTCTCTTTAGCTCTCTATGTGGCACAGTGTTCCTGTGTGTTGAGACCCAGGGCTAAGCATGCAGAGAACATATGTTCATTCCATTCTGCACATCGTTGGCCTTCTGCTCAGTGTATGTTGTTTGTAGACCAATCTGTGAAGCTGTGCTCATACCACAGCCACCTGACTTAAAAGATGAAGAAGAATGGAGCTCTGTAATTTCAAGGGGAAATGACTCATAACAAATTTGTTTCTCTTCATGAGTCTTTCTACTTGCAATGTATGGCATCTTTTCAATCAACTTATCAACCCACCTTCGGACTTCACAGGAGGAGTTTTTCTCATCTTTCCAATCCAAAGTTCTTTGCCTCAATATTCTCTAGGATTTGTTGCATTCAATAAAAATATTTCACATCTCTTTATTCTTCAAAAGCTCATTTTCTGGGTATCACACAACACAGTGAGTTAAAAAAGACATGTCATCCCTTATAGCATGATAATGTCAATCATATTGACATTTGCTAAGTTACTTTTACTGTTATCCAGTGCATGTAGAAGATTTAAATAACTCTGTTTTGTGTAAAACAGCTGATTTTTCTCTTTAATATCGTTTCATGAAATATAATTGACCATGAGCACACTTTGATGAATTACAGCGGTGAATATACATAAAATTCCTTGCCATTGAGGATTAATATTTCTTGTGGTAAAAATATGGAAAGTATATGAAAGGGTTCTTCACAAAGAACGAAATAAGTGATTGACAGAAGTCTCACATCTGCTTAGTATAAAAACTTGTGTCAAGTTCATACATTGCATTTTTAATAAATCTGTGTTAGAAGGTCACTAGTGGCACCATGCTGGGTCAATGCTGCAAGGGATGTATTTGAGTACCACAATCCTGCCCTTTCTTGAAAAAAATGTAAATTATAAAGATACATTGTTCAAATATATGCTTCTTTAATCAACACAAGCATGATAAATTTGATGGGGATTAAGTGATTTGAGGCTGTTTTAAATTTTGAGAGATGTGTGGTATTTTTAACACTTGTGTTTCCTAAACAATATTCTTTAAAGACCATCCAACTGGATCTGCTGAACTTACTGAGCATTGTGCCCTCAACTCACAGTACAGCACCAGAGGGGTAAAATCTCTCAACAAATATTGCTGGGTGAACTAATGAATGTGTTTCATACCTGGCATTGTGAGTGAAACACCTGACTATCTCAGGTATATTTATTTTCTGTGTAATAATGAAGAATTAACAATGTCCTATTCTCAATTAGTGATTAGATACTAGCCACTCATGCCATACATGGTAATCTCTATATTTATACCATCATGTAGACACTCTTAACACACTAACAATTCAACAAAACATCAAAAATTATTATATGAAAATTCCTGAAATCCCCATCCCCAAAGGCTTTAACATAATGTCACTAAGAGGTATGTGATTAAGCAGCTACCACAGTCTATGAAACAACATTGAATAGGCAAAATTGAGCTGAGGTTCAAAAATCTCAGCTGGATAGAGATAGAACTGAGGGGACCATCTGAAAATCATTTATGTTATAGGTGGAAACCAGAAAGTGACCCTGGAGTAGTGTCCAAAGAGTCAGCATGAATAAGTAGTACCTTTTTGACTAGTGGAATTTTTAAAAATGCAAGGTAAGACTTGATAAAATGGTGGTCCAGAACCTTAAACAACAACAACAACAACAGCAGCAGCAGCAACAACAACAACAAATGTTGTTTGGGAGGAAACACAAAGGTAATTTCTTATTCATGAACTGATCCTCAAATCAATTCTTGCTGCCTGAAGCCCTGGGCCAGCTTTTTCATCAACAGTACCAGAGTATATTGGTCTATTACTCTCTTCATGTTTTATTTCCCATTTCTGTCTTCTTGGGGATTTCTCTCTTGGACTCATTGATATATCACATCAACTGTTTTCTGGATAATATCTAGAGTCTTCCATTTTCCCATTTATAGCTATGAGAGGGCAAGGTTTTGTAGGATCCATGACAAAATCAGATTAGGAAGTTGGCCTTGTTCAGACTTAAGATTGTAGTATTTAGATTAATGACTGATGCATGAGAGTGCTTGATACACCCCTGAGCCTACAGGCACAAACTGGTTCCAGATTTGAGTAAGTCCTTAGGTATGAAGCGCTGCCATTGTGTCTGTCTTGTATAGACGGTTTGGTGTGGAGATAGACCTGTTTATTTGGAATCTGGTCTTGTATTTGGAATCTAGTGTGCAGTGAGAGTCTCAATACCATGCTGACTGTAACTTGACATCTCTTCCATCTCCACTCCACTGTCTGACTTTCATCTGCCTCACAAAGACTCATGAATGCTTCTGTTTGTGAGAAAGGGTGTGAGGTTCTGATCCCCAGGGCCCTGTGGAGAATGGTCTGATCTTCAGAACAACAGCCATGCTGTCTGATGTAAAATTCTAAGTCGCATCTGAAGCCGATGCTAGTGACTGTCAATGTCTAGTAAAGCTTACCTCCCTCTCCCTGTGCGCCTCGTACTTTGGCGCCACTTGTTGCAGCAATGACAACTTCCTATCTCTCACAGAGGTTTTCTCTACTCTTTCCTGGGCTCAGATGTGCAAGTCAGCCTCACTGTATCTATACTGTGAACTCACACATTAAAATATGCTGGGAGCCTTTTCTAACTTTCAAAATTAGATCCAAATTTCTTTACATATGAACTGATGGGTCTTTTCCATCATTTCTAGTTCTATACCTCATTGCCCAGGCAAAGATTAGATTGTGGTTGCACTAGCTCAGGGACTGGGTAGCACTGAAGTTTCCTGTGGGAGTCTAGTGCCTGTGGATAAGAGGTGGGGAACACATAAATAACAGTCTGAGACTGAATGTAAAGGAAAATAGTTCCATGCAATCTTGAGTGAAGGTGACAACTTAAAACTATTTCACTCTGTATTGCTTAACTATTGTATTCTGTTTAAGAAGAAAATGATGTTTATCTCACATATAGCCATTTCATGATGACTTCTGTTTCCATCACATCTATTCACTATTTTCCTACAACTGCCTCCCTAAATAAAAAAAAATATGGTGTCTGACATCAGATAGAAAGCAGAGTAAAACTCTGATAACAGGCCAAAGGACAGTAAGATTGACAAAGCATCCCAACATCCTAGATGTGGAGCAGGTGATTTAAATGAAAACAAGTGTGTAAATTCTTTACAAGCAGTTCATAAAAAACATACCCACTTTGCTTAAGGTCCAAACTTAACCAACTGATAACATTTCGAAGAAGACAGGTTGTGACTTAATGTGAGTAGAACTAAAAAAAGAATGGAGTGATCTAAAAATACCATGCCATGAAAGGAAGGGACTCTCCTGTACCTGGAAAGGTGCCTGCTCACTTAGAGCTGAAAATCTGGTCAGAAAACTATAAAAAAAGTCCTACAGTCATTGGCTGATACACTGCAGTGTTGGAGACTATGTCTCAGTCCTGATCGTTGTTCTGTATGTCTTTTAGAAGTTTATTTCTTGTACCAAATCACTATGGGCCACACAAATCGCTCTTGACATCTATGTGTTTTATTTTTAGCTACAGCAAGGTCAGTGGTTGTCTGTGTTTACCTTGCTGTGTGTTTGTGTGCATGACTGTGTGCATGGGCCAGTGTCTCTATTCCATAGTCTCCATAATTACTTAACTGGTCAGGATTCATGGACGTTCTTTTCTAATAGCATGTGTTATGACATGATTCATGCCAGTCCACTAATTTAATATTGTCAGACTGCAGTGGAACTCTTTCAAACTGCAACCTTGAATCTTCTGTCTTAGCAAGGTGTGGGGTTCTCAGGAATTCTTTTCTGATTACCTTCATCATGCAGTATATTTTACAATCAAATCCAAGTCCACTTCTGTCTACTATGCTGCATAATAATCTCTGTCCTCAGTATCTGGGCTATGGACTTACTATCAAACTATTTCAGGTACCAGACCAGCCTCTTGCACTAAGTTAAGCTACAGGAGCAATAACTTTCTGAACTTGATATTGTCCCTCCACAGCATCCCATGCTAGTCACAGGTTTTTTTTTTAGGGTAATCTTCAATACTGAGAATCACTCAAAACAACATGATGACATTGTTAGAATACTGCCACAAGATCATGGTTTGAATTCTGCTACCTTTTATTGACATGAAAGACTAAAATGACACATTACTTATTTTGTGTCTTTGCCTAAGGTTGGGTTCCCTCTCCTTGTCTATCTTCCAGAAAGTCTTCCTACTTTTGAAATTTGAAAATGTAATATGCTGTACATATTCAGGTGAGAGGATAGATGCCAATGAAGACTGTCAATAATAAAACATGCTGTTTCATAAATTTAACATTTTTATGTGCTCTAACCAAGAAGGTGGAGAGTAGGACCCAGAGCCTATTGCCATTAAATTTTTGACTGTGAATCCTTAGCATCTCATTCAATCATTACTCACCTAGGGCTCCAAGAGAGAACCATTTCATTTACAGCCCTTGATTCTGTTGGCTTGTGAGACACATTTGCAGTCTGTATCTAGAGAGGTTGGAGGTAGACTTATTTCTTTGATGTACTGATACCCCTTTTATGGGGTAGAGTTCTTGGGACAGAGCTCCCATCCTGGAGAAGTCATGACTAATATAGAAAGTAGAGGTACACCCTGTGCACCCAAATGTTTATCCTAGCTAACAGAGACCAGGCAGGACCTGGTGCTTTATAAGAGAACCTTTGGACTTTAAGGCTATCTACACATTTCCTGACCCTCAGAGTATGAACACCTCAGTTCTGTCCAGGGGGTATTGTCTCTTCCTCCTGATTAAACAAAACAAAACAAAACCAAACCCTGTTCATCAAGAATGACCTTGGAGACCTCTGTGCCCCAATGTGGCAATTATGTTCAGCTGGCAGACTCTCTGATGTGTCCTACAGGTCTACCTATACTCTATGCTGCATCCAAACTAAACAGCTCTATTCAGCATGCTCACAACACACCTTATTCACTCTCCAGACTCTGCATATTGAGATCTTCATATTTCCTCTGCTTTGACCCAAGTCCTATCAATAGTCAGACTGAATTCCACATCTCATTTGGAATTTGACAGCACATCTCTTTCTATGGACTCCTCAGACAACACTTTGATTCTTCCCTGTGTGTGACCATGAGCCAACTAAACATTTACTTCCTTGATGAAAAGCTTGAAATGAAATATACAGTATTTTATGTCACCACCAAATATTTAATGTATTATTGTTCCTTATTTTATCCTGTTTTATCCACAATAATCTGAAAATCAATATTTTCTGCAGCAATGCAGACTCAGGCAGAAAAAGGGAGATTTTTTTAAAGCGGCCCATGGACAACCAAGGCTCTGAGAAAACTGCTCTCAACAAGTTCTAAGCCTTGTTTGTTTTTGTTTCTTGAGACTTTGCCATCTCTGCAAAGAGGAAAACCCTAAATGAGGGAAAGTCTCTCTTCTAAAGGGAAGATGGGCCTTCAGCTCCAGTGATGGCTGTCCTTGAAGACTAAGGTTGCCCAAGTTTTTCTGGTGAAGCCCCTTTATTGATAACCATGTGATCTCTCAGGTAACTCAGCTCATCAAGTACAAATACATATTTCTGTTTATATAAGAAGGCTTTCTTCTCTGCCTTGATTTGGATTGTGTAGTAACTTTACAAAAGATCACTAAATACTGCAGTATAGGAAAAATTCGTTTCCTCTAGTGGAATCTCACTGGGTAAACAAACCAAGCTTTAAGGCAGCCCCATGGCCAGCAGGAGATGGCCAAACAAAGTGAACTCAGTTGCATTTTGGAGGATGTTTCATAAGGCTTTGTTTGGGCTTTAAAACAAACAAACAAACAAAGAAAACAAACAAACAAACAAACAAACCTTACCAGACTCTTGCTTTTCAATTTTGTGTTTTTACAGGATTTTTCTATAGGTGTGTGTGTGTGTGTGTGTGTGTGTGTGTGTGTGTATCTGTATGTGTTTCTTGTGTTGTCTCTTTTGTTTATTTATTTAATTTTCTAATGTGTGTGTGTGTGTGTGTGTGTGTGTGTGTGTGTGTGTGTGAGAGAGAGAGAGAGAGAGAGAGAGAGAGAGAGAGAGAGAGAGAGAGAGAGAGTGTTTGGATGTTTGAAGAGGTGGGGAGGATGTGGGAGGAGTTTTAGGGAGGAAAAACTCTGGTCAGAATACACTATGAAAAATATATCTTCAATAAAAACAAATCTTTTTTCAGTAGATGACAGCAAATACAAAGAACCACAGCTATTCTACATCAGAGACTAAAAGACACTGAAGCAATCAGCTTTAAGTGGGACATTTATATTAGGCCATCTCCCCCAAAGCTCAGTTACCCTTGCAAGTGAAGGTTTAGGAAGATTGAAAGAGCCACAGGCAGTGGACACCTGCAGTGAAATAGTATTTTCCAGGCACTTCAGGGCTATTGCACACATGTGGTCATCTTGACCAAGATCACATGCTCAACTTAAAGAAGATCACATTGGCCAAATTCCCGCATGGAAGGGGGAGAATTCATTGAAGCCCCACTCCTAGCTGAGGAGCTATTTACCAATGATCATTGCTGGTGGAGCAAAGGTCGGGTTTCCTCAAGGAAATGTTTCTGGAGAGTCTGCACATGCTCTCACAGATGGTGTGGCACATGTGCCCTAGAAGCAAATCAGTGGATGCAGTAGTTTTAAAAACAAAACACATGAAGATGGAAGGGAAAGAGGTGTCTTTTTATTGGGGAATTGCGTCCATTGATGTTGAGAGATATCAATGACCAATGATTGTTAATTCCTCTTATGTTGATATTGGTGGCAGTTTTGTGTGTGTGTGCACACACAGGTGTTTGTATCTGCAATACTCTGTTTTTGGTTTTGCTGATGTGATGTTATTTATCTCCTGTGTTTTCTTGGGTGTAGTTAGTCTCTTTGGGTTGGGATTTTCCTTCTAGTATCTTCTGTAGGGATGGATTTGCGGATAGATATTGTTTAAATTTGGTTATATCACAGAATATCTTGTCTTCTTTATCTATGGTGATTGAAAGTTTTGCTGGTTGTAGAGTCTGGGCTGACATCTGTGGTCTCTTAGATAGTACCCAGGCTATTCTGGCTTTTAGAGTCTCTGTTGAGAAGTAGGGTTTAATTCTACCAGGTCTGCTTTTATATGTTAATATTCTTTCTTTGTTCAGAACTTTTAGCGTCTTGATTATCATGTGGTGGGAGGATTCTCTTTTCTAATCCAATATATTTGGTGTTGTTAGACCCAGTTTGCAAGAACCCCAGGAGACCACCAGAGATTTTGACACTGATGCAAATACACAAGAGTCTTTATTATTCAAGTCTGGATTCAGGACACAGCCTTCCCTGCTCAGCAGGTTAGGAATACACTGCTCCGATCTAGAGGTTTGAGGTATATATGAGAGATGCATAAGCTGGCGTTACATGATTGGGTAGGGGGTAAAGAAATGCTATCCTTCAAAACCAATAATGTTTGTTCAGACAGCAAGGTAGGATCATATAGCTGGAAAAGGATCTTTTTGACCTGGGAAGAAATAACTCATTCCATTATCAGAGGCTAATGCATTTCTGCAAGCTGGCCACAGCTGTCCGGGAACACTTGATTGCCTCTTTCCCATAGCTCAAGAGTGGTGGCCTTATCACTTCAAGGGCATTAATTTTCTGCCTTCTTCAAAGGCAGGAGACATCTGAACTGAGGGGCAGTGTTGGCTGTTTAACTCGCTATGGGAGACTAGCATGGAAGGAAGTATGAGACTTGGCACCAAGGGTTAATGCAGAGACAAGGGTGGGCTGCCCTTTTGTCTTGGTGACAAGGGCTGACACAGAGGCGAGATGGCTGCTTTTTATCTCTTCAGTGCCCCTCTGGTAGAAGCCAATCTTGGGCTCTCCAAGATCTGGGTTGTCTGTGCTAATTTGCTGATACTGTGTCCTCATTACCATCAATTGAATAGTTCCCAGTCTCTTGTTCATGTACTGAAAATGCTTATTGATAATGCATGGTCCAAAAGTGAGGAGGAGTAAAAGAATAACCAAGGGCCCCATGAGGGTGGAAATAAGAAATTTTAACCAGGGGGAGGAATCAAACAGTGAGTGGTACCAACTCTTGGAATTTTCTTATTCTCTCTGGTGTCTATCCATACTGTCCCTAACCTTGGCTAATGCTACTCTAATAACTCCAGAATGGTTGACATAAAAACAACACTTCTCACACAAAGCAGCACATAGCCCTCCTTGTTGTAGAAACACCAGGTCTAATCCTTGCCTATTTTGCAGCACTACCTCAGGTAGAGTGTCCACATTACACTCCAAGTGCGAAATGAGGTTTTCTAGACATTGGATATCATCATCTATGTCTGCCTTTAAGCTATTGTAATTCTTTTCCTGCAACATCAATGCAGCTATTCTGGTGTTGACTCCAGATAGTCCTGCCACTAAGTTATGGCTAAGGTTAAAGAGATGGGTTCCCTTTTCTGCTTCATGAGGTCTCTTTCAACGTGCCCTACCAGAGTTCTCAGCAGTATTTCTTCTGAATAACTAATATAGAACACTTTTGGGATAGAGGAATTAAAGACCTCTCCATGCACACAGGTAAGGTCAAAAGGCAGTGTGGGTTAACTGTAATACATACAGTTAACAAAAATAGTAGGCTCAAGACCAAGTTAATTTTAACTTGAGAGAGTTGGTGCCTGTCTTAGTCAGGGTTTCTATTCTTGGACAAAACATCATGACTAAGAAGCAAGTTGGGAAGGAGAGAGTTTATTCAGATTACACTTTCCACATTGCTGTTGATCACCAAAGGATGTCAGGACTGGAACTCAAGCAGGTCAGGAAGCAGGAGCTGATGCAGAGGCCATGGAAGGATGTTTCTTACTGACTTGCTTCCACTGGCTTGCTCAGCTTGCTCTCTTATAGAATCCAGGACTCTCAGCCCAGAGATGGTCTTACCTACAAGGGGCCCTTCCCATTTAATCACTAATTGAGAAAATGCCTTACAGCTGGATCTCATGGAGGCACTTCCTCAACTAAAGCTCCTTTCTCTGTGATAACTCCAGCTGTGTCAAGTTGACACAAAACTAGTCAGTACAAGTGCCCTTCTGAACTTTCCATTCTGGCAATGTTGGAGTCTGGCAATCTTCCTCTGGGGAGAAGGGATTAGCTGATCTAGTGTGAGTGTAGTGAACCCAGGTGGTGATCCTGTCCAATTTAATGGCAGTTGGTGTGGTTAGCAAGACAAAGAAAAGTCCTTTCCACCTGGGCTCCAGTACTTTGCGGCAAAATCTCTTCATATAGACACAGTCTCCTGGTTGAAACTTGTGTGGTTCCAGAACCAGGCCTGCTTCATAGAGGTCATGCAGTTTAGGCCAAACATGCTTATGAGCCCACTGGGTTGCTCTGACCCTAGTTATTAATTCATCATCTTCCATTTCTGCAACATCTGTCAAACACAAATCTCAAAGGGGGTTAACCTCATCTGGTACGAAGAATTCCTCACCTGATATAGGGCAAAGGGAAGGAGCATCATTCAGTCTCTGCCAATCTCCATGTTCAACTTAATTAAGGTCTCTTTTAATGTCCTATTCATCCTTTCTACCTGTTCTGAACTTTGGGGTCGATATGCACAATGTAATTTCCAATCTGCCCCAATAAATCTTGCTATACCTGGCTTAACTTGGAAAAAATGCTGGTCCATTGTCTGGCCTTATCGTAGCATACCTGGATAAGCTATCCTCCAGCCACTTCTTAGCTACTACCTTTGCAGTCTTGGTCTTCGTTGGGAATGCTTCCGTCCATCTGGAGAAAGTGTTCACAATTACCAACAAGTACTTATAGCTGTATTTCCCTGGTTTGATTTCTGCAAAATCATCTTCCCAGTAGGCTCCTGGTCTCTTACCTCACAATCAAGAGCCTAGATGTTTGGTAGTGTTATGGGTGTTGGTTAGCTGACAAGCTCTGCAGCTTGACACTTTATTCTCAAGGGTATTTTGCATGTCCCGGAAAGCCACCTTAGATTGTCTCACTGCATCGGCCATCTGTCTCACTCCCATGTGAGCAACTCTATAGATTTTCCTGAGTCTGTTTTTTGCCAAGGAGGTGGGTAATATTAGCTTACCTTCAACCATTTGCCACCAGCCCTCTAAACATTGGCTCATGGGATGACTCTTAGCCTATTTGATCTCCTCTTCTGTATAGACGGGGCATTCCAGCATATTAGGATTAGGTAGCTCAGGCAGGACAGCAGGCAACAGGGAAGCAGCCATTTATTCCAGGGCTACTGTCTTAGTCAGGGTTTCTATTCCTGGACAACACATCATGACCAAGAAGCAAGTTGGGGAGGAGAGAGTTTATTCAGATTACACTTTCCACATTGCTGTTGATCACCAAAGGATGTCAGGACTGGAACTCAAGCAGGTTAGGAAGCAGGAGCTGATGTAAAGGCCATGGAAGGATGTTACTTACTGGATAGCTTCCACTGGTTTGCTCAGCCTGCTCTCTTATAGAACCAAGACTACCAGCCCAGGGATGGCACCACCCACAAGGGGCCCTTCCCCCTTGATCACTAATTGAGAAAATGCCTTACAGCTGGATCTCATGGAGGCATTTCCCCAACTGAAGCTCCTTTCTCTGTGATAACTCAAGCCTGTGTCAAGTTGACACACAAAATCAGTCAGTACAATTGACCCCTTGTCAACTTGATACACAAACACATCACTATTAAGCCTCAACCCTTATTTTCTTATTCATCCCCAAGATCTAAGTAACCTTAAAAGTCCCACAGTCTTTGCAAATTCTTAGATATTAAAATTTCAATCCCTTTAAAACATCCAATATCTTTTAAAATTCAAAGGCTTTTTACAATTCTAAATCTCTTAACTGTGGTCTCCACTAAAATACTTTCTTCCTTCAAGAGGGAAAAATATCAGGGCCCAGTCACAATCAAAAGCAAAATCAAACGCCAACTATCCAGTGTCTGGGATCCACCCATGGTGTTCTAGTTTCCTCCAAGGGCCTTGGTCCCTGTCCAGCTCTTCTCTTTGTAGCACACATGTTGTCTTTTAGGCTCCAGATGCCTGTACTCCACTGCTGCTGCTGTTCTTGGTGGTCATCTCATGGTACTGGCATCTCCAAAACACTGCTGTCTTCTGCTGTAACTAGGCTTCACCAATAGCCTCTCATAGGCTCTCTTCATGGTGTCAAGCTTCAACTCTTTTGCATGACCCCTTCAGTCCTGAGCCATCAATTGCAACTGAGGCTGCACTTTCACCAATGCCCTTCCATGGCCTCCCACAGTGCCAGGTATTAGTTCCTCTTCATGACCCCTATGTGTCTTATAATTGGATCTTGTGGAGGCATTTCCTCTACTGAAGCTCCTTTCTCTGTGATAACTTCAGCTTGTGTCAAGTTGACACACAAAACCAGCCAGTACAGCTGCCTCCTTAACAGTTTTGTTGGCTAAGTTGTTACCTCTAGCCACTGGCGTTGTTCCTTTCTGATGGCCCGGACAATGTATGATTGACAACCTCTTTGGCAACCAGAGGACTCTGAGTAGCTGTAGGATTTCATCTTTATTCTTGGTAGTTTTTCCTTCTGCAGTTAGGAGCCTTGTTTCCTTATAAATAGCTCCAGGTACGTGAGCAGTTGCAAATGCAAACTGGCTGCCAGTGTAAATGTTAACAGCCAGTCCTTTCCCTAGAATGAGGGCCTGGGTTAGTGTTATTAGTTCAGATCTTTGAGCTGAAGTACTTGGAGAAAGAGACTGAGTCCAGATTACATCCATTTTCATGGTTACCACTATTCCTGCCTTTCTCTGACCCTTGCGGTTGAAGCTGCTTCCATCTGTAAACCAAGTCCAATCTGCCTCTGGCAGAAGGGAGTCTTTCAAGTTGCATTGAATACTATGTACCTGGGTCAAGATTTTGCTACATTGGTGGAGTAGATGATCCAAGTCAGGGTCAGGGAGAAGAGTCGCAAGATTCAAGGAGACAGATGGCTGGAAGGTAACTCACTCTGGGTTTATTAGTAAGGTCTGATAATAAGTCATGTGGGCATTACTGAGCCACTGATCAGGCAGCTGTTTGAGTATCCCTTCAATTGCCTGGTGGGGTAGTTATGGCTAAATTCTGTCCCAAAGTTAATTTATCTGCATCATTAACCAATAATGCCATAGCGGCAATGATGCACAGGCAAGGTGGCCATCCTGCTGCCACCGGGTCTAATTTCTTTCACAAATAAACCACTGACCATTTCCATGGCCCCAGAGTTTGGGTCAGGACCTCTTTGTCTATTCCATTATGTTCATCAATACACAGATGGAATGGCTTAATAATGTCTCTAAAACAGGGACTGACAGTAGGGCCTGCTTTATTCTTTCAAAGGCCCTTTGGTGTTCCTGAGTTCAAACAAAGTTTTCGGCTTCCTTGGTGACTTCATATAAAGGTTTAGCTATTTCAGCTAAGCCTGGAATCCATAATCTGCAAAAGCCTGCAGACCTCAAGAACGTTCTCACCTGTCTTGGACTCTAGTAGGTAGGGCAGTTGATGACAGTCTCTTTTCTCACTGTGGAAAGCCATCACTGGCTTTCTTTCAGAATATAACCGAGATAGGTGACTTCGATTTTACGAAGTTGTGCTTCTTGGCAGATGCCCGATATCCCATGTTCTCCAGAGCCTGTAGGAGATTTTGGGTTCCTGTCTGGTAACTCTCTTTGTTTTCTCCTGCAACTAATAAGTCATATATGTACTGAAGAAGAGTAATGTCTGGGTTATTAGCCTGGTACTCACCCAAGTCCTCATGCAAAACTTCATCAAGAAGAGTGGGTGAATTCTTGCAGCATTGAGTCAGCCGGGTACAAATGAGTTGTCCATTAATGCCAATTTTGGGATCTCACCATTCAAAGGCAAAAATATTCCTGGCTTTTGGGAGCCATGGGTAGGCTGAAGAAGGCATCTTTTATCTTTCTTTATTTCTACTCTGACCAAGTTATTATTGAATAGATAGTATTTAGCTTCTACGTTTATGAGGGCCTTCTGTTGTTTTTATTGCTATTGAAGACCAGCCTTAATCTGTGGTGGTCTGATATAATGCATGCAGTCTATTCAATGTTCTTGTATCTGTTGAGGTTTGTTTTGTGTCCGAGTCAATTTTTGAGAAGGTACCATGCGGTGCTGAGAAGGTATATTCTTTTGTTTTATGGTGAAACGTTCTGTAGATGTCTGTTAAATCCATTTGGTTTATAACTTCTTAAAGTTTCTCTGTGTCTCTGTTTAGTTTCTGTTTCCATGATATGTCCATTGGTGAAAGTAGGGTGTTGAAATCTCCTACTATTATTGTGTGAGGTTCAATGTGTGCTTTGAGTTTCAGTAATGTTTCTTTTACAAATGTGGGTGCCTTTACATTTGGGGCATAGATGTTCAGAATTGAGAGTTCATCTTGGTGGATTTTTCTTTTGATGAATATGTAGTATCCTTTCCCATCTTTTTTGATAACTTTTGTTTAAAAGTCTATTTTGTTGGATATTAGAATGGCTACTCCAGATTGCTTCTTGGGACCATTTGCTTGGAAAGTTTTTTTCCAGCCTTTTACTCTGAGGTAGTATCTGTCTTTGTCCCTGAGGTGTGTTTCTTGTATGTGGCAAAATGTTGGGTCCTGTTTATGTATCCAGTATGTTAGCCTATGTCTTTTTATTGGGGGAATTGAGTCTATTGATGTTGAAAGATATTAGGGACAAATGATTGTTGGTTCATGTTATTTTTGTTGTTAGAGGTGGGATTATGTTGTATGTTTCTCTTCTTTTGGGTTTGTTGTGAAAAGATTAATTTCTTGCTTTTTCTTGGGTGTAGTTTCCCACTTTGTGTTGAACTTTTCCTTCTATTATCCTCTGTGGGGCTGGATTAGTGGAAAGATACTGTTTAAATTTGGCTTTGTCTTGGAATACCTTGGTTTCTCCATCCATTATAATTGAGAGTTTTGCTGGGTATAGTAGCCAGGACTGGTATTTGTGTTCTCTTAGGGTCCTGTATGTCCAGGATCTTTTGGCTTTTAGAATATCTGTTGAGAAGTCTGGTGTAATTCTGAAAAGTCTGTCTTTATATGTTACTTAATTTTCCCCCTTATTCCTTTTAATATTCTTTCTTTGTTCTGTGCCTTGGGTGTTTTAATTATTATGAGACGAGAGGTGTTCTGTAGGCTTCTTGTATGTTTATGGGTATTTCTTTCTTTAGGTTAAGGAAGTTTTCTTTTATAATTTTGTTGAAGATGTTTGCTGGCCCTTTGAGATGAGAATCTTCACTCTCTTCTATACCTGTTATTCTCAAGTTTGGTCTTTTCATTGTGTCTTGGATTTCTTGAATGTTTGAGATAGAAGCTTTTTGATTTTTGTATTTTTCTTGACTGTTGTGTTGATGCTTTCTGTGATGTCTTCTATCTACTACATTCTGTTGGTGATGCTTGCATCTGTGACTCCTGTTCTCTTTCCTAGGTTTTCCATCTCCATGGCTGTCTCTCTTTGTGTTTTCTTTAATGTTTCTATTTCTATTTTTAGATCCTGGATGGTTTTGTTTAATTCCTTCACCTGTTTGATTGTGTTCTCCTGTATTTCTTTAAGGGATTTATGTATTTCCTCCTTAAGGGCTTCTACTTGTTTGCTTGTGTTTGCCTATATTTCTTTAAGGGAGTTTTTTTTTTTAAATGTCTTTCTTAAAGTTCTCTATCATCTCCATTAAATGAGGATTTAGATCTGAATCTTGCTTTATAGGTGTGTTGGGCTATCCAGGACATGCTGTGGTGGGAGAACTGGGTTCTGATGCTTCCAATTAAAATCGGTTTCTGTTACTAATATTATGCTTGCCTCTCATAATCTGGTTACTTCTGGTGTTTTCTGGCCTCCCTGTCTCTGACTGGAACCTGTTCTTCCTGTGAGCCTGTGAGCCTGTGAGTCTGTGAGCCTATGATCCTGGATGTGTCAGAATACCTGGGGAGTTGAGCTGCAACTGGAGTGTGGGCTGTGTGGGTATGGATCCAGAGCATAGGCTCTGCCCTGGCAGAGGTGGAAACCAGACGGCACATGGGTCTCTGGCTGGGTGGGGAATCTTGTACCAACTGTTTTATATTGGGTTTTGCTACTTTCAAGTGATCATATTATCTTTTACTGCATGCCAAATAAATGTGTAGGGCATTAATGCTTCATTAACTGAAAGTAAGCCATGACAAAACTGCTTAAGCTTCAGTACCTTAGTCAGTGAAACTAATGAGGTTGGGAGAGGAAATATATCCATTTAAAATGGTGAGGAACTAATTGTGACAATGTACATTCTTCAGCTGAGGAACTAATTGTGACAATGTACATTCTTCAGCATAGAACTTTTGACACAAAAGATTCAAGAAATGGGAACATACTTTCACTTCATGTGAAGAACAAAAACATTCACACTGGTGGCATAATGTTTATAATACAGGAGTACGCAGCAGCCAGGGCAGAGTAGAGCAAGGAGAAGTTGTGATGTGCTTTCAGCTCATGTTTAGCTTCCCTTCATATATTCCTTTCCAAGCTCACTCCTCTATGATTAAGCTTTGACTCTCGAGGCTGTCTGGAAATACAGCTCAGTGACACAGTGACTTCCCAGCATGGTGATTCACTAGCTTCAATACCCAGGACTTGGGGAAAAATGGGATGGGAAGGGTATCCTTTCCCAGAAAAAGAGAATCATAAAGTGCAATTATATGGGTTGGATTAGGGTTGCAAAACCTGTCCCAGGAAATGTCACATAAACCTGGAGAAGTTATTTAAAAAACCTTAAAGTTTTGTTTAATCATTGATTATTAGAGAGTGTATTTAACTCTCACATTTATGTGTATAAAATATTTTAAAGACTATGTAAGTAGCAATTGGTATTAGAATTAAGATTTTTACCCAGGATGAAAGATACTGAAACTTTAAAGCTATTTACATGGATAGCTATACTTTTACTCCCATTTAAGTACATGAAAAGAAACAGGTATGGTGAAGCCTGCCCAACTCCACATCTCTTCACTATCTCATCTCTGTTGTTACTCTCTCATTCTTTTAAACCAGGTTACTCTACCCTTTCTATTCTGTTATAAAACTTTCTCAATGTTTATTGTTTTTCTGAACATTTCTATTCTCTTTTCTCTTCAATGGAAGTATCTTAACCATGGTAGCAAACAAACCATTTTGAGTAGATTTCAGTGCTTTTATTTGGTGATGCTTTACAGATTTTGTATTTTTTTAAAGCTAAATGAAATAATATTGAAAAGTTTACATGTTTGATGACCTACTTCCAGTCACAATCTCCTTTTATTTCTGCAGTAACAGGCACTAAAAGACTAGAAATGCAGAGGCAACCTGAGAACCTAAACCCTGAGGTATGAGAGGATGCTGAGCTAATTAGGAAACATTGCAGTGATCATTGTTCTGTGCTTATGGGCAAAGTGCCATCTACATGGCATACATTTGGGAATCACTGGCTTTGGAAAAGGGGTGTCATATTCAATGTACTCTTCACTCACATTCAGAAATTCCCACACATCTGTGTTATTCTCTACATGTGATGAGAATACACCATCTTCTCAAGCATTTTTGTGCAATATTTGAGATAAGTCGACTTTTACTCAATCGTGTAAGGGCCGTAGACATTAACAGAGAACAAAGTTAAAAAGATCTTGACTTCCAGCTCCCAAAGAGGAAAGCAACAAAATTCTGAGCCTGTTGTCACAGGCTATTTCTTGCTCAGTAGAACAGGGTGGACTTAAGAATATGAGAGCTGTTACAGAAAGTTGTAGTATTTCTGATTTTTTCCTAGTGCTCTTAGTCTGTGCCTCTCCCTAGCACCTTCCACAGAGCCCCCTTCACATCCTTGTTCCTAAGGGTATAGATCAGAGGATTGAGCATGGGGGTGACGATAGTATAAAAAAGGGCCACAAACTTCCCCTTGCTTTCAGAATAACTGCTCTTGGGTTGCAAGTATGTGTAAATGGCTGAGCCATAGAACAGGGAAACGACCAGGAGGTGGGACCCACATGTCCCAAAAGCTTTTCTGCGTCCAGCTGTTGACTTGACCTTTAGTACTGCTTTAGCAATGTGTCCATAGGAGCCAAGAATTAATGTTGCAGGGAAGACCAAGATTATGGCTCTGGCCACAAACATCTTGGCCTCTGTTCCTCCTGTGTCCTGGCAGGCCAACTTGAGGAAGACAGGCATCTCACAGAAGAAGTGATTCAGTCGATGTCCACAGAGTGGCATGGTCATCATGAGGCCTGTTTGAATCAGAGAGTTCAAGAAGCCTCCTACCCAGGAAGAAATAGCCAATGCCTGACAGAGAAGTGGGTGCATGATGGTTGTGTAGTGCAGTGGACGACACACAGCAGCATAGCGGTCAAAAGCCATCACCACCAGGAGCACACACTCAGTGGATCCCAGAGCAAGATATATGAACAGCTGGGCCACACACCCTCCATAGCTGATGGTCTTGTCTTGTCCATAGAGGTTGATGAGGAGCTGGGGCACGGTGCTGGTGGTGAAGCAGAGATCCAGGAAGGAGAGATTTGAGAGGAAGAAGTACATGGGGGTGTGCAGTCGAAGGTCTATTCGGGAGAGAGCAATGATGGTAGTGTTGCCAAAGATAGTTAGGGAGTAAAAAATTGAGATAAAAACAAAAAGGATAAGTTCCAGCTGAGGCCAATCTGAAAAGCCCACCAAAAAGAATCTTTCTTCTAACGTGGCATTGAAACTATCCATAATCTTGTATGTGCACAAACAACACAGGGATAACTTAGTGCCCACTATGAAGATCACGAATCTAAACAGCATTTCCTGAACCAGGCCCTTTGATTTCCATGATGCTGCTCAGTTACATCTGTTGAATAGTCTTTCTCTCATTATTATAGCGACAAGTGGATTAGTAGGACAGAGCATTTGTTTGAACTTTAGCGCTACTGCCTGCGTGTTCTAGAACTCTAGCCACGTTTATTCAATCCCTTGAATCTGATGCCTCCTTTTCTGAAAGTAGAGTTGATGTCTTGCCTCACAGAACAGATGTTTGTATCCAAATGCACTAACCTGGAAATTGTGTGTTCACAATCCAATGCAGGGCTCCTGTTTGTCTTGCTAATAGAGTGTTTGGTTTTGATTCTAAGCACTTCAAAAGTCAAGCAAAATAAATGGAAATTGAACGTGCAAAGATGCACATAGAATTCTATGGTCTTCTCTTTTGCTCTCTACAAGGCACAGAGTTTCTGTCAAATAAGTCCCAGACTAAGCAGGCAGAGATGACGCGCTTGCCCCCTTCTGCACATCTGTGGCCTTCTGCTCAGTGTATGTAGTTTTTGCACCAATCTGCAAAGCCTTGTTCACACCACTGCCACCTGATATAAAAGATGATGAGGAGTGGAGCTCTGTAATTTTAAGGGGAAATTACTTATAAAAAATTTGTTTCTCTTCATTGTGATGTATGGCATCTTTTCAATCAACTTCTCAACCCACCTTTGGACTTCACGGGAGGAGTTTTTCTCATCTCTCCAATCCAGAGTTCTTTGCATCAATATTCTCTAGATTTTTTTGCATTCAATGAAAATATTTCACACCTCTTTATTCCTCAAAAGCTCAGTTTCTGGGTACCACACAACACAGTGAGCTAAAAAAGGCATGTCACCCCTTATGGCATGCTAACATTGACATATTAGCATTTTCTATGTTACTTTTCTATGTTACTTTTTTCTATGTTACTTCTACTTTCTTCCAGGGCATGTAGAAGATGTAAATAACTTTGCTTCATGTGAAATAGTTGATTTTTCTCTTTAATATAGTTTCATAAAATATAATTGACCATGAACACACTTTGATGAATTATAAGCAGTGGGATATGCATGAAATTCCTTGTCATTAAGGGTTAATAGTTCTAGTGGTGAAAAAAATGAAATATATATAAAAAAAACTTCATCACAAAGAAAGAAATAAGTGATTGATAGAAGTCTCATCTCTGCTTAGTATGAGAACTTGTTCCAAGTTCAAACATTTCCTTTTCATTAAATCTGTGTTAGAAGGTCACTAATGGCACCATGTTGGATAAATGCTCAAAGAATGTATTTGAGTACCACAATACTGCCATCTTGGAAAAAAATGTAAATTATAAAGATACAATGTTCAAATATATGGTTCTTTAATTAACACAAGCACGATAGATTTGACGGGGATTGAATGCTTTGAGGCGTTTTTACATTTTGAGAGATGTGCTGTATTTTTATTACTTGAATATCCTACTAATATTCTCCAAAGACCATCCAACTGGACCTGCTGAACTTACTCAGCATTGTGCCCTCAACTCACAGTACTGCATTGGAGGGGTAAATCTCTCAATGAACACTGCTGTGTGAATTAATGAATTGTTCCATGCCCTGAGATTCTGTGTAAAACATCCAAATATCTCAGGCATATTTATTTTCTGTGTAATAATGAAGAATGAACACTGCCCTATTGTCATTTAGAGATAAGTTAGATGCTAACCACAGATGCTGTAGATGCTAATATCAATTATATTTATACTATCATGTAGACATTCTTAACATACTACAATTCAACAAACATCAAAATAATTATTATTTGAAAATTCCTGAATCCTCGATTCCCAAAGGATTTAACACAATGTTACCAAGAGGGACAGACATTAAGCAGCTTCCACAGTCTATGAATCAATACTGAAGAGGCAAACTTGAAATGAGGTTCAAAACCTCATCTGGACTGAGGTAGAACTGAGGGGACCATCTCACAATCATTTATAAGTAGAAACCAAAGATTGACCCTAGAGTAGTGTCCAAAGGGTCGGCATGAATAAGTATTGCCCACTTGACAAATGGATTTTAACAAATGCAAGTTAAGATTTCATAAAATGGTGGTCCAGAGCCTAAAAATACCCTCAGTTTGGGAGGAAACCCAAAGGTAATTTCTTCATGTGCAGGTTCTCAAATCAAACCTGCTGAATAAAGCCCTGAGCTAGATTAATCGTGGGGATTTTTCTCTTTGACTCATTGATATATCATGTCAACTATTTTCTGGATAAAATCTTTAGTCTTCCATTTTCTTATGAATATAGCTATGAAAAAATTGCAAGCTTTTATAGTATCCCTGACAAAATCAGACTAGGAAGTTGGCCTTGTTCAGATTTAAGATTGTAGTATTTAGATTAATGACTGATGCATGAGAGTGCTTGATACACCCCTGAGCCTACAGGCACAAACTGGTTCCAGATTTGAGTAAGTCCTTAGGTATGAAGCACTGCCATTGTGTCTGTCATAGACAGTTGGGTGTTTATTTGGAATCTGGTCTTGTATTTGGAATCTAGTGTGCAGTGAGAGTCTCAATACCATGCTGACTGTAACTTGACATCTCTTCCATCTCCACTCCACTGTCTGACTTTCATCTGCCTCACAAAGACTCATGAATGCTTCTGTTTGTGAGAAAGGGTGTGAGGTTCTGATCCCCAGGGCCCTGTGGAGAATGGTCTGATCTTCAGAACAACAGCCATGCTGTCTGATGTAAAATTCTAAGTCGCATCTGAAGCCGATGCTAGTGACTGTCAATGTCTAGTAAAGCTTACCTCCCTCTCCCTGTGCGCCTCGTACTTAGGTGCCACTTGTTGCAGCAATGACAACTTCCTATCTCTCACAGAGGTTTTCTCTACTCTTTCCTGGGCTCAGATGTGCAAGTCAGCCTCACTGTATCTATACTGTGAACTCACACATTAAAATATGCTGGGAGCCTTTTCTAACTTTCAAAATTAGATCCAAATTTCTTTACATATGAACTGATGGGTCTTTTCTATCATTTCTAGTTCTATACCTCATTGCCCAGGCAAATATTAGATTGTGGTTGCACTAGCTCAGGGACTGGGTAGCACTGAAGTTTCCTGTGGGAGTCTAGTGCCTGTGGATAAGAGGTGGGGAACACACAAATAACAAGTAACAGTCTAAGACTGAATGTGAAGGAAAATAGTTCCTTTACAATCTTGAGTGAAGGTGACAACTTAAAACTTCTATTTCACTCTGTATTGCTTAACTATTGTATTCCGTTTAAGAAGAAAATGATGTTTATCTGACATATAACCATTTCATGATGGCTTCTGTTTCCATCACATCTATTTACTATTTTCCTACAACTGCATCCCTAAATAAAAAAAATGGTGTCTGACATCAGATAGAAAGCAGAGTATTAAGTCCTCGGTGGAAGGTTGCTTTAAAACTCTGATAACAGGCCAAAGGACAGTAAGATTGACAAAGCATGCCAACATCCTACATGTGGAGCAGGTGATTTAAATGAAAACAAGTGTGTAAATTCTTTACAAGCAGCTTATAGAAAACACACCCACTTTGTTTAAGGTCAAAATTTAACCAGCTAATACCATTTCCAAAAAGGCAGGTTGTGATTTAATGTGAGCAAAGCTCGAAAGAGGATGGAGTGATCTAAAAATACCATGCTGTGAATGGAAGGGACTCTCCTGTACCTGGAAAGGCACCTGCTCACTTAGAGCTGAAGATCTGATCAGAAAAATAAAAGGGTTCTGCAGTCATTGTCGGAAACATAGCAATGTTGGAGACAGCTTCCAACCCTGATCGTTGTTCTGTATGTCTTTTAGAAGTTTATTTCTTGTACCAAATCTCTATGGGCCATACAAATAGCTCTTGATATTTATGTAATTTATTTTTGGCTACAGCAAGGTCAGTGGTTGTCTGTGTTTATCTTGCTGTGTGTTTGTGTGCATGGGCCAGTGTATCTATTCTATAATCTCCATAATTACTTTACTGGTCAGGATTTATGGTTGAAGTTCTTTTCTAACAGCATGTGTTATTACATGATTCATGCCAGTCCACTAACTTAATATTGTCAGACTGCAGTGGAACCTTACTCATACCATAACATTTAATCTTCTGTCTGAGCAAGAAGTGGGGGGGGGGGCTTTTCAGGAATTCTTTTCTGATTACCTTCACCATGCCCTGTATTTTATAATCAAATCTAAGTCCACTTCTTTTTCCTATGACACACAGGTATCTCTGTCCTCAGTATCTGGGATATGAACTTATGGTCAAACCTTTTCAGGTAACTGACTAGTCTCCTGCCCCACATGTAAAGCTACAGTAACAACCATTTTCTGATCAGGATATTGTCCCTCCTCATTAGAACCCCATCATCCCATGCTATCTCACAGGTTTTATCAGGGTGATCTTCAATACTGAGAATCACTCAAAGCAACATGATGACATTGTCAGTTTACTGCAACAAAATCATGATTTTAATCCTGCTACCTTTACTGACATGAAAGACAAAATTGACAAATTGCTTATCTTGTGTCTCTGTCTAAGGCTGGATTCCCTCTCCTTGTCTATCTTCCAGAAAGTCTTCTTAGTTTTGAAATTTGAAAATGTAATATGCTGTACATATTCAGGTAAGAGGATAGATGCCAATGGAGACTGTCAATAATAAAACACCCTGTTTAATAAATTTAACGTTTTTATGTGCTCCAACCAGGAAGGTGGAGAGTAGGACCCAGTGCCCATTGCCATTAAATTTTTGACTGTGAATCCTTAGCATCTCATTCAATCATTACTCACCTAGAGCTCCAAGAGAGAACCATTTCATTTACAGCCTTTGATTCTGTTGGCTTGTGAGACACATTTGCAGTCTGTATCTAGAGTGGTTCAAGGTAGACTTATTTCTTTGATGTACTGCTACCCCTTTTATGGGGTAGAGTTCTTGGGTCAGGGCTCCTGTCCTGGAGAGGGCATGATTGACCTAGAAAGTAGAGGTACACCCCGTGTACCCAATGTTTATCCTAGCTAACAGAGACCAGGCAGGACCTGGTGCTTTATCAGAGAACCTTTGGACTTTAAGGCTATCTACACTTATCCTGACTCTCAGAGTATGAACACCTCAGTTCTGTCCTGGGGGCATTGTCTGTTCCTCCTGGCAAAAACATTGTTAATCAAGAATGGCCTTGGAGACCTCTGTGCCCCAAAGTGGCAATTATGTTCAGCTGGCAGACTCTCTGATGTGTCCTACAGGTCTACCTATACTCTATGCTGCATTCAAACTAAACAGCTCTATTCAGCATGCTCACAACACACCTTATTCACTCTCCAGACTCTGCATATTGAGATCTTCATATTTCCTCTGCTTTGACCCAAGTCCTATCAATAGTCAGACTGAATTCCACATCTCATTTGGAATTTGACAGCACATCTCTTTCTATGGACTCCTCAGAACAACACTTTGATTCTTCCCTGTGTGTGACCATGAGCCAACTAAACATTTACTTCCTTGATGAAAAGCTTGAAATGAAATACACAGTATTTTATGTCACCACCAATATTTAATGTATTATTGTTCCTTATTTTATCATGTTTTATCCACAATAATCTGATCTGAAAAATCATTTTTTCTGCAGCAATGCAGACTCAGGCAGAAAATGGGAGATTTTTAAAGGGGCCCATGGACAACCAAGGCACTGAGAACACTGCTCTCAACAAGTTCTAAGCCTTGTTTGTTTTTGTTTCTTGAGACTTTGCCATCTCTGCAAAGAGGAAAACCCTAAATGAGGGAAAGTCTCTCTTCTAAAGGGAAGATGGGCCTTCAGCTCTAGTGATGGCTGTCCTTGAAGACTATGGTTGTCCAAGTTTTTCTGGTGAAGCCCCTTTATTGATAACCATGTGATCTCTCAGGTAACTCAGCTCATCAAGTACAAATACATATTTCTGTCTGTATAAGAAGGCTTTCTTCTCTGCCTTGATTTGGATTGAGTAGTAACTTTACAAAAGATCACTAAATACTGCAGTATAGGAAAAATTCGTTTCCTTTAGTGGAATCTCACTGGTTAAACAAACTATGCTTAAGGCAGCCCCATGGCCAGCAGGAGATGACCAAACAAAGTGAACTCAGTGGCATTTTGGGCTTTATTTTATTTATTTATTTTTTAAATCTTACCAGATTTTTTTTACAGGATTTCTCTAGAGGTGTGTGTGTGTGTGTGTGTGTGTGTGCGCACACACACACACGCTCACACATGTTTATTTTGCTGGTTAATTTGTTTATTTAATTTCCTATTGAGAGAGAGAGAAATAAAGAGTGTGAATTTGGGTGGTTGAGAGGATGTGGGA
This sequence comes from Mus caroli, assembly GCF_978045245.1. Classification (NCBI taxonomy): domain Eukaryota; kingdom Metazoa; phylum Chordata; class Mammalia; order Rodentia; family Muridae; genus Mus; species Mus caroli. The sequence goes on from NW_028227268.1 coordinate 73,614,221, forward strand.
GGAGTTTCAGGGAGGAGAAACTCTGGTTAGAATACCCTATGAAAAAAATCTATTTTTAATAAAAACAAAACCCTTTGCAGTAGATGTCCGCAAATACAAAGAACCACAGCCATTCAACATGCAGAGACTAAGAGACTCTGAAGAGCTCAGCTCTACGTGGGACATTTATATTAGGCCATCTCCCACAAAGCTCAGATATCATTGCAGGAGAAGGTTTATAAAGATTAAAAGAGCCACAGGCAGTGGATACCTGCAGTGAAATAGTATCTTTTAGGCATAACAGGGTTATTGTACACATGTAGTCATATTGGCCGCGGTCACATGCTCACTAAACATCACATTGGCCAAAACTCCAGCATGGAAGCGGGAGAGTTCATGAAGCACGACTCCTAGCTGAGGAGCTATTGACAATTGATGATTGTTGGTGGAGCAAAGGTCAGTTTCCCTCAAGGGTATGTTTCTGGAGAGTCACCACGTGCTCTCACACATGCCATAAAGGCAGTCAAGTAGACAGAGTAGGTTTAAAAACAAAGCACATGAAATTGGAAAGGAAAGATGTAAGGTGGTAGGGGAGAAGCTGGAGGGGACGTTAAGGGGAAAGTTTATCAAAACACATTATACACATATATGAGTTCTTAAACAATAGAAAGAAATTTTAAAAAGTCAGTAAATCTTTGATAGCAAAAATTTCAGGAGCAGCAAACATCTTCAACAAAATTATAGAAGAAAACTTCCCAAATCTAAAGAAAGAGATGCCCATGAACATACAAGAAGCCTACAGAACTCCAAATAGACTGGACCAGAAAAGAAATACCACCCGACACATAATAATCAGAACAACAGATGCTCTAAATAAAGATAGAATACTAAAAGCAGTAAGAGAAAAAGGCCAAGTAACATATAAAGGCAAGCCTATCAGAATTACACCAGATTTTTCACCAGAGACTATGAAAGCCAGAAGATCCTGGACGGATGTTATACAGACACTAAAAGAACACAAATTCCAGCCCAGGCTACTATACCCAGCCAAACTCTCAATTAACATAGATGGAGAAACCAAAGTATTCCACGACAAAACCAAATTCACACATTATCTCTCCACGAATCCAGCCCTTCAAAGGATAATAACAGAAAAAAACCAATACAAGGACAGGAACCACGCCCTAGAAACAACAAGAAGGTAATCCCTCAACAAACCTAAAAGAAGACAGCCACAAGAACAGAATGCCAACTTTAACAACAAAAATAACATGAAACAACAATTACTTTTCCTTAATATCTCTTAATATCAATGGACTCAACTCCCCGATAAAAAGACATAGACTAACAAACTGGCTACACAAACAAGACCCAACATTTTGCTGCTTACAGGAAACTCATCTCAGAGAAAAAGATAGACACTACCTCAGAATGAAAGGCTGGAAAACAATTTTCCAAGCAAATGGTATGAAGAAACAAGCTGGAGTAGCCATTCTAATATCTGATAAGATTGACTTCCAACCCAAAGTCATTAAAAAAGACAGGGAGGGACACTTCATACTCATCAAAGGTAAAATCCTCCAAGAGGAACTATCAATCCTGAATATCTATGCTCCAAATACAAAGGCAGCCACATTCATTAAAGAAACTTTAGTAAATCTCAAAGCACACATTGCACCTCATACAATAATAGTGGGAGACTTCAACACACCACTTTCACCAATGGACAGATCATGGAAACAGAAACTAAACAGGGACACAGAGAAACTAAGAGAAATTATGAATCAAATGGATCTGGCAGATATCTACAGAACATTCTATCCTAAAACAAAAGGATATACCTTCTTCTCAGCACCTCATGGTACCTTCTCCAAAATTGACCACATAATTGGTCACAAAACAGGCCTCAACAGATACAAAAATATTGAAATTGTCCCATGCATCCTATCAGATCACCATGGACTAAGGCTGATCTTCAATAACAAAATAAATAATAGAAAGCCAACCTTCACGTGGAAACTGAACAACACTCTTCTCAATGATACCTTGGTCAAGGAAGGAATAAAGAAAGAAATTAAGGACTTTTTAGAGTTCAATGAAAATGAAGCCACAACATACCCAAACTTATGGGACGCAATGAAAGCATTTCTAAGAGGAAAACTCATAGCTCTGAGTGCCTCCAAAAGGAAACTAGAGAGAGCACACATTAGCAGCTTGACAACATACCTAAAAGCACTAGAACAAAAGGAAGCAAATTCACCCAAGAGGAGTAGACGGCAGGAAATAATCAAACTCAGGGGCGAAATCAACCAAGTGGAAACAAGAAAAACTATTCAAAGAATCAACCAATCAAGGAGCTGGTTCTTTGAGAAAATCAACAAGATAGATAAACCCTTAGCCAGACTCACTAGAGGGCACAGGGAAAGCATCCTAATTAACAAAATCAGAAATGAAAAAGGAGACATAACAACAGATCCTGAAGACATCCAAAACACCATCAGATCCTTCTACCAAAGGCTATACTCAACAAAACTGGAGAACCTGGATGAAATGGAGAAGTTCCTAGACAGATACCAGGTACCAAAGTTGAATCAAGATCAGGTTAATGATCTAAACAGCCCTATATCCCCCAAAGAAATAGAAGCAGTCATTAATAGTCTCCCAACTAAAAAAAGCCCAGGACCAGATGGGTTTAGTGCAGAGTTCTATCAGACCTTCAAAGAAGATCTAATCCCAGTTCTTCACAAACTATTCCACAAAATAGAAACAGAAGGTACTCTACCCAACTCATTCTATGAAGCCACAATTACTCTGATACCTAAACCACAAAAAGACCCAACAAAGATAGAAAACTTCAGACCAATATCCCTTATGAATATTGATGCAAAAATCCTCAATAAAGTTCTTGCTAACCGAATCCAAGAACACATCAAAACAATCATCCATCCTGACCAAGTAGGTTTCATCCCAGGAATGCAGGGATGGTTCAATATACGGAAATCCATCAACGTAATCCAGAATATAAACAAACTCAAAGACAAAAACCACATGGTCATCTCGTTAGATGCGGAAAAAGCATTTGACAAGATCCAACACCCATTCATGATAAAAGTCTTGGAAAGATCAGGAATTCAAGGCCCATACCTAAACATGATAAAAGCAATCTACAGCAAACCAGTAGCCAACATCAAAGTAAATGGTGAGAAGCTTGAAGCAATCCCTCTAAAATCAGGGACTAGACAAGGCTGTCCACTTTCTCCATACCTATTCAACATTGTACTTGAAGTCCTAGCCAGAGCAATTCGACAACAAAAGGAGATCAAAGGGATACAAATTGGAAAAGATGAAGTCAAAATATCACTTTTTGCAGATGATATGATAGTATATCTAAGTGACCCTAAAAATTCCACCAGAGAACTCCTAAGCCTGATAAACAGCTTCGGCGAAGTAGCTGGATATAAAATTAACTCAAACAAATCAATGGCCTTTCTCTACACAAAGAATAAACAGGCCGAGAAAGAAATTAGGGAAACAACACCCTTTTTAATAGTCACAAATAATATAAAATATCTTGGCGTGACTCTAACTAAGGAAGTAAAAGATCTGTATAATAAAAACTTCAAGTCTCTGAAGAAAGAAATTATAGAAGATCTCAGAAGATGGAAAGATCTCCCATGCTCATGGATTGGCAGGATCAACATTGTAAAAATGGCTATCTTGCCAAAAGCAATCTACAGATTCAATGCAATCCCCATCAAAATTCCAAATCAATTCTTCAACGAATTAGAAATTGCAATCTGCAAATTCATCTGGAATAACAAAAAACCTAGGATAGCAAAAACTCTTCTCAAGGATAAAAGAACCTCTGGTGGAATCACCATGCCGGACCTAAAGCTTTACTACAGAGCAATTGTGATAAAAACTGCATGGTACTGGTATAGCGACAGACAAATAGACCAATGGAATAGAATTGAAGACCCAGAAATGAACCCACACACCTACGGTCACTTGATCTTCGACAAGGGAGCTAAAAACATCCAGTGGAAGAAAGACAGCATTTTCAACAAATGGTGCTGGCACAACTGGTTGTTAACATGTAGAAGAATGCGAATCGATCCATTCCTATCTCCTTGTACTAAGGTCAAGTCTAAGTGGATCAAGGAACTTCACATAAAACCAGAGACACTGAAACTTATAGAGGAGAAAGTGGGGAAAAGCCTTGAAGATATGGGCACAGGGGAAAAATTCCTGAATAGAACAGTAATGGCTTGTGCTGTAAGATCGAGAATTGACAAGTGGGACCTCATGAAACTGCAAAGCTTCTGCAAGGCTAAAGACACCATCAATAAGACAAAAAAACCACCAACAGATTGGGAAAGGATCTTCACCTATCCTAAATCAGATAAGGGACTAATATCCAATATATATAAAGAACTCAAGAAGGCGGACTCCAGAAAGTCAAATAACCCCATTAAAAAATGGGGCTCAGAACTGAACAAAGAATTCTCACCTGAGGAATACCGAATGGCAGAGAAGCACCTGAAAAAATGTTCAACATCCTTAATCATCAGGGAACTGCAAATCAAAACAACCCTGAGATTCCACCTCACACCAGTCAGAATGGCTAAGATCAAAAATTCAGGTGACAGCAGATGCTGGCGAGGATGTGGAGAAAGAGGAACACTCCTCCATTGTTGGTGGGATTGCAAGCTTGTACAACCACTCTGGAAATCAGTCTGGCGGTTCCTCAGAAAATTGGACATAGTACTACCGGAGGATCCAGCAATACCTCTCCTGGGCATATATCCAGAAGATGTCCCAACCGGTAAAAAGGACACATGCTCCACTATGTTCATAGCAGCCCTATTTATAATAGCCAGAAGCTGGAAAGGACCCAGATGTCCCTCAACAGAGGAATGGATACAGAAATTATGGTACATTTACACAATGGCGTACTACTCAGCTATTAAAAAGAATGAATTTATGAAATTCCTAGCCAAATGGATGGACCTGGAGGGCATCATCTTGAGTGAAGTAACACAATCACAAAAGAATTCACACAATATGTATTCACTGATAAGTGGATATTAGCCCAAAACTTAGGATACCCAAGATATGAGATACAATTTGCTAAACGCATGAAACTCAAGAAGAATGAAGACCAAAGTGTGGACACTGTGCCCCTTCTTAGAATTGGGAACAAAACACCCAGGGAAGGAGTTACAGAGACAAAGTTCGTAGCTGTGATGAAAGGATGGACCATTTAGAGACTGCCGTATCCAGGGATCCATCCCATAATCAGCTTCTAAACGCTGACACCATTGCATACACTAGCAAGATTTTGCTGAAAGGACCCAAATATAGCTGTCTCTTGTGAGACGATGCCTGGGCCTAGCAAACACAGGAGTGGATGTTCACAGTCAGCTATTGGATGTATCACAGGGCTCCCAATGGAGAAGCTAGAGAAAGTACCCAAGGAGCTAACGGGATCTGCAACCCTATTGTTGGAACAACATGATGTACTAACCAGAACCCTGGAGCTCTTGTCTCTAGCTGCATATGTATCGAAAGATGGCCTAGTCGGCCATCAATGGATAAGAGGCCCATTGGACTTGCAAACTTTATATGCCCCAATATATGGGAATGCCAGGGCCATAAGAATGGAAATGGGTGGGTAGGGAAGTTGGGGGCGCTATGGGGGACTTTTGGGATAGCATTGGAAATGTAATTGAGGAAAATATGTAATAAAAATATTTAAAAAATACATAAAAAAATTTCGGGAGCAAATGGAGTTATTGTTATAAGTGTTATCCTTGAGCATTCCCGACTTCAAAATATTTTGCCCTATATGTGGTGAAACCATTAGACATGGCATTGGAAGTTCTCAACCAAAAGTCAGGGAACATACATAGACCTGAATCAACTTTCTGTGGCTAGACTCTGTAGCATGGTATGTTCCTGGCCATGCATTGTAACCCATCTCAATCCCTATCAGATACGACAGCTCTGCTACCAGCATGACATCTTGTTCTATTTCCTTATCTAAATACCTCGTGGATCTTGAATGGGACTTTATAATCTCCTCTTAAACACCCCAAAGATTATCCAACTCCAGAAAATTACTGGTTGGCTTCACCTGTCCTGATATAAACAATAATACCTAAAATATTACAGTACATTGGACAACAGTGGTTGACAGCATTTAATTGCACATTTCAAGACAGCTACTTGAGATGATTATGATTGTTTTCAGAATAAAGAATAATAAATGCTTGAGGTGACAGACATGCCAATTAGCCAAAGCAATCATTGTATACATCGAATACACTATTTAAGCATTATGCCACACTCCAAAACTACTAAAGGAGTTAGGACTAGGCTATCTCAAAATATAAAATAAAATAGAAATAAAATAAAAAAAACAAAAACATTTTATTGGCATATAATGATTGAAGCTGAAATGATGTGAGAAAATGCATTTTTAGGCATGCCTATGTAGTCTGGCTTTCCCTGCAATCAGGAAGCCATGATGACTTTGACTTAGTCACCAAGACTTGTAATGAAGGATTGTAATGAATCTGAATAAACAAGCCAACTAAAGTAATCCTCATCTTAAGCTTGCTTTTATACTTACAGTATGTCTCTTAGTGAAATCTCTAGAATTTACTACTCTGGAAGAGATCTATTTGGTTGCCAGTCTTTTATAAATTATTTGTTCTTTTTCTGAAAAGTGTAAAAACAACTTGTTTCAGCATTTTTTCTTGGAAAGTTACTCTCCTGTAAAGCTCTTCATGTATACATAAATTAATAAAACGTGTACGCTTTTTTTTTCTTGACAATCAGCTTTGTATGAATTTGTTTATTCTACTCAGCCAAGGAACCCAAATAAGAACCAAGAGTTGGCCTCGGGAAATCACTCCCTTCAAAGTGACATTCACAATTACTATGTATCAGTTAAGTTGCCTAATATTAAAATGATCTCCACGATAAAGCCACAATAATTTTATGATCTTCTTTTAATAATTTAATATTCTTCCTTTTTTATGTTAGTTCCTTGAATCTATTTGGAGTATTGGGATGAGGCTGTCAAAGCTTCTCCAGAAGGATTCATACATAAGATCTGGAGCTGTATTTTTGCTGCTTTGTGGGTTCTTCTTTCTTCCATCCTTCTCCACCCTTTTTCTACCCCTTCAAACCCCTAGCACCAGATAGGACAGAAAAAAAGAGGGAGAGAAAAATAGAAAATCAAAGAGGGGAGAGAGGAAAAGGAAGAGATCCCTGAATTTAATTTCTTCTTGTTTCTTCTTTGAGCATAGCAAACAACAAACCACAAACCCCAAACCCCAACCCCAACGACAACCAACCACCAACCTTGCTTTTCAGGGCTCTAGCATTTATACACCCTCTGAAGAGTTCCCAGAGTTCCAAATGTCACACAATTGCAAAAACTATGTGCAGCTGGCAAAACACACCTCTGCTAGAGCATGAGGCAAATCAGTCAGCTAATGCAGACAGTTGGAAGCAGCCCCTTATCCTTTAACCTGGGATTAAAACAAAAACACCTTCTTATAATATTTCTGTGTTTGGAAACTAAAATTCCAAAAAATTCACTACAAAGCTCCAAAGCTCCATATGCCAAGTAAAATGTCTCAGGGCATGATTTCCTTATTTTCCCAGGAGGCTAGAAGGGTAAACCATGTCAGGAAAGTGAGGGACAGCCTTAAGCTGTTGGGAGGGTGTGAGCAGTGCCACAATTACTTAGGAAATAGCTGGTGAGCTAATGACTTATGTGTTTAGTGTTATCTGTGTTAGGAGTCATTGATTTTGTAAAAAGTGATGTCACATTTAATTATATCTCCTGTCACTGTCCCAAATATTTACAGCCTATTACAACTTTCTAGTGTGGCCAGAATATGCTCCCCAAGTACATTCTTGTGGAAAATTGTGATATAAATCACAGATGACTCTGTTTTACATGAAGACCATAGACACTGACCTATAAAGCATCTCAATGTATGTGTACTCAAAAGAAAGTCTTTAAAATCCTGAGAGCTACTGAGCTGTTTTCTGGGACCAGAGAAAGATCAAGGTGGGATTCTAGACATGAGAGCTACTACAGAGATGTTATGAGCTCTTCTCTTCACCTCCTACCCAGAGTCTGTGCCTCTCCCTAGCAACTTCCACAGAGCTCCCTTCACATCCTTGTTCCTCAGCGTATAGATCAAAGGATTGAACATGGGGGTAACAATAGTATAAAAAAGGGCAACAAACTTTCCCTTGCTTTCAGAATATCTATGGACTGGTTGAAGATATGTATAAATACCTGAGCCATAAAAGAGAGAAACCACCATGAGGTGGGACCCACAAGTCCCAAAAGCCTTTCTGCGTCCAGCCATTGATTTGACTTTCAGTACAGCCTTAGCAATGTGAACATAGGAGCCTAGTATCAGTACTGCAGGGCACACCAAGACTATTGTTCGAGCCACAAACATCTTAGCTTCTGTCCCTTCTGTGTCCTCACAGGCCAACTTCAAGAATATGGGCATTTCACAGAAGAAGTGATTGATTTGATGGCCACAGAGTCGCATGGCCATCACAAGCCCTGTTTGGATCAGAGAGTTCACAAGGCCTCCCACCCAGGAGGAGATGGCCAGTGCCCTGCAGAGGATGGGGTTCATAATGCTGGTGTAGTGGAGTGGATGACACACAGCAGCATAGCGGTCAAAGGCCATTGCCACCAAAATCAAACATTCTGTGGAGGCCAGAGCAAGGAAAATGAAGAGCTGGGCCACACACCCTCCATAGCTGATGGTCTTGTCAAGTCCACGGAGGTTGATGAGGAGCTGGGGCACAGTGCTCGTGGTGTAGCAGAGGTCCAGGAAGGAGAGGTGGGAGAGGAAGAAGTACATCGGTTTGTGCAGTCGAAGGTCTAGTCTTGCAAGAACAATGATGGTGGTATTGCCAAAGATAGTTAAGGAGTAGAAAATCAAGATAATGACAAAAAGGACGACTTGCAGTTGAGGCCAATCTGAGAAACCCACCAAAATGAAACTCTCTTGTGTACTGGTGTTGAAATTTCCCATAGCCTTTCACTTGCACAAATAGCAAACTCTCCTCATTGTTTCCTGTAAGGAGTATGGGTTAAAACACTATTTTATAAATACTCAAAAACGATGCATGTTATCTTTTAGTTTGCTATTCTATCCCATCTGTCCATTCTTCTTTCTATTTCGCTCTTCAAATGGGAGATCACTGGCTTAAGGTGTTGTGGCTCTTGTTAGAACTCCAATCTTGCTGTCTGGACTTTGCCAGACAACTCAGTACTTTCAGTCCAAATGCTTCTCTTTGTCTGAAAGGAGAGAGGTTCTATATTGCTTCCCTGAAAGCACGAAGGTGCAAGATCCAAATGCACACTCTTTGAAACTGCATTTAGAAATCTGATGTTGGTATTTGATACCTGCTATGAGAGAGAGAGAGAGAGAGAGAGAGAGAGAGAGAGAGAGAGAGAGAGAGAGAGAGAGAGTTAGTTTTATTTAATGATATGACCCAGTAGGTCGAACACACACCAGGTCAGGCCCTGATCCCAACATTAGTTGGGCAACACAAACCAGACTGGATGGGGGGGGCAGGGAGGGAGGGAGAGAGAGAGAGAGAGAGAGAGAGAGAGAGAGAGAGAAGAGTTAGAAGAAAGAGAGAAGAGAAAGTCAGATCTCAAATTTGGATAGGAGGGTAGAGAAGGGGGTTATGAGAGGATTTAGGAGAGAGGTGAATATGTGAAAAGTACAGTGTATGAAATTCTCAAAGAATTAATAAAAATACTATTAAAAATCTGATGTGGGGCCCATCATGGAGATGGCTGAAAAAGAAGTTGTCTAGCATGTGTAGGATTCCCATATCCAACCCCCAGCACTTAAGAAAACTAAAATAAATATATAGATAAAATAAACTCTGCAAAAAAATGGCACAAGAGCTATTCTCCATTCTTCCTCTTTTTGGTTTATGAAGCAGAATTCTGCAAGTAGCTAAAGATCTGAATTAACCAGGCTAAGGTCACAAACCTGACCTTAGTGCTTATCTGCTTCCCTTTGCTGAGCATACACGACCCAGGTGGCACTCGCAGAAGAATCACTGCTTCAGCTGTTTTCTATCACAAGGGTAAAGAAGAGTACAGATCTGTTTCTGTAGGAAAACAAAATGACTTGCAATGCATATGTGACTTCCCATGTATCACCATGCCTGGAACACGCTCCTACTTTGCACCCACTGTTAAAACCCACCTCTGAACGTCACTGGAAGAGGACTCTTCTCCTCTCAAGCCAAAATTTCTTTGTATGCTTTCTATCTACATGTATATACTGATTTTCAGTTCATAGCACAAGGATTTTATCTGTCCCTGCTTTATCAATGATGCCTATAATGAACTCACTAAAAATTTTCCACTCCCTTGTCTTCTTCCAACCTGAGAAGCTCCTAGGCACTTAGGAACATGGCCAATTAAAAAAAAAAAGCTAAAGTCTTCTCTTACAGTATATAAGATGCATTGCATTAGTGCTAACTTCATTCATGGCATTTAGTCAATATTAAATAACGGGTAAAACATTTGACTCTCCAATTTCATGAAAATCTGCCTTCTACATCTTTGAGAATTAACTATGAACCCATTTCATAAACTATATTAGCAAGGTATGGATAGAATTAATTACAAGTGGACATTTATCATAGTTTAAAAAATATGAATTGGATATAGGAAAGCAGAAAAAGATGTTAGTAACCAACAGAACCTTCACCCATGCTCCACACAAGTAACTATGGCAAATTAACACATTCTCCTTTTCACTGAGTCTACTATACTGGAAGTCATCACCAGTGACCTAGTGTTGGGATGATGACTCGAGGAAGACACTTGACTGCCAAGCTCGAAGCCTCCCTGGGAAACACAAACAAGAAGTGAATTGTGAGAGAAAGTGAATATACATGCACTATAGCCAGAACACCTAAGATGGTTTTGAGTGACTCTGTTGAACACAGCTGATTCTGAATGGCTCTGACAGTCGAGTATAGCTGTTTATGAAGGTCACAGTCACCCCCTTCCCCTATATTCAAATGGACTCCCTCCTCTCCTGACACATACGCATATGGAATTTACCACCTGTTCTGGAAGTTTGCTTCACGTAAGTATAAAATAATCTATTTTACAAGATTTTGATGGGGATTAAGTTCTCTAAAAGAGTTCTTTACTCTTCTTTTCTTGACCTGGCTAACTGGGGCCTTCTTGATTATGCACATGTTCTGAAATCACAAAAGGAAAATCTCTTGGGAGGCTTTTGCAGCTTTTAGGATCACCTGTAAGCTGCTCCTCACATGAATCCAACGGAGGACTTTGGCAGATGCCACACATCACTCCTAGTTGTACAACTCATATCCCAGGTTGATTTTGACCTTTGTAATACTGGCTCAGGGACTGGACAGGACTTTCCATGTGAGCCCAGAACACATGAGCAAAGATGGGGCAGAGGTGCTAGGGTACCCATATTCAGACATAGATCTTTCCCAGCTGACTTCTCTCCATACAACAGAAGAATAATGACCTTCAAGTAGAGTAACATTTCAACAATTTATATTTCCTTTTATACTGCATAAATCTTTTATTCAGTAAGAAAATGACATTATGTTAACGAATGCAACAGGTCTTAATTATTCATTCTTGCATCTCAGCCACCCACTAGCTGCTCAAACACATTATCTTGCTATAACTTTACACTTTCTTGGCTCAGTGTGAAAAACTTTAAAATAAAGAAGTATAAAAATAGACTGTCTAGAAAAAAATTGATCTTCTCAAAAAGACAAAGCTTCTATATCAAATTCTGAAAGTTGAACATTCCATGAAGTTAGAAAAATGTTTCTGCATTAACTGAATAATTGGGTGCACTTGGACCCTCCTGCTGAGCTGTGATTTTCCTTATTTTTCTGATCTCAAGTTTTTAAAGGTTGCATCCACTACTCCTAATCTCCTCGGCACACATAAGGCATTTTGACATTTATGTGTTTGCTTTCTGAAATATCATAGTCAGTAGCCATCTTTGGCTCATAAAATATGCGTTTATGTCTGAGCAGGTGCACATACCTGTGAGCCAGTGCATGAGCTCTGTAGATAATGCTTATGATCAGCCATCAGGAAGAGTGTCCATGCTATATCCTTCATGGGAGCCTCCCTACCTTTTAAAAGGTAGAAACTTACTGTATAGTCTAGGATGACCATGACCTCAAATCCTCTCGCCCTTTCCTCTCAAGTTCTGGGATTATAGGCTTGAACCACCATGGCCAGCTTGCAGTCAACTAATCGCATGGCATTTTCAAATTACAATACAGTGACATTCAAGAAGTGACATTCAGCCTACCTCAGCAAAGGGCACATTGTTCATTTCTTCCTGTACCTCTATTGTTCAACCATCTACTTTTAACTTTTAATCTGATTTCTCTTCCACTTGTTATGCCTGTGTGTGGGGCTCTCTTGTTACTCTATTAATGGTTAACTTACTTTCAAACCTTTCCAGCCACCTGAGTGTCCTACTAACCTCCATTACCATTTATTATTCTGTAAACTGTTGTTTTCTGATCTGGACCATATTCCTTTCTCACTAAAAATTATCCCATATCTCTTCCAGTTTCACAAATGTTTAAGGTGATCTTTATTATCTCAAACACCCCAAGTGCGACTACAAAATTTTCTAGTATAACAACAGATAACCAAGGTTTGAATTCAGTCAGGTTAGTAGACAATGACTACACTGAGTTAGTGGTTTAAATAGCAACACCTGATACAAAATGTCAGCTCTATCTAAGACCAACTCCCAGTTTTAAACTCATCTTCTAGCTAGCCTGCCTTGATTTCACTTCAATGTTGATTGCCCCCACTCCTGTTCTGTACTTGGAGAATATTTTTACATGTTATGTGTAGTGAAATGAGACGATAGAATGGATCTTAGAGAAAGCTGACTAGTGATAAAACGTTCTTGTTTTAATTTAACATTTCTCTATCCACAAACCAGGCAAAGAGCAGAAGGAAATTCTATTAGTCACCTAGTGGAATTATTTTTGATTCTGTTTAAGTTGTGAGGGTGGTGTAGCCCATCCAGTCAGTACTCACTCAGACCTCCAGCAAAGGAAACTGTTGCACTACAACCATTAATTTTCTTGGTTTCAAAGGTGATGTGTGTGGCCCATTTGCAGCTAGAGATGTTCTAGGTAGAGCTGATTTATTTATTCTGTAGGATGTCAGCCTTGGATGGGAGCTCCTATCTGGAGATATTATTTATTTTTTATGATTATCCATGATTCTCTCTCCAGGGAGACTTTTCTCACTGGTGCCAATAACCTGGGGGTGGCTGCATCTTCCCAGTTTGTCACTTATCAGTGAGACATGGAAGGACCTGGCATATTACCAAACCTCCTCTTAGCTTAGTGCATCATACATGCCATGGGGAAATTGTCAGAGATTCAGTAGTGGCAAAGAAAAATTGTTTAGTAAGGACAGCCTTGGAGATGTCTGAGCCCCAGGGAGGCAATTACAACCAACCAATGGACTCTAAGTTGTGAACTTAAGTCTTCAATGCTCTATATTCCTAAATGCCCAAGTGAAATTGCTCTAGTTAGTATCTCCATATACCATGATCTCTTGCCCTGATGAATCTACCATCTGAGATTCTGCAGACTGCATTTACCTTCATCTCATTTCTTATTTCCTTTGACCAACCAGGCCAAATCTCCTTTCCCAACTGAGGTGTACTGTGTTGACCACACTTTAGACTTTTTCATAGTCTTACTTATATGCACCATTGACCTAAGTATTTCCTTAAGGAAAGTCTGATGTTTTATCGTTCACACACAGACTCAACGTATTGCTATTGTCCTAGGTTAGTTTCTAATACTGTGATAAAATACCACAATCAAAAACAACTTAGGAAGAAAAGCTTATTTCATTTTACAACTCTGAGGTTATAGTCCACCATTAGGTGAAGTCGATGTATGAATTCAAAGCAGGAACCTAGAGGCAGAAAGAACCAGTGGTCACTGAGGGATGCTACTTACTGGCTTGCTTTCCGTGTTTTGCTCAGTTTGCTTTTCATCTCACCCGAGACCCCTGCCAGGGGTTGGGGTGGGACACTGCCCACAGTGCCTGGACCATCTTGCACCAATCACCAATCAAGAAAATGTCCCCACAGACTTTCCAACAGGCCAATATGACTGTCAATTATACAACTGATGCCCTCTCTTCCCAGATGGCTCTAGCTTATGTCAGGTTGGCAAAAAACAAAACAAAACAAAACAAAACAAAACAAAACAAAACGAACAAAACAAAACAAAACCCACACCCCAAACCAATTATCTTTTCCTATTGTCTAGTTTCATCAATAACAAACTCAAAAACAAAATTTCATTAATGTACTCCAGTTTATATACTAAAAATTAATGTTATTTTATATGGAGTTAAATTTTTAATAATCAAAATTATTTAATTTAATTTTAATTAAATGTAAATATTTAAGGAGTTATAACATAATATAGAAAAACAGCTGTAGATTACAAGCTTTTTAATCCTGAAAATTTTAATTAACCTGTTTAAGACTCAATTTCTCCATGAGGGAGGTGATGATGTGACTTATCCTGTAATGCTGTTTAAGGATTAATGAAAGTGTATGCAGATGCTTGGGTATGGTAGAAATTCATTAAGAGGAAAGCTTCAGGGTAAGATGGCAGGTTAGAGGTTGGTAAAGGAGAGATGGTAAAGGAGAGTTAGAAAAATTAAAATTAAGAAGAGAGTTCACCCCTAAGAGAATTTTGAGCGTCTATTGTCAAAATCCATATCCATTGGAACTTAAATCATGTGTCATATGACTTGGGTGTTTGATGCTGGACTGCAGGCTTTAATGTGTGAGCTGCTGTTTCAGTCTTAGTTTGGAGCCATCTCTTCTTTCTATGTTCCCATCTCCCTACTTTAGGAAAAGAATGTTCATTTTTTGTTACTGTATGTTGGAAGTATATAGACTCATTTTTTTGTTGTTTTTGCTTTTGCTTTCACTTTCAAGACAGGATTTTGCTGTGTAGCTTTTGAATGTTCTGGAACTCCCTCTGTAGACCAGGCTGGCCCCAAACTCATAGAGCTCTGCCTGCCTCTGCCTCTTGAGTGCTGGGATTAAAGGCATGGGCCATCACCACCACAGAGTTATAAATCCCTTTTCAATGTTTACAGTGGCTCATAGTCAAAACTTTGCAGTGAGTCTGACAGGAGAATTTGAACTTGACCTTCTAAACAATTCTTGAGTTGTTAAGACAAAAGGGACTCATGGTGAGAGGCTGGATAATTTTTTTCCTGATAAAACAGATATGATCTTTTTGATGGAATCATAAGCAGGATGCTATAACTTCAAAGTGATATGTTTGGGTTTCAGGTTGACTGGCTGATATATAGTGATTGTTCTTCTTTGACAACTTGACTGAATTTAGAATCACCAAGGAATAAGATTTGAGACACGTCTTTGGATGCGTCTGTGAATACTGTTGTAGAAAGGATTGTCTGAGGTGAATGCATGTGGCAAGACTTATGGACTAGAGGCTTGGAGAGAATAAAAGGGGAAAAGAGGAAGCAGTGTATCTGCATTTTATCCCTCTCTGCTTCCCAGCCATGGTGTGAAGCTGCTTTGCTCTTTTGTTCGTACCTTCCCCATCATTATAGATGGAATCTTCTGCAGCTGCAAGCAAAATAAATCTCTAAGTTGTCTGGTAATTTGGTCACAACAGGAAAAAAAGCTACTGGAATACAGAAATTTGATCAAATGTTACTAAGATTTTAATCATTGTAGCAAATTTATTTGTCACCAACTGCCATGACTCAGTGAAACATTTTCTTTGTTTGAGATGGAATTTGTATAACTTTCCTGACATGCTTTTATCACATAGAGTAAAGCCACAAACCTGTAATGAGAAGTTAACTACACTCAAGAAACGAGTAGCTAGGGATGGCCAAATTAAGAGCTAATTCTTTAGATTCTGGGTATGAAAATGGATCTCACATCTACTAAAATGCATAGCAGTGAACTCATGTACTTTGCAATAAGATTCAGCGTTTCCTCTTCCCCACAGGGAATTAGAGACTATTTTGGAAAATATGCTAGCACATTTATGGGTCTTTTCTCACTCTGAGGATGTTCACTAGTCAGTAGACTCTGCATGGAGCTAGAACACATCATCTTCCCAAGCCTTTTTTTGAATGTGATATAAGCCAACTTTCATTCTATGGAAATGATACTGAAAGAACTTCAACCAGTCCCACCTCCCCAATAGGAAGACACTAAAACTCTGAGGTCTACTGAAGGCTTTTTGCTAGTGACCAATGGTCCTAGAACAGACTATGAAAACTGTAACAGAAAAAATATCCCGGTCCTTCTTCTTTCCACTTACTCAGAGTCTGTGCCTCTCCCTAGCACCTTCCACAGAGCCCCCTTCACATCCTTGTTCCTCAGCGTATAAATCAGAGGATTGAGCATGGGGGTGACGATAGTATAAAAAAGGGCAACAAACTTTCCCTCACTTTCAGAATAGGTGTGAGTGGGTTGAAGGTATGTGTAAATGGCTGAACCGTAAAACAGAGAGACCACCAGAATGTGGGATCCACAAGTCCCAAAAGCTTTTCTGCGTCCAGCTGTTGACTTGACCTTCAGTACTGCCCTGGTGATGTGAGCATAGGAACCCAGGATAAGTGCTGCAGGGCAGACCAAAACTATTGTTCGGGCCACAAACATCTTGGCCTCTGTTCTTTTTGTTTCCTCACAAGCCAACTTGAGGAATATGGGCATCTCACAGAAGAAGTGATTCAGTCGATAGCCACAGAGTGGCATGGCCATCATGAGGCCTGTCTGAGTCAGAGAGTTCACAAGGCCCCCTACCCAGGAGGAGATGGCCAGTGTATGACACAGCTGGGGATGCATAATGGTCGTGTAGTGCAGTGGACGACACACAGCAGCATAGCGGTCAAAGGCCATGACCCCCAATAGCACACACTCTGTAGATGCCAGGGCAAGAAAAATGAGGAGCTGGGCCACACACCTTTCATAGCTGATGGTCCTGTCAAGTCCATGGAGGTTGATGAGGAGCTGGGGCACAGTGCTGGTAGTGTAGCAGAGGTCCAGGAAGGAGAGGTGGCAGAGGAAGAAGTACATGGGTGTTTGCAGTCGAAGGTCCAGTCGAGAGAGAGCAATGATGGATGAGTTGCCAAAGAGAGTGAGGGAGTAGAAAATTGAAATGGTGACAAAAAAGACAAGTTCCAGGTGAGGCCAATCTGAGAATCCCACCAAAAAGAAGGCCCTATCTGAACTGGAATTGAAGGTTCCCATTGCCTTTGACCAGTGCAAACCATGAACAACGCAATGCTTTCAACGAGTAGTGTGGGTTTCCAAATTATATCTTAATACTACAAATTCATAGGTTGCGTTCTCCATTTTGCTATTTAGTTCCACATATACAGTTATCTGTCTCTTTTCATCTTTAGATCCAAGACATGGATGTCCTCTTTGCTTGAGTTCTAGTTCTGATGATTTGTGTCAAAATTTCATTGAGACCACTCAATTTTGTGGATTCAATGTTTTCATGTCTGGAAGGAGAGATGATATATTTATTGCTAGAATCACAACACCGAGATATGGATCCAAATGCAGTAATGGGAATCTGCTTTTAAAATCTAGTGTGGAGTTGCAGATGCAGCTCATAGGTTAAGTGCTTGTCCAGCACATGCAACTCCCTGAGTTTGAGCTCTGAGACAAATACTATCAGTCAATTAATAAAATCTAATGTGTACACTCGTGGTTCATTTTGCTCATCATCTTGGTCTATGTGACAGGGTTTTTCAGTAGTGAAGACTCCAGAATCACAAATTTGTCCTCTGATATTCATCTGCTTTTTCCTGCATAGCCAATGCTGTCATTACACCTGTTCTGGGCTCCACACTCGCACAACTGCCATCTGTCATAAAGGACTCAAAGAGTTTAGATCCCTTTAGATAAAAAAAAATATTACATATGTTCTCTGTCACAAATAAGCATTGCAGAACATACTCTGATTAATTTATTCCTGAAATTACCAGAAAGAGCTATTTTCTGCCCTCAAGCTAAAATGTTTTTGTACAATGTTCTCTCTAGAAATGTTTACATTCTGTGAAGACCTCTTCTATGTCATTGTCTTGTGAGATCTTGGGTGGTAGAGAACACAGTAAGTTTTTAAAATTTGAAGGAACCACTATCATATTTTTTAACTTGGAGAATCAGTTTTCTTAATTTTGAATTTCTTTTATTTTTGAGATTAGAATATAATTATACCATTTCCTCCCTTTCCTCTCCCAAACCCCTCCCATATACCTCTCCTTGCTCTTATTCAAATTCATGGACTCTTTGTTCAAATTTATGACTTATTTTCTCATTAATTGGTATTCCATGCATATATGTATATGTGTATATATTTCTGCTCAGGCTGTATAATGTTACTTGTACCTATGTTTTCAGAGCTGGCCATTGGCATTAGATAAATGATTGTTACATTATTCCCCAGGGAAGGCTATTTCTCCCACTGTCAGCATTCCTTAATTAACAGTTCTTTGTGTAGAGTTGAGGCCTTGTGGGTTCCCTCATCCATGTTATTCTACTATTGTCCTTGTTCATCTCACGGTGAAGAAGTCATGTAAAGACTTTTAGCATGTAACTTCTAACACAGTCTGAGCCTCTGGGTCTTATATTCCTTCTGCTTTCTCTTCCAGCACGATGTTCCCAGAGCTTTAGAAGCAACAGTTGTTCTGTAGAAGTATCCTTTCCACCATGAGCTTTGTCAAAACATCTGCTCCAAATATCTATGGTCGCTCTTATACCTTAGTTATTAGTAATTATTTACCTAAGGACAGTATGCAGAAATTCTAATTGGAAACAAGCTGTTATTGACCTGTAGACATAAATGTACCAAATAAATTTCAGTCTTAAAAAAATAGCTAGTGGTTGGGGGACTTTTGGGATAGCATTGGAAATGTAAATGAAATAAATACCCAATTAAAAAAATAGCTAGTGTCTTACCTCATGAAGTATAAGAGGTACCTAGTGTTACTTCTGTTCATATAATTTAGTAGATGTTATATAACTTTTGTTGATGGAAACATTTGATTCTATCTTCAAATCTTATGAAAATCCATTTCCATGAGAAACCTTGAGAAGTAACAGGAACAAATTTTAAAATGCCAGATACATAAAAGTTTGTTTTATTTCAAGGTTGAGACTTCTTATGATAGAAGTCAAAATTGGGACCAATGGAGAGAAAGCTCAGAGGCTAAGAGTGTTGTATTGCTCTTGTTATACTAGAGCTTGGTTCCCAACGTATTTGCTGGGTGGGTCAAACTAATAATTTCAGACTCAAGGATATCCTACAACTCTGGCCTCCAGCAGCACCAGTGTCCATACTCTGCCCCACCCCCACAAATACACATAACTGAAAAAAAATGCCATTAAAAATCAAAATAGAACACAGGTAAGTTCATCAGATAAGACTAAAAGAAAGAATTAATGGAAAGTTGACCTCTCAATATGAGAATATTTGCCAAATTAGCATCATCTTATCTTTATAGACAGTCCACCATGCTCCATTTTGATTCCAGGAAGTGTTTGTGTATCATACTTGAAGCCTTTTGTAGGAAAGATGGAAAGTGTGAATTATAAAGATGAAGTAGTAGCCACATATTAGCTGGCAAAGTCTGTAATCAGATTCCTACATATAACCTTTGTCACCATGTCACCTGTTCTGAAGACTTGCTTCTGTAAGTCTTAGATATAAAATAAAATTTTCATATAATCTTGAGATCTTGATTGACATTGTATGCTATTATAAATTCAGAAATGACAAGAGTACATGACACATGCTTTGGACAGTTGTCTATCTCTCTTCCATTCTTTAAAAAAATTATATACATATATATAGAGAGAGATACATATATACACATATAGGTGTATGTGTATATATGTATCCACATATATATGTATCTCTATATATAAAATTTATGTGTATGTAGGGTATGTGCACATAAGTGCAGTTACCCAAGAAACCCAGAGGAGTGTATTGGATCCCCCTAGAGCTGGACCAAAAGGAAATTGTGAGTCCCCTAAACATGGGTGCTGGAAACTGTATTCAAGTCCTCTGATAGAGCATTAAGTTCACTTAGTCACTGAGCTACCTTTCCAGCTCCTGCAATTCTATTCTTTGATGATCATGAAAGGGATACTTAACTTATTTAGCATTTTATACCATGTCAAATGCACTAGTGAGTCTCAGTGGTCACATGGCTTAAAATCCATCTTTCCTAGACTGCCCATATGTCTGTCACTCAGGGAAATAATCATGTTTATGACACATCTCTAATCTCTCATAGAGGCATTCTCTGCTCTTTCATTAATTTTGGTGATATGCTCTGCCTCATTATGTCCACATCTGGAAAATGTGAACACATGTTCCTGGAGGTCTTTTTCATGTGTCAAGAACACTTGTGAAAGCCTATTTACATGTGAAATAAATGATTGGATTCTGGTTTATTATACCTACTCTACATCTCTTATTCTAGTTGGGCTTTGACATGGCCACATTGGCCAAGACATTGGGCAGCACTAAGCTTAACCATGGAAAGCCAACGTATGGAGGTGAAATGCAGATCTATTTGTCAACCTCAGTTGACAGTCCTCCACAGCACAGTGATAATAACATCAGAAGATTTCCAAGCTCAACATTCCTCAATACAGAGGACAATTTGCAAATCTTCACTTTCTTATAACCCAAATTCTTTACCTCTATGAGCCAATGAAATTACGATAAATGCAGACAACTTAGTCCATTTGATGCAGCTTTTCACCTAAGGTGCCACTCTTTAGGAGTTATCCTTTTACAACTTCACACTTAAAGGATTAAAGAACAGCCCAACCAATATTTGGGCAAGCACACCGCTTGAGAAGCAGATTTTTTTTTAGTGACGTTTTCTAGATTAGAAAAAGACATCAAAAGACAACCATGATAACTTGCTCATGCCTAAAAATCTACCACATAGCAAAGATATCCAATTTGCTTTCTTCTTTGCAAAAAGCCAGAACTCAGACAAACTGATGAAGTTTACAAGACTGTGGTTCAGTCAGGAGTAAACTTGAAAATGAAGTTGTCTGAAATGGAGCTTACTGGCAGCTATCTTCTACCTTTGTATCTGTCTTCTCACTCGGAGACAATAAACTGAT
Source organism: Mus caroli (assembly GCF_978045245.1). Classification (NCBI taxonomy): domain Eukaryota; kingdom Metazoa; phylum Chordata; class Mammalia; order Rodentia; family Muridae; genus Mus; species Mus caroli. Next base: position 73,635,499 of record NW_028227268.1, read on the forward strand.
CTCTCAGTATAGGTTAAAACACTTTTTTACATTAACCAAATAGTTGGCTTAATAGTTTGAAGCATTCTACTCGATCTTAATGTTTGTTTTTCTTTTTTTTCCACGTTTGTTTTTCAAACAATAGAAAATCGCTTTTAAAATTTTCATCACTATTCTTTATTTTCCATCAAAGACAAAATATTTTGACACTTGCATACTTAGTTTTCTGTAATACAAATGTCAGTGATTTCCTGTGTCTTTTTGTGCCCATATGTGTCTACTCATGATCTCTATAAATGGTGAATTCACTGGTGAGAAACCATGTTTACTTCCTCAAACCGCGTAGTACTACTTCATTTACCCACTGGCTTAATGTAGAATTATTAGAATCACATTTAAATAAAAAATATTATTTTACATCTAATCAGAAGTTCCAAAAATTATTCCTTAATCATCTTCAGAGCTAACAGTACATATTGTATAATCTGAATTTAACTTAAATCTTCCCTTTGTGCCTATAGGTATAGATTTCTCATTAATTTTTGAGAAGCTAACTCAATATTAAACCTTATGACCAAAACATCCCTCTACCAATTCCCCATCACCACCTGTATGTTCACCTGCAGACTGACACTCTTTGATCTGGACCTTATTTCATTCACATGAGAAACCATACAGCAGCCCATTCTATACCACAGGGTTTCACAGCAACCTTCAAGACTCTTGAACACTCAGCATATCACAACTTCTACAGCAATGATTCTCACCTTTCCTAGTATTGAGACTCTTTAATCCAGTTCCTCATGTGGTGAGACCCAACCATAAAATTATTTTTGTTGCTACTTTATAACTGAAATTTTGCTACATTTATGAACCATAATACAAATATCTGTGTTTCCAATGGCCTAAGATGACCCCTGTGAAAGGGGCATTTGTCTCCAAAGGGGTCGCGACCCACAGGTTGAGAACAAGTGTTTTAGCATCATACCAGGTAACAAAGGTTTGAATCCAGGTACAGTATTAGACATTACAAGACTAAGTTAATAAATTGGTTTAACTTGTATGAATTACGCATAACACTGTTTCATTTAGAGGACATTTCTTCCCTGTCTATTCTTACAAATCTTCCTTAATGTATTGTCATATGGTCACACCCCTATTCTTACCTCCTGGTTCTGCTATGTACAAGTTACATTGCATATTAGAGCTTTGGATTTTTCAGATTTAGGTTTTAGAAAAGATTTTAAAGTTATTTTAAATTGATATTTCTTCTTCACATTAGAAAAATACTTATTCCTTTAACTGTGTGCACTTGGAGATAAATGCATGCAAGCGGGAATATTTTGGCATGCTGTGTCTAGTGAAGGTGATAGAGAAGGAAAGATTATCAGAAGTAAATCATAACTTCAATATCCTCAAGCCAGTCAACTATCAGATTGGAGGCCAGCCTTGCTTGCGTAATGGGATATTTATATCTTGAGTTTTATTTGTGAAGTTAGAGTAACTCACCTGGTCAGTACTTACCTAAATTACTAGGAAAGGAAACCACCCTGTTATCAGCCTGAATTCTATTGACTTCAATGGAGAAGTGAGACCCACTTGGGGCCGTTTACATATCGGGATGTGCAAGCTGTATATGTCCCTCCGTGGTCCTGAATTCTTTCCTGAAGTAGAGGGCTTATTCTGGAGATCATCATTTCACACAGTTCTGCACAGGAAAAGAAGTTGCTGAATCCCATGGCATCCTCTAGTGCACTCCAAGCTCCCTTTGGTTGGTTAACTGAGAATTGGAAGGATCTGGTGTATAACCAAATCACCCCCACGAGACTATTTTTAGTGCATCACAAATGCCCTGGGCACATTGCCAAGGCTCTATGGTAGCAGCAAAGAAAAATTGTTTGCAAAGTGTGGCCTTGGAGACACGTGGGCCCCATTGTGGCAATTATACTCAACTAATGGGCTCTCTATGATCCACCTTGTAGTTCTTAATTCCCTCTGTTCTCCAAACATAGATGTATTCAGCATCCTCAGCACACCTCCTCCTATTCACTTGACTGAGTTTCCCGATGCTTCCCTATTTCAACAACAGTCCTATCAGTCCTTGACCCATCAGAATACATTCCAAGACTCACTTAGGAACAAGCATAGACTAACTTAAATCTCTGGACTCTTCAAGTAGTGCTTGTGTATTCTATTTATATGAATCATCAATTCAGCTAAAATTGATTTCCATGATAAAAACTTTTATGATTTACATTTCTGTTGTGTTTGATTTATGAATATTAATTTTATCCACAACAAAGCTAAGAAAGAAATTTTGTCAATGCATTCTAAAATTACATATTATACATTTAACGCTATTGTACATAGTATAGGAAATACTTTTAACTTTTTATTGGTCCTTTATGAAATTCACACCATGCCCGCTATCCCACTCATATCTTCTCCTCTCATACCTACCCTTCATCCTTGCAACCTCCTCATAACAAAGGGAAAAAATTCATTGTGGAAACTGTAGTATGTCACAGTGTGTCCTACAGTATACCTTTTGTTCATACTTCTTTGCTTGCAAATGTTCATTGCAATGACTCCATGGTCTAGTAGGCTTCTGCTACTCTATAAATACTGGAGCCTCACGGGGTCTCCTCTCAGATGTTTTTGCCGTGTGTCCTGGAGATCCTGTTGCTTTGGATCTTTAGGACCAGACCCTTCATGCACTCTAGCAGTTCATCAGTGGGATAGATGTTGGGGTGGATCAATTCAAATCCCTAGATCTAAGACTGAGAGGTATCTGAGTTTGCCAATAAAAAACATTTACAGATAAGGTAGTTTGACAACATGACCATTTACCAATGTCATGTATGATGAAAAATTAAAATCTACAGTTCAGTGGATTTTAGTCTGTTCACTGAGTTGAGTATCTATTACTTCAGGCTTTCTTTTGTGAATTTATGAAAATATTTTGAACTGGCAGATACACAAGAGATGAAAATGTGTGTTTTAAAAGTTTGGTTTTGTTATGTACTAGGAAAATTTGAATCAAAACCACAATGAGATACCATCTCACTCTAGCTTTAATGGCCATTACCAAAACAAGCAAACCATCAATTACTGACGAGGACACAGAGAAATAGGAAATCTGACAGTTGGTAGGAATGTGATTTTGTTCAGACGTTATATAGAATGGTGTGCATGTTCTTCTAAAGACTGGAGTTATAACTGATTTATCGTGCAATCGAGGTGTCCCATTTCTGGTGTATATCCAAAGGAACTGAATCAGCATTCCATCGATATACATGCTTACTGTGTTTGTTGTGACAATATTCACACTAGTCATAATGCAGAATCACTCTGTATGCCAATCAGTGAATGAATGAATAAGAAAATATTCCACATATGTATAGTTTAATGTTACTCAGCAATAAAGAAGAATGAAATTCCATCATTTGAGCAAATTTGATGAATTAGAGGGTATTATGTTAGGTAAACCAGACATAGAAAGGCAATCACCTCATATGTAGATGATAAAAACATTAGCCTGAAAGAAAGTTAGTGATTACTAGAGTTGGCTAAGAATGGAGAGGAGTGTTGATAGAGGTAGGATTTTATAAGTTTATTTATATTCATCTATCATAATGAACCAAGTTAACATGTAAAATTAATATTAGCCAAACAAAAATTGAAAAAATAACATTTGCAGTGATTGGGAAGAAATAAACATTAATAAAAGTAGGCATATCTATTGGTGTGTAAGGGTGCATAGAAAACAGATGAAATGTTAACAAAATATTTAGAAGCTATTATGAGACCTTAGACAATATTTAAAAATATACTCTAAATTTCTTGAATGTAAAACAAAGAAATAAATAATAAATTGCTTGTATGTATCTACTTGCCTCATCTTAAAAACACTTTAAGGAGTAAGACTGTATCTTAGCATTATTGAATCTAGCATAGCATTATAAAAATTAAATGCTCAGAACCACCAAAAAAATATACCCCTATGTGCTTGCCTATGAGATGGTATGAAATCATCTCAGTGTCATGCTAATTTGCATTTCATTGATTATATGGAGATGGGAACACCTTTTTCATGGTTTATTTTCTGTTTCATTTTCTTCTTTTATTACGTACTCACATTTTCCCCCATCATAATAAGATTTTTGTACTTTTCTGGAAAAGTTAGGACATTGGTTGTGCACATGTATTGGGATTAAAGGCATGTGCCGCCACTGCAGGTAATGTGTGAAGTGGAAATTTTTGGTTTCTTTGGAGACTCAGTTGTGTCATGTGATGTTTTTCTGGAATCTGTCTTATCATAGGATGCTTTTGCTGAAGCAGAAATGTGGAGAGATGTTTTGTTGAGAACAGACGTGGTGTTTTTCTGGAAGCTGCCTGGAAAAGGGGCATATGATGTTTTGCTGGAGCAGATGCTTGACAGAACACATGATATTTGGAAAAGGTATAAATATAACCCAACAGACAGTAGATGATGCTGTATAGTGATCATAGTTGGGCTTTGCTGATGATGACAATGACGGCAAGGACACTGTGACTATGACTTGTATTGTATTGGTTCGCCTTACCATTCTTTGCTAGTCATCATTTGTTGTGACTTCATAGAGAGAAACGCCATCAAAGAACTTCTGGTGCTATTCTGGCAGCTTCTTGTTGCTTCCATGGACTCAGGCCCATTGGAAGAGCCTCTCAAACTGCTGTTGTTGATTCATTAATCAATTTTGCCAGTGGATCGAGCTGCCACTGCTGTTTTATGTGAACTGAACTACTGATATTCTGACATGGCATATTAGATTTGCTCAAAAGAACTATTTCTAAACATCCTCATTTGCTGTATTAACCTTTTCTTTCTACTACCTCTGATGGACGGAGGTCTGGAGGGGTCAAAGCACTTAAGAACTCTTATTAAAAGTAGGTTTTACAAAATATAAGCCTACAACTGTGCACATTGTAAGTCCTCATTTGCAGCTTGTTTTAGTTTTTTTACTTTATTTATGATAAGATAGATGGATGATAGGTAGATAGGTGATGGATGATAGATGATAGATAGATAGATAGATAGATAGATAGATAGATAGATAGATAGCATTTACTCATGCATCTAATCCTAATCCATTTTTCATGTTTTAAGGCTTCACAAAGACAACTACAACAACCAACTATATCTCTGTGAGAAAGGAAAGATAGTTCATAGGTCTCAGGGTTCTGTTGCATGAGAAGAACAACATCTTCTCCCTACATGAAAATTTAACTGTGGTTTATAACATTTGTCTCCTTCAAAATAGTGAGTAGAGGGATTTTGAATGTTCACCATACAAAAAAATGATACATTTTGAGGTTATAAATTTTCCAGTTACCCAGATCTAATTATTACAGATGTGTCTATTGTGATATTGCCATGGGCTTCATAAATATTAAAATAGTTGAGACTGAGCTGTGCCAAAAAAATACTGTCTAGGAAGAATCTTGATTATTTCAAACTTAAATCATTAGAGACAACAAAACTTCAGTAAGGGGCATTTAGATTGCCTTTTCCTAAAACAAACAAACAAACAAACAAACAAACAAACAAACAAACAAGATTCCTTGTGGAGATTGACAACACTCCCCTAACATGGTGAAAAAGACTCAACCACAAGATAGTAGGAGATAAAACTTTAATGCACCCAAATAAATAAATGATTTAAAATAATGATTATCTTACACAAGACTTGAGCCCCCCAGCCCAAGTATACCTCTTAGAGACATCCCTACACTCTTTGAGAAATGCACTCACTTTACCATTTATTTATATGTTATTTACTCTTTGTTTCAAAACATATAAAAGCAGTTTGCTTTAGTGATTTTCTTAGGATTTGTACTGTTCTATGAAGATCTCAATGTATATAAAATTTTATTAAAATGTCTCTGGGCTTTCTCTTGTTAGTCAACATTTTTATTAATCTGTGCACTATACTCAGTCAAATAGCTACAAATATTAGGGACTCTACTCTTCTTATGCATTCTTATTTTATATTTTTATTTTTTTGTTTTGTTTTTTTGTTTTGTTTTGGTTTTTTGAGACAGGGTTTCTCTGTGTAGCCTTGGCTGTCCTGGAACTCACTTTGTAGACCAGGCTGGCCTCGAACTCAGAAATCCGCCTGCCTCTGCCTCCCGAGTGCTGGGATTAAAGGCGTGTGCCACCACGCCCGGCTTATATTTTTAATTGAAAAATATAAACTACCTCCAAGATGAAGCTATATAAAATATTTTCCTATATAATCTTTTTTTTTTAAAGATTTTATTTATTATATGTAAGTACACTGTAGCTGTCTTCAGACACTCCAGAAGAGGGCGCCAGATCTCGTTGTGGATGGTTGTGAGCCACCATGTGGTTGCTGGGATTTGAACTCTGGACCTTCGGAAGAGCAGTCGGATGCTCTTACCCACTGAGCCATCTCACCAGCCCTCCTATATAATCTTAAAGCTTTAAAATCTGCCTTTTCGTATTCTTTGAATCAATATAGTGCTTGAGAATGAAACTTAAAAGTTTAGTTAGAAGGACATAGACACTTTGACAGAAAACCATCCTCTAAACATATGGAAAGGGCCATTGAGAGGGCTGGAGCTCCACACAGGGCCAGGAGAGCACTGATTGCTGTAAACTGTTTTCTGATCTCCACATGTATGCTCTAATGCACTTATACACACGTGGTCACATAAATAGGTAGATAGGTAGGTAGATAGATAAGTAGATAGATAGATAGATAGATAGATAGATAGATAGATAGATAGATAGATAGATAGATAGATTGATTGATAGATGTAAGCAAACTGTCTAATACATGGGGGAAATGACCATGATAGAATGTCAAGAACCCATTGTCTCTTTGAATTTCCCGGATCTGCCTATTTTAGAAACCTGGTTTTGTTTTCTTTCTTCTTTCATATACCTTTCCTTCATGGATCATTCCATTTATGCTCATGTCTTCTCTAGTCTCTTTCCTCTTACATGAAATCCTTTTCATGGCACTGAGCCTCCTGGCATGGTTTCCAAGTAATGTGAGCAACTGGAAGGTCAGTGGGGTAACTACTATCAGGAAATGTAGAAACAGAACATAAGGTGTTCAGGAATATTGAATTGAATTCATGCCCTATGCCTTTGAGCAAGGGTCTTCTACATGACATTACACTGGAAATCAATGACTTTAGATTGTATGATGTCATATATAATTAAGGCTTCCTCCACTTGTGAAATTCCTAGGGCCTTTATCTACTTTACTTCCAGTTTAAATGCAAGTCTTCCCTAATAGTCTTTTGGAACATAGCTAAATAGATCAGCCTCTCCTCTCTTGTACAAGGACCTTATATACTAACCTAGAAATCACTGCAAGAGACTCCTCCCATTTCCAAATTCCCAGAGGAATGGTTCTGGGACCCTGAGGGCTGTCACTAGTGTCCCTCAAAGGTGGGTTTCAGATTATGAGTGATATCACAGACAATGGTCTTACTTCCTCCTCTTACACTAAGTCTGTGCCTTTCCCAAGTACTTTCCACAGAGCCCCCTTCACATCCTTGTTCCTCAGAGTATATATTAAAGGGTTGAGAATGGGGGTGAGTATAGTATAAAAAACAGCAACAAACTTTCCCTCATTCTCTGAATATCTGTGGATGGGTTGGAGGTATGTATATATGCCTGAGCCGTAAAACAGAGAAACCACAATGAGGTGGGACCCACAAGTCCCAAAGGCCTTTCTGCGTCCAGCCATTGACTTGATTCTCAGAATTGCCCTGGCAATGTGTCCATAGGAGCCTAGAATCAGTGCAGCAGGAAAGATCAAGATTATTGTTCGGGCCACAAACATCTTGACCTCCGTTCCATTAGTGTCTTCACAAGCCAATTTCAGGAATATGGGCATCTCACAGAAGAAGTGATTCAGCCGATGGCTACAGAGGGGCATGGCCATAACAAGTCCTGTCTGAATCACAGAGTTCACAAGGCCAGAAACCCAGGAGGAGATGGCCAGTCCCTGACACAGCTGAGGGTGCATAATGGTTGTGTAGTGCAGTGGACGGCACACAGCAGCATAACGGTCAAAGGCCATGACCCCCAGGAGCAGACACTCTGTGGAGACCAAGGCAAGGAAAATGAGGAGCTGAGCCACACAGCCTCCATAGCTGATGGTCCTATCCAACCCACAGAGGTTAATGAGAAGCTGTGGTACGGTGCTTGTGGTGTAGCACAGGTCCAGGAAAGAAAGATGGGAGAGGAAAAAGTACATGGGTGTGTGCAATCTGACATCCAGCCTTGAGAGAGCAATGATGGTGGTGTTGCCAAGGAGAGTTAGCAGATAAAAGACTAGAATAAAGACAAAGAGGAAAACTTCCAGTTGAGGGAAATCAGAGAAGCCTACTAATATGAAGCCTTTCCCTAAACTGGCATTGAAAGTTCCCATCGCCTTTCACTTGAACAAAAAGTGGACATTCATGCAGAGCCTCTGATGAGCAGTGCATGTGAAAACATTATCCTCGTGGTTCCCTAAACATTCCAGAATCATTCATCACATTCTCCATTTTACTACCCAGTTCCACTTTTGCAGTACTTTCTCTCTTTTCCTCTTTAGAGAGGAGATCACTCAATAGGAGTGAATGGATTTTTTTTGAACTATGCTCCTGCTTCTTATATGTTCTCTGATTTTGTTCTTACCACTCAAGCCCTTGAGAGGATTCTTCTGATAGCAATGCTAGGCCTCCTTGTCTAAAGGTAATGTGACTACCGCCTCCCTCATAGCATGAGGCTAGTATTCAAATGCACCAACATGGAGGCTGCCTTCAGGATCCAGTGGGGACCTTTTGGCATGGCTGACTAATGGAGCATTTGTGGAGCTATGGCCCCCAAACAAAATAAAGAGGCAAAACAGAATGTAAAATGTAGCACTAGTGTTTCACTCTCTGTTGTTTGAATTGTTCCTCTTCTCTTTCTAGAAGGTGGAGTATTTCTGCAGATGCGGACTGAAGACTAACAAGGCTGACATCATGAGTCCCTCCTCTGAGCAGTCATCTGTTTCCATCCATCACTCCAGGTGCTGTCAGTGTGCCAACCCATTGGCAGCATCTGTTGCAAAGGATTGAGAAAAGTTCAGAATCAGTTTAGTGGTGACTGGGTTGCAACAAATTTTCTTTTTGCAAGTCACTATTTCCCAAATATATTTCACTTACAAAGTGTAGCTGGGAAATCCATCCCTGTCCTTCCCAGGAGGTCTTATTTTTTTTTCCTCTCTAGAAAAAACTCTTTGTAATGGCTCTGCTCTAGCATTTGTCATTCACAAGAAGTCGTTTGTCTGTCTGTGTCTCTCCCTGAGCTATGAGATCCTGGATGAGAGAAAACATAGTGAGTTTTCAAATAGTAATGTTCTTCTTTATGGTGTATAAGAGGCTGCCACATTGATAGTATTTTCATTCATGGCTTGCAGTAGATGTCAAAGTGAAAATTTGGGCTCTTCATTTCAACCTCTTACAAACCCATGTCCTCTACTCAGAATATTAGGCTACAAATGCATTTTAGTAAGTTGCAGCCTTGGGAAATACATAAAAGTAGCTTTCAGTGTTGATATTTCTGTGCTAAGAAAAACATCAAATAAGTGATAAGAAAGTTAATCAGAAACCAAGACAAGAAATTGAAAGCCAACTGAATTCTCACCTGTGCTCACTGGGAACAATTTTGGGATGCTGGTATGTTCCCTCTGTCTTAAACCTGCTGTAGAGGAGGGTCATCGATGCCTCAATGCTGAGCAGTGCTCCCAGGAAGGTACTCAGGTTCCATGCCTGAAAAGTGAGCAACAAAGACAAAATGTTATTGTACAGGTGGCATACCCAGCATGGCTAGGACGTCTTGGATGGCCACCTTAGGCACACATGGCATACCCAACATGGCTAGGACGTCTTGAATGGCCACCTTAGGCACACATGGCATACCCAGCATGGCTAGGATGTCTTGGATGGCCACCTTAGGCTCACACATACACCAAGCTCTGCAGTTAGACTCTGAGCTTTGCTTTCCCTACTTACCTGTCACTTGTTCCAAGGGACTTGGTTCACTTAATAAAAAAAAAAAAAAAAAAAAAAAAAAAAAAAAAAAAAAAAAACCTTGTTCACAAGATTTTGGTGGATATTAATTTCAAGTACATCCTAAATGACAAAAACATATTGCATATGGTTTCAACATTCTCTGTCTATACCACTGTTCTGCAAGTACTGTCCAACTGGGTCTGCTGAATTTATTCCGTGCTGCATTTCCATGCTCCAGTGCTGTTCCTAAGGCAGGAAAGGCTCCCAAAAAATATTGTTAAACCAATTAATAGATCCATTATATAGCTTGGCTCCAAGTCTGGTATACACAAGTGCCCCAGAAATGTTTATTTTCTGAGTCAGAAAATAAGAATACATCTGTCCTACATATAATTTAGTCATACAAGAATTCTTAGCCATCCATGATCTATACTTTCATTGCTGGTTATAACAACATTCAGACATGCTGATGACTTTTCAAATGAATAAAACCTCAAGCACGTTAAAATTCTGAAACCACAACTCAAAAGGATCTGAATATAATGAAATGTGAATACATAAGCAACTGTGGTCAGTTTGACAATGTTGTCAATTGTCAATATTGACACTATTGTCAGTAAGATGGTATCGAAGAGGAAAAATCAAATTTAGTTTTACCACTGCATCAGACAAACATGCATAGAGGGTATCATGCTGAAATCTTGATATGTACTTACTTACTTAGTATGTAGAAAAGATGACTTCTGAGGTAAGATGGAGGCTTGTAAACTTTCTATATGACTGTGAGAACACAGAAGAACTGGCTTGATTCCAAAGAGTGATGGAGGAAAAGCACCAGGAATCATGTAGAGCAAAGGGGAGCTAAGAAGTAGAGAATCAGAAAAGACACAGAGTGAGAAGTACAGAACATGGTTCCATCCCCAACTAGCAGCCAGGGGTAGTAGAGAAGGCCAAAGCCACAAGTTGTAGGGAATCCAGGTGAAAACACACCCTTGGCTTCAGCCAGGGGGTAATCCCATAATCCCCACAAGCTGTAAATGCACTGGGGGAGTGCGTGTGATGGTAACTATTCTTGGGAGGCCAGAGAACACCGAAAAGCAAATATGTTTGAGTAATCCCCCTATCTAAGAGAGTTTTAACCAAGCACCATCTTGAGAAGGTGCCTGTGTGAGATTAAGCTGCTTTGTGAGCTGAAAAACCAGTAACAGTTGGAAGTCAGAGACCCACCGGTGTTTAGATGGAAGAAACACCAACAGGGAATAGTGGAGAGAGAAAGTGAGGAAGTATGGGCTTTTCTATATATACTCTTGCTCTGAATATTTATTAAAAGCATCAAGCAATTTAGCTGGGCAGATAGCTATTCTAATCCAACAGTGCTGGCCTGGCCTTCTTCCCAGCTACTCGTTGAACTACATGCCATTTTAGTCTCTCTTTGACTTCACCTTCTTCATTTGTGTCCGATTCTCTCTCTCTCTCTCTCTCTCTCTCTCTCTCTCTCTCTCTCTCTCTCTCTCTCTCTCTCTCTCTCTCTCTCTCTCTCGATCTGAATGGAAGTTCCATCTTTTCCTCCCCTGCCCAACTATTGGCTGTTCAGCTCTTTATTTGACCAATCAGATGGTGATGGAGAACAATGTTTTTATAAAACATTGAGTCAGGAGATGCTTCATAGTAATGATAATACCAAAGTCTGGCCATCAACTAGATCTCTGGAAATCAGCATTTGAATACACAGTACACAAAATCATTACTCCAGCCAGGAAGGGAGAGTTGGACACGGAAACGTCAAGAACATCGACCAGCCAGTTTGGGTTCTGCAGACACAGTGGTCAGTGCCTGTAAGGAGCATACCTCACCATGTGGGCAATGACTGTAGAGTCTGTTAGCAGTGACCTGCTCAGTTTCTGGAGTGCCCTATGTGGTTTGCAACAAGACTGAGAGCTCTGAGCACAGATCCAGGAGTTTAGTTCTGCAGCCTCCTCCCTCTCACTGCATGATTCCCTGCTGGGGCAGACCTGAAAGGACCTGGCAGGCAAAGTGCCACGTCTCCTCTGCTTCCCTCCCTCCAGTGCATAGTTCAGTGCTATTTATGTTTCCCCTACACTCCAATGCCCCCAGGAGTCTTAACTTCAGTAGTAGCCACTTCTGGGTACACAACCTGAGATATGGGAGCTGTCCAGTTCACAAGTCACAAAACTAGGTGTGACCAACATCAGATGGTTTCACACAAAGAAGGAAAGCTCCCATAAACATGGCCATGGCAGACAACTGATTTTTATGGGCTCATGCTCAGCACCAGCATAGCCTCTTCCTGACTCTTCTGACTTGAGACTCTACCAAGTTAACTGGTCAAAGCTGAAGTCAAGTTTTCTGTTTCAGAAAATAATAATAATAATAAAAAAACAAAAACAAACCATCATATTCCAGTGCTTGTGCTGGCAACTCTCAGCCAGGCAATGGCCAACCTGTTATTATCTTGTGGAGACTCTCTAGCTGGAGCTCCCGAAACGTCTCCACCTGATTTGTCAAGTTCCCTCTGGCGGGTTGCTACCACGCCAACCCTGTACTTCAAATTCCCCACAGCCTTTGTGGTGCACATCTGGCAAACCCACGTTTTGCCTCTGTACCTTTATTTCTTGAACCCAGACAAGTTGACACGTGAAGACACAACACAAACTTAGTTCCAAACAACAGTAACTCAATTGCTGGGGGCAAAAACTAAAGTTTTAACTTGTAAACCTTATTAAATCTAAATCCTCCAGTGGTGAATCTTGATGGATCTGCCACTGAAACTGGGAGACACTCATAATTACATCTTGTCCTCACTCTATTCCCATCCAAAAGGACCTAACTCTCTTCTGCTTCCTCTCTTGCTCCATCCAACCCAGAAGTCCTGCCTACTCAACCAGTGATTGGCTCCTTTATTCATTAGGGGATTGGTTCATAAGAAGTCACCTGAGCATGACTCACTTCTTGTCCACAACCCCTCCTAGGAGAGCAGAGTTAGCATCAACATACAAACAGCACCAGGCCTATCCACAACAGTTCTCAACTTAAAGGATCCAGAAAGAAGCTGTTCAAATACTTATCATTTTTATAACTTCTCTGTACATAACCTCAAACCACAAACTCAGTGAAACCCCTGCCTAATTTCCTCATTCACAGTATTTCTTCACTCTAATCACCCATCTCTTGCTTCCAGTTCTTCAAGTGTGTACTTCTGTCTTTTACTCCACTGACTATCACCTACATCATTTTCTTGCTAATGCACGCAATCTACTATTCTGTGGTTTCCCTGACAAAAATCACATCAGCAAATTGATTTATTTAAGTGTGCAGTCTTAGTGCCCAATATAATGATTGTTCTCAGTATGACCCTGAGATTGGAGTCACTCACTTGCTCAAGTGCACTAACAGATCCTTAGAGACACAGAACCATGCAGTACTTTCTGCCTTGTTCAAAACTCTTGATGTGGAAGTAGTCCTTCCTCCTAGGGGACTGACCTTTTTCTCCCTTGTGATCTGGTGTTTGAAGAGAGAGTTTCAGTCTTTTGTAGCACCAAAGGTCATGTTTTCCTCTGTTACTATTCTAACATATTGGCTCTTATTTGCCTAAGGGGGTCCTTGGTCCCCCAGTTTAACGCTTTAAGTGAGCCATTTCTTTTAAGGATGTGTGCTGCTTCATAAATCCCATGATTCTGCTGATAACAGGACAATCTACATAGCAAAACATATATACCCGCCAAAGGATTGCATTAATGCTGTGCCAACACCGACTATAGTGGCTCTGTGTTCAGCACAGCTTACCTTCTTCTCCTTGCACTGTCCTTGAGCCTATAATTTATACACCACTGGGTGTAGTTATAGGACCTTCCTTGTCTCTCGAGAGTTTTCTTCCATTCCCTTCACAAAGCACTTGCTGAAGTCTGTCTCATCACATCCATAGCTGGAAATTTGAAAAGGAAACTCCCCTGGGAGCTCTTTAAGAACAGTTGAAAGTTCTCTATGTGAGACTAAGGATGGGCCTCAAGGAGGCATGCACATTATTCTTAGATTTACATGTAGGCTCTGATCCCAGACACCCTGGATAAGGAATGGGGCAGCACAGAGATTTCTGTGGGAACTTGGTACACATATGTGTGAGGTGTGGGAAAGTCCCATGAGAGTACACACATGTGAACATAGACCTTCTTAGGAAAATGATCAGGACTTGCAAGTACTAGTGGGACCCACATTCCACAAGAGAGGTTAACTCTTTGGTAATAATGTCTGTCTCCTTTCATAATGCCCCCAAACTTTCTTCTCTGTAAGAAAATGAAGTGATGTTGGGTGGGTGCAATTGGTTCTTAATGACCCACATGGAATATTAAGGGTTATGCATATGTTTGGCAGGAGAGCTGCTTTAACAGCTTAAAAAAATAGACTGCTTCAGTATAGTATCTAAATGAATCCTGACTGAAAAATGGATGCTTGTGATTGAGTTTCAGGTTGCAAAAAGGCTTCAAGATAAGCTCAACCCCTTGCATCCCCACTTGACAATATTTCACATGGAAAATACGTCCAACTTGGTTTTTTCTCAACAGGCTAAAACTCATCACAACCGATGAGATTTAGGAAGACAGATTGTGGTTTAGTATGGTGGAAAAGTGAAATAAAAATGAAGCAGTTTGAAGGCAGACTGCCTGGACAGGAAGTAATATCCCTCTGCCTAAACATTAGCCTGCTCTTTGGGAGCATGCAAGGTAAAATTCAGGGTTGATGTAAAAAACATTGACTTAACTAGCATGTTTAGAAACATCCACTTGGCCATTTTCCATATCTATTCTCCCAATGTAAGTTAACTTTGAAGGCTTATCTTCTACTATGGTCCTCCTTGGCAAACATAAAGCATTTTGATATGTGTCTGTTTGTGATTGTCTGTGCTCAGCTCTGTGTTTGCTTCTGAGTTGTGAATGCATCTGCATGAGCTGGCTTTGTAATGCATCTTTTTTTAAAATCAGAAATCATGTTTAAATGTGTACAACATTTTCTAGAATGGATTTACCTCTGCTGCACACTCTTCCTTTAAGTCTCCCTTGATTTATCAACAGCACCTGCAACCACGCCCCCATTCTTCGTCTCCTAGTGTGGATGTCTACAGTTTACTTTGCATATTAGTGCCTTGGCTATTCAGGAGTTGAGCTTCAGAAAGGACTTAAGATTATTCTAAACCAACATTCCCACTTTATTAAAGGGATATTTTTTCTTCTAATTTTATGCAGTTATAGAAAAAAAGATGCACATGAGGATGTTTTTAATGTGCCATGTATCCTTAGATAGTAGACGGATGTGTGGATGGTAGAAGGAATATCATTAGTAAAACCTTTTGCAAATCTTGACTTCTCTATGCTTCAATGAGATAATTAGCAGGAGTGGAACCTAATGCCAATTTCATCACAGAATATTGATTTTCTAGTTTTTAACTTTGAAGACAGAGTAGCCTATTTAGTCAGCACTTACCCACAGCAGAGGTAACTACTGCATTATCACCCTTGATTCTATTGGCTTCAAAGTCAATAGGAGACAAAATTAGGTCTGTCTATAACTAGAGATGTTCAAGGAAGACAAGCCTTTCTTAGTCTTAAATTTTTTGTGGGCAGAGACTGTGGATAAGGGCCTTGAGAAATCATGATCACATACCTTCTATCCCAGCAGAGACGTTGCAATGAGTCATAACTTAGAAGGTAGCAATATTCCCCCTGTGCACCCTAACACTTGCCCTATCCAACTGAGAACAGGAAGGAGCTGGTCCATTGTCAATCCACCTCATGAACCTAAGATTCAGTGCATCATACATTCCCTGGGGATATTGTCCCACATCCACAACAGCAGCATACAACCATTGTTTACAAAGTGTGGCTCTAGGGACATCTGGGCCCTGTAGTAGCAATTATAACCCACTGAGAGATTCCACAGGAAAAAAAAAAGTGTTTATCAAGTGCGGCCTTGGAGATCTCTGAGCCCCAGTATGGCAATTATAATAAATCAAGAGGCACCTATGTAAGAATTATTTCCTAAGTGTGGCTGTGGAGACCTGTGATTTCCAATGTAGTGATTATAACCAATTGACTGTGTCCCCAAGATCTGTCTTACAGACCTTATTTTCCCCAGTTCCCCACACTCTGACCAAATCAAGTTTCTGGAGCCAGAATCTTTCCTAGAATTCAGTTCCACAATTGTGCCTATCATCTGCTTGGAGTTCTCACACTCCCTCTACTCCAACCCCAATCTTGACAATAGCTCTTCACCAGTCAGTCCCACCTTCAACACACACTGAAAGTATTTCCTTTTCTAGAACTTTCACATCATGCTCATGTTCTTATCTGTGTTTATCATTGATCCAATTATCTAATTTCCTTCATGAAAAGCTTGATGTATATTTGGATCACATATAATGTTTAATATTTTAGTGTTCATTTTATCTCATTTTAATTAATATAAAAATATATTTTGTCAGTGTATTCCAGAGGTGTTTATTGAACAGTTAAGCTGTTTTACATAGTGTGGGAATAAAACTGACAATGTTAATCTCTAACCACTGAGGAAATTAGATCTCTCACTACAAACTAAGTACTGACTCAGAAGCTTTCTTGACCTCAGTTTCCTTGTCAGTAAAATAATATTAGTGAGACCTATAAAGTCCCACTGTTTGAGTGTTAGTGGTAATGCATTTGAAGTGTGTGATAGGAGACCAACAACACCATCTTTTCTGTGGAAAATACTGTCTCTGACTCCAAGGATGCTCACAATCTAAGGAGAGACAGGCATCATCCTGAGATCGTTGGATTAAAAGTAACAAGTGCAGTAACTCTTCCTTTCATCCAGAGGGCCATAAAACCATAAAGGGAAGGATTCAAAATACTTGAAATATTATTACTTTACTTAATCCTATTTATTGTACATTCAACATAAATGGCACAAAATACCATGTACAGTTGTGAGAGTGTTTTTAAGAGTGAGAAAGGACTTTTTTTTTTTTTTTTTTTACTGATTTATGAAAGAAAAGTATCATATGATACACCAGACCCTGTCCCATAACAACTCCATCTTAGCACGGGCCTCAAGTGCAGTGGAATTGAACAAAGCAGACTGCTGGCAATTTTTACTCCCTGATCCTTGACTGTGGATGCAATGTAACCAACCAACTTCTGCTCTCGCCACCATGATAGATTATTTTATATTATATTAATTATTATATTATATTCAGTGGGACCAACCACCTCCCACTCCTGCCACCATGAGGGATTATATTATATTAATTCTATTATGTTATATTCAATGTGATCAACCAACCCCTGCTCCTGCCACCATGATAGATTTTTATCATATTAATTATGTTACATTATATTACATTATATTATATTTAGTGTGACCAACCACCTCCCATTACCACTACCATGATGGATTATACCCTCAAAATGTGACCCAAATAAAAACTTCCTCCTTTAAATTGAATTTGTTGGGGTATTTTTATCACAGCACTAGGAGAAATAAGTAATATACCTTGCCTTCAATTTCTTATATTTTCATGTACGCTTCTGTGTTTTTATTGCTCATTATATTTTATCCTGCATCTCACCTAAGTAGCTACAGTTGCCCTTTCATCCTCTGAGTCTACTACTATACAATGCCTTCTCTGATATCTTTCATACCTCTAACCTATTCTTGGCTGAACATTCACACTTACTCTCTCCCTTTCTTTCCTCATTTTATTATCTCATTATTGATACTTAAAACTCAATAAAAGCACATTTCCTGAAAACATTACTCTCTGCTATTTTTTCTGAAAGTGTTCAGGAACACAAATGAAATACATGCTGTTTTCCAATGCAAGCTAACAGGGAATTGATTATTATCAAATCGTTGTGTTTGTTACTGCAGTCAGCTTCCCACTAAGTGGCAGTGGGGAGCATAAAGTCAAGTGAATATAACTGTACAGTACATATGAAAAGCAAAACAAACAAAAACAGTGTGAGGGGTGGAAGCAGAATAAGCAGGAAGAGAATTCATCCTAACAGATAACCAGACACAACAAAAAAATACAAAAGATATACGAGGAAAAGGCATTACAACACACCCGGGAGCTCACAAATCTTCAGTAGCAGAAACCAAAGACAACGAGGTAACTGAAATGTCAGTGAAACATTTCAGAATCTTACTTTAAAAGAGAAACCATGATTCCATAAGGCATTCAAATAAGACTATGAATGAAGTAGGAAAAGCCATTTAAGACATAAAAAAGACAGAGAAGTGGATTCAATGGTCAGAGAGTTCTCTCTCTCTCTTTTTAAAAATTTTAATATTTTTACTACGTATTTTCCTCAATTACATTTCCAGTGCTATCCCAAAAGTCCCCCATACCCTCCCCCCCACCTCCCTACCCACCCATTCCCATTTTTTTGGCCCTGGCGTTCCCCTGTACTGGGGCATATAAAGTTTGTGTGTCCAATGGGCCTCTCTTTCCAGTGATGGCCGACTAGGCCATCTTTTGATACATATGCAGCTAGAGTCAAGAGCTCCGGGGTACTGGTTAGTTCATAATGTTGTCAGAGAGTTCTCTTATCTCTAAGAAATGGAACTTAATGGCAACAACGTGCTGAGTCACAGGGTGGCAATCAACATACTGATTAAATGCAACCAAACAGCAAGCTCACATAGCTGAACTTATATATAATAACATAGACTTAAAATAAAACCACTTGTAAGCATAAAGATGAACATTGGTATTAATAAAGAGAACAATTCATCTAGAGGATATAACAGTTGAAAATATCTATACACTGACTGTCAGAGTGGCCAGATTTATAAATCAAATGCTAAAGGACTGACAGAGCAGATTGGACCAGATAAGGTAAAAGTGGAAGACTTCCAAGCCCCACCCTCCCCTTTAGATAGGTCTTCTAACTGAAAACCAACAAAGAAGCTTCAGAACTAAACTATGACTTGAATCAATTGGATTATTATATCTACAGAACACTCTGTCCAATAGCTGCAGAACTCACATTTTTCTCAGTGCTCAAAGAATAGCCTCTAAAATAGATCCCAATAGAAGTTAGAGAGATGGCTCAGTAGATAAGAGCACTGTCTGCTCTTCCAAAGAATCCAGTCAATTCTCAGTGTCCATATGCCATCCTTCAACCTCTGTACCCCATAGTACCTGATGCGCTCTTCTGGCCTTCATGGGTACCTAACCCCAACCCTAACCCTAACCTTTACCCTGTTAGATACATGGTACACAGTCACACAGGCAAGCAAAACACCCATACAAACAAACAAACAAACAAACAAACAAACAAGCAAATGAAATAAAGATAGATGCCATTAGAGACCACAAAGTAAGCCTGAACAAATACAAAAGAATTAAGTTCCTTATATTTTATTGGATTACAGTAGAATAAAATTAGAAAACACAATAGAAACTATGGAACTAGGGATTGGACAATACATAACTGTAGAAAAAGTCAGGAAGAAAAATTTAAAATTCTTAGAATAAAATAAAAAAATACAACTTACTAGAACATCTGGGATACAGCTAAGAATGTGTTGTCTTATAGAAGAATGTTTATAGCAATAAATGCTTACATTGAAAAATCAGAGATATCTCAGACAAGTAACCCACTGATGATTGTTCTAGATAAACAGAAGCTAAGCTACATTCAGTCGACAGCAGAAATAATAAATAGAGAAGAAATGAGTAAACTAGAGACTCAAAGAATGACACATTGTGATGGTTTGTATATGCTTGGGTCAGGGAGTGGCACTATTAGGAGGTGTGGTCTTGTTGGAGTAGGTGTGTCACTGTGGGCATGGGCTTTAAGACCTTTTTCCTAGATGTCTGAAAGCCAGTATTCTTCTAGCAGCGATGTAGAAGTCTTAGCTCCTCCTGCACCATGCCTGCCTGGATGTTGCCATGTTCCTGCCCTAATAATAATGGACTGAATCTCTGAACCTGTAAGCCAGCCCCAATTAAATGTTGTCTTTTATAAGACTTGCTTTGGTCATGGTGTCTGTTCACAGCAGTAAAACCCTAGCCAACACACACATAGAATCAATCAAAAATTGTTTCTGTGGATGGGGAGTGGATGGAGATGGGAAGATGGGGAAGGAGCTGGGAGGTGAGGAGAGAGAGGAAACTTCAGTCTGAATGTAAAATAAATAAAAATTGGTTATTGTTTCTGTAGTTGGGCATACTGGGCATGCCTTTAATCCCATCAATTGTCAGACAGAGGCAGGGGGATCTTTGTGAGTTCAGGGCCAGCCTGGTCTACACAATTCCAGAACAGCTGGAGTTACATAGTGAGACACTGTCTTGAAGAAAACAAACAAAAATGTTTCTTTGAAATGATAAACTGCCACAGACTATCCCTTTTTTGGATCTCCCATCTGCGTGGAACAGGTTTCTGGTTGCAGGTGGACCAGGAGTCTGCGAATGACAAACAGAAGCGACACACGAGATTGTGTAGAATCTGAATGTAATTTATCAAATCGAGCATCACACGTTTTATACAGAAGAAAATAGGGAAGTTGGGTGACACACTGGCAAGGTACAAAGAGGTTACTGGATTCTTACACAAAACAGAGGAATGCAAACACGGAAGGCCTGGCAGGAACCAACTGGGATAAAATTCAGTGTTAACAACTGGGATCAAAAACAGCTCCACCTAAGGTCCACTTAATCTTAGAAGCCAGGGTCAAGGACTTCGTGCCCTTGCCATAGTTTCTATTATAGTCTACTGTATAGTCCACCTTCCCCCTAGGCCATTATAAATACTTGTGTATGGGTGTAACTCAGCTATCTATAGTTCTAAGTATCTACTCTGGTTCCTTCTTAGATCACAAACTTCCTTCTTCTGAGATAATAGTAAATTCCTGTTTAGGGCAGTGACTTAGCTATCCATGCCCAAAGTCGGATCAAGGAATGCCTAGAATCTAACTTAGCTATATGTCAAAAAAAAAATCAATCCTTAGGAGCACTTATAATAAAGCAATATTAAGGGAAAGCACACAGATCCATTTACCAACTAAAGCAAGGACATTGGAGCATTCTTTATACAGGATGCCACGACTCCAGGAGACTAAGTTTCTGTGAACTTTTTGCTTCGGGACAGCACCCAGGTTTTCAGGGCCTGTCGTGCTTGTCACTACTGAGTGGATGTAGCAATAAACAAGATGGACAACTCCAAATTCAAACTAACCAAAGAAATAGAGAAGAAATACAAAGTAATGAAATTAGAGAGAAAAGGGAAAATGACCTCAGACTCCAAGGAAGTCCAGAGGGAATACTTTCAAAAGTTATATTGGCCAAAGCTTGAAAATCTGAAGAAATGAATAAATTTCTAATATATACGACCTGCCAAATTAAGCCACAAAGATATAAGTAACTCAAGTGTGTTCCCAACAAGCAATTATGTTGAAACAGTAATTAAGTCTCCCTACCAGGAGAAGCTCAGAGGAGTCCTGACATGTGTCAATGTTCCTTCCTCTTTCAGTTTAAGACAGGGTCCCCCACTCGACTTGAAGCTCACCAATTGGCTAGACTGTCTGGCTCCAGAGATCTGTCTCTCTGCTCTCAGGACCAGGGTCACAGATGCATACCATAGTCCCTGGCTTTGTGGTTTCTGGGGTTCTGAACTCAGGTCCTCATGATTGTACAGCAGATACTTCACTAGCTGAACCATCTCCAGGCCCTATAAATGTTTCAAGAAATAGTTAACATTAATACTTCTTATATTGGTCCACAAAATAAAAATAGAAAGAACATTACCAAACTCATTCTACAATGCCATAATTCCCTTATACAAAAACTGGATAACGATGTAACAAAAAACAAAATCATAGACCAACTTCTCCGATGAACACAGATGTAAATATTTCTTAATGAAAAAGATAAAACATCCTGCAAACTGAACATTGTACATCAAGACCAAGTGGGTTTCATCCCAGGGAGTCAAGTTTAGTTCAATATACGCAAATCAATAAGTGTAATATATCACATACATATACCTATGCATGCTGGTCAAGTGCTCTGCCACTGAGATTCATCCCCAAAAGTTGGAGAAAAAGGAACTTAAATCATATATTAGACAACAGATTACTATTCAGAATGTATAATAAATTCCTACAACTCTACACAAACAAACAGAACACACCACGATCTTAGGTTAAAGAGCCAGAAGTGGAACTACCCAATCATGCCATGTCATAGCTTCCATCCTGCCACTGTGGTAAAATACCATTAACAAAAACAGCTTGGGGAGAAAAGCATTATTTGGCTCACACTTCCACATCATAGTCTATGACTAGGGGTAATCAAGACAGGAATTAAAGGCAGGAACTTAAAGAGAGACCACAAAAAGAAAGCTACTTACTCCTTTAACAGCTAGGAGCACCTTCCAAGCGATGGCACCATCCATTGTGGACTGGACACTCCCATAGCAACCAATAAAATGTCCTACATTTTGTAGCAGGAACTACAGGGCCACCTCTATGTAAACACTGGGGGAAAGCAGCCACAAAAGCATCTCCTGCAGGAGGACCTAATTGAGGACTGCCTGAGAGACCAAGGATTGCTAGTGCAAAGAATGTCAGCCAATTAGGAATTGCTGTTCAGAAGAGATGCTTTCTTGGGACCGATGGGGGTGTGGGTGGAAAGTATTAAAGGAGCTTGCTGCAGTGCTCAGATGAGCTTGCTGCAGTGTTTCTCACCTGCTCTATGAGTCTGTGTTGTTGACTCTGTGCCAACTCACCCTTAACCCCCAAGGACAGATAGGATCCGGTGGTCTAGGGGGTTGGCAACAACACACCAGTCTGATGGCGACAGCTGAAGAGATCCTCTTCCCCATGATTCTAGTTTCCGTCAAGTTGACTAAACTAACCAGCATACAAAATAATTGAGAATTTTGTTTTGTTTGGTTTTAGGAAGTGACTCTATATGCTAACAACAATGGTGTATAAAAGTCCTATATTAAATATCTAGAATGAAGAAAGTTAATGGGGACAGGAAGTAAAATGGTGGTTATCTGTGGTGGAATGGGCAGGGAAATTAGTGTTTTCATGAAAACAGAGTTTTGGTTTGGGTTGAAAAATACTGTGATGAACACTAGTTATGAAAGAGGATATAAGGCTAATTGATTGTTTTTGTTTTTTGTTTTTAGTTCTAACAGCCATAGGTTTTTCATTTGAATGCTGGATAAATGCACAAAAATATGTCGGATAGTGGAAGTCTAAATCCAATGTGAGGCTCCACAAGGTCCATTCTGAATGACTATTCTAACCATATAGAAGTTCGTTGAGTTGCATAGTGTTTAGGTCTGGTTAACTTTGGTGTGTGATGGTGACTTTTTAAGCAATAAAACAATGCCTTTTTAAGCAATAAAGTTTACATTTAAAAAAAATAAGAGAGAGAAGGTTCTGAAATGGATGGTAACAATAGTTGCACAAGGTGAATGTAATTAATGCAATAAAAACTTCCTTTTAGGGCTGGAGAGTTGGCTCAGTGGGTAAGAGTACTTGATCTTGCAAAGGTTCCACGTTTGATTCCCCGCACCCACATGGAGGCTCACAACCTCCTCGGGAGTCAGGCATGCATGTGGTGGGCATACATGCAGTGAAAACACTCCTGCAACAAAATATAAAACAAATTTAAAATGTTTCAAATATTTTATTGCTATAAAAATTAATCTTGTGAAAATAATGTCATGTTGCTGAGGGAATTTAGGAATTTCAGAGCTTCTCAAGGCTTCTGGTCCACATCTACTTTTGGATAGAGAAGCCCTGCAGATCCCTGAAGGGTAGACAGCACTGTCTCACAGAGACTTCCAACCACTAGAGGGAGCTACAGTATTTAAAACAGGCCTTTCAAAATAGAAGACGCTCTGAGAGATGAGACCAGGGCCTTTGCCTTGCTTCTTCTGCTTGAATCTCAGGAGTGGTCTAAAAATCCACAGGCCTTCACTATGTATGCCCGGTGTTTTGTCAGTTTTAATAACACCTATACACATATAGTAACAACAGAGAAATCAGTGCAGTTATTCTAGAAAAACCAAAATTGCTGGGAGTTTTTGCTTTCATCTTTGTTTCCCCAGTGTGTTGAATATGACATTTCAACATTTTTCAAGGCATGCAACATGTACATTCTGTCTCCCTATATTCAGTACTGTTTCTAAGCTATCGGTGAGAAAATTGTGTTTGCAACCTGCTAACCTAATAAATACAGTGTTTAGGTCATCTTTGGGCTCATTGAGACAATATTCACATAGTTTTTAAATGTTTAAAATCTGACAGGTATTAAATCCATAGGTCATATTTTTATTCTAAGGGTAATTAATTTTCTGTGACTTGGGCCTATTCAAGGCTGATGCCCTCATTCCAAACCTCAGAAAATCCTCTACTTTGGAGAAAATGGAATGGGTTGCTTCAGTTACAATTCTGTATCAAGAAAAACTAGAACAAATTTCTTCTGTTGTGAACCCCGGTGTCAAAACAATAACAAAATAGGTTAGCAATGATAATTAAACGTACTTGTATACAAATATATACCAGAACTTCGATCAGTATCATCTCTTGGGACTGGAAAGATGGCTCATAGGTTAAGAGCACTGCTGCTATGCCAGAAGACCTGGGTTCAATTCCCAGCACCCACATGGCAGATCACAACTGTCTGTAACTCCAGTTCTATGGGACCCAACACCCTCACACAGCCATACATGAAGCAAAACACCAATGTATTGGCTGGCTTTGTGTGTCAACTTGACACAGACTAGAGTTATCACAGAGAAAGGAGCTTCAGTTGAGAAAAATGCCTCCATGAGATCTTGATATAAAGCATTTTCTCAATTAGTGACCAAGGGAGAAGGGCACCTGTGGGTGGTATCATCTCTGGACTGGTAGTCTTGGGTTCTATAAAAAAGCAAGCTGAGCAAGCCATGGGAAGCAAGCCAGTAAATAACATCCCTCCTTTGCCTCTGTATCAGCTCCTGCTTCATGACCTGTGTGAGTTCCAGTCATGGCTTCTTTTGGTGATGAACAGCAATGTAGAACTGTAAGCTGAATAAACCCTTTCCTCCCCAACTTGCTTCTTGGTTATGGTGTTTTGTCCAGGAATAGAAAATCTGACTAAGACAACCAATGTGCATAAAATAAAAATAAAATACTAATAAAAACATCATCCCTGATGTCCCCAGCCCCTCCTTCATAAGCACATTTCTGTCTCCTACTTCTATAAGTTTGACTTTGCACATGTAAGTGACATCATATGGTATTTGTTTTTTATGTCTGATTTATTTCATATAGTACACTTTTTTAGATTAATCAGTATTATAAATGAGAAAGTTCTTTTTATAATGCAGAATAATACTTCATTTAAATAGATCCTATATTTAATTTACTCATTTATGTGATATTTATAGCTATCATATATTTGTGACATATTTTCATAATTTTTTTAGGTATAATGGTTTCCTTTTGGCATATACCCAGAAGAGAGGTGGCTAGACAATAGAGTGGTTCTAGTTTCGCACAATAGCCACGCCTTTTCAGAAATAGGTTAGAGTGGTTATGTGCATGGCTTTTCTTTTTTTTTTTTTTTTTTGTTTTTTTTTTGTTTTTCGAGACAGGGTTTTTCTGTGTAGCTCTGGCTGTCCTGGAACTCACTCTGTAGACGAGGCTGGCCTCAAACTCAGAAATCCACCTGCCTCTGCCTCCCGAGTGCTGGGATTAAAGGCATGCGCCACCACTGCCTGGCTCATGGCTTTTCTAGAGAAGACATAAATGAAAACCTGCTCCCCCAGATGAGGCAACCAACAATAGAACCAAAACCAAGGCCCAGAACCAGGGTTCCAAATTAGCTCACTCCAACATCTACCCCATCTATGAACTTCAGGGGAGCATGAAGGAACCAGTTCTACAGATCCAAAGCTGCAGGATTTTCATGACACAGGACAACAACAGAATATCTAAAGAGTTCTGGTGAGGATCCAGAAATGATAGTGTAGCAGAAGCCAGAGGCCTCGAACCAGACCAGTGACTCATTGCAATGAACACTTGCAAGTAAAAAAGTTTGGACAAAAGAGTGTATAGTGGAACATGCTGTGGCACACTACAGTTTCCACAACAATTTCTTTTCCTTTTGAGTGGGAGGTTGCAAGGGCAGAGGTTTGGTATGAAGGGATGGGAAGATGAGAGGAATTGGGGTAATGCTGTGAAATTCACCAAGAACCAATAAAAATTTAAGTTAAAAAAAAAGGTTGGCATGTTTAAGGCCTTGATTTAAATAGAATTTATGTAACCTTATCTTCACATGTCAGCACAATGGTTTTAGATCCTTATATCATTCTCTAACACAGGAATCTCTCTCTCTCTCTCTCTCTCTCTCTCTCTCTCTCTCTCTCTCTCTGTGTCTCTCTCTTTTTCCCTCTCTCTTTCTCTCTGTGTGTCTGTCTCTCTGTCTCTATCTCTCTGTCTGTCTCTCTGTATCTCTCTCTCCTCCCTTTTTATTCTTTCCCTTATCTCTTCCTCTGGCTTGTTACATTTACGTTCACTTTTCTCTATTCTCTTCTTCCTTGAGTGGAAAGATTCTCTTCTTTCTATTACACAAAATTACACAATCAACATCTCTGTGCAGCTGTCAAGGTGTGGGGGGTCACCTTCTACTCAGCACTGCCTTAACCACACGGTTGTCCTTTAAGTGGGCAACTGCCATCTTATTGAAACTCTGACTGCTCTGGTAAGTACATTTGTTCACGATGTTTTCGTTTGAGTTAAATATAAGTGAAGGGAAACCAAGGTACAAGAAATTGGAAATGAGCCCTGAAATATGAGGAGATATGATCAGGGTCACAGCTAACTAGACAAAAAGAATGAACTCATGTCCTCTGGCTTTGGGTACAGTATAGAATAATCTGCATGGCACCATGGTGGCAAGTAGTAACTTTGCAAAAGCCATTGTGATTTTGGGTTAAGTCTTATACCACTCCATATAATGTTCTTTTATCCTTCTTTATGTGAATCATTGATATAAGTAAACATTTATGTCCTGTTTTCTCATACATAAGATTTAATAACTAAATAAACTAAATAACTAAATAGTCATTTTTATACCAGTTTTATCAACAAGTAATCTATACTGGCAGTTTCTCCATCAGTAAGATGTTAATATTTCTACCTCCACACAACCTGTACTACTCTATGTGAGGTGCCTGGTGTATGGAAGATGTTCATTCAGTGGGATTACTCTAAACCTAAAACTTTAATTTTTGTCTTATTTAGAACAAACGTGAAAATTCTGCCTATGATTCCAAAAGGATCCAAATCTAATGATCTAAGCTACAGTCAAAGTGCTAAGTGCAAAAGTTTCTTTATTTCAAGAGCTTAAGATGACTGAAGAAAAAGACATACTGAGTGATTGTAACCTTACTGGGTCTCACTTTATACACTGTTAGTGCAAATACTACAAAGCACGATGTGCAATTATGAAGGATGGGGAAAGGCTTCAATGAGCTGAGTCATCAAAATTAATAGCTAAAGCTGTGTAGAGTGTACAGTTTGTATAACATTACTATTACACTTCTCCATAAGTTGTCACCATTGGTCTTCATCATGATGCTCTGTTTACTTCTCTACTTTACTCAATGCAAATTCTTGAGATAATAAATTCAAAAGAAATGTTTTCTTTGGCTCATTTTAGAGTGCACCATTCCTTTGGCAACTGTGGCAAAGCAGCGCTCTTCAGCGAATGTGTAGAGGAACAAGAACATTTACTTTGTGGCCAAATGATGGACAAAAAAATACAAGACAGTGGTTAAGTAATCCCTGGAATAGCCAAGAGTTCAAATGATCTGAAAACAGTAAACCCAAACACTAGACTGCTAGGATCTGCACAGGAGGTCTGGGAGGGACATGGTTGCTACTATTATTTCCTCTTTTGGAACATAACTCCAACATTAGCAACTCTGAATTCTTAGCAATAGGACAGGTGGAAAGACTAAGAAATCTCGGACAATATATCATATTTAGAAGCAAAATTTATTGTCCTTATTTGATTGAGAATTTCCTAAGCCTGAACTGGACTGGACTGGACTGGACTGGACTGGACTAGACTGGACTGGGCTGGCCTGGACTGGACTGGATTGAACTGGACTGGACTGAACTGACCTGAACTGAACTGCTCTGAATTGAACTGAGCTAAACTGCTTTGAACTGAATGGAATTGAGTTGAATTCCCTCTCCCTTACTGATCTTTAAGTAGACTCTGTTTCCTGTTTGTTCTCGTGATAGTTGGGCATATCCTGTCTTTGACTCATTCCATCAACTCTTTCTCTGATTCATCACTTTGTCTGCCCCTGAAGTAGATGGCATGTCTATATTCCAATCAGGGAGATTAAAGATGTGTACTAAGGGCATGTCTGTATTCCAGCCTGAGGGATTAAAGGTGTGTGGCATGTCTGCATTTCAGCAAGATCCTATCTCTGGATGTGATCCCTTGCCAGAACAGCCATGTTGCTGGATTAAAAATCCTCTACACCCAGCAGTATAACTATATGGTGCTGGCTTTAATGGCATTAAGAATGCAGGAGTAAAGAGTCATGGATTATTCCTCTACCATTTGAGAGAGCTGCTGAGGCCAGGCAGTGTGTGGAAGGAGAGTTCCTGCATGAAGGTCCACAGAGATCAAGAGACTGTAAAGGGCCTTTGTACAAAGCTGTGAGTTTAGCCTGAGTTACATTGGAGATCCCAAAATGTTGGAGATCCTAAATCCATGGGATATCTGCTGAGGAAAGCTGTCTGTGGGTAGTAGAACCAGCGTAGGCAATAAAGCTGAGAAGGCAAGGCCATCTAAGCCCTTTGAATGGAAAGCAACAGATATTGGATGTGGATGGAGGGAATTTAGTATTTGCCCTGCTACATTTTGGTATTTTTAAAAAATGAATTTATTTCTATGAGTGTAAAACTTTTTGTGAGAAACCTCCCTAGTGTGGATGGGAATCCAGCTTCTTAGGCCTTGAACACAGATTCACTGTGGATTGAAGCAGTGGATACAGATGTAACCCTCTTTGACACTGCTCCTGTAGCTCTTCCATCAGGAAGGAAGACAATGTTGTTGATGGGTCTAGAGTGGCTCTTGACTCTTCCCAATTCTTCTTCAAAGGACAAGTGGAAGAACCTGGCCTCAAACTTGCCAGTCCTGATGGAAGTTGTGGTTGCATCTATGACTTACAACCTCCTAGCATGACATGGTCAGAGTTGGGAGAAAAAGCAGCTGAGATAAGTCTTTTGAAGTTCAAAACTCACAGAGTCAGAGCTAAGCCGTGCTCTCCTTGGATGCTATGGCAAACATGGCCATGTCTCCAGACAGCTAGATGTCATTGATCTACCAGGAGTACTCCTGAACATTCACCAACACCTCTCCAGACTTTGCACTATATTGGTTGAGCTCTCCACTCTCATGGCCTGTGGTAGATGAATTACTTCCTCAGGAGTTCACAAACAGCTCTGGTGATCTTGGGATCACTGCAGGGTATCTTCATATCACTGTCCATCTGTCTTGGATCTTGTAGATCAAAACTCTGATATCCCATCTGCTTCTCATGGAAAACATGTTGATGTTGCCCCCAAAAGTCAAAACCACACCTCCAGACAGCTGGTTGATCTTGAGTAGAGCCAGCTGTTTCCCTGTCTCAATCTCAGAACTGACAGCTCTTGTCAGCTGGGCTGTGGGACATGCTTGGTATCCATGTCAGTATACACACACTACACAGCTTCAATAAGAACCATGTAGGTGCCCAGCTTCTCCCCATTCACAGAGCACCACACATTCATGATAGGGTCTTTGGTAATGGTCAAGAGGAGGTCTCCTTCACAGTTATACTTGACTACATGATAAATCACTGATGGCCCTGCACAGAATGAGGAGAAAGACATTGAAGAGTTTTGGTCTTCCTTTACAACATCATTTCGGCACTAGTCCCCAGTTCCACTCTTTTGGCATAGTAATGTCTATTCTGTGGACTTATATGTTGTAAGTATGTAGCTGTCTTTTTTTTTTTTTTTTACAGGTTTTACAAACTTCCTGTTGCTTGGTGCCATGCTTCCTGTCCTTGATATATTTTAATCCTTCTAGAAACATAAGCCCAAATAAGTCCATTCTTCTATAAGTTTCCTTGATTGTAGTATTTTATTGCAGCAACAAAAAAGTAACTAATACAAAATCTTATTATATTCCTTAAAATATTCATCTGTTGATCATGTGCATTGTAAATATAACCTAGACTCTAACTTGATGTTCTATTTGTATATAAGTAGTATGCATGTACTCATAAATTTTTATGAATCCAATAGCAACATTTGTCATGTTTCTTATTAAAATGCATTTCAAAATAAGATGAAAAGAATATTTTCTGTGTTCTTCCAAAAGCTTTAGTGTCGTGCTTTTTAACATGTGCTGGCACTTTTTTGTGTGTGTGTTGGTACTTTTAACTTGACTCAATTTATTATTTTTTATCTTCAGATTAATTTATTACCCTGGCATTATTTATTAGATGTGCAGTCTTCTACAATGATTGATCTTTATCATATTTCAAATTTCAATATAAGTATATTTGGTTCTCTTTTTTGTGCCATTCTGTAATCTACCATATATTCCTATGTTAACAAGACTATTCTTATAGATCTACACAATACTGTCCAATTTTGTGACCCAACTTTCCAAATATTTTTCCAAAGTTTTGTTTACTATTTTGGTTCTTCATTTTTCTAGGAGAATTTTAAAAATGTTTATTGAAACTCTCTGTTGGGATCTTAATGCAATTATATAGAAGAGTAATTAGAATTAGTGTAGAGTTTCAGTGTGGAGTCATCACATTCATGAAAGTGCCTGGTTTCTGCATTTTCACATTCTGGTAGGATTTCATTTTCTTCACAATAGTCGGTAACTTTTAACAATGAGATAGTTTGTAACTTTTAACAATGATAATTATGCTAAACCTTTTTTGTATTCTTGGCATACTAATTTTAATATTTATGAGTGCTTCTTAAATTTTTCATTTCAGTTATGAAAAACCACATATAGCAAAATTTATCCACAAATATTTTCAGTAAGTGGCATGATCACATAAAGTATAGTCATATTATTATGCTACTATAGATCTTTAGAAGATTTTCATCTTTCACAATTGAGTACATTAAATTCCAATTATTTCCTTCCCCCCTGCTCTGCATAGTACAATGTCAGTCTGTAGCTCCATGAGCTCCACAGCTCTAAGTGCTTCTTTCTACACATGGAGTCGAAGAGTGTGTTTGTTGCTTGAAGAGCAGCTTATTTTACACAGCTTGGTATATTCAAAGTTTATTCCTGGTGTCTCATGCATCCGAACCTTATTTTCTTTTACAATAAAATACAAAACCAATCTAATATGTTTGGTAATTGAACATCTCTTATTCTAAAGACCAATCCCAACCAAACTAATAGATCAACTCTATTCAATTCCATTAAACAAGTATAGGTATCCTATCTCTAACTAATGTAGAGAGCAAACAAAGAAAGTTACTGATTATAGTGATTTGAGTTTTTGTAAGCTCAGTGAAATAAATCAAAGATATTAGAAACAAAAACATATAGATCAATCTGGTTTTTTTTACACATGTTTATTTTTATATTGTGTACATGAATGTTTGTCTGCAAGTATGTGTGTACACTAAGTATGCTACTTGTGCCCACAGAGGCCAGAAGAGGGTGTCAGATGTCCTAGAACTGGGGTTACAGGTGGTTGTGAGCCTCCCTGTGGATGCTGGGAATTGAACCCATGTCCTCTGCAAGAGCAGAAAGTACTCCTAACTGCCACCTCCCCAACTCCAGATCAATCCAGTTTTAAAACATAAATAATGTTCTAAGTAAAGTATTAGCTGAAATAATTCAGATAGACATAACCTGATTTACAGACTATGGTTAAGCTGGGTTGATTATAGCACCATAATATTTACCAACCTCACTTGTTAAGAAGATCGTCACATCTCCATTGGATGCTTTTTCAATTTTATTAGAAAAAAATCAGGTGACTATTTGGTATGATTCTATTTCTGGAACTTTTTGTTCTGTAAACTCATGCATCCATTACTTTTCAATACTGCTTGCTTTTCTTTTTCTGTTGCTCTATGGTAAGTCATAAATACAATGAGTTAGCCCTTCCACTGTCGCCTTCTTCAAAAGTGTCTTCAACTATTATAGTTGTTTTCCTTCCCATGTAAACTCCACTAATTCTTTTTACATCTAAATAAAAGCTCTTGCGTATTGATTGGCATTATAAACAATGTAATATTTGGACAGAGTAATGTTTAGAGAATTTGCATCTTTTCCACACTGGATCTTTTAATCATTGAACAAAACACCACCCTCTATTCATTATATATATTCTATTGATTATTGAACAGATCTTTGGTAATTTTAGCAAACATATCCTAGACATATTTTGTTAGATTATACAAGGATGCGTCTCTTTTAAAATACAATACATGGTGTTGTTCTTTTCCCCTGCTTCGGCTTTTACACGGTGATGCTGTGAAAATACAGTGTCTGTGTTTGTTTATTGATGTTTTCTCAGGAGTTATTAACTGATCTCTGTCTAGATTTCTTTGGATCATCTACACAGAATAATCACATCAGCTATGAATAATTGGAAGAGTTTTACTTCCACTTCATAGAACTTGTATTTTTATGTTAAAGTATTTATGATTTATTATGTGATTTTGAAGGAAAGTAAGACTAGTGTGTGTGATGGCTAATACTGATTGTTAAATTTACAGGATCTAAAATTATGTATGAGAAAAGTCTCTGTGAAAGCCTTTGAGGGATTCTCATAATCAGGCTGGCCTCTAAAATTATCTGTGAGGAACTTTCTAGATTAGATGAACTGGAGTACGAAAATTTACCTTCATTGTCAGACTGAATAAAAAGGAGAGAGCAGCCTGAAACCTGGCATCCATCTTTGATTAGTTCTGGACTGCCAAGGCACTGGACCAGGTGCTTCATGTTCCTGCCACATTGGTGTCATGATGGTCTGTACCCTCAACCTGTGAGCTAAAATGAGTCTTTTTTTTTCATTGTTGCTTTTGTAAGGTATTCTTCATCAGCAGTGTGTAAAGAAATCAATACAGTAATCACACTTGTCATTTTCCTAATATTAACAGGAAGGCATTTGATGAACAACGTAAGCCTCATATTAACTGGTCAATTTCAGGGTCTTAGAGGGGTAGGGTAAAAATCTAAAAGTAGCTTCAATTTGAATCTCCCTGAGGCTAAGAATGTTGAACATCTTTAAGGGTTTGTCAGCCATTCATGTTTTATCTTTTAAAACTATTCTTCTCTAATACAGTCCATTCCAATTTCAGTCTCCCTTCCTCCACACCTCTCAGTTCCTGCCTCCAACCTCCATCCACTTCTCCTGTGTTTTCCTTCAGAGGAAGAGCAGGACTTCCAGAGATATAATTTCCTGTCCTTTGCTGCACAGTTTTTCAGTTTCATTAGGTCCCATCAATAACAGATGACATTCATACCTGCAGGTTCTTCTTTAGATATTCTTTTTCTGTGCCAATGAATTCAAGCCTATTTCCTACTTGAGAAAGTCTATCATATTCAGGGTGTCTGGTATTATATTGAGGTCCTTGGTCCACTTGGAATTGATTTTTTTACAGCGGGATAAATATGGGTCAGTTTTTATTCTTCTGAATATAACCTTCAGCTTGACCAGAACCATTTGTTGAAGAAACTGTATTTTCTTCAGTGTATATTTATGGCTGTGTCAAAAATGAGTTATACATAGTTGTGTGACATTGTGTTTGGGTTATCAACTCAATTCCTCAATCAATGTGTCCATTTTTATGATGATTCAATGCTCTAAATTACTACAGATACAATGGTACACAATACAGATACAATAGTAGTACAGCTTGAAATCATAATGGTGGTTTCTCCAATAACTCTTTTATTATTCAGAATTGTTATGGCTATCCTGAGATTTCAATTATGAAATTGAAGATTGTTTTTTAATTTCTGTGAAGAATTTTGTTGGAATTATGATCAAGGTTACATTGAATCTGTACATTGCTTTTGGTAAGATGGCCACTTTTACAATATTAATTCTACTGATCCAGGAACAAAGATCTTTTCATCTTCTTGTGTGTTCTTTAATGTCACAAAGTTTTTAATTATGCAAATCTTTTACTTCCTTGGTTTGAGGTAACCCAAGATATTGTGGGATTTCCCTCCTCTGCAATGGCATGTTAGTTGTTATTATGTAGACCTTGTTTAGGCAACCATATTGTTGAGATTTCATGGGTATAGCATCCCTGCTTTGTCTAGAAAACATGATATTACAGCAGGTGCCCTGGTCCACTGGGTCTTGAAATATCTCCACTGCCTTTCTCTTGATGTTTACTAAGATTTATGTATTATAATCCTATGCATTTTATGTATTTATTTATTGTTATATGTGGATGTTTTGCCTTCATGTATGTTTGTGCACCACATGGAGGCAAGAAGAGAACATCAGATGCAGCTGGTTGTGGGCCTGCATGTGGATGCTAAGAATCAAACCCAGGTCTTAGAGGAATGCGAATTGATCCATTCCTATCTCCTTGTACTAAGGTCAAATCTAAGTGGATTAAGGAACTCCACATAAAACCAAAGACACTGAAACTTATAGAGGAAAAAGTGGGGAAAAGCCTTGAAGATATGGGCACAGGGGGAAAATTCCTGAATAGAACAGCAATGGTTTGTGCTATAAGATCGAGAATCGACAAATGGGACCTCAGAAAATTGCAAAGCTTCTGTAAGGCAAAAGACACCGTCAATAAGACAAAAAGACCACCAACAGATTGGGAAAGGACCTTTACCTATCCTAAATCAGATAGGGGACTCATATCCAATATATATAAAGAACTCAAGAAGGTGGACTCCAGAAAATCAAATAACCCCATTAAAAAATGGGGCTCAGAGCTAAACAAAGTATTCTCACCTGAGGAATACCAAATGGCGGAGAAGCACCTGAAAAATATGTTCAGCATCCTTAATCATCAGGGAAATGCAAATCAAAACAACCCTGAGATTCCATCTCACACCAGTCAGAATGGCTAAGATCAAAAATTCAGGTGACAGCAGATGCTGGCGAGGATGTGGAGAAAGAGGAACACTCCTCCATTGTTGGTGGGATTGCAAGCTTGTACAACCACTCTGGAAATCAGTCTGGTAGTTCCTCAAAAAATTGGACATATTACTACCGGAGGATCCTGCAATACCTCTCCTAGGCATATATACAGAAGATTTTTCAACTGGTAAGAGGACACACGCTCCACTATGTTCATAGCACCTTATTTATAATAGCCAGAAACTGGAAAGAACCCAGATGCCCCTCAACAGAGGAATGGATACACAAAATGTGGTACATTTACACAAGGGAGTACTACTCAGCTATTAGAAAGAATGAATTTATGAAATTCCTAGGCAAATGGATGGACCTGGAGGGCATCATCCTGAGTGAGGTAACACAATTACAAAAGAACTCACATGATATGTACTCATTGATAAGTGGATATTAGCCCAGAAACTTAGAATACCCAAGATATAAGATACAATTTGCGAAACACATGAAGCTCAGGAAGAACGAAGACCAAGCTGTGGATACTTTGCCCCTTCTTGGAATTGGGAACAAAACACCCATGGAAGGAGCTACAGAGACAGTGTTTGAA
The DNA here is from genome assembly GCF_978045245.1 of Mus caroli. Classification (NCBI taxonomy): domain Eukaryota; kingdom Metazoa; phylum Chordata; class Mammalia; order Rodentia; family Muridae; genus Mus; species Mus caroli. The sequence goes on from NW_028227268.1 coordinate 73,671,313, forward strand.
GCTGAGACGAAAGGATGGACCATCTAGAGACTGCCATACCTGAGGATCCATCCCATAATCAGCCTCCAAACAATGACACCATTGCATACACTAGCAAGATTTTGCTGAAAGGACCCTGATATAGCTGTCTCTTGTGAGACTATTCCTGGGCCTAGCAAATACAGAAGTGGATGCTCACAGTCAGCTATTGGATGGATCACAGGGTCCCCAATGGAGGAGCTAGAGAAAGTACCCAAGGAGCTAAAGGGATCTGCAACCCTATAGGTGGAACAACATTATGAACTAACCGCACCCCTCCCCCCAGAGCTTGTGTCTCTAGCTGCGTATGTATCAGAAGATGGCCTGGTCGGCCATCAGCGGAAAGAGAGGCCCATTGGTCATGCAGACCTTATATGCCTCAGTACAGGGGAATGCCAGGGCAAAGAGGTGGGAGTGGGTGGGAAGGGGAGTGGGTGTTGGAGGGTGTGGGGGACTTTTGGGATAGCATTGGAAATGTAAATGAAATAAATACCTAAAAAAAAAAAAGAATCAAACCCAGGTCTTTTAGAAGAACAGTCAATACTCTTAACAGCTGAGCCTTCTCTCCAACTTCCCAAAGGATACTCCTAAAACTTGCCCTAAACCACATACATGCATGTGTGTGTGTGTGTGTGTGCGTGCATGTATTGATATATTATGGTATATGTAAAGGTCAATGTAAATTAAATGAAAGTCCTTAGGGCAAGACCACAACTATAAAACTCATGGAGATCACAGAAGAAAATCTCCTCAGCATTGACCTTGGCAGTATGTTTTGGGCTTGCAAACAAAAGCTTAGGATTTAAAAGTAAGTAAAGGATTATTTTAAAATGATACTATGTCAGGATAAAAATCTTCGGAATTGCAAAAGAAATAATTTTCAAACCTGAACTGCATTGTACAAACTGGGGAAAAATATGTGAAAGTCATGTGACAGGTTGGAGAGAGATGTCCTAATTTATGACTAATTCTTACAATAGTAGAACAACTGAAAACCCATCTTTAAAGTAGGCACAGGCCATTACTCCATAGAGGACATTAAGCATTTCCAAGGAAACATATAAAATCTGTGTACTGTTAGTAGTTACCAGGAAGTAATATTGAAATTACTCTTGGTGTAACCTACACTCTCTAGGATCAATATTTGTGAAAAGATAAGAGGTGGTAGTGATGGCATGGAAAAATGTGGAAACCTGTACCTGAGATTATAGATTAATACAGACTTTGGGGAAAATAATAGAGTGATTCCTTAAGAACTTTTAAATAGAGCTGGAAGGACAGCTCAGTGGTAAGCTTTCTGGTCTTATAGGGGAGCTGGGTTTGATTCCTGGCACTCAGTTACACATAGTTACTCACAAGCATCTGTAACTCTTAATTCCAGAGTGTTCATTGCCAATTTCTGAACTCCGTTGGCTCTAGGCTTACACATGGTGTACAGAAATACATGTAGGCAAAGTACTTACATGTATTTTAAAATAATTATTTTCTTTTAAAACATCTACACACACACATACACACACATACAAACACACACACACACAATATAACAACCAGAGAATCTAGAGGTCTTTCTTCTGGGTGCATGAAAGCAAATGAAATTATCATCTTTTCAAGAAGTCTTCAATCATGGTTTCTGTTCTTTAGTTCATCACAGTAGTCTAACAGACGATGAAACCGTGATGTGTATTTGTAAGGAAATATGATTGAGTTTCAGAAAAAGACCTTGTTGTATGTTACTACTTGATAAGCTAAAAGGACATTGTATTAACTGAAATAAAATAGAAAGAAAACCATTAGCTTGCTTATCCATATTTTTTTAAGTTAATGCTGTGTAGTTGTTTCCTCTACAGGAAGCTCACCAGGCTTATAAAACTTAGGTGAAACTCCCAAGACTCAGAGGCTCATGAAACTTACACAACTCATGGGTCCCTCTCCAAGATTGTTGAAACAATAATTTCTCAGGAAGAGGATACTTTTCAATAGTTTATCTGATTACATGATACACAGGGAACTCCAATAGTGTGGCTTTCACTAGTTGACACCCATGCTTGAGTGAATTCCCCAATGATACAGCTCCCTTTGGGTCACCAAAGCTTAGTAATTAACTTAAACAAAATCACAGGTTCACAATGTGGATGTGGGTGAAATTGTTTCTTTGGCTTATCATTGCTCTCTTGATGGGGGTGAATAAAAATAGGCTTCCAGGGAAAGTTCACACAATAATCAAATTCACAGCGAATAAAGCAGAACCTATGATGTGTCATGAACTGAGAGGAAATAAGATGTGGCTCAAAGGATACAAATTTTCAATATCTAAAGTGGGCAAGTCTAGATACCTAAATACAAAACAGTGATGTAGCCAATAAAATTGCGTTCTGTGAGATACTTGTGTCCAGTAAGTAATTATTAGTAACCAGATCTTATTTTCTCTAATCCAAAAAGAGATTAAAAGTATCATGTAAGATGACAGTTACATCAATCTGCTTTAGATACTGGTGACCTTACTTCCTCTGTGCAACCCATATCATCCTTTTATGAATCTCAAATACATGCAATAAATTTTATATTTAAAACTAACAAACTAAGTATGAAATAAAACCATAAAAAGAAATGGCAAAAGGTATGTTAATATTCTACCGAATGCAAGAGCATTGCCTCTAACTACCTCGATCACAGTGGAGAGACTTGGGAATCACTAACTGACTCTGGAGTGGCTTGGGGATCCATGCTCTCTGATGACCAATTAGCTACTGTCCTGGATGAGAAGATCCTAAGGGGTGTAGGTTTCCATGGAAATGCAATTTCCTTCTCACAAGATAAAATATGTGGAAAGCCATGGACAACTGCGTGCCCAAATACACCAGTGGCTTCTTCAGAATTCTTGAATATGAATTATGTTTCTACTAATATAATTGAATTGTTACATTTTCTGCAAGCTTAATAAGAAAACATAGTAACCACAAAACAATTTATTATGTTGTATTCTGCATCCAAATAAATACCTTTTTTCTATTAGGTTATATAGATGCTTGAATTATTTAGACCTTGATAAACAAAATAAAGAAAAAAACACATTTATTTATGCACAATATTGACTTGTTTTCCCAGATAGTAAATATAAAATATAGAATTTTAGGTAACAGCTAGCTGGATAAAAGTTAGAACAAAATAGGGCATATTTAAATGATAAATTTCTATTTATTATTTGGGCAACCTGAAAATAACAACACAAAATAAATATCTGGCATTTGGTCTCTTGATAGATATATCTAATATGAGGTAGGAATATTCCACATTTACATAGTTAAATGTAACAACACAGAGTGTTCTATAGGTACAAGGCTTGAACTTATAGAGAACTCTTACAGTAAGCACAAGGTCGCCAATGAAGGAGCTAGAGGAAGTAGCCAAGGAGATGAAGGGGTTTGCAGCCCCATAGGAGGAACAACAATATGAGCTAACCAGTATCCCCAGAGCTCCCAGGGACTAAACCACCAATCAAAGAAACACATGGTGGGACTCATGACTCCAGCTGCATGTGTAGCAGGGTATGGCCTGACTGGTCACAAATGGGAGGAGAGGCCCTTGGTTCTGTGAAGGTTCTAAGTCCCAATGTAGGGGAACACCTGGGCCAGGAAACAGGAGTGGGTGGGTTGGTGAACAGGGGGAGGGGAGACGGGATAGGGGGCTTTCAGGGGGCAGGGAAACCATCAAAGGGTATAACATTTGAAATGTAAATAAATAATGAAAATATCTAATAAAAAAAAGAAATGCTGCTTGATGGTGGGAAGATGATAATGTTCACAAAAGAGAGAGACTATAGAAACTAGCCAATAAAAAAATTGAGTTCTTTATATATATTGGATATTAGCCCCCAATCAGATTTACATTTGGTAAAGATTTTGCCCAATCTGTTGGTTGCCGTTTTATCTTATTGACAGTGTCCTTTACCTTAGAGATGCTTTGCAATTTTATGAGGTCCCATTTGTTGATTCTTGATCTTACGCCACATGCCTTTGGTATTCTGTCCAAGAATTTCCCCCTCTGCCCATATCTTCGAGGCTCTTCCCGCTTTCTCCTCTATAAGTTTTAGTGTCTCTGGTTTTATGTGGAGTTCCTTGATCCACTTAGACTTGAGCTTTGTACAAGGAGATAAGAATGAATCAATTTGCATTCATTTACATGCTAATTGCCAGTTGAGCCAGCACCATTTCTTGAAAATGCTGTTTTTTTACCACTAGATGGTTTTAGATCCTTGGTCAAAGATCAAGTGACCATAGGTGTGTGGGTTCATTTCTGGGTCTTCAATTCTATTCTATTGATCTACCTGTCTGTCACTGTACCAGTACCATTCAGTTTTTTATCACAATTGCTCTGTAGTACAGCTTGAGGTCAGGCATAGTGATTCCCCCAGAGGTTCTTTTTTTTTTTTTTCTTTCCTTTTTTTTTATTAGGTATTTTCTTCATTTACATTTCCAATGCTATCCCAAAAGTCCCCCATCCCCCCCCACTCCCACTTCTTGACCCTGGCGTTCCCCTGTACTGAGACATATAAAGTTTGCGTGTCCAATGGGCCTCTCTTTCCACTGATGGCCGACTAGGCCATCTTCTGATTCATACGCAGCTAGAGTCAAGAGCTCTGGGGGGGTTACAGTTAGTTCATAATGTTGTTCCACCTATAGGGTTGCAGATCTCTTTAGCTCCTTGGGTACTTTCTCTAGCTTCTCCATTGGGGGCCCTGTGATCCATCCAATAGCTGACTGTGAGCATCCACTTCTGTGTTTGCTAGGCCTAAGATTAGCCTCACAAGAGAGAGCTATATCAGGGTCCTTTCAGCAAAATCTTGCTAGTGTATGCAATGGTGTCAGCGTTTGGAGGCTGATTATGGGATGGATCCCGGGTATGGCAGTCTCTAGATGGCCATCCTTTCATCTCAGCTCCAAACTTCCCCCAGAGGTTCTTTTACTGTTGAGAGTAGATTTTGCTATCCTAGGTTTATTGTTATTCCAGATGAATTTGCAAATTGCCCTTTCTAACTCGGTGAAGAATTGAGTTGGAATTTTGATGGGGATTGCATTGAATCTGTAGATTGCTTTTGGCAAGATAGACATTTTGACTATATTAATCCTGCCAATCCATGAGCATGGGAGATCTTTCCATCATCTGAGATCTTTTTCGATTTCTTTCTTCAGAGACTTGAAGTTCTTATCATATAGATCTTTTGCTTGCTTAGTTAGAGTCATGCCAAGGTATTTTATATTATTTGTGACTATTGTGAAGGGTGTTGTTTCCCTAATTTCTTCTCATCCCATTTACCCTTTGTGTAGAGAAAGGCAACTGATTTGTTTGAGTTAATTTCATATCCACTTACTTTACTGAAGTTGTTTATCATGTTTAGTTCTCTGGTGGAAATTTTGGGGTCAGTTATATATACTATCATATCATCTGCAAATAGTGATATTTTGACTTCTTCCTTTCCAATTTGTATCCCCTTGATCTCCTTTTGTTGTCGAATTACTCTGACCAGGACTTCAAGTTCTAGATTGAATAGGTAGGATGAAAGTCGGCATCAAGTAGCATTTCTGAGGTGCATTTCACAGCTGAGGAGACCATGGCACACACCCCTCCCATTACAGAATACCTCCCTAATAATTTGCATGCTGCCTCAAGTAGAAAAGCAACATTCATATCTGGCCTGTAGGTGCTCCATGAAACACCATTAATAATTATTTCCTTATGTTCTCCAAATATCATAGAAGTGTATTCACTTCAATAGACCTTAAAAGGGTTCTTGAGATGTGAAGGGACATAGACAAGATGGAAGGTATTAGAAGCATATGCATCAATGTACTTCTTGACTTTGTATCATAGGGCATTCTGCACAGCAACATGCTAGGATTCTGGAAGGCATTGCCATCAGGATAATGCCTCTGCTTCCTAAGATGGCCTAGGAACTGCCTCCTTTCTACAAGAGGAGACAATATTTATTCTCCAAGCACCATGGTACAAAATCAACTCTAGCTCTTTGTTTCATATGGACTATAGACACTGAACTACAAAGTGTTTCAAGAGATCTCCACTTCCAACTATGAAGCAAGGAAACAGCAGGCCCATGAGGTCTGTTGATGCTCATTTTGTACTAGCTGCTTTGCAAGGAGAGGATGTGTCTATAAGTCATGAACTGTTAAACCAGATTTTACTGGTCCTTTGCTATTCTATCCCAAGTCAGAAGCTCTTCCTAGGACATTCCATAGAGTCCCCTTCACATCCTTGTTCCTTAGGGTGTAGATCAGAGGGTTGAGCATGGGGGTGACTATAGTATAAAAAAGGGCCACAAACATCCTCTTGCTGTCAGAATAGGTGCCCTTGGGTTGTAAGTATGTGTACATGGCTGCACCATAAAACTTAGAAACCACGACAAGGTGGGACCCACAAGTCCCCAGAGCCTTTTTGCACCCTGCCATTGACTTGGTCTTCAGCACTGCCTGAGCAATATTTGCATAGGAGCCCAGAATTAGTGTTACAGGGAGAAATCAAGATTACAACTCATGCCACAAACATTTTGGCTTCTGTTCCTTCTGTGTCCTCACAGGCCAACTTCAAGTGAATAGGAATCTCACAGAAGAAGTGGTTCAGTCGGTGTCCACAAAGAGGCATTGCCATCATGAGGCTCATCTGAATTAGAGATTTCATGAATCCTCCTATCCATGAAACAACAGCTAGTGAGAGGCAGAGAACGGGGTGCATGATGGTCGTGTAGTGCAGTGGGCTGCACACAGCAGCATAGCGGTCAAAGGCCATCACAACCAGGAGCACACTCTCTGTGGAGGTCAAAGCAAGGAAAAGGAAGAGCTGGGCCACACACCCTTCATAGCTGATGGTTCTGTCATATCCCTGGAGGTTAATCAGAAGCTGGGGCACAATGCTAGTGGTATAGCACAGGTCCAGAAAGAACAGATGGCAGAGGAAGAAGTACATGGGCGTTTGAAACCGAGCATCCAGTTGTGAAAGAATAATGATGGTGGAGTTGCCAAAGAGAGTTAGGGAGTAGAAAATGGAAATGAGTACAGAGAGAAGAAGTTCCAGTTGAGGGAAATCAGAGAAACCCACCAAGAAGAAACCCTGTCTAAAACTCGTATTGAAACTTCCCATAGCCTTTCATGTGCTTCAATTACAGAACACAATTCAAGGATTGCTAGGAAGAGCACAGATCAGAGCATTGTTCCAGATAATTCTGAAATACTCCAGAATCAAGCTTTTTCTTCTCTACTTTGCTAGGTCAGTCTTTAATTCCTACCTTTTTCCTCTTCAAACTGGAAATCAAGGGACTGTGGTATTGTCTTTTGTTTAAACTATTACTATGCTCTGTATATGTCCTGAACTTCATCCAGTTCCCACAGTCCAATGAATGTCTCACTGTCTGGCAGCAGATGTAGAGTCTTTCCTACCTTCCTGCATTGATGTTAAGATCTATCCCAGGAACAGGTAATGTTAAAGTTTCCTTGAAAAATATAAAGAGTAAAATATAGCCTTATTAGGCCCTATCAGTCTCTTTGGCTCCTCTTTGGTTCACGCCAAGGTATTTTATATTATTTGTGACTATTGAGAAGGGTGTTGTTTCCCTAATTTCTTTCTCAGCCTTTTTATCCTTTGTGTACAGAAAGGCCATTGAATTGAGTTAATTTTATATCCAGCTACTCCATTGAAGCTGTTTATCAGGCTTAGGAGTTCTCTGGTGGAATTTTTAGGGTCACTTAGATATACTATCATATCATCTGCAAAAAGTGATATTTTGACTTCTTCCTTTCCAATTTGTATCCCCTTGATCTCCTTTTGTTGTCAAATTGCTCTGACTAGGACTTCAAGTACAATGTTGAATAGGTAGGGAGAAAGTGGGCAGCCTTGTCTAGTCCCTGATTTTAGTGGGATTGCTTCCAGCTTCTCACCATTTACTTTGATGTTGGCTACTGGTTTGCTGTAGATTGCTTTTATCATGTTTAGGCATGGGCATTGAATTCCTGATCTTTACAAGACTTTTATCATGAATGGGTGTTGGATTTTGTCAAATGCTTTCTCTGCGTCTAAGGAGATGATCATGTGATTTTTGTCTTTGAGTTTGTTTATAAACTGGATTACATTGATGGATTTCCATATATTAAACCTTCCCTGCATCCCGGGATTAAAACCTACTTGGTCAGAATGGATGATTGTTTTAATGTGTTCTTGGATTCGGTTAGCATGAATGTTATTGAGTATTTTTGCATCGATGTTCATAAAGGAAATTGGTCTGAAGTTCTCCTCCATCTTTGTTGGATCTTTCTGTGGTTTAGGATCAAAGTAATTGTGGCTTCTTAAAATGAGTTAGGTAGAGTACCTTCTACTTCTATTTTGTGGAATAGTTTGTGCAGAACTGGAATTAGATCTTCTTTGAAGGTCTGATAGAACTCTGCACTAAACCCATCTAGTCCCGGGCTTTTTTGGTTGGGAGACTATTAATGACTGCTTCTATTTCTCTAGGGCATATGGGACTGTTTAGATCATTACCTTGATCCTGATTTAACTTTGGTACCTGGTATCTGTCTAGAAATTTGTCCATTTCATCCAGGTTCTCCAGTTTTGTTGAGTATAGCCTTTTGTAGAAGGATCTGATGGTGTTTTGGTTTCTTCAGGATCTGTTGTTATGTCTCCCTTTTAATTTCTGATTTTGTTAATTAGGATGCTGTCCTTGCTGTGCCCTCTTGTGAGTCTGGCTAAGGGTTTATCTATCTTGTTGATTTTCCCAAAGAACCAACTCCTCGATTGGTTGATTCTTTGAATAGTTCTTGTTTCTACTTAGTTGATTTAGCCCCTGAGTTTATTTCCTGCCGTCTACTCCTCTTGGTTGAATTTGCTTCCTTTTGTTCTAGAGCTTTTAGGTGTGTTGTCAAGCTGCTAGTGTGTGCTCTCTCTAGTTTCTTTTTGGAGGCACTCAGAGCTATGTGTTTTCCTCTTAGAAATGCTTTCATTGTGTCCCATAAGTTTGGGTATGCTGTGGCTTCATTTTCATTAAACTCTAAAAAGTCCTTAATTCCTTTCTTTATTCCTTCCTTGACCAAGGTGTCATTGAGAAGAGTGTTGTTCAGTTTCCACGTGAATGTTGGCTTCCTATTATTTATTTTGTTATTAAAGATCAGCCTTAATCCATGATGATCTGATAGGATGCATGGGATAATTTCAATATTTTTGTATCTATAGAGGCTTTTTTGTGACCAATTATGTGGTCAGTTTTGGAGAAGGTACCATGAGGTGCTGAGAAGAAGGTATATCTTTTTGTTTTAGGATAAAATGTTCTGTAGATATCTGTCCATTTGTTTCATCACTTCTGTTAGTTTCACTGTGTCCCTGTTTAGTTTCTGTTTCCACGATCTGTCCATTGATGAAAGTGGTGTGTTGAAGTCGCCCACTATTATTGTGTGAGGTGCAATGTGTGCTTTGAGCTTTACCAAAGTTTCTTTAATGAATGTGGCTGCCCTTGTATTTGGAGCATAGATATTCAGAATTGCGAGTTCCTCTTGGAAGATTTTACCTTTGATGAGTATGAAGTTCCCCTCCTTGTCTTTTTTGATGACTTTGGTTGGACATAGATTTTATTAGATATTAGAATGGCTATTCCAGCTTGTTTCCTCAGACCATTTGCTTGGAAAATTGTTTTCCAGCCTTTCATTCTGAGGTAGTGTCTGTCTTTTCCTATGTGAAGGGTTTCCTGTAAGCAGCAAAGTGTTGGATCCTGTTTGTGTAGCCAGTCTGTTCATCTATGTCTTTTTATTGAGGAATTGAGTCCATTGATATTAAGAGATATTAAGGAAAAGTAATTGTTGCTTCCTATTATTTTTGTTGTTAACGTTGGCATTCTGTTATTTTGGCTCTCTTCTTTTAGTTTAGTTGAAGGATTACTCTCTTGTTTTTTCTAGGACGTGGTTTAAATCCTTGTATTGGTTTTTTTCTGTTATTATCCTTTGAAGGGCTGGATTCGTGTAAAGATAATGTGTGAATTTGGTTTTGTCGTGGAATACTTTGGTTTCTCCATCTACAGTAATTGAAAGTTTGGCTGGGTATAGTAGCCTGGGCTGGCATTTTTGTTCTCTTATTGTCTGTATAACATCTGTCCAGGATCTTCTGGCTTTCATAATCTCTGGTGAAAAGTCTTGTGTAATTCTGATAGGCTTGCCTTTATATGTTAGTTGACCTTTTTTCCTTACTGTTTTTAATATTCTACCTTTATTTAGTGCATTTGTTGTTCTGATTATTATGTGTCAGGAGGAATTTCTTTTCTGGTCCAGTCTATTTGGAGTTCTGTAGGCTTCTTGTATGTTCATGGGCATCTCTTTCTTTAGGTTAGTGAAGTTTTCTTCTATAATTTTGTTGAAGATATTTGCTGGCCCTTAAGTTGAAAATCTTCATTCTCATCTCCTATTATCTGTAGGTTTGGTCTTCTCATTGTGTCCTGTATTTCCTGGATGTTTTGAGTTAGGATATTTTTGCATTTTGTATTTTCTTTGATTGTTGTGCCGATGTTCTCTATGGAATCTTCTGCACCTGAGATTCTCTCTTCCATCTCTTGTATTCTGTTGCTGATGCTTACATCTATGGTTCCAGATTTCTTTCCTAGGATTTTTATCTCCAGAATTGCCTCATTTTGGGTTTTCTTTATTGTGTCTACTTCCCTTTTTAGGTTTAGTATGGTTTTGTTCATTTCCATCATCTGTTTGGATGTGTTTTCCTGTTTTTCTATAAGGACTTGCAACTCTTAGCAGTGTTCTCCTGTATTTCTTTAACTGAGTTATTAAAGACCTTCTTGATGTCTTCTACCATCATCATGAGATATGCCTTTAAATCTGAGTCTAGGTTTTCTGGTGTGTTGGGGTGCCCTGGACTGGCTGAGGTGGGAGTACTGGGTTCTAATGATGGTGAGTTTTCTTGGATTTTGTTTGTAAGATTCTTACGTCTGCCTTTTGCCATCTGGTAAACTCTGGAGTCAGTTGTTATAGTTGTCCCTGTTTATTTGACCTCCAAAAGTTGTGCAAACCAATCCACATCCTGTTTAAACACAGACGCCTTGTGTAGACCTGGGTTTCCCCTCATGGATCCGTCCTTGTCTACTCCAAGAAGTCTTCCTTGATGTATTGTCAACAGCTCTGACTTTGGCTCTACTCCTTGTCGTCTAGCTGTGATGTATGTGCCTTATTTTTCATGTTATTTCCTTGGCATCACAGAAGCTAAAATTTGCAAAAACGCTATTAAGCCAATCTTTATACTTAATGAGGTAACCAAGATGTTTAGCGAGTGCTCTAATTTTATGCAACTGAAAAGTTGGTAAAATTATTATGCAACCTGCTGTGTATGCTTGAGTGGGAGGACACAGAAAGACTCAATTAGTGCTGAAGTTGCCTGAGTTCCACCTTTCCACACTCAACTCCCAGGGACACAAGTGAGCCTTGCATAACTGCCTCATGCCATGCTTGGTGCTTTCTGGTTTTGTCTGTGGGGACAGAAATGCCACTGAGTCATTACTCACCCATGACTCCCTATGCCCTTACCTTTCTGGATTCTCTTGGCATCAAAGGTGAGGTGAGCACTTCCTGATACTATTATCATCTACCAGCCAGGGAAAACCACTTGGTACTTTGGACCTTACTTCATCTGTAAGGTGGAGTGCTTGTGAGAGAGTTACTGTCCAGGTGATGTTGTGAGGATAAGCGGTTTCTTCCTTGAGCTGCAGAGGTTGCTGAGATTCATAACTTAGTGCGAGGAACCACCACAGCCCTGCACTACCTCACTCAGGCTAAGTTGGACCAAGTAGCTGCTGTTTTACCACTACATCAGCTGTTGTCCCTAAAACTAAACCCTTTGATTTTGTCCTAGGGGCATTTCTCACTTTAAAATTCACAAAAGGGAGAGGTTTTTTTTTATGAGCTAAGTCTCTAGAGGCCTGTAGGCTCCAATGAGGCAGTTAAAATTAACCAATAGCCTTCCCAAGATCTGAATCACAAGTCTCAGTTTTTCCTATTCCCCATATGCTGCTTAAAAATAACTGATTATTATTCAGTATCCTCACCAAACTCCAAAGATCAGGAAATACTAGCCCCAAACTGCCTCACTGAAATTAATCAGCGGTGAGCAGCAGCTGCCTGTCCCTTTGAAGGAGCTTGCTATGTCTTCAGTGAACAATGTTTCTTTTTAGATACCTTAATCTTCATCCTGTAGGCCTTCTGGTTTTCAATCCTGAGATTTTAAATTATTTGCTATATTTCTTTCTTTCTCTTTTCTTTCTTGTGTGTGTGTGTGTGTGCTGGCTTGGAGGGCAGAGGGCAATTCACAAGAATGTGTTCTCTCTTTCTGGCATGTGGGTTCCAGAGATTGAAACCATGTCAGTTTTGGAAGCAGCCACATTGAGTCTGTATTCCCCATCTTGAACTCTTAAGAAGAGGACAGAAGAGAAAGCCAAGAGAATCAAGGACAACCTATCAGATATGGAAGCAAACTCTGAATTATTGTCCAACTCATAGAACTTCTCTGAATCTGTGTATAAATGTGGTCATGATTTAATGTCTCAGTGATGAGAGTCATGCCTTACATGGCTTTCAGCTCCTCCATCAGAAACTGCTCTTTGAGCTTCATGGCCTTGTCTTTCACTCTCACCTTCACTGCCACAGGGAAACTCATCTTCCACACACATAGCAGCTTCTCAAAGACTGAGGGCATGTACTAACTTCATGTAGTACACTTTATACATAAAAATAATGTACACATTTTAGTGCATGAGTTCTGTGAGATTAAATTTTAATTGTAGCTTAAGGAATTAAAGGTTAACAAGGAAAAAATCATGACTGATGAGATATTTTTAATATAATGTCCATTTTATACATTTTTATATCTTTTCTGTTGTTTGCTTACGTCTTATATTTAATTTTGCCACATTTAGTATTTTTTTCTTTTTTTTTTCTTTTTTTTTATTTTTTTTTTTTTAAGATTTATTTATTTATTATATGTAAGTACACTGTAGCTATCTTCAGACACTCCAGAAGAGGGCGCCAGATCTCGTTAGGGATGGTTGTGAGCCACCATGTGGTTGCTGGGATTTGAACTCTGGACCTTCGGAAGAGCAGTCGGGTGCTCTTACCCACTGAGCCATCTCACCAGCCCTATTTTTTTCTTTTGTTGCCTACTTTAATACCACATATGTAAAAAAAATATATAAATATGATCATTTTGCTTTCATTTGTCAATTTCTCATATATGTTTTAAGATTGATCTACATCTTTCTCCACAATGACAATTGGTACTCAATTCTGTTCCTCTTATTATAATGCATATACTTTACCTCTCCTCCCAACCTCTTCCTTTTTTATCTTTGTTATCTCCTCCTCTTTATACTTTACAACCATAATTTGACATAGCTTTAACAACCTCTAAATCCTATGGCTATTAGCAATATCCTAACTTTCTCCTCCCAGGTACTTTCCCACCATGGTATATTTCTAAATTAATCTAATGCTAGTTTGTATCCTGGGCCAGCCTACTTCCCTTCTGCTCCTAACTAAAATCCTAACACACTGTGTAGTATCCTTGTCAGTTCAGCCTTCACAGTTATTGAAGCCAACTGGACCATTGTTGATAGTTAGCTAGTATGCTATTTACCTACTGAGCTGTGACTGTCTGACTGTGTTTTGGTACAGTTTCTTCAACATTCAAAGTATTCCAATACCAGTAGGATGACAGCCTGCCAATGTGCAGACATAGACAGAGCCTTCCAAATGGTTCCTAGGCTAGCCACTGAGCTAAAAGTTAAGTTAACCTAAGAGGGATAGAAGTACTGTGCTAATGTGATACTCTAAGTTATACAAGAGCCACAAAAACCACACTGATGTCAAAGGAAGATGGCTTTCATGTAAACATTTTTCTGAAACACTAGATTATGCCTTACTTTGGTTCTTAGTTGGTTCTAAGTTTGTTTCACACTGGGTTTTGAAGACAAAACACATGTCATTGAGGCTAAGACTCACTCAGTAAGGAGAAAGCTCCCTATCATGAAAAAGTACCACACCAACAGTGCCGGAATGAAGCATGTCACAATTGTCCAACAAAAATGATGGCCAGTAGGAAGGTAGGTTGACAAAGGTGTACCTCAAAGGCCAACTGGAAACCCTGTTCCAGCATCCATAAGAAAAGTTCACTGGGAAGGGAGAGTCTTACATAGTCACAGACAGACTGACAACATAGGCACGATGTATAAAATTATACTCATTCTTTGTAAAGCTGGTACATTTGCATAAACCTCTGTGCAACTCAACCTTAAACAGGATATCTCCTGAAGGAACCCTGAAGAAGAGGAGGCACAAAGAGTGTAAGAGCCAGAGGGGATGGAGGACACCAAAGAGACAAAGCCTTCTACATCAACAGGATAGATGCATAGGGTCACTCACAGAGACCTAGGCAGCATGCCCAGGGCCTGCACCAGATGGGGTCCTAGAGCTGAAAGAAGTGGACATAGGCCCTCACCCTTAACCCAGAAGCTGTGTCCAATTGATAACCATTTGCAAATGAAAATTCAGTTTCTTCCAAGGGAGTCTCACTGAGGAAACACACTACTCTTATGTGTAGGATGCACGCCAGGAAGAAGATGGCCAACAGGCAATGAACTCAGTGGCATCTTTGGAAGTTCCTTGTCTTCTAGTGTAGTCTCAGGGTGATTTTTAACTTTACCTTATTTTTAATTTCTATTTTATTACATATGTGTGTGTATGTGTATGCATGTCTGTATTTTTTTCTCTCACACATCTTTTGCAAATATATTATGGCTTTCAGTTTAGTGGTTTTGTGGGGTTTCCTGAGTTCGGCAATGAGTGGGTCTCTGTTTTGTGTGCCTTCTCTTGAGCTCTTTTTCTTCCATTTGTTTATTTTGTCCAATTCTGATGTGTTAGTTTTGTTTGATCTTATTATATTTTATTATCCCATAGAAGTCTTTTCACTTTCTAATGAGAGACAGAAAAGCGTGGATCCAGATGGGAGGGGAAGTGGAGAGGAACTGGGAGGTGTAGAGGGAAAGGAAACTGTAATCAGGATCTACTATGTGAGAAAGAAATCTCTTCAATCAAAGAATAAAAAGACAAAACAAAGCTGGGCAGTGCTGGCACATGCCTGTAATCCCATCACTTGGTAGGCAGAGGCAGGTGGATTTCTGAGTTCGAGGCCAGCCTGGTCTACAGAGTGAGTTCCAGGACAGTCTTGAGAAACCCTGTCTTGAAAAACCAAAAAAAAAAAAAAAAAAAAAAAAGAAAAGAAAAGAAAAGAAAGACAGAAAGAAAGAAAAGAACAAAACAAAAACTGTCTGCAAGGTCTACAAAAGCAAAGAACATGTCACAAAAGTTGTCTCATAAAGACAATGATCTCGTATCTGCTTCCTAGAATGAGGTAGCAGTTATCCCTGTTACTACAAGTTACACCCAATGAGTCTTCTACTCCAAACATTATCACCTATACAGAGACTAATCAATATCGGGCACTTAGCTCCTGAGCTGAGTACAGTGAAGCTGTTTTGTTTGGGGCTGAACCCTAACCAAGCAGGAACAGAGTGAAACACTGTTGACTATGAATTGCTTGTGAGAGTTTGAACAGTTCATAGCCCAAGACCAAACACAACCTGTAAATCAACACCTCGATTTCTCTGCTAAAAATCTTTGTGGCTATAGAGTTTCGTGCAGACTGATTTGCATCTGCAGTACATACACAAGAGCTGGAAGACAGAGGCAGAGAAGACCTCCAGTAGAAATTGCTGTGGTATATAATAGGCTTTCAGAATGCCTAATGGGTAGGATGTTTGAATTACACTCAGAACATATGGTTGGAAGGGGCGGTATTTTGAGGAGCACAATAGCTCCATCTGATAGACAGCTTTTGAGAACAGTCCGTGGAAAGCACTAAAGGAATCAGTCCCATTTCCATGATTCACCATGAGAATATCTATCTGATGTTGCTCATCTCAGGAGTATTCAGGAAGTCTCTCAGGTCACCTGAGGGAAAATGACTCTACATTTCCAGGAACACTCTTTCACAGGTAAATTGGAGCTGGACACTGTTTGGGAAGCTGACTGAGATCCTAAGGTTCAGTTTAGTCCTGTGAGATACACTTCTATCTATGCACAATTACTATAGAGTAACAGTAAAGTATACTCTCTTACTATTTTTCATTATTTTCATATTGATTGAAAACAAGTGAGAAGGATGTTTGTGTCTTGGTTGGAGATGGAACCATGTCTATCTCTCCTTCTCAGGGAGTTTGGCTGGTTTGAACCTGTGTAGGTCCTGTGTATGCTGTCTATATGAGTTAATATGTGTATCCCAGTCCAAAGCCCCACACTTAACTAAGATGCTATTGGCAGTTGATGCCCCATGAGAAAGGGGAAATCAGTTTACCCAATGGCGTGTCACTGGGTATTTCAACCACACTCCAAGGCAGGCCCTATGCCAGAGAGAAGTTTGCCAACACACATTAAACAGACTCCATGGTGTGTGTGTGTGTGTGTGTGTGTGTGTGGTGTGCACACATTTTTTGTTTTGGTTTATTTTTGTAATGTTTTGTCTTAATTATTTTTGGTTGGTTGTTTGGTTGGTTGATTTGGGGTTTTGATCGCTTTGCTTTGAGAGAGAAAGAACACAAGTAAGAGGTATATGTGTGTATGGGTGTGTATGTGGAGAGATGGCCCAGCATTTAAGATCACTGATTAATCTTTCAAAGGCCCTGAGTTCAATTCTCAGCACCCACATGGCAGCTCATAACTGTCTGTAACTAACTCCAGTTCCACTGGATCCAACACCTTCACACAGATAAACATGCAGACAAAAGAACAGCGTGCATAAAATAAAAGTAAATAAATCATTTGTTAAAAGTATTTTAAAAAGGGTGGGGAATATTTGGGAGGAGTTAGGGGAGGGAAAAGAATATGATCAAAATATAATTTCTGAGAGAGAGAGCTGGAGAGATGGCTCAGTGATTAAGAACACTAGCTGGCATCTGCACAGGAGAGCGCATGGGTTGCAGAAGCAACATAGCCTCTTGGACAGGGTTTTCCAGACCTTCATCTTCAGCCAGGAGGCAGAGCTGAGACCCAAACCCCCGCCAAAGGAGAGCTGGCCTCCAGGGCGGGCTCTGACGACTGAGACTCAGGAAAGAGTAGAATTCCCAGGAGTGCTGACAGAGGCTAACAGAATCACAGGAGGAACAAGCTCCAACCAGAGACAGCTATAATTACTAACACCAGAGATTATCAGATGGTGAAAATAAAACATAAGAATCTTACTAACAAAAACCAAGAACACTCAGCATCATCAGAAACCAGCACTCCCACCACAGCGAGTCCTGGATACTCAAACACACCCGAAAAGCAAGATAAAATCATATCTCATGATGCTGGTAGAGGATTTTAAGAAGGACACTAGTAACTCTCTTAAGGAAATACAGGAGAACACTGCAAAACAGGTAGAAGTCCTTAAAGAGGAAACACACACACAAAAAAACCCTAAAGAATTACAGGAAAACACAACCAAACAGGTGATGGAATTGAACAAAACCATCCAAGATCTAAAAATGGAAGTAGAAACAATAAGGAAAACCCAAAGGGTGACAACTCTGGAGATAGAAGTCCTAGGAAATAGATCAGGAAGCATAAATGCAAGCATCAGAAACAGAATACAAGAGATGGAAGAGAGAATCTTAGGTGCAGATTCCATAGAGAACATGGACACAACAATTAAAGAAAAGGCAAAATGCAAACAGATACTAACTCAAAACATCTGGGAAATCCAGGACACAATGATAAGACCAAATCTAAGGATAATAGGTATAGAAGAGGATGAAGATTTTCAATGAAAAGGACCAGCAAATATCTTCAACAAAATTATAGAAGAAAACTTCCCTAACCTAAAGAAAGAGATGCCCATGAACATACAAGAAGCCTACAGAACTCCAAATAGACTGGACCAGAAAAGAAATTCCTCCTGACACATAATAATCAGAACAAAAAATGCACTAAATAAAGAGAGAATATTAAAAGCAGTAAGGGAAAAAAGGTCAAGTAACATATAAAGGCAGACCTATTAGAATTACACCAGACTTCTCACCAGAGACTATGAAAGCCAGAAGATCCTGGACAGATGTTATACAGACCCTAAGAGAACACAAATGCCAGCCCAGGCTACTATACCCAGCAAAATTCTCAATTACTATAGATGGAGAAACCAAGGTATTGCATGACAAAACCAAATTCACACAATATCTTTCTATGAATCCAGCCTTTAAAGGATAATAAAGGGAAAACACCAACAGAAGAACAGAAATTATGTCCTAGAAAAAGAAAGAAAGTATCCTTCAACCTAACAGGAGAAAGCTGCAAGAACAGAACCCCAACTCTAACAACAAAAATAACAGGAAGAAACAATTACTTTTCCTTAAGAGCTCTTAATATCAATGGACTCAATTCCACAATAAACAGACATAGACTAACAGACTGGCTACATAAACAGGACCCAGCATGTTGCTGGTTACAGGAAACCCATCTCTGGGAAAAGGACAAACACTACTTCAGAGTGAAAGACTGGAAAACAAATTTCCAAGCAAATGGTCTGAAGAAACAAGCTGGACTAGTCAATCTAAAGTCGAATAAAATCGACTTTCAACCCAAACTTATCAAAAAAGGCAAGGAGGGGCACCTCATACTCATCAAAGGTAAAAATCCTCCAAGAGGAACTCTCAATTCTGAATATCTACGCTCCAAATGCAAGGGCATCCACATTCATTAAAGAAACCATAGTAAAGCTCAAAGCACACATTGCACCTCACACAATAATAGTGGGAGACTTCAACACCTCACTCTCATCAATGAACAGATCATGGAAATAGAATCTAAACAGAGACACAGTGAAACTAACAAAAGTTATGAAACAAATGGATTTAACAGATATCTACAGAACATTTTATCCTAAATCAAAAGGATATACTTTCTTCTCAGCACCTCATGTTACCTATTCCAAAACTGACCATATAATTGGTCACAAAGCAGGCCTCAACAGATACAAAAATATTGAAATTATCCCATGCATCCTATCAGATTGCCACTGACTAAGGCTGAACTTCAACAACAACATAGATAATAGAAATCCAACATTCACATCGAAGCTGAACACTCTCCTCAATGATACCTTGGTCAAGGAAGGAATAAAGAAAGAAATTAAAGACTTTTTACAGTTTAATGAAAATGAAGCCACAACATACCAAAACTTATGAGACACAATGAAAGCAGTTCTAAGAGGAAAACTCATAGCTCCCAATGCTTCCAAAAAGAAACTAGAGAAAGCATACAATAGCAGCTTGTCAGCACACCTAAAAGCTCTAGAACAAAAGGAAGCAAATTCACCCAAGAGGAGTAGACAACAGGAAATAATCCATATCAGGGCTGAAGTCAACCACGTGGAAACAAAAAGAAATATTCAAAGAATCAACCAAACCAGGAGCAGTTTCTTTGAAAAAAATCAACAAGATAGATGAACCCTTAGCCAGACTAAGTAGAGGGCAGAGGGACAGCATCCTAATTAACAAAATTGATAATGAAAAGGAAGATATGCTCACAGTCAGCTATTGGATGGATCACAGGGCCCCCAATGGAGGAGCTAGAGAAAGTATCCAAGGAGCTAAAGAGATCTGCAACCCTGTAGGTGCAACAACATTATGAACTAACCAGTACCCCAGAGCTCTTGACTCTAGCTGCATATGTATCAAAAGATGGCCTAGTTGGCCATCAATGGAAAGAGAGGCCCATTGGACATGCAATCTTTATATGCCCCAGTATAGGGGAACGCCAGGGCCAAAAAGGAGAATGGGTGGGTAGGGAAGTTGGGGGGAGGGTGTGGGGGACTTTTGGGATAGCATTGGAAATGTAATTGAGGAAAATACGTAATAAAAAACTATTTTAAAAAAGGAAGATATAACAACAGAACACTAGAAATCCAAAGCATCATCAGATCCTACTACCAAAGACTATACTCATCAAAACTGGAAATACTGCATGAAATGGACAAATTTCTAGACAGATACCAGGTACCAAATTTAAATCACGATCAGATTAATGATCTAAACAGTCCTATATCCCTTAAAGAAATGGAAGCAGTCATTAATAGTCCTCCAACCAAAAAAAGCCCAGGACCAGATAGGTTTAGTGCAGAGTTCTATCAGACCTTCAAAGAAGACCTAATTCCAATTCTCCTCCAACAATTCCACAAAATAGAAACCGAAGATACTCAACCCAATTCATTCTATTAAACCACAATTACTCTGATACCTAAACCACATAAAGACCCAACAAAGAAAGAGGACTGCAGACCTGATTCCCTTATGAATATCAATGCAAAAATACTCAATAAAATTCTGGCTAACTGAATCCAAGAAAACATCAAAATGATCATCCATCATGATCAAGTCCGATTCGTTCCAGGGATGCAGGGATTGTTTAAATTATTGAACTTCGTTAATGTAATCCACTATATAAACCAACTCAATGACAAAAACCACATGATCATCTCTTTGATGCTGAGAAAGCATTTAACAAAATCCAACACCCATTCATTATAACAGTCTTGGAAAGATCAGGAATTCAAGGCCCATACCTAAACATAATAAAAGCAATATACAGCAAACCAGTAACCAAAATCAAACTAAAAGGAGAGAAGCTTGAAGCAATCCCACTAAAAGCAGGGACTAAACAGGGCTGCCTGCTTTCTTCCTCCAATTCAATATAGTACTTGAAGTTCTAACCAGAGCAATTTGACAACAAAAGGAGATCAAGGGGATACAAATTGGGAAGGAAGAAGTCAAAATATCACTATTTGCAGATGATATGATAATATATATAAGTGACCCTAAAAATTCAACCAGAGAACTCCTAAACCTGATAAACAGCTTCAGTGAAATAGCTGGATATAAAATTAACTCGAACAAATCTGTAGGTTTTTCTATACAAAGAATAAATGGGCTGAGAAAGAAATTAGGGAAACAACTTCCATCACAATAGTCACAAATAATATAAAATACCATGGTGAGATTCTGACTAAGTAAGTGAAAGATCTGTATGATAAGAACTTCAAGTCTCTGAAGAAAGAAATCGAAGTAGATCTCAGAAGATGGAAAGATTTCCCATGCTCGTGGATTGACAGGATTAATATAGTCAAAATGGCTATTTTGCCAAAAGCAATCTACAGATTCAATGCAATCCCCAACAAAATTCCAACTCAATTCTTCACAGAGTTAGAAAGGGCACTTTGCAAATTCATCTGGAATAACAAACATCCTAGGATAGCAAAAACTTTTCTCAACAATAAAAGAACCTCTGGTGGAATCACCATGCCTGACCCTAAGCTGTACTGCAGAGCAATTGTGATGAAAACTGCGTGGTACTGGTACAATGAAAGACAAGTAGATCAATGGAATAGAATTGAAGACCCAGAAATGAACCCACATACCTATGGCTACTTGATCTTTGACAAAGGAGTTAAAACCATCCAGTGGAAAATAGAAAGCATCTTCAACAAATGGTGCTGGCACAACTGGTGGTTATCATGTAAAGAATGTGAAGTCATCCATTCTTATCTCCAAATACAAAGCTCAAGTCTAAGTGGATCAAAGAACTCCACATAAAAACAGAGACACTGAAATTTATAGAGGAGAAAGTGGGAAAAAGTCTTAATGATATGGGCAGAAGGGAAAAATTCCCAAACAGAACAGAAATGGCTTGTGCTGTAAGTTTGGACATCTACAAATGGAACCTCATAAAATTGCAACGGTTCTGTAAGGCAAAAGACACTGTCAATAAGGCAAAAAGGTCACCAACAGATTGGAAGAGGAACTTTAACAATCCTAAATCAGATAGGGGACTAATATCCAATATATATAAAGAACTCAAGAAGCTGGACCCCAGAAAATCAAATAACCCTATTAAAAAATGGGTACAGATCTAAACAAAGAATTCTCAACTGAGGAATATCGAATGGCTGAGACGTACCTGAAAAAAAAAAAAAAGTTCAACATTCTTAGTCATCAGGGAAATGTAAATTAGAACAACCCTGAGATTCCACCTTATACCAGTCAGAATGGCTAAGATCAAAAATTCCGGTGACAGCAGATGCTGACAAGGATGTAGAGAAAGTGGGACACTCCTCTATTGCTGATGGGATTGCAAGCTGGTACAACCACTCTGTAAATCAGTCTGGCAGTTCCTCAGAAAATTGAACACAGTACTACCAGAAAATTCAGCAATACCTCTCCTGGGCATATACCCAAATTATGCTCCAACTTGTAATAAGGACATATGCTCCACTATGTTTATAGCAGCCCTATTTATAATAGCCAGAAGCTGGAAAGAACCCAGATATCCTCTAACAGAGGAATGGACACAGAAAATGTGGTATATTTACACAATGGAGTACTACCCAGCAATTAAAAACAATGAATTCATGAAATTCTTAGGCAAATGGATGCATCTGGAGGATATTATCCTGAGTGAGGTAACCCAATAACAATAGAACACACATGATATCCATTCACTGGTAATCGGATATTAGCCCAGAAACTTAGAATACCCAAGATACAATATGCAAAACAAATGAAACTCAAGAAGAAGGAAGACCAAAGTGTGTATACTTTGTTTTTTCCTTAGAATGGGGAACAAAATACCCATGGAAGAAGTTACAGAGACAAAGTTCAGAGCTGAGACAAAAGAAATGACCATCCAGAGACTGCCCCACCCAGGTATCCATCACATATACAACCACCAAACCCAGACACTATTGTATTTGCCAGGAAGATTTTGCTGACAGGACCCTAATATAGCTCTCTCTTGTGAGGCTATGCCAGTGCCTGGCAAATACAGAAGTGGATGCTCACAGTCATCTATTGGATGGAACACAAGGCACCTAATGAATGAGCCTGAGATAGTATTGAAGGAGCTAAAGGGGTCTGCAACCTTATAGGAACAACAACAACATGAACTAACCAGTACCCCACAGAGTTGTGTCTCTAGATGCATATGTAGCCTAGGATGGCCTTGTCGGTCATCAATTGGAGGAGAGGCCCTTGAGAGTGGGTGGGTTGGGGGGCAGAGTGGGGACAGAGAGGGTACAGGGGTCTTTCGGGATGGCATTTGAAATGCAAATGAAGAAAATATCTTTAAAAAAAAAGAAAAGAAAAGAGAACACAGGCTGTTCTTCTCAAGGACCCAGGTTCAGTTTCCAGCAACCACATGACACTTTTCAACACTTTGTAACTCCAGTTCCAGGGGATCTAACACCCTCACACAAACCTATGTGGAAACAGAACATCAATGCACAAACAAGAATACATAAATCATTTAAATATATTGTGTATGAAAATTTTCAATAAAAATGCACTTAGATTAGTCTGTAGAAATGGCTCTTTCATTAAATGCTAAGCTAACACCCCCAAAAATTGCTCATAGATGTAATCATTAATGATGACATTAAATCAACCTCATCTTCTTGTGTTACATCCTGCTAACCTTTTTCAGCTCAAGATGAGCAAAGTCCTATCTGAGTGAGACTGGCATTTGGGAGGGAGAGGCAGGATGATGTCTGTGAGTCCAAGGTGCAATATAGTGAGATAACTTGAGAGAGAGAGAGAGAGAGAGAGAGAGAGAGAGAGAGAGAGAGAGAGAGAGAGAGAGAGAGAGAAGAAGAGAGAGAAGAGAGAGAAGAGAAAGAGAAGGAGGAAGAAGAGGAGGGAGAGGAGAAAGAAGAAATGTAGAGGTAGGAGGAGGAATAAGGATGGTGAGAAGGAGGAGGAGGAAGAGGAGAAAGAGAAGAAGAAGGAGAAAGGGAAGGAGAGTGGGGAAGGGAAAGATAGGAAGTTCTATTAACACTTTAGATTCATAAGCACAGACTCATGCAGAAAGTTGTCTATGACAAGAAATTAGTAAGTAGGTCAAGCCATGATTAAAATGAGATACCTTCTGAGCATGAAAATCTTTCCCACTCACTACTAAAAATATATCCCAATACAGATAAAATAGAAGAAATGAGCAGTAAACAAAAATGGGTTTCCCCTGAGACAGTTCTCTTCTTAATTGCCATATAGAATTTGAAGACATCAAAATGCTGCAGTTTTACTAGTATGTTTTGAGAAAGAAGTCACAGAATCACTTTTTATATTTTTTTCTCAAAAAAATGAGACAGGGAACATGTGTGTACACAGCTACAGTGCTATGTGAAAGACTTTCTCGAGTCTTTCTTGGGACATAGGAGGTGGAGATCTTCAGTACTGAAAGATATTGACAGAGCTTGCTTATTAAATTTAATCGTTGACAATCCCAGACAAGTATATAATGCAATCTAATTACACTCACCCTCTTCATGGTGTGTGGGTGTGTGTTGAGAAAAGATACCCTAAACTACTTTACTTTCTATTTAACAAGAACAGGTAATGAAAATATTTATTGTATATATACTACACATCAAATGCTGAGAGTGGTTAATGTAATGCTCATTTTATTAAACAAGAAACTAACACTAAGATAAAATAGATGCTTGGACCACTCAGAGCTCCAGCAAGGTGTGAGCGCAAACATATGTGATAGCAAAGTTCTGGGCTTTTCAGCATGCAGATCAAGGCAATCAGTGGGAAGGTATGGTAGTCTGAATGAGAACAACCCCCATAGATACATATATTTTAATGCATAATCTCCAGTTGACAAAACTCTTTGGGAAGGATAAGGAGGTATGGCCATATGGGAGGAGATGTGTCACAAGAGGCAGGTTATGAAGTTTCTCTATTTAAGTAAATTTATCCATGTCTTAAAGTCACATACTCTATGAAATGGCTCTTTGTATGATCTGATCATTTTCTCCAACTATCATAGAAGAGGAAACACTGTGAAAAACGTTTGAGACAGACTCTGAAACAGCAAGAGTCTGACAAGGTTGCCAAAAGTAAGAAACTGACTTTGTGAAAAGTCATTCATTCATTCATTCATTCACTCCCCACAACTCCTCAGAGTGCACTCTTCTTAACTCAGATTACTTTTGAAGGCTGTGTAGCAATCAGCACTTACCCACTGCTGAGCAATGAACAGTGAGTTAAAATGAACCATAGGAGCTCCTTGCTTCCACCTTCCACAAGGAAGGCAGTGAGCCCTGGTGCCTACTGAGGACATGCTTAATATTTTTGACAGCTTCATAAATGCACACCTGAAATTTGAGCATTTTACCATGTTATCTTGTTTCATCTCCCTGTCTTTTTCATTTAAACTTTTCTCTTTCACAAGCCCAGAAGGATTGTTTCCTAGAGAACTACAGACTCAATCCAAAACATCATCAGATCCTGCTACAAAAGGCTATACTCAACAAAACTGGAAAACCTGGAAGAAATGGACAATTTTCGAGATAGATACAAGTACCAAATTAAATCATGTTCATATTAATGACCTAAACAGTCCCATATCCCCTAACGAAAGAGAAGTAGTCATTAATAGTCTCCCAACCAAAAAAAGCCTAGGAACTTATGGGTTTAGTGCAGAGTTCTATCAGACCTTCAAAGAAGATCTAATTCCAATTCTCCTCAAACTATTCCACAAAATAGAAATGGAATGTACGCTTCCCAATTCATTCTATTAAGACACAATAGAATGAAACCTAAACCATACCAAAGAAAGAGAACTTCAGACCAATTTCCCTTATGAATATTGATGCAAAAATACTCAATAAAATTCTAGCTAACCGAATCAAAGAACATGTCAAAACAACCATCCGTTTAGTGCAGAGTTCTATCAGATCTTCAAAGAAGATCTAATCCCAGTTCTTCGCAAACCATTCCACAAAATAGAAACAGAAGGTACTCTACCCAACTCATTCTATGAAGCCACAATTACTCTGATACCTAAGCCACCGAAAGACCCAACAAAGATAGAAAACTTCAGACCAATATCCCTTATGAATATTGATGCAAAAATCCTCAATAAAGTTCTCACTAACCGAATCCAAGAACACATCAAAACAATCACACATCCTGACCAAGTAGATTTCATCCAAGGGATGCAAGGATGGTTCAATATACAGAAATCCATCAATGTAATCCAGTATATAAACAAACTCAAAGACAAAAACCACATGATCATCTCGTTAGATGCTGAGAAAGCATTTGACAAAATCCAACACCCATTCATGATAAAAGTCTTGGAAAGATCAGGAATTCAATGCCCATACATGAACATGATAAAAGCAATCTACAGCAAACCAGTAGCCAACATCAAAGTAAATGGTGAGAAGCTGGAAGCAATCCCACTAAAATCAGGGACTAGACAAGGCTGTCCACTCTCTCCCTACCTATTCAACATTGTACTTAAAGTCCTAGCCAGAGCAATTCGACAACAAAAGGAGATCAAGGGGATACAAATTGGAAAAGATAAAGTCAAAATATCACTTTTTGCAGATGATATGATAGTATATATAAGTGACCTAAAAATTCCACCAGAGAACTCCTAAACCTGATAAACAGCTTCAGTGAAGTAGCTGGATATAAAATTAACTCAAACAAGTCAATGGCCTTTCTCTACACAAAGAATAAACAGGCTGAGAAAGAAATTAGGGAAACAACACCCTTCTCAATAGTCACAGATAATATAAAATACCTTGGCGTGACTCTAACTAAGGAAGTGAAAGATCGGTATGATAAAAACTTCAAGTCTCTGAAGAAAGAAATTAAAGAAGATCTCAAAAGATCGAAAGATCTCCCATGATCATGGATTGGCAGGATCAACATTGTAAAAATGGCTATCTTGCCAAAAGCAATCTACAGATTCAATGCAATCCCCATCAAAATTCCAACTCAATTCTTCACCGAATTAGAACGGGCAATCTGCAAATTCATCTGGAACAACAAAAAAACCTAGGATAGCAAAAACTCTTCTCAAGGATAAAAGAACCTCTGGTGGAATCACCATGCCTGACCTAAAGCTGTACTACAGAGCAATTGTGATAAAAACTTCATGGTACTGGTATAACGACAGACAAGTAGACCAATGGAACAGAATTGAAGATCCTGAGATGAACCCACACACCTATGGTCACTTGATCTTTGTCAAGGGAGCAAAAACCATCCAGTGGAAAAAAGACAGTATTTTCAAGCAATGGTGCTGGCACAACTGGCAGTTATCATGAAGAAGAATGCGAATTGATCCATTCTCCTTGTATTAAGGTCAAATCTAAGTGGATTAAGGAACTCCACATAAAACCAGAGACACTGAAACTTATAGAGGAGAAAGTGGGGAAAAGTCTCAAAGATATGGGTACAGGGGAAACATTCCTGAATAGAAGAGCAAAGGCTTGTGCTGTAAGATTGAGAATTGATAAATGGGACCTCATAAAGTTGCAAAGCTTCTGCAAGGCAAAAGACACCGTCAATAAGACAAAAAGACCACCAACAGATTGGGAAAGGATCTTTACCTATCCTAAATCAGATAGGGGACTAATATCCAATATATATATAAAGAACTCAAGAAGGTGGACTCCAGAAAAATCAAATAACCCCATTAAAAAATGGGGCTCAGAACTGAACAAAGAATTCTCACCTGAAGAATACCTAATGGCAGAGAAGCACCTGAAAAAATGTTCAACATCCTTAATCATCAGGGAAATGCAACTCAAAACAACCCTGAGATTCCACCTCACACCAGTCAGAATGGCTAAGATCAAATATTCAGGTGACAGCAAATGCTGGAGAGGATGTGGAGAAAGAGGAACACTCCTCCATTTTTGGTGGGATTGCAAGCTTGTACAACCACTCTGGAAATCAGTCTGGCGGTTCCTCAGAAAATTGGACATAATACTACCAGAGGATCCAGCAATACCTCTCCTGGGCATATATCCAGAAGATGTTCCAACTGGTACGAAGGACACATGCTCCACTATGTTCATAGCAGCCTTATTTGTAATAGCCAGAAGCTGGAAAGAACCCAGATGCCCCTCAACAGAGGAATGGATACAGAAAATGTGGTACATTTACACAATGGAGTACTACTCAGCTATTAAAAAATGAATTTATAAAATTCCTAGGCAAATGGATGGACCTGGAGGGCATTATCCTGAGTGAGGTAACACAATCACAAAGGAACTCACACAATATGTACTCATTGATAAGTGGATATTAGTCCCAAAACTTAGGATACCCAAGATATAAGATACAATTTATTAAACGCATGAAACTCAAGAAGAATGAAGACCAAAGTGTGGACACTCTGTCCCTTCTTAAAATTGGGAACAAAACACTTATGTTTTGTTACAGAGATAAAATTTGGAGCTGTGACGAAAGGATGGACCATCTAAAGGCTGCCATATCCAGGGATCCATCCCATAATCAGCTTCCAAATGCTGACACCATTGCATACACTAGCAAGATTTTGCTGAAAGGACCCAGATATAGCTGTCTCTTGTGAGACAATGCCGGGGCCTAGCAAACACAGAAGTGGATGCTCATAGTCAGCTATTGGATGGATCACAGGGCCCCCAATGGAGGAGCTAGAGAAAGTACCCAAGGAGCTAAAGGGATCTGTAACCCTATAGGTGGAACAACATTCTGAACTAACCAGTACCCCAGAGCTCTTGAGTCTAGCAGCATATGTATCAAAAGATGGCCTAGTCGGCCATCACTGGAAAGAGAGGCCCATTGGACTTGGAAACTTTATATGCCCCAGTACAGGGGAACTCCAGGGCCAAAAAGTGGGAGTGGGTGGGTAGGGAAGTGGGGGGGTGTGTATTGGGGATTCTTTGGATAGCATTGGAAATGTAAATGAGGAAAATTCCTAATTAAAAAAAAATAAAGTTAAGCAAAGAAATATGAGCATAAAGGGTAAAGAAAAGTATATGGAGTGAGAAATGGTTTGAAATCAACACTAAACTTAGCAGTATAAAATTTAAAAAAGACCAAGTTAAAAATCACTTACTTGAGCCCGAGGACAGTAGTCTGCCCTGCAGGGAGCGCCATCTTGGCTCCAGGACTCCGCCGAGCTTAGTCTGCACAGGTGAGAGTGAGGACCACAGAGGCAGACAGCTTCTGGGACAGGCGGGAGCCACAGAGCCGCTGAGGCAGCACCCTTTTGGGGCCGCAGACATCCGGCACCCTCCCAGCTGGAAGACAGTGGTCTGCCCTGCACAGGAGCCCTCTGCCTCAGGAGCAGGGAGCACATCTTGGATCCAGGACTCCACCGAACTTAGGAACTTAGTCTGCACAGCTGAGAGTGTGCACCACAGAAGCTGACAGCTTCTGTGACCTGCCAAAGCAACACAGCATCTGGGAAAGGTCCTGTTTTCAGCCTTCTTCTTCGGCCAGGAGGAGGTCCAAACGCCAGATATCTGTACACCTTCCCTTTAAGAGGAAAGCTTGTCAGCAGGGAGTGCCCTAACCACTGAAACTCAGAGGAGAGAGCCTGTCTCCCAGGTCTGCTAACAGACAGTACTCAGAATCACCAGAAGAACAACCTCTGAACAGAGACAAATATAACAACTCCAGAGATTACCAGATGGCGAGAGGTAAACATAAGAATCTTACTAACAGAAACCAAGACCACTCACCATCATCAAGACCCAGCACTCCCACTTCACCCAGTCCAGGGCACCCCAACACACCTGAAAAGCTATACCTGGATTTAAAAGCATATCTCATGATGATGGTAGAGGACATCAAGAAGGACTTTAAAGAACTACAGGAGAACATGGCTAAAGAGTTACAAGTCCTTAAAGAAAAACAGGAAAACACATCCAATCAGATGATGGAAATGAACAAAACCATACTAGACCTAAAAAGGGAAGTAGACACAATAAAGAAAACCCAAAATGAGGCAACACTGGAGATAGAAACCCTAGGAAAGAAATCTGGAACCATAGATGCGAGCATCAGCAACAGAATACAAGAGATGGAAGAGAGAATCTCAGGTGCAGAAGATTCCATAGAGAACATCGGCACAACAATCAAGGAAAATGGAACATGCAAAAAGATCCTAACTCAAAACATCCAGGAAATACAGGACACAATGAGAAGACCAAACCTACGGATAATAGGAGTGGATGAGAATGAAGATTTTCAACTCAAAGGAACAGCAAACATCTTCAACAAAATTATAGAAGAAAACTTCCCAAATCTAAAGAAAGAGATGCCCATGAACATACAAGAAGCCTACAGAACTCCAAATAGGCTGGACCAGAAAAGAAATACCTCCCGACACATAATAATCAGAACAACAAATGCACTAAATAAAGATAGAATACTAAAAGCAGTAAGAGGAAAAAGGCCAAGTAACATATAAAGGCAAGCCTATCAGAATTACACCAGATTTTTCACCAGAGACTATGAAAGCCAGAAGATCCTGGACGGATGTTATACAGACACTAAAGGAACACAAATTCCATCCCAGGCTACTATACCCAGCCAAACTCTCAATTAACATAGATGGAGAAACCAAAGTATTACACGACAAAACCAAATTCACACATTAACTCTCCAGGAATCCAGCCCTGCAAAGGATAATAACAGAAAAAAAACAATAAAAGGACGGGAACCACACCCTAGAAACAACAAGAAGGTAATCCCTCAACAAACCTAAAAGAAGACAGCCACAAGAACAGAATGCCAAATTTAACAACAAAAATAACAGGAAACAACAATTACTTTTCCTTAATATCTCTTAATATCAATGGACTCAACTCCCTGATAAAAAGACATAGACTAACAAACTGGCTACACAAACAAGACCCAACATTTTGCTGCTTACAGGAAACTCATCTCAGAGAAAAAGATAGACACTACCTCAGAATGAAAGGCTGGAAAACAATTTTCCAAGCAAATGGTATGAAGAAACAAGCTGGAGTAGCCATTCTAATATCTGATAAGATTGACTTCCAACCCAAAGTCATCAAAAAAGACAGGGAGGGGCACTTCATACTCATCAAAGGTAAAATCCTCCAAAAGGAACTATCAATCCTGAATATCTATGCTCCAAATACAAAGGCAGCCACATTCATTAAAGAAACTTTAGTAAATCTCACAGCACACATTGCACCTCATACAATAATAGTGGGAGACTTCAACACACCACTTTCACCAATGGACAGATCATGGAAACAGAAACTAAACAGGGACACAGGGAAACTAACAGAAGTTATGGATCGCTCTTCCGGTCAGAAAAGCACCGGGGCAGCTAGGGCGCAGGGTTGGCTGACACTCGCCAGCTACCCACAACACCCGCCACAGGATCTTAAGACTTCTGGTGAGTGGAACACAGCTTCTGCTCCAATCCAATTGCGCGTGGGACCTGAGACTGCATTAGTTAGGGAAGCAGAAACCGGCCTGAGTAGGGCCACAGGCCTCATCCGGCCGGATCAGCGCCGGGGTAGCTAGAGCGCAGGGTTGCCTGACACCTGCCAGCTACCCACGACCCCCGCCACAGGATTTTGGGACTGCTGGTGAGTGGAACACAGCTTCTGCTCCAGTCCAATCACGCAGGACCTGAGACTGCTCTGGTTGGGGAGAGAGAAATCCGGCCTACATAGGGCCACAAGCCTCTTCCGGGGCAGCTAGGGCGCAGGGTCGGCTGACACTCGTCAGCTACCCACAACACCCGCCACAGGATCTTAGGACTTCTGGTGAGTGGAACACAGCTTCTGCTCCAATCCAATTGCGCGTGGGACCTGAGACTGCATTAGTTAGGGAAGCAGAAAACCGGCCTGAGTAGGGCCACAGGCCTTATCCGGCCGGATCAGCACAGGGGTATCTTGAGTGCAGGGTCGCCTGACACCCGCCAGCTACCCACGACCCCCGCCACAGGATTTTGAGACTGCTGGTGAGTGGAACACAGCTACTGCTCCAGTCCAATCATGCAGGACCTAAGACTGCTTTGGTTGGGGAGGCAGAAATCCGGCCTACGTAGGGCCACAAGCCTCTTCCAGTCAGAAAAGCACTGGGGTAGCTAGGGCGCAGGGTCGGTTGACACTCGCCAGCTACCCACAACACCCGCCACAGGATCTTAAGACTTCTGGTGAGTGGAACACAGCTTCTGCTCCAATCCAATTGCACGCGGGACCAGAGACTGCATTAGTTAGGGAAGCAGAAAACCGGCCTGAGTAGGACCACAGGCCTCTTCCAGCTGGACCAGCACCGGGGTACCGCCAGCTACCCACAACCCCCGCCACAGGATTTTGAGACTGCTGGTGAGTGGAACACAGCTTCTGCTCCAATCTTTAAACAGTGACAACGATAACAACTAACCCCAGAGATTACCAGATGGCGAAAGGTAAACGTAATAATCTTACTAACAGAAACCAAGACCACTCACCATCATCAGAACCCAGCACCGCCACTTCGCCCAGTCCAGGGCAGCCCAACACACCGGAAAAGCTAGACACGGATCTAAAAGCATATCTCATGATGATGGTAGAGGACATCAAGAAGGACTTTAATAACTCACTTAAAGAATTACAGGAGAACATGGCTAAAGAGTTACAAGTCCTTAAAGAAAAACAGGATAACACAATCAAACAGGTAGAAGTCCTTAAAGAAAAACAGGATAACACAATCAAACAGGTAGAAGTCCTTAAAGAAAAACAGGATAACACATCCAAAGAGATGATGGAAATGAACAAAACCATACTAGACCTAAAAAGGGAAGTAGACACAATAAAGAAAACCCAAAATGAGGCAACACTGGAGATAGAAACCCTAGGAAAGAAATCTGGAACCATAGATACCAGCATCAGCAACAGAATACAAGAGATGGAAGAGAGAATCTCAGGTGCAGAAGATTCCATAGAGAACATTGGCACAACAATCAAGGAAAATGTAAAATGCAAAAAGATCCTAACTCAAAACATCCAAAAAATACAGGACACAATGAGAAGACCAAACCTATGGATAATAGGAGTGGATGAGAATGAAGATTTTCAACTCAAAGGACCAGCAAACATCTTCAACAAAATTATAGAAGAAAACTTCCCAAATCTAAAGAAAGAGATGCCCATGAACATACAAGAAGCCTACAGAACTCCAAATAGACTGGACCAGAAAAGAAATACCTCCCGACACATAATAATCAGAACAACAAATGCTCTAAATAAAGATAGAATACTAAAAGCAGTAAGAGAAAAAGGCCAAGTAACATATAAAGGCAAGCCTATCAGAATTACACCAGATTTTTCACCAGAGACTATGAAAGCCAGAAGATCCTGGACGGATGTTATACAGACACTAAAAGAACACAAATTCCATCCCAGGCTACTATACCCAGCCAAACTCTCAATTAACATAGATGGAGAAACCAAAGTATTCCACGACAAAACCAAATTCACACATTATCTCTCCACGAATCCAGCCCTTCAAAGGATAATAACAGAAAAAAACCAATACAAGGACAGGAACCACGCCCTAGAAACTACAAGAAGGTAATCCCTCAACAAACCTAAAAGAAGACAGCCACAAGAACAGAATGCCAACTTTAACAACAAAAATAAGAGGAAACAACAATTACTTTTCCTTAATATCTCTTAATATCAATGGACTCAACTCCCCGATAAAAAGACATAGACTAACAAACTGGCTACACAAACAAGACCCAACATTTTGCTGCTTACAGGAAACTCATCTCAGAGAAAAAGATAGACACTACCTCAGAATGAAAGGCTGGAAAACAATTTTCCAAGCAAATGGTATGAAGAAACAAGCTGGAGTAGCCATTCTAATATCTGATAAGATTGACTTCCAACCCAAAGTCATCAAAAAAGACAGGGAGGGGCACTTCATACTCATCAAAGGTAAAATCCTCCAAAAGGAACTATCAATCCTGAATATCTATGCTCCAAATACAAAGGCAGCCACATTCATTAAAGAAACTTTAGTAAATCTCAAGGCACACATTGCACCTCATACAATAATAGTGGGAGACTTCAAAACACCACTTTCACCAATGGACAGATCATGGAAACAGAAACTAAACAGGGACACAGAGAAACTAAGAGAAATTATGAATCAAATGGATCTGGCAGATATCTACAGAACATTCTATCCTAAAACAAAAGGATATACCTTCTTCTCAGCACCTCATGGCAACTTCTCCAAAATTGACCACATATTTGGTCACAAAACAGGCCTCAACAGATACAAAAATATTGAAATTGTCCCATGCATCCTATCAGATCACCATGGACTAAAGCTGATCTTCAATAACAAAATAAATAATAGAAAGCCAACCTTCACGTGGAAACTGAACAACACTCTTCTCAATGATACCTTGGTCAAGGAAGGAATAAAGAAAGAAATTAAGGACTTTTTAGAGTTCAATGAAAATGAAGCCACAACATACCCAAACTTATGGGACGCAATGAAAGCATTTCTAAGAGGAAAACACATAGCTCTGAGTGCCTCCAAAAGGAAACTAGAGAGAGCACACATTAGCAGCTTCACAACACACCTAAAAGCACTAGAACAAAAGGAAGCAAATTCACCCAAGAGGAGTAGACAGCAGGAAAGAATCAAACTCAGGGGTGAAATCAACCAAGTGGAAACAAGAAAAACTATTCAAAGAATCAACCAATCAAGGAGCTGGTTCTTTGAGAAAATCAACAAGATAGATAAACCCTTAGCCAGACTCACTAGAGGGCACAGGGAAAGCATCCTAATTAACAAAATCAGAAATGAAAAAGGAGACATAACAACAGATCCTGAAGACATCCAAAACACCATCAGATCCTTCTACCAAAGGCTATACTCAACAAAACTGGAGAACCTGGATGAAATGGAGAAGTTCCTAGACAGATACCAGGTACCAAAGTTGAATCAAGATCAGGTTAATGATCTAAACAGCCCTATATCCCCCAAAGAAATAGAAGCAGTCATTAATAGTCTCCCAACTAAAAAAAGCCCAGGACCAGATGGGTTTAGTGCAGAGTTCTATCAGACCTTCAAAGAAGATCTAATCCCAGTTCTTCACAAACTATTCCACAAAATAGAAACAGAAGGTACTCTACCCAACTCATTCTATGAAGCCACAATTACTCTGATTCCTAAACCACAAAAAGACCCAACAAAGATAGAAAACTTCAGACCAATATCCCTTATGAATATTGATGCAAAAATCCTCAATAAAGTTCTTGCTAACCGAATCCAAGAACACATCAAAACAATCATCCATCCTGACCAAGTAGGTTTCATTCCAGGGATGCAGGGATGGTTCAATATACGAAAATCCATCAACGTAATCCAGTATATAAACAAACTCAAAGACAAAAACCACATGGTCATCTCGTTAGATGCGGAAAAAGCATTTGACAAGATCCAACTTTTATCCCATTCATGATAAAAGTCTTGGAAAGATCAGGAATTCAAGGCCCATACCTAAACATGATAAAAGCAATCTACAGCAAACCAGTAGCCAACATCAAAGTAAATGGTGAGAAGCTTGAAGCAATTCCTCTAAAATCAGGGACTAGACAAGGCTGTCCACTTTCTCCATACCTATTCAACATTGTACTTGAAGTCCTAGCCAGAGCAATTCGACAACAAAAGGAGATCAAAGGGATACAAATTGGAAAAGATGAAGTCAAAATATCACTTTTTGCAGATGATATGATAGTATATATAAGTGACCCTAAAAATTCCACCAGAGAACTCCTAAGCCTGATAAACAGCTTCGGTGAAGTAGCTGGATATAAAATTAACTCAAACAAATCAATGGCCTTTCTCTACACAAAGAATAAACAGGCTGAGAAAGAAATTAGGGAAACAACACCCTTCTCAATAGTCACAAATAATATAAAATATCTTGGCGTGACTCTAACTAAGGAAGTGAAAGATCTGTATAATAAAAACTTCAAGTCTCTGAAGAAAGAAATACTAGAAGATCTCAGAAGATGGAAAGATCTCCCATGCTCATGGATTGGCAGGATCAACATTGTAAAAATGGCTATCTTGCCAAAAGCAATCTACACATTCAATGCAATCCCCATCAAAATTCCAAATCAATTCTTCAACGAATTAGAAAGTGCAATCTGCAAATTCATCTGGAATAACAAAAAACCTAGGATAGCAAAAACTCTTCTCAGGGATAAAAGAACCTCTGGTGGAATCACCATGCCGGACCTAAAGCTCTACTACAGAGCAATTGTGATAAAAACTGCATGGTACTGGTATAGTGACAGACAAATAGACCAATGGAATAGAATTGAAGACCCAGAAATGAACCCACACACCTATGGTCACTTGATCTTCGACAAGGGAGCTAAAAACATCCAGTGGAAGAAAGACAGCATTTTCAACAAATGGTGCTGGCACAACTGGTTGTTAACATGTAGAAGAATGCGAATCGATCCATTCCTATCCCCTTGTACTAAGGTCAAGTCTAAGTGTATCAAGGAACTTCACATAAAACCAGAGACACTGAAACTTATAGAGGAGAAAGTGGGGAAAAGCCTTGAAGATATGGGCACAGGGGAAAAATTCCTGAATAGAACAGTAATGGCTTGTGCTGTAAGATCGAGAATTGACAAGTGGGACCTCATGAAACTACAAAGCTTCTGCAAGGCTAAAGACACCATCAATAAGACAAAAAAACCACCAACATATTGGGAAAGGATCTTCACCTATCCTAAATCAGATAAGGGACTAATATCCAATATATATAAAGAACTCAAGAAGGTGGACTCCAGAAAGTCAAATAACCCCATTAAAAAATGGGGCTCAGAACTGAACAAAGAATTCTCACCTGAGGAATACTGAATGGCAGAGAAGCACCTGAAAAAATGTTCAACATCCTTAATCATCAGGGAAATGCAAATCAAAACAACCCTGAGATTCCACCTCACACCAGTCAGAATGGCTAAGATCAAAAATTCAGGTGACAGTAGATGCTGGCGAGGATGTGGAGAAAGAGGAACACTCCTCCATTGTTGGTGGGATTGCAAGCTTGTACAACCACTCTGGAAATCAGTCTGGCGGTTCCTCAGAAAATTGGACATAGTACTACCGGAGGATCCAGCAATACCTCTCCTGGGCATATATCCAGAAGATGTCCCAACCGGTAAAAAGGACACATGCTCCACTATGTTCATAGCAGCCCTATTTATAATAGCCAGAAGCTGGAAAGAACCCAGATGTCCCTCAACAGAGGAATGGATACAGAAATTATGGTACATTTACACAATGGAGTACTACTCAGCTATTAAAAAGAATGAATTTATGAAATTCCTAGCCAAATGGATGGACCTGGAGGGCATCATCTTGAGTGAAGTAACACAATCACAAAAGAACTCACACAATATGTATTCATTGATAAGTGGATATTAGCCCAAAACTTAGGATACCCAAGATATAAGATACAATTTGATAAACGCATGAAACTCAAGAAGAATGAAGACCAAAGTGTGGACACTGTGCACCTTCTTAGAATTGGGAACAAAACACCCAGGGAAGGAGTTACAGAGACAAAGTTCGTAGCTGTGATGAAAGGATGGACCATTTAGAGACTGCCGTATCCAGGGATCCATCCCATAATCAGCTTCTAAACACTGACACCATTGCATACACTAGCAAGATTTTGCTGAAAGGACCCAAATATAGCTGTCTCTTGTGAGAGGATGCCGGGGCCTAGCAAACACAGGAGTGGATGCTCACAGGCAGCTATTGGATGTATCACAGGGCTCCCAATGGAGAAGCTAGAGAAAGTACCCAAGGAGCTAAAGCGATCTGCAACCCTATTATTGGAACAACATGATGTACTAACCAGAACCCCGGAGCTCTTGTCTCTAGCTGCATATGTATCGAAAGATGGCCTAGTCGGCCATCAATGGAAAGAGAGGCCCATTGGACTTGCAAACTTTATATGCCCCAATATAGGGGAATGCCAGGGCCAAAAGAATGGGAATGGGTGGGTAGGGAAGTGGGGGGCGCTATGGGGGACTTTTGGGATAGCATTGGAAATGTAATTGAGGAAAATATGTAATAAAAATATTAAAAATTAAAAAAAATAAAATTAACTCAACAAATCAATGGTCTTTCTCTATACAAAGGATAAACAGGATGAGAAACTAATTA
Organism: Mus caroli; assembly: GCF_978045245.1. NCBI lineage: Eukaryota > Metazoa > Chordata > Mammalia > Rodentia > Muridae > Mus > Mus caroli. The sequence continues at coordinate 73,709,489 of NW_028227268.1, forward strand.
GGGAAACAACATATTTCACAATAGTCACAAATAATACAAAATACCTTGGCGTGACCCTAACTAAGGAAGTGAAAGATCTGTATGAAAGAATTTCAAGTCTCTGAAGAAAGAAATTAAAGAAGATATCAGAAGATGGAAAGATCTCCCATTCTCATGGATTGGCAGGATCAATATAGTAAAAATTGTTATATTGTCAAAAGCAATCTACAGATTCAATGCAATCCCCATCAAAATTCCAACTGAATTCTTCAACAAATTAGAAAGGGCAATCTGCAAATTCATCTTGAACAACAAAAAAGCTAGGATAGCAAAAACTCTTCTCAATGATAAAAGAACCTCTGGGGGAATCACCATGCCCAACCTACAGCTTTACGACAGAGCAGTAGTAATAAAAAACAAAACAAAACTGCATGGTACTGGCATAGCAACAGACAAGTAGACCAATGGAATAGAATTTAAGATCCAAAAATGAACCCACACACCTATGGTCACTTGATATTTGACAAGGGTGCTAAAACCATCCAGTGGAAAAAAGAGCATTTTCAACAAATGGTGCTGGCACAACTGGCAGTTATCATGTAGAAGAATGTGAATTGATCCATTACTATCTCCTTGTACTAAGGTCAAATCTAAGTGGATCAAGAAACTCCACATAAAACCAGAGACAGTGAAACTTATAGAGGAGAAAGTGGGGGAAAGCCTCAAAGATATGGGCACAGGCTTGTGCTGTAAGATCAAGAATCTACAAATGGAACTTAATAAAATTGCAAAGCTTCTGTAAGGCAAAAGACACTGACAATAAGACAAAAGGCCACCAACAGATTGGGAAAGGATCTTTACCTATCCTAAATCAGATTCGGTACTAATATCCAATACATACAAAGAGCTCAAGAAGCTGGACCCCAGAAAATCAAATAACCCCATTAAAAATGGGGTATAGGTTCCAGAACTGTGCCGAGAGTAGTCTGCATAGGTGAGAGTGTGGACTATAGAAGCTAACAGCTTCTGGGACAGGCGAGAGCCACAGAGCTTCTGAGGCAGCCCCCTTTTTATGGCTCCAGACATCTGGGCACCTTCTCTGCCAGAGGAGAGGTGTCTGCCCTGCCCTGGAGGGCTTTGCAGGAGCACCTGGAGGAGCCATCTTGGTTCCTGGATCCTTCAGAGACTAGTCTCTGCAGGTGAGAGTGTGGAATATAGAAGCTAACATCTTCTTAGACAGGCCGAAGCAACACAGCTTCTGTGACAGGTCCTGTTTTGGGCCTTCATCTTCAGCCAGGAGGGAGGTCCGACTCCAGACATCTGTGCACCTTCCCTGTAGAAGAGCTTGCCTGCAGAGAGTGTTCTGACCACTGAAACTCAGAGGAAAGAGCTAGTCTCCAAGGTCTGCTGATAGAGGCTAACAGAATCACGAGAGGAACAATCTCTAACCAGAGACAACTATAACAATTCCAGAGATTACCAGATGGCAAAGGGCAAACGTAAGAATCTTACTAATAGAAACCAAGACCACTCACCATCATCAGAAACCAGCACTCCCACCTCACCAAGTCCAGGGCACCCCAACACACCCAGAAAGCTAGACCCAGATTTAAAAGCATATCTCATGATGATGGTAGAGGACATCAAGAAGGACTTTAATAAGTCACTTAAAGAAATACATGAGAACACTGCTAAACAGGTAGAAGACCTTAAAGAGTAACCACAAAAATCCCTTAAAGAATACAGGAAGACACGACCATAGAGGTGATGGAATTGAATAAAACCATCCAGGACCTAAAAAGGGAAGTAGACACAATAAAGAAAACCCAAAGTGAGGCAATGCTGGAGATTGAAACCCTAGGAAAGAAATCTGGAACAATAGAAGCGAGCATCAGCAACAGAATAAAAGAGATGGAAGAGAGAATCTCAGGTGCAGAAGATTCCATAGAGAACATTGGCACAACAATCAAAGAGAATGGAAAATGCAATAAGATCCTAACTCAAAACATCCAGGAAATCCAGGACACAATGAGAAGACCAAACCTATGGATAATAGGAGTCGATGAGAATGAAGATTTTTCAACTCAAAGGGCCAGCAAAGATCTTTAACAAAATTACAGAAGAAAACTTCCCAAACCTAAAGAAAGAGATGCCCATGAACATACAAGAAGCCTACAGAACTCCAAATAGACTGGACCAGAAAAGAAATTCCTCCCGACACCTAATAATCAGAACAACCAATGCACTAAATAAAGATAGACTATTAAAAGCAGTAAGGGGAAAAGGTCAAGTAACATATAAAGGCAAGCCTATCAGAATTACACGAGATTGTTCACCAGAGACTATGAAAGCCAGAAGAGCGTGGACAGATGTTATACAGACACTAAGAGAACACAAATGCCAGCCCAGGCTACTATACCCAGCCAAACTTTCAAGTACCTTAGATGGACAAAAAAAAGTATTCCACGACAGAACCAAATTCACACATTATTAGCATGAATTTCGCCCTTCAAAGGATAGCAAAATATATATATATATATATATATATATATATATATATATATATATATATGTATAAGAAAGGAAACCACGTCCCAGGAAAAGCAAGAAGGTAATACCTCAACAAACCTAAAATAAGAGAGCCACAAGAACAGAATGTCCACTTTAACACCAAAAATAATAGGAAGCAACAAATACTTTTCCTTAATATCTCTTAATATCAATGGACTCAACTCCCCAATAAAAAAATGGACTAATAGACTGGCTACACAAACAGGACCCAACATTTTGCTGCTTACAGGAAACCCATCTCAGGGAAAAAGATAGACACTACCTCAGGATGAAAGGCTGGAAAACAATTTTCCAAGCAAATGGTCTAAAGAAACAAGCTGGAGTAGCCATTCTAATATCTAATAAAATAGACTTTCAACCCAAGGTCATCAAAAAAGACAAGGAGGGGCACTTCATACTCATCAAAGGTAAAATCTTCCAAGTGGAACTCTCAATTCTGAATATCTATGCTCCAAATACAAAGGCAGCCACATTCATTAAAGAAACTTTAGTAAAGCTTAAAGCACACATTGCACCTCACACAGTAATAGTGGGAGACTTCAACACACCACTTTCACCAATGGACAGATCATGGAAACAGAAACTAAACAGGGACACAGTGAAACTAACAGAAGTGATGAAACAAATGGATCTAACAGATATCTACAGAACATTTTATCCTAAAACAAAAGGATATACCTTCTTCTCAGCACCTCATGGTACTTTCTCCAAAATTGACCACATAATTGGACACAAAACAAGCCTCAACAGATACAAAAATATTGAAATTGTCCCATGCATCATATCAGATCACCATGGACTAAGGCTGATCTTAAATAACAAAATAAATAATAGAAAGCAAACATTCATGTGGAAACTGAACAACACTCTCCTCAATGATACCTTAGTCAAGGAAGGAATAAAGAAAGAAATTAAGGACTTTTTAGAGTTTAATGAAAATGAAGCCACAAGATACCCAAACTTATGGGATACAATGAAAGCATGTCTAAGAGGAAAACTCATAGCTCTGAGTGCCTCCAAATGAAACTAGAGAGAGCACACATTAGCAGCTTGACAACACACCTTAAAGCTCTAGAAAAAAAGGAAGCAAATTCACCCAAGAGGAGTAGATGGCAGGAAATAATCAAATTCAGGAACAAAATCAACCAAGTGGAAACAAGAAGAACTATTAAAAGAATCAACCAAAGGAGGAGCTGGTTCTTTCTTTGAGAAAATCAACAAGATAGATCAACCCTTAGCCAGACTCACTAGAGTTCACAGGGACAGCATCCTAATTAACAAAATCAGAAATGAAAAGGGAGACATAACAACAGATCCTGAAGAAATCCAAAACACCATCAGATCCTTCTATAAAGGCTATACTCATCAAAACTGGAGAACCTAGATGAAATGGACAAGTTTCTAGAAAGATACCAGGTACCAATGTTAAATCAAGATCAGGTTAATGATCTAAACAGTCCTATACCCACTAAAGAAATAGAAGCAGTCATTAATAGTCTCCCAACCAAAAAAAGCCCAGGACCAGATGGGTTTAGTACAGAGTTCTATCAGACCTTCAAAGAAGATCTAATCCCAGTTCTTCACAAACTCTTCCACAAAATAGAAGCAGAAGGTACTCTACCCAACTCATTCTATGAAGCCACAATTACTCTGATACCTAAACCACAAAAAGTCCCAACAAAGATAGACATCTTCAGACCAATTTCCCTTATGAATATTGATGCAAATATCCTCAATAAAGTTCTCGCTAACCGAATCCAAGAACACATCAAAACAATCATCCATCCTGACCAAGTAGGTTTCATCCCAGGTATGCAGGGATGGTTCAATATATGGAAATCCATCAATGTAATCCAGTATATAAACAAGCTCAAAGACAAAAACCACATGATCATCTTGTTAGATGCAGAAAAAGCATTTGACACAATCCAACACCCATTCATGATAAAAGTCTTGGAAAGATCAGGAACTCAAGGCCCATACCTAAACATGATAAAAGCTATCTACAGCAAACCAGTAGCCAACATCAAAGTAAATGGTGAGAAGCTTGAAGCAATCCCTCTAAAATCAGGGACTAGACAAGGCTGCCCACTTTCTCGCTACCTATTCAACATAGTACTTGAAGTCCTAGCCAGAGCAATTCGACAACAAAAGGAAATCAAGGGGATACAAATTGGAAAAGATGAAGTCAAAATATTACTTTTTGCAGATGATATGATAGTATATACAAGTGACCCTAAAAATTTTACCAGAGAACTCCTAAACCTGATAAACATCTTCAATGAAGTAACTGGATACAAAATTAACTCAAACAAGTGAATGGCCTTTCTCTACACAAAGGATAAAGAGGCTGAGAAAGAAATTAGGGAAACAACACCCTTCTCAATAGCCACAAATAATATAAAATACCTTGGTGTGACTCTAACTAAGGAAGTGAAAGGTCTGTATGATAAGAACTTTATGTCTCTGAAGAAAGAAATTAAAGAAGATCCCAGAAGATGGAAAGATCTCCCATACTCATGGATTGGCAGGATCAATATAGTAAAAATGGTTTTATTGCCAAAAACAATCTACAGATTCAATGCAATCCCCATTAAAATTCCAACTCAATTCTTCAACGAATTAGAAAGGGCAATCTGCAAATTCTACTGGAACAACAAAAAACCCAGGATAGCAAAAACCCTGCTCAAGGATAAAATACCCTCCGGTGGAATCACCATGTCTGACCTAAAGCTGTACTACAGAGCATTTTCACAAAAACTGCATGGTACTGGTATAGCTACAGACAAGTAGACCAATGGAATTGAATTGAAGGCCCAGAAAGGAACCCACACACCTATGGTCACTTGCTCTTTCACAAGGTAGCTAAAACCATCCAGTGGAAAATAGACAGCATTTTCAACAAATGGTCCTGGCACAACTACCAGTTATCATGTAGAAGAATGCGAATTGATCCATCTCCTTGTACTAAGGTCAAATCTAAGTGGATTAAGGAACTCCACATAAAACCAGAGCCACTGAAACTTATAGAGGAGAAAGTGGGGGGAAACCTAGAAGATATGGGTACAGGGGAAAAATTCCTGAATAGAATCGCAATGGCTTGTGCTGTAAGATCAAGAATCAAAAAATGGTACCTCATAAAATTGCAAGCTACTGCAGGGCAAAAGACACTGTCAATAAGACAAAAAGGCCACCAACAGATTGGGAAAGAATCTTTACCTATTCTAAATCAGATAGGGGACTAATATCCAATATATATATATATAAAGAACTCAAGAAGGTGGACTCCAGAAAAATCAAATAACCCCATTATAAAATGGGGTTCAGATTTCAACAAAGAATTCTCACCTGAGGAATACCATATGGCTGAGAAGCACCTGAAAAAAGGTTCAACATCCTTAATCATCAGGGAAATGGGAATCAAAACAACCCTGAGATTCCACCTCACACCAGTCAGAATGGCTAAGATTAAAAATTCAGGTGACAGCAGATGCTGGCGAGGATGTGGAGAAAGAGGAACACTCCTCCATTTTTGGTGGGATTGCAAGCTTGTACAACAACTCTGGAAATCAGTCTGGTGGTTCCTCAGAAAATTGGACATAGTACTACCAGAGGATCCCACAATACCTCTCCTGGGCATATATCCAGAAGATGTTCCAACTGGTAAGAAGGACACATGCTCCACTATGTTCATAGCAACCTTAATTATAATAGCCAGAAGCTGGAAAGAACCCAGATGTCCCTCAACAGAGGAATGGATACAGAAAATATGGTACATTTACACAATGGAGTACTACTCAGCTATTTAAAAAAATGAATTTGAAATCCTAGGTAAATGGATGGACCTGGAGGGCATCATCCTGAGTCAGGTAACCCACTCTCAAAAGAACTCACTTGATTTGTATTCACTGATAAGTGGATATTAGCCCAGAACCTTAGAATACCCAAGATACAAGATATAATCTGCAAAACACCTGAAACTCAAGAATGAAGACCAAAATGTGGACACTTTGACCCTTCTTAGAATTGGGAACAAACATCCATGGAAGGAGTTACAGAGACAAAGTTTGGAGCTGAGACAAAAGGATGGACCATCTAGAGACTGCCATTCCGGGTATCCATCCCATAATCAGATTCCATACACTGACCCCATTGCATACACTAGCAAGATTTTGCTGAAAGGACCCTGATATAGCTGTCTCTTGTGAGGCTATGCCGGGGCCTAGCAAACACAGAAGTGGATGCTCACAGTCAGCTATTGGATGGATCACAGGTCCTCAAATGGAGGAGCTAGAGAAAGTACCCAAGAACCTAAAGGGGTCTGTAACCCTATAGGTGGAACAATAATATGAACTAACCAGAACCTCCCCCCCCCCCGAGCTCATGTTTCTAGCTGCATATGTGTCTGAAGATGGCCTAGTTGGCCATCATTGGAAAGAGAGGCCCATTGGTCTTGAAAACTTTATATGCCTCAATACAGGGGAATGCCAGGGCCAAGAAGTTGGGGGGGGGGTGGAGTGGGATGAAGGGTATGGGGGGACTTTTGGGATAGCATTGGAAATGTAAATGAAGAAAATACCTAATTAAAAAAAAAGAAATTAGGGAAACAACACCTTTCACAATAGTCACAAATAATAAAAAATACCTTGGTGTGACTCTAAGGAAGTGAAAGATCTGTATGATAAGAACTTCTAGTCTATGACGAAAGAAATCAGAGAAGATCTCAGAAGATGGAAAGATCTCCCATTCTCATGAATTTGCAGGATTAAAATAGTAAAATTGGCTATCGTGCCAAAAGCAATCTACAGGTTCAATGCAATCCCCAACAAAATTCCAACTCAATTTTTAACCTAATTAAAAAGGGCAATTTGCAAGTTCATCTGGAATAACAAAAATTCTAGGATAGCAAAAACTTTTCTCAACAATAAAAGAACCTCTGGTGGAATCACCATGACTGACCTCAAGCTGTACTACAGAGCAATTGTGATTAAAAACTGCATGGTACTTGTATAGCAACAGACAGGTAGACCAATTGAATAGAATTGAAGACCCAGAAATGAATCTACACACCTATGATCACTTGATCTTGGACAAAGGAGCTAAAACTATCCAGTGGAAACAAGACAGCATCTTCAACAAATGGTGCTGGCTCAACTGGCAATTAGTATGTAGACACATGCAAATTGATACATTATTATCTCCTTATACAAAGCTCTAAGTGGATCAAGAAACTCCACGTAAAACCAGAGACACTGAAACTTATAGAGGAGAAAGTGGGGAAAAGCCTTGAAGATATGAGCATAGGGGAGAAATTCCTAAACACAAGAGCAAGGGCTTGTGCTGTAAAATCAAGAATCAACAAATGGGACCTCATAAAATTGCAAAGCTTCTGTAAGGCAAAAGACACCGTCAATAAGACAAAAAGGACAGCAACATATTGGGAAAGGACCTTTGCCTATCCTACATCTGATAGGGATCTATTATCCAATATATACAAAGAACTCAAGAAGCTGGACTCCAGAAAACCAAATAACCCCATCAAAAAGTGGGGTACAGAGCTAAACAAAGAATTCTCAACTGAGTAATACCGAATGACTGAGAAGTACCTAAAAAAAAATGTTCAACATCCTTAATCATGAGGGAAATGGAAATAAAAACAATCCTGAGATTCAACCTCACACCTGTCAGAATGGCTAAGATAAAAAATTCAGGTGACAGAGATGCTGGCGAGGATGTGGAGAAAGAGGGACACTCCTCCATTGTTGGTGAGATTGCAAGCTGGTACAACCACTCTGGAAATCAGTCTGGCAGTTCCTCAGAAAATTGGACATAGTACTACTGGAGGATCCCACAATACCTCTCCTGGGCATAAACCCAGATGTTTTTCCAACTTGTAATAAGGACACATGCTCCATTATGTTTATATCAGCCTTATTTATAATAGCCAGAAGCTGGAAAGAACCCAGATGTCCCTCAACAGAAAAATGGATATAAAAAATGTGGTATATTTACACAATAGACTACTACTCTGCTATTAAAAGCAATGAATTTTTGAAATTCTTAGAAAAATAGATGTGTCTGGAGGATATCATATTGTGTGAAGTAACCCAATCTCAAAAGAACACACATGATATGCACTCACTGATAAGTTTATGTTATCCCAGAAGCTCAGAATATTTCTCAAAAATGGGAACAAAGTACACATGGAAGGAGTTACAGAGACAAAGTTCAGAGCAGAGAGACTGGAGGAATGATTACTCAGAGACTGCCCTACTTGGGGATCCATCCCATAAACAACCCCCAAACCTAGACACTATTGCCAATGCCAACAAGAGACTGCTGACAGGAACCTGATATAGCTGTCTCCTGAGGGCCTCTGCCAGTGCCTGGCAAATACAGAAGTGGATGCTCAGAATCATCCGTTGGATGGAGTACAAGGTCCCCAATGAAGGACCTAGAGAAAGTACCCAAGGAGCTGAAGGGTTTTGAAGCCCCATAGAAGGAACATCAATATGAAGGAACCACTAGCCCCAGAGCTCCTTGGAACTAAACCACCAATCAAAGAAAACACATGGTGGAATTTGTGGTTCTAGCAGTATATATAGCAGAGGGTGGCCTAGTTGGTCATCAATGGGAGGAGAGGCCCTAGGTCCTTTGAAGGTTCTATGCCTAAATATAGGGGAATGCAAGTACATGGAAAGGGAGTGGGTGGGTTGGGGAGCAGGGGGAGGTGGAAGGGGATAGGGGATTTTTGGAGGGGAAACTAGGAAAGGGGATAACATTTGAAACATATATGAAGGAAATATGTAATAAAAAGATTGTGTTTTAATTTCTGTGAAGAAATTTGTTGGAATTATTATCGGGATTGCACTGAATCTGTAGATTGCTTTTGGTGAGATGGCCACTTCTACAATATTAATTCTACTAATCCATGAACAAAGATCTTTTCATCTTCTTGTGTCTTCTTTAATGGCATAAAGTTTTTAATTATGCAAATCTTTTACTTCCTTGGTTTGAGGTAACCCAAGATATTGTGGGATTTCCCTCCTCTGCAATGGCATGTTAGTTGTTATTATGTAGACCTTGTTTAGGCAACCATATTGTTGAGATTTCATGGGTATAGCATCCCTGCTTTGTCTAGAAAACATGATATTACAGCAGGTGCCCTGGTCCACTGGGTCTTGTAATATCTCCACTGCCTTTCTCTTGATGTTTACTAAGGGTTATGTATTATAATCCTATACATTTTTATTTATTTATTTATTTATTTATTTATTTATTTATTTATTTATTTATTTATTTATTGTTATATGTGGATGTTTTGCCTTCATGTATGTTTGTGCACCACATGGAGGCAAGAAGAGAGCATCAGATGCAGCTGGTTGTGAGCCTGCATGTGGATGCTAAGAATCAAACCCAGGTCTTTTAGAAGAGCAGTCAATACTTTTAACAGCTGAACCTTCTCTCCAACTTCCCAAAGGATACTCCTAAAACTTGCCCTAAAACACATACATGCACACATGCGTGTGTATGTGCGTGTGTGTGTGTGTGCATGTATTGATATATTATGGTATATGTAAAGGTCAATGTAAAGTAAATGAAAGTCCTTAGGGCAAGACCACAACTATAAAACTCATGGAGGAGATCACAGAAGAAAATCTCCTCAGCATTGACCTTGGCAGTATGTTTTCGGCTTGCAAACAAAAGCTCAGGATTAAAAAGTAAGCAAATGATTATTTTAAAATGATACTATGTTAAAAAAAATCTTCTGAATTGAAAAAAAAACATTTTTTTTCAAACCTGAACTGCATCGTACAAACTGGGGAAAATTATGTGAAAATCGTGTGACTGGAGAGGAGATGTCCCTAATTTATGACTAACTCTTACAATAGTAGAACGACTGAAAACCCATCTTCAGAGTAGGCTCAGGACATTATTCCATAGAAGACATTAGGCATTTCCAGGGAAACATAAAATCTGTTTACTGTAGTAGTTACCAGAAAGTAATATTGAAATTACTCGTGGTGTTACGTATATTCTCTAGGATGGATAATTGTGAATAGGTGAGAGGTGATAGCAATGGTATGGAAAAATGTGGAAGCTTGTACCTGGGACTGTAGATTAGTACAGACATTGGGGAAAATAAAAGGGTGAGTCCTTAGGAACTTTTAAATAGGGCTGGAAGGACAGCTCAGTGGTAAGCTTTCTGGTCTTATAGAGGAGCTGGGTTTGATTCTTGGCATTCAGTCACCGATGGTGACTCACAGCATCTGTAACTCTTAATTCCAGAGTGTTCAATGCCCTCTTTTGGACTCCATTGGCTCTAGGCATACACATGGTGTACAGAAATACATGTAGGCAAAGTACTTACATGTATTTTAAAATAATTATTTTCATTTAAAACATACACACACACACACACACACACACACACACACACTATAATGACCAGAGAATCTAGAGGTCTTTTTCTGGGTTGATGAAAGCAAATTAAATTATCACCTTTTCAAGATGTCTTCAATCATGGTTTCTGTTCTTTAGTTCATCACAGTAGTCTAATGGACAATGAAACCGTGATGTGTATTTGTAAGAAAATATGATTGAGTTTCAGAAAAAGACCTTATTGTATGCTACTATTTGATAACCTAAAAGGACATTATATTAAGTGAAGTAAAATAGAAAGAAAAACATTAGCTTGCTTGTCCATAGTTTTTTTATTATATATTTTCTTCCTTTACATTTCAAATGATATCCCAAAATCACCCTATACATTCCCCCGCCCCCGCGCTGCTCCCCTACCCACCCACTCCCACTTCCTGGCCCTGGCATTCCCTGTACTGGGGCATATGATCTTCACAAGACAAAGGGCCTCTCCTCTCATTGATGGCCAACTAGGCCATCCTCTGCTACATATGCAACTAGAGACACAGCTCTTGTGAGTACTGGTTAGTTCATACTCTTGTTCCTCCTGTAGGGTTGCAGACCCCTTTAGCTCCTTGGGTACTTTCTCTAGCTCCTTCTTTAGGTGTCATGTGTTCCATCCAATAGATGACTGTGAGCATCCACTTCTGTATTTGCCAGGCACTGGCATAGCCTCACAAGAGAGAGCTATGTCAGGGTCCTGTCAGAAAAATCTTTTTGGCATATGCAATAGTGTCTGGGTTTGGTGGTTGTATATGTGATGGATACCTGGGTGGGGCAGTCTCTGGATGGTCATTCCTTCCATCTCAGCTCCAAACTTTGTCTCTGTAACTCCTTCCATGGGTATTTCGTTCCCCATTCTAAGAAAAAAACGAAGTATACACACTTTGATCTTCCTTCTTCTTGAGTTTCATGTGTTTTGCATATTGTATGTTGAGTATTCTAAGTTTCTGGGCTAATATCTGATTATCAGTGAATGCATATGATGTGTGTTCTTTTGTGATTTTTGGGTTACCTCACTCAGGATGATATCCTCCAGATGCATCCATTTGCCTAAGAATTACATGAATTCATTGTTTTTAATTGCTGAGTATACTCCATTGTGTAAATGTACCACATTTTCTGTATCCATTCCTCTGTTGAAGGACATCTGGGTTCTTTCCAGCTTCTGGCTATTATAAATAAGGCTGCTATGAACATAGTGGAGCATGTGTCCTTATTACGAGTTGGAACACCTTTTGGGTATATGCCCAGGAGAGAAATTGCTGGATCTTCTGGTAGTACTATGTCCAATTTTCTAAGGAACTGCCAGACTGATTTCCAGAGTTGTACCAGCTTGCAATCTCACCAACAATGGAGGAGTGTCCCTCTTTCTCCACATGCTTGCCAGCATCTGCTGTCACCTGAATTTTTGATCTTAGCCATTCTGACTGGTGTGAGATGGAATATCAGGATTGTTTTGATTTCCCTTTCCCTGATGATTAAGGATGCTGAAGTTTTTTTTTTTTTTTCCAGGTACATCTCAGCCATTCATTATTCCTCAGTTGAGAACTCTTTGTTTAGGTCTGTACCCAATTTTTAACAGGGTTATTTGATTTTCTGGAGTCCATTTTTGTGAGTTCTTTATATATATTGTCTATTAGTCCCCTATCTGATTTAAGATTGGTAAAGATCCTTTCCCAATATGTTGCTGCCCTTTTTGTCTTATTGACAATGTCTTTTGCCTTACAGAAGCTTTGCAATTTTATGTGGTCCCATTTGTCCATTCTTGATCATACAGCACAAACCCTTCCTCTTATGTTCAGGAATTTCCCCCCTGTGCCCATATCTTTGAGGCTTTCCCCCACTTTCTCCTCTGGAAGTTTCAGTGTCTCAGGTTTTATGTGGAGTTCCTTGATCCATTTAGAATTGAGCTTTGTATAAGGAGATAAGAATGGATCACTTCACACTCTTCTACATGATAACTTCCAGCTGTGCCAGGACCATTTGTTATAAATGCTGTCTTTTTTCCACTGGAAGCTTTTTACTCCCTTGTCAAAGATCAAGTGATCATAGGTGTGTGGGTTCATTTCTGGGTCTTCAATTCTATTCCATTGGTCTACCTGTCTGTCGCTGTAAAAGTACCATGCAGTTTTTTTTGTTTGTTTGTTTGTTTGGTTTTTTTTTTTTATCACAATTGCTTTGTAGTACAGCTTGAGGTCAGGCATGGTGATTCCACCAGAAGTTCTTTTATCATTGAGAATAGACTTTGCTATCCTAGGTTTTTTGTTTTCCAGATGAATTTGCAAATTGCCTTTTCTAATTTGTTGAAGAATTGAGTTGGAATTTTGATGGGGATTGCATTGAATCTCTAGATTGCTTTTGGCATGATAGTCATTTTTACTATTTTAATCCTGCCATTCCTTGAGCATGGGAAATCTTTCCATCTTCTGAGATCTTCTTTGATTTCTTTCTTCAGAGACTTGAAGTCCTTCTCATAAAAATATTTCACTTCCTTAGTTAGAGTCACGCCAAGGTATTTTATATTATTTGTGACTATTGTGAAGGGTGTTGTTTCCCTAATTTCTTTCTAGCCATAATTTTTTTTAAAGTTAATGCTGTGTAGTTGTTTCCTCTACAAGAAGGAGACAGAAAGCTCACCAGGTTTATAAAAGTTAGACGAAATTCCAAAGACTCAGAGGCTCATAAAACTTCCACGACTCGTGGGTCCACTCCAAGATTGTTGAAACAATTTCTCAGAAAGAGGAGACTTTTCCATAGTATATCTGTCTACGAGATACACAGGGAACTCTAGTAGAATGGATTTCACTAGTTGACACCCATGCTCGAGTGAATTCTCCAATGATACAGCTCCCTTTGAGTCACCCAAGTTTAGCTAAGTAACACCAACAAAATCACTGGTTCACAATTAGGATGTGGGTGAAATTACTTCTTTGGTTTATCATTTCTCCCTTTATTGGGGTGAATAAAAATAGGCTTTCCAGGGAAAGTTCATACAATATTCAAATTCACAGAGAATAAAACAGAATGAATGATGTGTCATGACCTGAGAGGAAATCAGTAGATGAGTCCTTAAAAGGGCTCTTGAGATGTGAAGGGACACAGACAAGACAGAAGGACTTAGAAGTATAGTCATCAATGCACTTCTTGAATGCATAATAGGGCCTTCTGCACGGCACCATGCTAGGATACAAAAAGGATATAAAATTTTCAATATCTAAAGTGGGCAAATCTAGATATCTAATTATAAAACAGTGATGTAGTCAATAAAATTGCATTCTGTGAGATACTTGTGTCCAGTAAGTAATTATTAGTAACCAGATCTTCTTTTCTCTAATCCAAAAAGAGATTAAAAGTATCATGTAAGATGACAGCTACATCAATCTGCTTTAGATACTGGTGACCTTACTTCCTCTGCGGAACCCATAACATCCTTTTATGAATTTCAAATACATGCAATAAATTTTATATTTAAAACTAACAAACTAAGTATGAAATAAAACCATAAAAAGAAATGGCAAAAGGTATGTTAATATTCTACCGAATGCAAGAGCATTGCCTCTAACTACCTCGATCACAGTGGAGAGACTTGGGAATCACTAACTGACTCTGGAGTGGCTTGGGGATCCATGCTCTCTGATGACCAATTAGCTACTGTCCTGGATGAGAAGATCCTAAGGGGTGTAGGTTTCCATGGAAATGCAATTTCCTTCTCACAAGATAAAATATGTGGAAAGCCATGGACAACTGCGTGCCCAAATACACCAGTGGCTTCTTCAGAATTCTTGAATATGAATTATGTTTCTACTAATATAATTGAATTGTTACATTTTCTGCAAGCTTAATAAGAAAACATAGTAACCACAAAACAATTTATTATGTTGTATTCTGCATCCAAATAAATACTTCTTTTCTATTAGGTTATATAGATGCTTGAATTATTTAGACCTTGATAAACAAGATAAAGAAAAAACACATTTATTTGTGTACAATATTGTCTAGTTCTCTGAGCTAGTAAATATAAAATATAGAATCTCAAGTAGCAGCTAGCTGAATAAAATTTAGAGCAAAATAGGGCATATTTAAATGATTAATTTCTATTTAGTATTTGGGCAACCTGAAAATAACAACACAAAATAATTATCTGGCATTTGTTCCCTTGATAGATATAACTAATATGAGGTAGGAATTAGCTTATATTCCACATTTACATAATTAAATGTAACAACTCAGAGTTTTCTATAAGCAGAAGACAGGCTTATATGGAACTCTTATTTTAAACACAGGGTCCCCAATGAAGGAGCTAGAGAAAGTACCCAAAGAGCTGAAGGCATTTGCAGCCCCATAGGAGAAAAAACAATATGAACAAAACAGTATCCCCCAGAATTCCCAGAGTCTAAGCACAAACCAAAGAGTGGTGCTTAGATGGGACTCATGGCTCTAGTTGCATATGTAGCAGAGTATGGCCAGCTAGGTCATCAATGGGAGGAAAGGCCCTTGGTCCTATAAGGACTTTAACCCCCAGTGTAGGGGAATGCCAGGGCCAGAAAGAAGGAGTGGGTGGGTTGGTGATCAGGGGAAGGGAGTGGAGATAGGGCATTTTTGGATGGGAAAGTAGAAAAACGGATAAGGTTTGAAATGTAAATAGAAAATATCTAATAAAAATTGAAAAAAAGAATTCTAGAAATGAGAACAGTTACCATGGACTTGATAACCCTGTAAAGCTACATTATTTGGCCTCTGATGTAAGAATAAGTAAGTCAGGAGAATCTAGAACTTTGGAAAGAATGAACCAGACAAGACAGTAATGTTTAATGATTAAGCTGGTTTTTGGTTTATTCTCTAGTTTCTCTAGTCTCTCACTTTGGTGAAACATTATCATCTTCCCACCACCAAACGGCATTTCTGAGGTGCATTGCACACCTGAGGAAACCATGAGACACACCCCTCCCATTACAGAATGCCTCCCTAATAATTTGCATGCTGCCTCAAGTAGAAAAGCAGCCTTCATAGCTGGCCTCTAGGTGCTCCATGAAACACCATTAATTATTATTTCCTTATGTTCTCCAAATATCATAGAAGCATATCCATTTCAGTAGACCTTAAAAGGGCTCTTGAGATGTGAAGGGACACAGACAAGATGGAAGGACTTAGAAGTATAGTCATTAATGCACTTCTTGACTTTGCATAAAAGGGAATTTGGCACAGTATCATGCTAGGAATCTGGAAGGCACTGCCATCAGGATAATGCTTCTCTGCTTCCCACGATGGCCTAGGAACTGCCTCCTTTCTACAAGAGGAGACAATATCCATTCTCCAAGCACCACTGTACAAAATTGACTCTAGCTCTTTGTTTCATATGGACTAAAGACACTGAACTACAAAGCGTTTCAAGAGATCTCTACTTCCAACAACAAGGCAAGGAAACACCAGGCCCATGAGGTCTGTTGATGCTCATTTTGTACTAGCTGCTTTGCAAGGACAGGATGAGTGTGTAACTCATGACCATTAAATCAGATTGTACTGGCCCTTTGCTATTCTATCACAAGTCACTGGCTCTCCCTAGCACCTTCCACAGAGCCCCCTTGACATCCTTGTTCCTTAGGGTATAGATCAGAGGGTTGAGCATGGGGGTGACAATAATATAAAAAAGGGCCACAAACTTCCCCTTGCTCTCAGAATAGGTGCCCTTGGGTTGTAAGTATGTGTACATGGCTGCACCATAAAACATAGAAACCACCACAAGGTGGGACCCACAAGTCCCCAGAGCCTTTTTGCACCCTGCCATTGACTTGGTCTTCAGCACTGCCTGAGCAATGTTTGCATAGGAGCTTAGAATTAGTGTTATGGGAAAAATCAAAAATACAACTCGGACCACAAACATTTTGGCTTCTGTTCCTTCTGTGTCCTCACAGGCCAACTTCATGAGACTAGGTATCTCACAGAAGAAGTGGTTCAGTCGGTGTCCACAAAGAGGCACCACCATCATGAGGCTCGTCTGAATTAGAGAGTTCAGGAATCCTCCTACCCACGAAACAATAGCTAGTGAGAGGCAGAGAACGGGGTGCATGATGGTCGTGTAGTGCAGTGGGCGGCACACAGCAGCATAGCGGTCAAAGGCCATCACAACCAGGAGCACACTCTCTGTGGTGGCTAAAGCAAGGAAAAGGAAGAGCTGGGCCACACACCCTCCATAGCTGATGGTTCTGTCATATCCCTGGAGGTTAATCAGAAGCTGGGGCACAATGCTGGTGGTATAGCACAGGTCCAGGAAGGACAGGTGGCAGAGGAAGAAGTACATGGGCTTTTGAAGCCGAGCATCCAGTTGTGAAAGAATAATGATGGTGGAGTTGCCAAAGAGAGTTAGGGAGTAGAAAATGGAAATGAGGACAGAGAGAAGGAGTTCCAGTTGAGGGAAATCAGAGAAACCCACCAAGAAGAAACTCTGTCTAAAACTTGTATTGAAACTTCCCATAGTGTTTCACATGCTCCAATTACAGAACACAATTCAAGGTTTGCTAGGAAGAACACAGATCAGAGCATTGTTCCAGATAATTCTGAAATACTCCAGAATTAAGCTTTTTCTTCTCTACTTTGATAGTTCAGTCTTCAATTCTTACCTTTTTCCTCTTCAAACTGGAAATCACAGGACTGTGGTACTGTCTTTTGTTTAAACTATTACTATGCTCTGTATATGTCCTGAACTTCATCCAGTTCCCACAGTCCCATGAATGTCTCACTGTCTGGCAGCAGATGTAGAGTCTTTCCTACCTTCCTGTATTGATGTTAAGATCTATCCCAGGAACAGGTAATGTTAAAGTTTCTTTGAAAAATATAAAGAGTAAAATATAGCCTTATAAGTCCCTATCAGTCTCTTTGACTCTTCTTTGGTTCACTTGACAGAGTGTTTTGTGTAGACCCAGGACTAACCAGGATGAAATCACAATTTTGGCTCCACCGCCCCATTTCCATCATGGTGGTGACAAGAACCCCAACCCCCAAGCCCTACTTGTGATCAGATATCTAGTCCTCTTCTCTTGCAAAGTTTGATGAATTAGAAGGCTAAGGACTCAAGGATTCCAGGAAGCCATTTGGACTCCATCTTTGACACTGCTGTGGAAAAGATATTGAAGCATAAATGGTACAGTAAATATTAATTACCATGTAGATAAACTAATATATTAAAGCCATTTACTAACATAAAACACATTCATTAGTTCTTTGTGATGGTACCTGAGGTGTCACTGTTACCAATTTTTTATATGCATACTTTCAAGTGTATAATGTCAAAGTTGGCATTTGCATGGCCATCTTCTTAGAATGGTGTGCTGTATTTAGAGTCCTTACTAAAGTCCCTGGGAATCATCTCTAATCCTAACAAGCTGAATCACCTGTTCAGACAAGTTCACTTTCAATTCTGTGAGTTTCGGACTGGTGAGATGGCTTAGTGGGTAAGAGCACCCGACTGCTCTTCCGAAGGTCCAAGGTTCAAATCCCAGCAGCCACATGGTGGCTCAATTCTGTGAGTCTCATTTTATCTATTATGCAACAGATTAAAACAAGGCTTTAAAGGAGATTGAACGATATTATATCTTCTTCAAGCTATTAATAATATGCTACATGAAGTTTTTCAAATGTTCTATTATATATTTTAATGACATGTATAAATTATACCTGTAACTGGGTCCTGTGAGGCAATTCAACACACACATAGAATATAAACTCACAGAACCCAGCCTCCCCTTATTCACATTTTACACTTGCCTTTCCAAACTCTAGTGACCAGCATTCTACACTTAGTTTGGCAACTTTACCTTCCACATTAGAAAGTTCGTGAAACTCATATATTTCTGGGTCCTGAAGCCTTTGTCTGTACCATTTATCTTGATCGTGCAGCAAGGTCTGCTTCATTAACTGCTGAAGATCCATCTCCAAACACACTGTCTAGGGAATGAACAGAACTCAACAAATATTGTTAAATGAATTGGTAAATTCATTCTTCTTAGTGAGAACACAGAAATATCATAGAAATGTGTTTACTGGGTGACATAAAGGGAATAAACACTTATTGTTTCTAACTTAGTGAAATAATGTTTTGACATTTTAACCATTCCTATTCTATATTTTATAAATGATGCTGTTCGTGAATATAGCCATGCTTAATATTTATATGAATATAAATGAATCAAAGCTTGGAAACCTTAATAAAGTGATGATTTACATTAATATGAATCAGTAAAAAAAATGAACTGAGCTTCAAATCTTGAAGCATAAGACAGATGAAACTCAGCATGAAAACCTGAAGTCCACATAGTAGAAAACTAGGTGACCTGGGAATGTACTCACAGAAGGCTCAGCACAGATAATCCTTACCCGCTGACTGTTGAGTCTTATCAAGACTACACAAAAATCTAATAAGGGCCTCCTTTCACATGGAGAGGGAAAGTTGAAAGCCATTTCCTCACCTGATTGTGTCTTCTGTCTCTTGACTCTCTGACATGGAATCTGAGACCAGTGATAACTGATGACGGCCTGTCTCCACTCCTCACCACCTGGACCTTTTAATTCCTTTGTGCCCATGAGTTCCCTAGTCCATTGATGTATATATTCGTTGCCCCATTATTTCTATCATTTTCTTTTTAATAACCTTAAGCATACCAAAGTAGGATCTACCCAATTCTGCAAGAATGGGTTATTTTATAGGCTCCATCACTAAAATCAGGCTAATCAATTCTGCAGAAAATAAATAATTCAAATGCCCAAATCAGTACCAATAAATGTCATGTTCTTGCTAACATATGTCTTACCTTGCCTTTTCGTCTGGCTACTTGTCTATAGAATTTATCTATTATCAGGCTGCACAATATTAAGACACTCATTCCATCTCATCCCAGTTTCCTTGGTCACCCTCTGCTTGTTCTCATCCTTATAGCATCTGACATGTTAAGTAGCTGTCCCTTGCTGTTCAGTCCTTTCCCCTCCCTTCCTGGATGTCTCCATCCTTCCCTATCATCTGCTCTCACAGTCTTCTTTACCTGTACATCATTGAACCTCTTCTATTCCCATATCATAAACTCTTCCTGGAAAAGAGCACCCATGTCAGGGCTTGAGTCAAATTCACTCTGTTGATTATACACAAATATCTCTCCATTCCTATGTATTGTCTGCATTGCAAACTTTCACTGTTTATTTATTTCAATCTTTTCATTTTATGTGTTTCTGATGATTTGACACTTGAGACTTTGATTCACCATAAAGCTACTTCCCTTTTTATGTACAGAAATTCTCACAGATAGCAAAGGACTTTCTGGTAAGAAACATCTCCTGAAAACAGTCAACATTCTTCCCAGCTCCTTTGTTGGGTTCATAAATGATGCTGAAATTATTCAAAACTACAGTATCTAAGGTTTATACACTGTCTCGTGGTCTGTGGCTTTCGTCTGCATCTCCTCTCAACGTCCTTTCTTCCTATCAAACTCTGGCACATCACTCTGTGGAGCCACAGACACCAGGCCTCTTCCTTTTGAGAACTGTGAATAATGAGTTACTGATAAATTACAGCTATGTTGTTAAAAGGGGCCTCTCTTGACCATTAATTTAACAAAGCCTCTGTGTTAGTTGACATCTCCTTGCCTGTCACATTCACTAGGAAGACTCCTGGACTTCAGCATGTCCAACATGAAACTCATTCTTTTCAGTTATTAAGAAAATGAAATCCAACTGCTTATTCTCTTTTGTCCTTCATCTCATGGAAGCACTTTTCAGCTATGCTGGCCAACGGACCAGAAAATTTGTCATCAGCCTCTGCACTGACATTTTCTGTGAGCACACCCTACATGCCACACCATCTACAATAGCATTTCTCAATCAGAGATGAGGTCAGTCATTCTAGAAGATTTTCCCACATGTACATACATTTCTGTTGTGTGTAGAGGCCAGGATTGGTGCTGTGTCTTTTTCAATGCACACAGCCTACCATCACCACCACATATACATGAATTATCTAATCCCAAATGTCAGTGTATGAACTTAACACTCTTGCTTCTTGGGAGAATTCTTTTCTACTTTGGTGTGAACTGAAGGCTCCTTGCCATATAGCCATATGGACACTTCATCTTCTCACATATCACTTATCATCTGTGACACTACGTTATGACCTTTAGATCTGTCATGACAGGGCTTATGAGAAACAGAGCTATGTCTGCCTTGTTCCTCACAGTTGTTTTTTAGCAACATAAAGACATTTATGATCTATGAAAATAATAAAATCCTTGAGAGCAAAGGTCACAATTAATATTTTTCCAATTTCTCAATGCCATTCCACTACATTATTGATTTTAATAAACAGAGTCAGATTCGAGTGAGAAACATCAATCATTCTACCAAGCAAAGGATGTTGTACTAACTCCATTGTTGGTAGAGTCAGCCTTAAATCACTCAGTGTTTGGTAGCATGGATTTCCTTCTTATCTATGCTTTTCTATCCTTGCATAAGTGTTTCTCATGGCATGTTTTTCATACATTTTAAATTAAAATATAATTGCATTACTTTCCCCCATTGTTTTCCTCCCTCCAGCCCTTCCCAAGTCACCTCCCTCCAACTCATTTCATGTGCCATCCTCAAATTGGTAACTCCTCTGATTATTAGTGTGATGTGATGTGTGTGTATATAGATACTCTATTTTATCTGCCCTTGTACTTTTTATTAGTTGATAGAAGACTCAGCTCACCATCAAAAGTTCTTAGGCACCATTGCATCCTTCTGTACATGTTCCATCATGGCCACCCACTCCTCCTTCTCTTCCTCCTTCTCCTCTTCTTCCTCAACCTTCTCCTCTTTCTCCTCCTTCTCTTCCTCCTCCCCCCATAGACATAACTGCTGCTTACTCCTCTCAACCTTCTCATGCTAAAATCATCCAGCACCTCACTCTAGTCCACATCTTCCTTATGACATGAGTTTCAAGGTTCTATCGTATTCTTAGAAAAAATAACCAGCATTATCCAGCATTTTGTCAGCTCATTTGACCTCCAAAAGTTGAGCAAACCAATCCACGTCCTGTTTAAACACAGATACCTTTTGTAGACCTTGGTCTCCCCTCATGGCTCCCTTCTTGTCTACTCCAAGAAGTCTTTCTTGATGTATTGTCAACAGCTCTGACTTTGCCTCTACTCCTTGTTGCCTAGCTGTGATGTATGTGCCTTATTTTGCATGTTATTTCCTTGGCATCACAGAAGCTAAAATTTGCAAAAATGTTATTAAGCCAATCTTTACACTTAATGAGGTAACCAAGATGTTTAGCGAGTGCTCTAATTTTATGCAACTAAAAAGTTGGTAAAATTACTGTGCAACCTGCTGTGTATGCTTGAGTGGGAGGACAGAGAAAGAAAGACTCAATTAGTGCTGAAGTTGCCTGAGTTCCACCTTTCCACACTCAAACCAGGGACACAACTGAGCCTTGTATAACTGCCTCATGCTATGCCTGGCGTTGTCTGGTTTTATCTGTGGAGACAGAAATGCCACCAAGTCATTACGAGAGAGAGAGAGACCACGACTCCCGATGCCCTTACCTTTCTGAATTCTCTTGTCATCAAAGGTGAGGCGAGCACTCCATGACACTATTATCATCTACCAGCCAGGGAAAACCACTTGGTACTTTGGACCTTACTTCATCTGTAAGGTGGAGTGCTTGTGAGAGAGTTACTGTCCAGGAGATGTTGTGAGGATAAGCGGTTTCTTCCTTGAACTGCAGAGGTTGCTGAGATTCATAACTTAGTGCGAGGAACCACCACAGCCCTGCACTACCTCACTCAGGCTAAGTTGGACCAAGTGGCAGTTTTAACACTACATAAGCTACTATCCCTAAAACTGAACCCTTCGATTCTGTCCTAGGGGCATTGCCAACTTTAAAATTCTCAAAAGGGAGAGTTATTTATATATTTATTTACTCATTTATTTATTTATTTATATGAACCAAGTCTCTAGAGGTCTCAAGGCTCAAATGAGACAATTAAAATTAACCAATAGCCTTCCCAAGATCTGAATCGCAGGCCTTTGTTTTTTCCTATTCCCCATATATTGCTTAAAATAGCTGATAATTATTCAGTATCCTCACCAAACTCCAAAGATCAGGAAATACTAGCCCCAAACTGCCTCACTGAAATTAACAGGAGCTGAATAGCAGCTGCCTGTCCCTTTGAAGGAACATGCTATGTCTCCAGTGAACAACGTCTCTTTTTAGATACCTTAATTTCCATCCTGTAGGCCTTCTGGTTTTCAATCCTGAGATATTAAATTGTTTACTATATTTCTTTCTTTCTCTTTTTGTTCTTTAGTGTGTGTGTGTGTGTGTGTGTGTGTGCTGGCTTGGAGGTCAAAAGACAATCACAAGAGTGCGTTCTCTCTTTCTGGCGTGTGAGTTACAGAAATTGAAACCATGTCAGGTTTGGAAGCAGACACATTGAGTCTCTAATCCCTATCCTGAACTCTTAAGAAGAGGACAGAAGAGAAAACCTGGAGAATCAAGGACAACATATCAGACTTGGAAGGAAACCCTGAAGTCCTTGTCCAATTCACAGAACTTCTCTGAATGTGTACAACTGTGCTCATGATTTAATGTCTCAGTGATGAGAATCATGCCTTATATGGCTTTTGGCTCTTCCTTCAGAAACTACCCTTTTAGATTCAAGGCCTTGTCCTTCTCTTGACCTTCACTGCCACAGGGACACTCATGTTCCACACACATAGCAGCTTAACAAAGACTGAGGGCATGTACTAACTTCATGTAGTACAGTTTATACATAGAAATAATGTACATATTTTAGTGCATGAGTTCTGTGGTATTAAATTTTAATTTTAGTTTAAGGAATTAAAAGTTAACAAGGAAAAATCATGACTGATGAGATATTTTTAATATAATGTCCATATTATACCTTATCCTTTCTGTTGTTTGCTCACATCATATATTTAATTTTACCACATTTAGTATTTTTTCTTTTGTTGCCTACTTTAAAATTATATATATCTATATATATCTATCTATATATACATGTATACATGATAATCATTTTGCTTTTGTTTGTGAATTTCTCGTGTATGTTTTATGATTGTTCTGCATGTTTCTTCACAATGATAGCCTTCACAGTTATTGAAGCCAACTGGACCATTGTTGTTAGTTAGCTAGTATGCTATTTACCTACTGAGCTGTGACTGTCTGACTGTGTTTTGGTACAGTTTCTTCAACATTCAAAGTCTTCCAATAGCAGTAGGACCACAGCTGTTAATGTGGAGACACAGACAGAGCCTTCCAAATGGTTCCTAGGCTAACCACTGAGCTGAAAGGTAAGTTAACCTAAGAGGATTAGAAGTACTGTGCTAATGCGATACTCTAAGTTAGACAAGAGCCACAAAAACCACACTGATGCCAGGCGTGGTGGCGCACGACTTTAATCCCAGCACTCAGGAGGCAGAGGCAGGCAGATTTCTGAGTTCGAAGCCAGCCTGGTCTACAGAGTGAGTTCCAGGACAGCCAGGGCTATACAGAAAAACCCTGTCTCGAAAAAAACCAAAAAACCAAAAAACCAAAAAAAAAAAAAAAAACACTGATGTCAAAGGGGGATTGCTTTCATGTACACATTTTTTTTTTTTTTTTGAGAAAGGGTTTCTCTGTGTAGCCCTGGCTGTCCTGGAACTCGATCTGTAGACCAGGCTGGCCTTGAACTCAGAAATCTGCCTGCCTCTGCCTCCCAAATGCTGGGATTTAAGGCATGCACCACCACTGCCCGGCTAAACATTTTTATGAAACACTAGATTAAGCCTTACTTTGGTTCTTAGTTGGTTCTAAGTTTGTTTCACACTGGGTTTTGAAGACAAAACACATGTCATTGAGGCTAAGACTCACTCAGTAAGGTGGAAGCTTCCCATCATGAAAAAGTACCACACCAACAGTGCTGGAATGAAGCATGTCACAACTGTCCAACAAAAATGATGGCCAGTAGGAAGGTAGGTTGACAAAGGTGTACCTCAAAGGCCAGCTGGAAACCCTGTTCCAGCATCCATAAGAAAAGTTCATTGGGAAGGGACAGAGTCTTACATAGCCACAGACAGACTGACAACATAGGCAAGATGTATAAAATTATACTCATTCTTTGTAAAGCTGGTACATTTACATAAACCTCTGTGCAACCCAACCCTAAACAGGATATCTCCTGAAGGAACCCTGAAGAAGAGGAGGCACAAAGAGTGTAAGAGCCAGAGGGGATGGAGGACACCAAAGAGACAAAGCCTTCTACATCAACAGGATAGATGCATAGGGTTACTCACAGAGACCTAGGCAGCATGCCCAGAGCCTGCACCAGATGGGGCCCTAGAGCTGAAAGAAGTGGACATAGGCCCTCACCCTTAACCCAGAAGCTGTGTCCAATTGATAACCATTTGCAAATGAAAATTCAGTTTCTTCTAAGGGAGTCTCAGGGACTCTCACTGAGGAAACAAACTACTCTTAAGTGTAAGATGCATGCCAGGAAGAAGATGGCCAACAGGCAATGAACTCAGTGGCATCTTTGGAAGTTCCTTGTTTTCTAGTGTAGTCTCAGGGTGATGTTTTAACTTTACCTTATTTTTAATTTCTATTTTAGTGTGTGTGTGTGTGTGTGTGTGTGTGTGTGTGTGTTTGTGTGTGTAGTATGCACACACTTATTGGTTTGGTTCATTTTTGTATTTTTTGTCTTAATTATTTTTGGTTGGTTGGTTGATTTGGGGTTTTGATTCACTTTGCTTAGAGAGAGAGAGAGAGAGAGAGAGAGAGAGAGAGAGAGAGAGAGAGAGAGAGAGAGAGAGAGAGAGAGAGAGAGAGAACACAAGAGAGTAAATGGTATATGTGGGGGTGGGGGTTGGAGTGATGACCCAGCAGTTAAGATCACTGATTAATCTTCTAAAGATCCTGAGTTCAATTCTCAGCACCCACATGGCAGCTCATAACTGTCTGTAACTAACCCCAGTCCCACTGGATCCAACACCCTCACACAGATAAACATGCAGACAAAACACCAGTGTGCATAAAATAAAAGTAAATAAATCATTTGTTATTTAAAAAGGGTGGAAAAGATCTGGGAGGAGTTAGAGGAGGGAAAAGAATATGATCAAAATATAATTGTATGGGAGAGAGAGCTGGAGAGAAGGCTCAGTGGTTAAGAACACTGGCTGTTCTTCCGGAATACCCAGGTTCAATTTCCAGCAACCGCATGACAGCTCACAACTCTTTGTAACTCCAGTTTCAGGGGATCTAACACCCTCACACAAACCTACATGGAGGCAAAGCACCAATGCACAAATTGCACAAACAAGAATAAATAAATCATTTAAACATATGGTGTATGAAAAAATTAAATAAAAATGCTCTTAGATTAGGCTGGATAAATGGCTCAGCCATTAAAGCCTAAACTCACACCCAAGAAATGCTCATAGATTGTAATCATTAATGATGACATTAAATCAGCCTTATCTTCTTGTGTTACATCCTGTTAACATTTCTTTGCTCAAGATGTGCAAGCTTCACAGTAGAAAGTCCTATCTGAGTGGGACTGGCACTTGGGAGGCAGAGGCAGGAGGATGTCTTTGAGTCCAAGGTCCTATATAGTGAGATAACTTTTCAGAGAGAGAGAGAGGGAAAGAGAGAAAGAGAGGAAGAGAGAGAGAGAGAGAGAGAGAGAGAGAGAGAGAGAGAGAGAGAGAGAGAGAGAGAGAGAGAGAGAGAGAGAGAGAGAAGAGAGAAGAGAGAAGAGAGAAGGGAAAGAAGAGTGATGAAGCAAAAGCGGAAGAGGGAGAAGAGGATGAGGAAGAGGAGGAGAAGAAGAAGGAAGAGGAGGAGAAAAAGGAAAAGAAGGAGGAGAAAGATAGGGGGAGGGAAAGATAGAAAGTCCTACAACACTTTAGATTCTTAAGCACAGATTCATGCTAAAAGTTGTCTGTGTCAAGAATTTAGTAAGTAGAACAAGCCATGATTAAAATGAGATAGCTTCTGTTCTGAGCATGAAAATCTTTCCCACTCACTACTAAAAATATATCCCAATGCAGATAAAATAGAAGAAATGAGCAGTAAGCAAAAATAGCTGTCCCCTGAGACAGTTCTCTTCTTAATTGCCATATAGAATTTCAAGACATCAAAATGCTGCAGTTTTACTAGTATGTTTTGAGAAAGAAGTCACAGAATCACTTTTTATATTATTTTTTTCTCAGAAAAAGAGGCAGGGAACAAGTGCACACCACTACAGTGGTATGTGAAAGACTTTATCGAGTCTTTCTTGGGACATAGGACATGGAGATCTTCAGTACTGAAAGATATATCATATTTACAGAGCTTGCTTATTAAATTTAATCATTGACAATTCCAGACAAGTATATAATACAATCTAATTACACTCACCCTCTTCATGGTGTGTGTGTGTTGAGAAAAAAAATACTCTAAACTACTTTACTTTCTATTTAACAAGAACAGGTACTGAAAATATTTATTGTATATACACTACACATCAAATGCTGAGAGTGGTTAATGTAATGCTCATTTTATTAAACAAGAAACTAACACTAAGGTAAAATAGATGCTTGGACCACTCAGAGCTCCAGCAAGGTGTAAGCGCAAACATATGTGATAGCAAAGTTCTGGGCTTTTCAGCATGCAGACCAAGGCAACCAGTGGGAAGGTATGGTAGTCTGAATGAGAACAACCCCCATAGATACATATATTTTAATGCATGATCTCCAGTTGACAAAACTCTTTGGGAAGGATAAGGAGGTATGGCCATATGGGAGAAGATGTGTCACAAGAGGCAGGTTTTGAAGTTTCTCTATTTAAGTAAATAAAGCCATGTCTTAAAGTCACATGCTCTATGAAACGGCTCTGTGCATGATCTGATCATTTTCTCCAAGTATCATAGAAGAGGAAACACTGTGATAAACTTTTGAAACAGACTCTGAAACAGCAAGAGTCTGACAAGGTCACCAAAATTTATAAACAGCAACAGTGAACTTGTGTGCTCTGCCTAGGATCATACCACGAACTGTGTGACATCACGTTAGGATCTGACTTTGTGAAAAGTCATTAAGAATTAATTAATTAATTAATTAACTCCCCACAACTCCTCAGAGTGCACTCTTCTTAACTCAGATTACTTTTGAAGGCTGTGTAGCCATCAGCACTTACCCACTGCTGAGCAATGAACAGTGAGTTAAAATGAACCATAGGAGCTCCTTGCTTCCACCTTCCACAAGGAAGGCAGTGAGCCCTGGTGCCTACTGAGGACATGCTTAATATTTTTTGACAGCTTCATAAATGCATATCTGAATTTTGATCATTTTACCCCATGTTATCTTGTCTCATCTCTCTGCCTTTTCCAATGAAACTTTTCTTCTTCACAAGCCCAGAAGGATTGTTTCCTAGAGAACCCTGGGCTCAATTCTCCTGAAGCTATCACAGAATCAAAAAAATTTTTTTTTACTACCTGGAGTCTGTGCCTCTCCCTAGCACCTTCCACAGAGCCCCCTTTACATCCTTGTTCCTCAGTGTATAGATCAGAGGGTTGAGCATGGGGGTAACTATAGTATAAAAAAGGGCCACAAACTTTCCCTCATTCTCAGAATAACTGTCATTTGGTTACAAGTATGTGTAGATGGTTGAGCCATAAAACATAGAAACTACAAGGAGGTGTGATCCACATGTCCCAAAAGCTTTTCTGCGACCAGATGTTGACTTGACCTTCAATATAGCCCTGGCAATATGTGCATATGATCCTAGAATCAGTGTTGCTGGGAATACCAAGATTATGGCTCTCGCCACAAACATCTTGGCCTCTGTTCCAGCTGTATCCTTGCAAGCCAACTTGAGGAAGACAGGCATCTCACAGAAGTGATTCAGTCGATACCTGCAGAGAGGCATGGCCATCATGAGACCTGTCTGGATCAGAGAGTTCACGAGGCCTGCTACCCAAGAAGAAATAGCTAAAGCCTGGCACAGAAGAGGGTGCATAATGGTTGTGTAGTGTAGTGGACGACATACAGCCGCATAGCGGTCAAAGGCCATCACCACTAGAAGCATACTCTCTGTAGAGCCCAGGGCAAGGACACTGAACAGCTGGGCCACACACCTTCCATAGGTGATGGTATGATCCTGTGCCTCAATATTGATGAGAAGCTGGGGCACAGTGCTCGTGGTGTAGCAGAGGTCCAGGAAGGAGAGGTGGGAGAGGAAGAAGTACATGGGGGTGTGCAGTCGAAGGTCCAGTTGTGACAGAGCGATGATGGTGGTGTTGCCAAAGAGAGTTAAGGAGTAGAAAATCAAAACATAGATAAAAAGAATGAGTTCTAATTGAGGCCAGTCTGAAAAGCCCACCAAAATGAAGCCTTTACCCAAACTGGCATTAAAGCTTCCCATAGCCTCTGACCTGCACTGTAGCAGAAGACAATTCAATGCATCCGATGAAGAAAATGGATTAAGGCTGTTCAGAGTCTTCTTCAAGCAATCCTAAATCATCTGTTTTATTATTCAATTCTATTTTATCCAGTGTTTCATTCCTATCTTCTCTTCTATAGACTGAACATCTCTGGATTAGGAATAATGTTTCTTTTCTTTGGAACATTATAGCTCAGCTATTTGTTCCAAGACTTTGACCTGGCAGTTCTTCTGTCTTGCAGATCATAACTTTCTTGTTCAAAAGTAAAGAAGATCTTTGAAATTCCAAGGTCTACATACATACCATAGCATTCTATGTTGTTAGCTTTTATTCCTTCTTTTAATCTAGTTGTTAGCTTGTTGCAGATCTGAATCCAGGCTCGGGCAGATGGCAATCACAATGTTGACCCCTGGGTCCTCCTCGGCCTCCTTCTGCACCATGGATATTGTCAGTTTACCCATCCTGGAGTCCCACTCACAGCCACTGCCATCTGCCACAGAACACTGAGAAGTAGTTTCATTTCACTGGGGAAGGAAATAGCAAGAAATATGTCCCTTGTGATAAGTAAGAAGAATGCCCCTCCTTGAACCTGGTTCTTCAAATAAAAACGTCTATATAATTCAGCTCCACAAA
Source organism: Mus caroli (assembly GCF_978045245.1). Lineage (NCBI taxonomy): Eukaryota > Metazoa > Chordata > Mammalia > Rodentia > Muridae > Mus > Mus caroli. The sequence continues at coordinate 73,739,536 of NW_028227268.1, forward strand.
AAGATCTTTTCCTATTCTCTATCCAAACCTTCTTTAAACTATTTCTTGCTAGCTCCTTCTGTTCATTTGATGACATCCACGCTACATATGTCTGTCTTGCTAGGAGCAACTGGAGCAGAAGACAAGCCAAATATAAAAATAAAAACTAATGTTTATCACAAAAAATAATAAATAGTGAATAAATATTGTCACTGCCTTTTTGGTACTGAGGGTGACAAATGAGCACTACCTTCATTTAAGATACACCATGGCTATTGAAATGTGCTTTTACCATTTTATCTTATAAAAATAAGATTTCTCTAAGCCTGCAGATTAATTGCTGACGTACTGGTAAATGATGGAAGTACGATAGACAAACTACCACTCTCCTCAAGAGGTGGAGGCTTCTCAAAAACACAGGAATATGATTATATGAACATGCCAAAGAGAGAGAAAAACAGAGATGAGACTCCAAAGTCTAGCCTATGATTAGTATGAAACGCCTTTGCATACTTAACTAGTTCCTTTTTCTGTCAAGTTTAACAAACCAGAATAATGTCATCAGTGGTCAATGCTGAACTCAAAGCAGTATCATATTCCCACAGATCAACTCTATCAGGGGTCAGCTGTGCCTTCTGCTCTGAAGTATATGCTTCTGTGAGTCTTGGCTTATATACCTGTAAAAAATATGGTAATAATAACTTGATCCAAGCATTGTGGCTATGGTTACATGAAATATCATATCATGTATACTGCAAAATTTTTGTTTGTTCTCACTGTTAATGCTGTTCTGCCTTCAGCACTTAACAGTTAACTCATGCAAATGAGACTGCATAACTCACTCACAATTGTATGTCCACCACTCATTTCAGTAGCTCGAAAATAACTATCAAAGAAAATTATTGCCTGCCTGCCTGACTGACTGACTGAGTAAATGAATGAATGTGTGTTGAATGAATGAATGAGTGTATAAATGAATGAGTGTGTGCCTTTGTAACCCTGGCAACATGTCTGTTGTACATGGATGTTCCAGAAATCTGGACTGTTCTTCACTTATTAGCACAGGGTTTTTATTCACTCCTACTGTATCCTTCTATACAAGATTTTATATCATGACATGTAGAAATAAATAACAGATTTTCTTTTATATTTCCATTTTAAAATTTTGTGTGATTGGGTGTTTTGTCTGCATCTATGTCTGGGCACCCTATGTATACCTGGTGGCCACAGAGCCCAGAAGGGGACATTGAATCTCCTAGGACCAGAACTACAGATAATTGTGACCCGCTAGGTGGGTGTTAGGAGTAGGACCTAGGTCCTCTGGAAAAACAGAAAGTTCACTTAACCATGAGCAGTGATCCAACATGATAAAACTCAGAGCTTGATCTCACTGATGTTCATTTTAACTAATGAAAAGTTTAGATAATTCTGAAGCAGGGGCATGAAGCTGAATTTTCAACAGTTGTTGTTTCCAAGATAGATGTTAGACCCAGGGCAGGGCTGGCAATACCCGTGAGCAACCAGGAGCTGAGCAGGCAGAATCAGAAACTTATAGGCTCCAAACCCTAAAAAAAAAAAAAAAAAAAAAAAAAAAAGGTGCTTAGGCTTTAAAAAGTAGCCAGCCTTATAGCTTCTGGGATACAAATAGGGGGTGGGAAGGACCAAGAAGCCATCTTCAACTGATAGCCACCAGCAAATGAAAATTTAGTTTTTTCCAAGGGTGTCACAGTGGGGGGGAAAAAACTATATGACCAGCAGTAGATGACTGACAGGAAATGAACTTGACAGCATATTAGGAGGCTCCCTGCCTCACAATGTTTTGTTAGGGCATTTTAAAATCTTATTTTTATTTTTATATTATTAGATGATTACATATTTATTCATAGCTTTTTATCCTATAGGTCCTCTGCATGTATATATTATGACTTCCAGGTTAGTGCTTTTAAGGGATTCCTGAGTGTGTAAATGGGAAGGTTTCTGTGTCTGTATCAGTATATTGTGCCTTTTCTTGGGCTCTTCTATTTCTGCTGTTTTTACTGTTCTATTCTGATGTGTTAGTTTTTGTTTTCTCTTATTATACATCATACTCTATTATTATCCTTGAGAAGCCTGTTTGTTTGCTATTGAGAGACAAAAAGGGGGTGGGATGAGGGTGGGGAGAAGCTCATAGGAGTAGAAGGAGAGAAAATCATAATCAGGAAGTATGATGTGTGGAAAAAATAAAAGGGGAAAATACAACTCATGACTACAGATCGTGTGACTGGAAGCTTAGTGCTCTGGGCTTTCACCACCAGTGGCCAGGAGGGAATTCTGACAGCAGCCACCAAGAGGATGTCCTCTGCTCAAGAAAGCTAGGGACCAGGGAAGGTCTAACAGCTCTCTACTGGGGATTTTTACTTCCCCGGCATCTAACATCTTCCCTATTTAAAATAAAAACAAACGTAAATGTCTGTTTACTACATATATGCAAGGAACACTAAATAAACCCAGTAGAGTGCATGTATGTGTGTAAAAAGAATTTAAAAAGGAGAGGTCATGAGTTTGAGAGGGAGTGTGGGTATGGAAGAAGTCAGGGTAGAAGGGGAGATGGAAATGATATAACCACACTACCTGCTTATGAAAATCTCCAAAAATCCAAATTTACAGTAAGAAATTAGGTTTTTTTAAGTATGTGTGTTTACAATTGAGGCTTATTGTTAACATTAACAGCACTTTAGTCTTTGTCTCAGTCACAGTTGGATAATTTTAATAATGGTGGATACAGAAGTTGCAAAACTTTTAACTAGGTCACATGAATGTAGATGACAATCCCTAATAACCAAATTAACTCTAAGAGAAAAAAAAAGTCAGATGTGTCACACTTCCAAGTACATTACAGAGAAACAGTAATTTTAAAAACAGTAAAGAACATAGAGAGCATTGGGAGGGAAGAGAGAGCCAGACACAAATCTGAATGCACACAGCCAACTGCTGTTCTAAGGGCGGCAGGAGAACACAACAAATGCAGGAGAGTCTCTCATGTAAGCAGTACTGGGAGAGATGCATTTACACAGCAAAGACAAGACTACCACTGTTGAACACCCTACACAAAACTCAGCTCAACAATGACAAAGGAGGCAGCAGCCCTTGAAAAATATCATGGAGCCAACTGAGGGACACTGTGTAAGTGGAATAAGTGGTCAGAATTGGAAACACAACTTGTATAACCTCAATGGTCCATCAGTCCGCCTTTCTACACATACCATCATTGTCTCTTGCCTACAGCATTGCATAATGAAGAGAAATCACACTATATTCACTCTATCCCATAAGCATTTAGGGTAATATTCAAGACTCCTTTATGAAATATTTAATAATAACACACCAATATTTTATAATATAAGACCAGGAAAGATGAGTCTAGCCACCTTAATAACAATTCAAAGTCTTAACAAATAAATTATAGTTTATAATCTGACTTCCAACATAGAACCCTACCTCCAAGTAAGGATGCTTTCCCATCCTCTGCCTCTCTAATAAACAGTTCCTCATTTACTTTGATCATCTCAGACCATGGCTCAGTCTCTGTTGCCTGCTTCTGGTGTCTACAATTGGCTTTGCATCTTAGATCCTAGGCATCCAAGAAATTGACTTTCAGAAGGAATCATGAATTCAGGGTATCTCACCCAGTCAGTACTCACCACAGCTTTGGAAAGAAAACAGTTGTGTTGACTTTCCCCAATCCTGCTGGTTTCTGGATTATATGAAACCCAGGACACACTGGTGTCATCTAGAAGTGTGTGAGATAAACCTGTTTCTCTTTGGTGCCAACTGCATCTGTGGTACTGAAGACTGAACCTCAGCTCTATGTTCCTGGATAAATCATGTTTTTTTTTTTTTATGCCACCAACCCTAGCAGGCTCACCTGCTGAGGGCTATAACTAAGGGGAAGGGGAGAGCCTGTACTTTTCTCTGGCTCATCTCCATAATCAACTCAACCTAGAGCTGGTTTATCATCCAATCTGACCTTAGGGCAGACTGCACTATGTTTGCCCCTGGGACACTGCCTGGCCTCTCTAATCGAAGTGGAAACATGATTGTTTACTCAAGTGTGGTCTTGGAGACCTCTGGGGATCCTAAGCATATTATAATTAACTGACTGCTTCCATATCTGCTCTCCTCAGATCCCTTTATCCCCTTATACTGCTCAATCCAAGGCGACCCTTCCAGGTCCTCAAACCACACCTTTTTTTTTATATAATTTCCTCATAGTTTCCCAACTTTGACCAATGTCTAATCAGCTTTTCCATCAGACCATATATCAGGTCTCATATAACCCAACCATGTTCATCATAATCCAAATATCTTCTTCTTATGGAAGTTTCATTTAAGTTTGTTCCCATGCATGGAGACAGTCTTTCCAACTAAACATTTTCTTTCATCTAAAATCTGATATACTTTTGCTCTTGTATTTCATACATTTGAAGTTCTTATTTTATACCATGGTTTTGTCCACAACAAATTTAAAAATTGAAAGCATTATTTTTTTTAATTACTGTTTGTCAAATGGACTGCATAGGGGAGAAGCTGACAGCCTAGTGTTGTGTAGTGAGATTCTGGAAGAATTTAAATCCTGACAACTGTTCACAGGAGAAATACTAAGCCTGTCCTACAGTGCACAGACATCCTCAGAGCATGTAGAATAAGGGAAGCAATGGTCACAGGTTGCTTACCCAGCCTAGAGCCCTTTCAGACAATGAGATTTAAAAGCCACAGGGGTAGCCTGTATCTTGGTAGGTCTGAATGTCTAACTCTAAGAAGCAGGCTTACCAAGCCTGAATGCTGCCCTTGGGCCTGACCCTGCCTGAGCATCACAAGATAGACCTTGCAAGAGCATCATGGGAAGAGAAATGCACAGTAGCCTTGTGTCAGCCACACATCCCCAGGAAGAGGGCAGTCAATTGGGTGGTGTCTTCTCTCCATGCTGCTGTCCCCAATAATTAAATGATTTGTAGAACTCATGCAATCTGTTTGTACTGTAATACAGTTCACTATCATTTCCTTTGTATATCCTACTGGATGCTCAACATCAACTGGCACTTATTTGAAATGGATGATGGTGGGCCTTCAGAAATCCTGTCCACTCTCTATAAAAGGGTTTCTTTACATTTTGGTACACTCTTGAGCATCTCACTGATTTGTAAAAGAATCTGTAAGAACTCTACTGATAGCACTCAAAGAGTTAAACAAAAACAGAACAGTTGAGTGAGAAAAAGCCCTGCCAGAGACCTTAAGTAAAAGGAGTAAAAATTTGGGAGTAAAATCCCAATAAGAAAAATGAGCGCTCCCTGGTGGGGGCTGTTCATGGCGGTTTCGGGGTCTCCAACAACTTCTCAAGTCCAAAAGCCTCCCGAGGCGGGGTCTGCGGAGTTTGAGGTTTTTGCTGGTGTGAAATGACTGAGTACAAACTGGTGATGGTTGGAGCAGGTGGTGTTGGGAAAAGTGCTTTGACGATCCAGCTAATCCAGAACCACTTTGTGGATGAATATGATCCCACCATAGAGGATTCTTACCGAAAACAAGTGGTGATTGATGGTGAGACCTGCCTGCTGGACATACTGGACACAGCTGGACAAGAGGAGTACAGTGCCATGAGAGACCAGTACATGAGGACAGGCGAAGGGTTCCTCTGTGTATTTGCCATCAATAATAGCAAATCGTTTGCAGATATTAACCTCTACAGGGAGCAAATTAAGCGTGTGAAAGATTCTGATGATGTACCCATGGTGCTGGTAGGGAACAAGTGTGACTTGCCAACAAGGACAGTTGACACAAAGCAAGCCCACGAACTGGCCAAGAGTTACGGAATTCCATTCATTGAGACCTCAGCCAAGACCCGACAGGGTGTGGAGGATGCCTTTTACACACTGGTAAGGGAGATACACCAGTACCGAATGAAAAAGCTCAACAGCAGTGACGATGGCACTCAAGGTTGTATGGGGCTGCCCTGTGCGCTGATGTAGTAAGACGCTTTGAAAGTTCTGTCATCAGAAGAGAGCCACTTTGAAGCTGCACTGATTGATGCCCTGGTTCTGACATCGCTGGAGGAGACGTATTCCTGCTGCTCTCTGCATCTCAGAGAAGCTCCTGCTTCCTGCTGCCCCGACTCAGTTACTGAGCACAGCCATCTAACCTGAGACCTCTTCAGAATAACTACCTCCTCGCTCGGCCGTCTGACCAGAGAAATGGGCCTGTTTCTCCCCAGTCGTTCTCTGCCCTGGGTTTCCCCTAGAAACAGACACAGCCTCCAGCTGGCTTTGTCCACTGAAAAGCAGTTTACATTGATGCAGAGAACCAAACTAGACATGCCACTCTGTTGACAACAGTTTCTTATGCTCTGAGGTAACAACTGCTGGTGATTTTCCCCTGCCCCCAACTGCTGAACTTGGCCTTGTTAGTTTGGGGGGAAAATGTCATAAATTACTTTCTTCCCAAAATATAATTAATGTTGCTGATTGATTTGTAATGTGATCAGCTATATTCTATAAACTGGCATCTGCTCTGTATTCATAAATGCAAACACGAATACTCTCAACTGCATGCAATTAAATCCAACATTCACAACAAAGTGCCTTTTTCCTAAAAGTGCTCTGTAGGCTCCATTACAGTTTGTAATTGGAATAGATGTTTCAAGAAGCATTGTATAGGAAAGTGACTATGAGCCATCTACCTTTGAGGGAAAGGTGTATCTACCTGATGGCAGATGCTTTGTGTATGTACATGAAGATAGTTTCCCTGTCTGGGATTCTCCTAGGAGAAAGATGGAACTGAAACAATTATGAGTAATTTCATTTAATTCTAGCTAATCTTTTTTTTTCAGTAGGTTATCGCTTATAAATATTTGTAATATCTTCTAGCTTACTGGTAATCTCATAATGAGCTTCCATTATAATGAAGTGGTTCATACCAGGAAGCCCACCATTTATCGTATAGATACTGTAAAAATTGGCATGTTGTTACTTTATAGCTGTGATTAATGATTCCTCAGACCTTGCTAAGATAAAGTTATTAGCAGACAGGTTATATCTTTGCTGCATAGTTTCTTCATGGAATATATATCTATCTGTATGTGGAGAGAGCGTGGCCCTCAGTTCCCTTCTCAGCATCCCTCATCTCTCAGCCTAGAGAAGTTCGAGCATCCTATAGGGGCTTGAATAATTATCTCGGTTGAATAAACCATGGTGCTAATGGACCGGGTCATGGTTTCAAAACTTGAACAAGCCAGTTAGCATCACAGAGAAACAGTCCATCCATATTTGCTCCCTGCCTATTATTCCTGCTTACATACTTTTGCCTGATGCCTGCTGTTAGTGCTACAAGGATAAAACTTAGTGTGGTTCTCACCAGGACTGGAAATGCCTGGTGAGCTCTGGGGTGAGCCTCGATATCTTTACATTTCCAGACCCTTATTTTTAGCCACACGGAAACTGAAGCCAGAGTCCATATCTCCATCTCCACCATCCCCCCACCCCCAAAAAAATTAGATTAATGTTCTTTATATAGCTTTTTTAAAGTATTTAAAACATGTCTATAAGTTAGGCTGCCAACTAACAAAAGCTGATGTGTTTGTTCAAATAAAGGGGTATCCTTCGTTCCTCAAGAAGAGAATGTAAAATGCCATTAATTGTTGTCACTTAGAGGCTTGGCATTTGCTCTGATAATTCATTAGTGGGTTTTGTTTGTCATGGGATACTTAAGATATAGCTCAGCTCAGTAATTCTAATGAAAACATAAATTGGATACCTTGATTGAAAAACGCAAACCTAATTCCAAAATGGCCATTTTCTCTTCTGATCTTGTAATACCTATAATTCTGAGGTCCTTGGGATTCTTTTGTTCATAGCAGGATCTTGCTGTGTAGTCCTGGCTGGCCTCAAACTCACAACACTCTTCCTGGATCAATCTCCCACGTGCTGGGTTACAGGCACATTCCACCACACACCCCTGGCTGATGTAGTTCCTAAGAGTTTTCATTAAGCCAATTCCCCATCACCTTGAAACTAAGCAGAAGGGGAGAAACACTTGCTCTGCTCCTGAGTGCTCACACTGGGGTCATTTACATGGGGTTTGCATTCCTAGGCGAACTAAAAGGCTGCCTTTTACAGCAAGGCTCAGTCATCTTCCTGAAGCTGCTGAGGCCAGCACTTGCTCTTGCTTTGTTTTAATGTGTCTAAATTCTTGAACAGTAGTTTTTATTTTGCTATTTCTTTAAGCTGACTGATGTGCCACAAAATTATTTTAAGGTATTTGTGTTTTAAGAGTGTTCTCATGAGATTAGTTGTAGATATTTTTAAAAATACAACTGGTTTTTTAAAATCTGAGTATTGCTCTAAGCAAGTGTTTAAACTCTTAAGGGAAGGTGGATGGAAGTTGTTTGGCTTTTGTATTTCCGTGCGTGCCGTCAAATATAGGTCAGAACGTCAACTGTGCGATCCTGCTGTTTAAAGAACTCTTGGCCTCTGTGGCCCTCATGAAGGGGCTGATGTTTTAAGTTGACTGTTTGATTGTAAATTAATCCATTCTAATTTTTAAAGACTTGCTTGACTGTTTTCTTTGTTAAATAATTTAAAAAAAAATAAAAAACTGGAAGTTCTTTGCTAAAAAAAAATAAAGAAGAAAAATGAGCTACTTCTCTATGACTTGTTAGCCAGGGAAGGCCATTGAGTCTCTGAGGATAGGCTATGATACTATTGCTGACAGTGTTGGTGGATGGTAGAACTACACAGAAAGTCCTTATTGCTGGAGACATACATGCTTTGGCAGTCAATCATGGAAAACTAAAGCTAGGACTAAACTGGTAGCTTTTCCCCCATTAGTCGACTATTGAATCTTAGAAAACACTAATTTGACTATAGGAGGAGAATTGTCACCAACCGTTCTACTCAACTATGGACCTCATGTGCCACATTACTAAAACCAGGCAAGCTGTGCTATACCGAGGTAGGCTTTTTGGAAATGCAGCTGCCTTTGAGTCATCCCCCCTCCTGAAAGTAACACTAAATCTAATCTCTGGTTTGCTAATATAAAGTTGGGTAAAATGACTTCTTTGATTTTTTTGCTCTGTCTTGGGTTAATAGATGTTTTCTCACCTTTCAAGGAGAGAAGTGCACTTTTTCATTGATGAATTAGACAAAATAAAGTTTAACAAACCTGTGACCCTGAGAAAGGATTAAGATAAGATATGAAAATATGTTCCAAACATAAACAAAGTTGATGCAAACTAGTTATAATAAAACAAGGTTGAGGTAACACAAAATTTATTACATTTATAGAAGTTTATTAACAGAGATACCTCACTTTTAGACATAAAACCACCATTTAAATGAATGGAATAAGCAATTTGATGGAATTCTGGTAGTTGGATAAAACAGAGGAAGAGAAAGGAAATGGAACCCAACGGAACTTTTAGATTCCTGGCCAATGATAAGTAGGAGCCTTTCCCTTGATTTTTTTAAAATTTTGATTGCTTATTTCTTACAAATATAGATTTTTCTATATTAATATTTGCATCTGGACATATATAAAATATCAAATTTTTGAATTTTTCCTTTAGTCTACTAATATTGCATCTGGATGTATATTAGTTGTTGAGCTCTTAGACATTTGTATACTCATTTATACTGTTCACATCACTAACAGGGAAGGAAGGAATCTAGCCAGTTGGTAAGACAGACACTCATAGTTCTGCTGGGAGAGCTTTGTTGCTTGACTGCAGCAGAAATGATTCTGGCTTCTTCTCTAAGATGGAAAATTAACCCATGATTCAAATTCACATGGTACACGGGGCAGTTTCGCTCACGATCTTCTTCTTTCTTCCACGCAAATGGAAAGCACTAAAGTAAGAGGCCTAGAAAACAGGGCTTAAGTTATGACCGACGTTAGACAGGGTGATGATCGATACGTTAGAAAAGTGGGGTGATATCAAGGTCCCACTTGGAGCTGATGCTTTGACCCATGCACATTCAGATAATTCTACACAAAGCCGGTGAGTCATAAAGTCTATAAAAAGGAATGAAGTTGTGAGCGCAAAGTGGTGCTGAGGAACATGGGAGAAATTGAAGAAGAAGCTAGGGATAAATTTGATCAAAGTATAGTATCCTTGTATGGATAAGAATGTTTGGATACTAAATTAAAATTGAAAATTCAAAAAGGAGAGATAATCAGAGTGACTTCAAGCCCTCTGTCTTGGGTCACAGTGTCCACTGTAGGACACAACATGGGGATCAGACTTTGAGTGTTGCCATTCAAAACTTAAATTCCTCTGACAATCAGACTTGTCAAGAACTCAGCCCATTTTCATGGGTGCTCACAATCCACCTCTCCTAGGTTCCTTCTGTGCAAAGTTGTATCTGCATCTGCATTTATCTTTGCTGAGCAGCAAGGACAGACAGTAACCCAGGGAGAAGATCCTCACTCCAGCTCCCAAACAAGGAAGGCATTAAAACCCTATGGCTGCTGGGGAAAGTTTTGTTTTGTTTTGTTTTGTTTCAAGTTTTGTGATTTATTTGCTTTACACACACAAACACACACACATACACACACTCTTGTGTATGGAGGACTTAATTGTGTCCTTCTACGATGTGGAATACAGATATCAAACTCAGATCCTCAGGGTTGGCCACAAGTGCCTTAATCCTCTGAGCATCTTTTCATCCTAGGACTGGTTTTCTTGTTGTTTGTTTTGGTTTGGTTTGCTGTCTTGTCTTCTATTTTTGTGTGTGTGAACAGATTCATGCATGTACATAACTAACTGTAGTTGTTTTGACACCCAATTGCCCTTTCCCATGGAACTACTCAGAATATGAAATGTTTTTACTAGTCAGCGTTTCCTTCCTACCCTGTGACTATAGCTCTTCCTAGTACCTTCCACAGAGCCCCCTTCATATCCTTGTTTCTCAGGGTATAGATCAGAGGGTTGAGCATGGGGGTGATGATAGTATAAAAAAGGGCCACAAACTTCCCCTTGCTCTCAGAATAGCTGTCTTTGGGTTGTAAGTATGTGTAGATGGCTGAGCCATAGAACAGAGATACCACCAGGAGGTGGGAGCCACAAGTCCCAGCAGCCTTTCTGCGTGCAGTCACTGACTTGACCTTCAGCACCGCCCTAGCAATCTGTGCATAGGAGCCTAGAATGAGCATGGTAGGCACTGCAACAATCACCACTCTGGCCACAAACATCTTGGCCTCTGTTCCTCCTGTGTCTTCACAGACCAACTTGAGGAACACAGGCATCTCACAGAAGAAGTGATTCAGTCGATATCCACAGAGTGGCATGGCCATCGTGAGGCCTGTTTGAATCAGAGAGTTCAAGAAGCCTCCTACCCAGGAAAAAATAGCCAATGCCTGACAGAGAATGGGGTGCATGATGGTCGTGTAGTGCAGTGGACGACACACAGCCGCATAGCGGTCAAAAGCCATCACCACCAGGAGCACACTCTCTGTTGATCCCAGAGCAAGAAATATAAACAGCTGGGCCACACACCCTCCATAGCTGATGGTCCTGTCTTGTCCATGGAGGTTGATGAGGAGCTGGGGCACAGTGCTGGTGGTGAAGCAGAGGTCCAGGAAGGAGAGATGAGACAGAAAGAAGTACATGGGGGTGTGCAGTCGAAGGTCTGTTCGAGAGAGAGCAATGATGGCTGTGTTGCCAAAGAGAGTTAGGGAGTAGAAAATCAAAATATGAATAAAGAAGATGAGTTCAAGTTCAGGCCAGTCTGAGAAGCCCACCAAAATGAAGCCTCCTCCCAAACTGGTGTTGAAGGTTCCCATAGCCTTTGACGTGTACTGTAGCAGAAATCAATTCAATGAATCCTATGAAGAAAATGGATATGACATTATTCTCAGCATTCTTCCAGTGATACTAAATCGTATATTTCATTATTAAATTCTATTTTATCCAGTATTTTATTCCTATTTTCTCTTCTATGGACTGATTGACTCTGGATTAGGAATTACATCCCTTTTCTTTGAACCATAGCTCAGCCATAGGTTACAAGACTTTAGCCTGGCTGCTCCTCAGTCTTTCAGATCCAAACTTTCTTGCTCAAAAGTAAAGAAGAACTTTGAAAGTTCAAGGTCTACATACATACCATAACATTCTATGTTGTTAGCTTTTAATCCTTCTTTTGATCTATTTGTTAGCTTGTTACCAATCTGAATCCAGGCTCAGACAGATGGTGATCAGGATATTAACCTCTGAGTCCTCCTCGGCCTCCTTCTGCACCATGGATATTGTCAGTTTACCCATCCTATAGTCCCACTCACAGCTGCTGTCATCTGCCAAAAAACACTGAGAAGTAGTTTCAGTTCTTTTGGTGGGGGGTGGGAAATATCAAGAAATGTGTCCCTTCACTCTTCCATTGCTGCTGGGATTGTAAGCTGGTACAACCACTCTGGAAATCAGTCTGGCAGTTCCTCAGAAAATTGAACATAGTACTACCAAAAGATCCAGAAATACCACTCCTAGGCATATTCCCAGAAGATGCTCCAACTTGTAATAAGGACACATGCTCCACTATGTTCATAGCAGCCTTATTTATAATAGCCAGTAGTTGGAAAGAACCCAGATGTCCCTCAACAGAACAATGGATACATAAAATGGGGTACATTTACACAATGGAGTACTACTCAGCTATTAAAAAGAATAAATTCATGAAATTCTTAGGCAAATGGATGCATCTGGAGGATATCATCCTGAGTGAGGTAACCCAATCACAAAAGAACTCACATGATATACATTCACTGATAAGTATACCAGAAACTTAGAATACCCAAGATACAATTTGCAAAACACGTAAAACTCAGGAATAAGAAAGACCAAAGTGTGGATACTTTGTTCCTTCTTAGAACGGGGGAACAAAATACCCATGCAAGGAGTTACAGAGACAAAGTTCAGAGCAGAGACTGAAGGAATGACCATCCCAAAACTGCCCCACCTGGGGATCTATCCCATAAACCACCACCAAACTCAAATACTATGGCAGATGCCAACAAGAGCCTGTTGACAGGAGCATGATATAGCTGTCTCCTGCGAGGCTCTGCCAGTGCCTGACTAATACAGAAGTGGATACTCACAGTCATCCATTGAACAGACCCCAGGGTCCCCAATGAAGGAACTAGAGTAAGTACCCAAAGAGCTGAAGGGGTTTGCAGCCCCCTAGGAGGAATAACAATATGAACTAACCAGTAACCCCAGAGCTCCCTGGGACTAAACCATCAATCAAAGAAAACACATGGTGGGACTGGTGACTCTAGCTGCATCTGTAGCAGAGGACTGCCTAGTTGGTCATCAGTGAGAGGAGAGGCCCTTGGTCCTGTGAAGGTTCTAAGCCTTAGTACAGGGGAATGCCAAGGCCAGGAAGCAGGAGTGGGTGGGTTAGGGAGCAGGGGGAGGTGGGAGGGGATAGAGAATTTTCAGAGGGGAATCTAGAAAAGGGGATAACATTTGAAATGTTAAATAAAGAAAATATCTAATAAAAAATATATATACAGGAATGGCGGGAGCGATCTTGGTTCCGGGACTCCGCCGAAAAGTAGTCTGCACAGGTGAGAGGGTGCACACAGAAGCGGACAGCTTCTGGGACAGGTGGGAGCCACAGAGCTTTGGAGGCAGGGCCCTTTTTGGGGCTCCAGACATCCGACCACCTGCCCGGCCAGAGGACAGGTGTGGCTTTTGCCTCAGAAACTGCGGGAGCCATCTTGGTCCCGGGACTCCGCCGAAAAGTAGTCTGCACAGGTGAGAGTGTGCACACAGAAGCAGACAGCTTCTGGGACAGGTGGGAGCCACAGAGCTTCTGAAGCAGCGCCCTTTTCGGGCTCCAGACATCCGACCACCTTCCGGTCCATTGCAGCACCGGGGTTCCTGGCCCGGGGAGTCTCCGGACACCCGCAAGGACCCACACAGGATCCCCCACAGGATCCTAAGAACTCTGGTGAGTGGAACACAGCATCTGCTCCAATCCAATCTCGCGGGACCTGAGACTGCATTAACTAGGGAAGCAAATAACCCGGCCTGATTAGGGGCACAAGTCCCTTCCGGTCCGCTCCAGCACTGGGGTTCCTTGTGTGCTGAGTTTCTGGACACCCCCAAGTTCCTCACAGGACCCTCAACGGGATCTTAAGACCTCTGGTGAGTGGAACACAACTTCTGCCAGGAGGCAGGTTCGAACACTAGATATCTGGGCACCTTCCCTGCAAGAGGAGAGCTTGCCTGCAGAGAGTACTCTGACCACTGAAACTAAGGATAGAGCTAGTCTCCCAGATCTGCTAATAGAGGCTAACATAATCACCTGAGGAACAAGCTCTAACCAGAGACAACTATAACAACTAGCTCCAGAGATTAACAGATAGCGAAAGGCAAATGTAAGAATCCTACTAACAGAAATCAAGACCACTCACCATCATCAGAAGTCCTAACCAGAGCAATTCGACAACAAAAGGAGATCAAGGGGATGCAAATTGGAAAAGATGAAGTCAAAATATCACTTTTTTTTTGCAGATGATATGATAGTATATATAAGTGACCCTAAGATTTCCACCAGAGAACTCCTAAACCTGATAAACAGCGTCGGTGAAGTAGCTGGATATAAAATTAACTCAAACAAGTCAATGGCCTTTCTCTACACAAACAATAAACAGGCTGAGAAAAAAAATTAGGGAAACAACACCCTTCTCAATAGTCACAAATAATATAAAATATCTTGGCGTGACTCTAACTAAGGAAGTGAAAGATCTGTATGATAAAAACTTCAAGTCTGTGAAGAAAGAAATTAAAGAAGATCTCAGAAAATGGAAAGATCTCCCATGCTCATGGATTGGCAGGATCAACATTGTAAAAATGGCTAGCATGCCGAAAGCAATCTACAGGTTCAATGCAATCCCCATCAAAATTCCAACTCAATTCTTCAACGAATTAGAAAGAGCAATCTCCAAATTCATCTGGAATAACAAAAAAACTAGGATAGCAAAAACTCTTCTCAAGGATAAAAGTACCTCTGGTGGAATCACCATGCCTGACCTAAACCTCTACTACAGAGCAATTGTGATAAAAAACTGCATGGTACTGGTATAGTGACAGACAAGTAGACCAATGGAATAGAATTGAAGACCCAGAAATGAACCCACACACCTATGGTCACTTGATCTTCGACAAGGGAGCTAAAACCATCCAGTGGAAGAAAGACAGCATTTTCAACAAATGGTACTGGCACAACTGGTTGTTATCATGTAGAAGAATGCGAATTGATCCATCCTATCTCCTTGTACTAAGGTCAAATCTAAGTGGATCAAGGAACTTCACATAAAACCAGAGACACTGAAACTTATAGAGGAGAAAGTGGGGAAAAGCTTCGAAGATATGGGCACAGGGGAAAAATTCCTGAATAGAACAGCAATGGCTTGTGCTGTAAGATTGAGGATTGACAAATGGGACCTCATGAAACTGCAAAGCTTCTGCAAGGCAAAAGACACTGTCAATAAGACAAAAAGGCCACCAACAGATTGGGAAAACATCTTTACCTATCTTAAATCAGATAGGGGACTAATATCCAATATATATAAAGAACTCAAGAGGGTGGACTCCAGAAAATCAAATAACCCCATTAAAAAATGGAGCTCAGAGCTAAACAAAGAATTCTCACCTAAGGAATACCGAATGGCTGAGAAACACCTGAAAAAATGTTCAACATCCTTAATCATCAGAGAAATGCAAATCAAAACAACCCTGAGATTCCATTTCACACCAGTCAGAATGGCTAAGATAAAAAATTCAGGTGACATCAGATGCTGGCGAGGATGTGGAGAAAGAGGAACACTCCTCCTTTGTTGGTGGGATTGCAAGCTTGCACAACCACTCTGGAAATCAGTCTGGCGGTTCCTCAGAAAATTGGACATAGTACTACCGGAGGATCCAGCAGTACCTTTCCTGGGCCTATATCCAGAAGATGTCCCAACTGGTAAAAAGGACACATGCTCCACTATGTTCATAGCAGCCCTATTTATAATAGCCAGAAGCTGGAAAGAACCCAGATGTCCCTCAACAGAGGAATGGATACAGAAATTATGGTACATTTACACAATGGAGTACTACTCAGCTATTAAAAAGAATGACTTTATGAAATTCCTAGGCAAATGGTTGGACCTGGAGGGCATCATCCTGAGTGAGGTAACACAATCACAAAAGAACTCAAATGATATGTACTCACTAATAAGTGGATATTAGCCCAGAAACTTAGTATACCCGAGATATAAGAGACAATTTGTAAAACACATGAAACTGAAGAAGAAGGAAGACCAAAGTGTGGACACTTTGCCCCTTCTTAGAATTGGAAACAATCACCCATGGAAGGAGTTACAGAGACAAAGTTTGGAGCTGAGACAAAAGGATGGACCATCTAGAGACTGCCATATCCAGGGATCCATCCCATAATTAGCCTCCAAACAATGACACCATTGCATACACTAGCAAGCGCTTGCTGAAAGGACCCTGATATAGCTGTCTCTTGTGAGACTAGGCCGGGGCCTAGCAAACACAGAAGTGGATGCTCACAGTCACCTATTGGATGGATCACAGGGCCCCCAATGGAGGAGCTAGAGAAAGTATCCAAGGAGCTAAAGAGATCTGCAACCCTGTAGGTGCAACAACATTATGAACTAACCAGTACCCCAGAGCTCTTGACTCTAGCTGCATATGTATCAAAAGATGGCCTAGTCGGTCATCACTAGAAAGAGAAGCCCATTGGACATGCAAACTTCATATGCCCCAGTACAGGGGAACGCCAGGGCCAAAAAATGGGAATGGGTGGATAGGGAAGTAGGGAGGAGGGTATGGGGGACTTTTGGGATAGCATTGGAAATGTAATTGAGGAAAATACGTAATAAAAAATATTAAAAAATAAAAAAAAATTTTAAAGGAAAAAAAAATATATATATATATAAAAGAAATGTGTTCCTTGTAATGAGTAAGAAGAATGATCTTCTTGACCCTGATTCTTCAACTAAAACTGTCCATAATTCAACTCCAGAGAAAGAACGTTTTTTCCTCTCTATCTAAACCCTCTTTAACTATATCTTGCTAGGTCCTCGTATTCACTTGATAACATCCATGCTATATGTTTCTATCCTGCTAGGAGCAAATCTGTAGTCGAGGACAGGCCAAATATAAAAATAAGTATTAGTGGTTTTTACAAAATGAATAAACATTGTCACCAGGCTTTATGGTACTGAGGGTGACAAATGAGCACTACTTTCATTTAAGATCCACCATGGCTACTGAAACATGTTTCTACCTTTTTATCTCATAAATATTAGTTTCCTCTAAATCTGCAGATAAATTGCTAACACAGTGGTGAACGATGGACGGATGATAGATATAAACTCTCAAAGGTGGATACTTCTTATAAAAATATCAATAAGATTATATGAAAATATGCCAAAGAGTAAAAACAAAAATCTGATTACAAAGTTTAGCCTATGATTAGTAGGAATCATTTTGAATATTTAACTAGTAGTTCCTTTTTCTGTCAATTAACTAACTATAAAAATGTTATCAATGGTCAATGCTGAACTCAAAGCCTTTTGCTCCGCATCATGTCCCCACAGGTCAACTCTATCATGGGCCAGCAGTGTCTCTTGCTCTGAAATATATTTTTCTGTGAGTCTCAGATTAGTTACTTGTTAAAATAATAATAATAATAATAATAATAATAATAATAATAATAATAGTAACTTGCTCCAAGCAATTGTGGTAGTGGTTACATGAAATAATTATCATGTATATTACAAAGTTTTGTTTGTTCTCACTGTTAATGCTGTTCTGCCTTCAACACTAACAGTTAATTCATGCAAATGAGACTGCATAACTCACTCAGGATTTTATGTCTGCCACTCACTGCAGTAGCTAGAAAATAACTATCAAAGAAAATTACAGTCTGCACCCAGAGCTAATCCTATGCTACAGCACTCCATATCCAAATACCACCAGGAGAAAGCTGGCCTCCTAGGAATGCTGACATACCTGTGAGCACAGGTAAGACCACCAGTGCTGCTCAAATTCCTGCCCCAAAAGGACCCCCCAGAGCCATCAGGACACAGGAACCAAGGAACAGCTGGGGACAGGATCCTTCCAGTTTCTGCCTGCATCCCGGGGTTGACCCTGTTCCACAGCTCTCCATACTCAAATTCCTCCTGATAAGATCTGGTCTTCCAGAAGCACTAACATACAGGCTTGCAGGAGGGACAAGCTAAAGTCAGAGACAGCAATACCAGCTAACACCACAGACAACCAGTTGGTAAGAGGCAAGGGCAAGCACATAAGCAACAGAAACCAAGACTACTTGGCATCATCAGAACCCAGTGAACCGTGGTTACCCTAACACATCAGAAAACCAAGATTCTGATTAAAACCACATCTCATATTGATGATAGAGAAATTTAAGAAGGACATAAATAATTCCCTTAAAGAAAAACAAAAGAACATGGGTAAACAGGTAGAAGACCTTAAAGAGGAAACACAAACATCCCTTAAAGAATTACAGGAAAACACAATCAAACAGGTGAAGGAACTGAACAAAACCACCCAGGATCTAAAAATAAAAATTGAAACAATAAAAAAAAATCACAAAAGGAGACAACCCTGGAATTAGAAAACCTAGTAAAGAAATCAGGAGTCATAGATGTAAGCATCACCAACAGAATACAAGAGATAGAAGAGAGAATCTCAGGTGCAGAAGATATCGCAGAAAATATTGTCAAAACAGTCAAAGAAAATTCAAAATGCAAAAAGTTCCTAACCCAAAACAACCAGGAAATCCAAGCCACAATGAGAAGACCAAACCTAAGGATAATAGTTATACAAGAAAGTGAAAATTCCCAACTTAAAGGGCCAGTAAATATCTTCAACAAAATTATAGAATTTTCTTCCCTAACCTAAAGAAAGAGATGCCCATAAACCAACAGGAGACCTACAGAACTCCAAATAGTCTGGACCAGAAAAGAAATTCCTCCCATCACATAATAGACAAAACACCAAATGCACAAAACAAAGAAAGAATATTAAAAGCAGTAAGGGAAAAAGGTCAAGTGACATATAAAAGCAGATCTATCAGAATTACACCAGAGACTATGAAAGCCAGAAGATCCTGGACAGATGTCATACAGATCCTAAGAGATGACAAATGCCAGCACAGGCTACTATACCCAGCAAAACTCTCAATTACTATAGTTGGAGAAACCAAGATTTTTTTCCATGACAAAATCAAATTTACACAATATCTTTCCACAAATCCAACCTTACAAGGGATAATAGATGGAAAACTCCAACACAAGGAGGGAAAGTACATCCTAGAAAAACAAGAAACTAATCTTCTTCCAACAAACCCAAAAGAAAGTAGCCACACAATCAAAATTCCACCTATAACAACAAAAATAACAGGAAGCAACAATCACTATTCCTTAATATCTCTTAACATCAATGGACTCAATTTCCCCAATAAAAAGATATAAATTAACAGACTGGATACATAAACCAGACCCAACATTTTGCTGCATACTGGAAACACACCTCAGTATCAAAGACAGGCACTAGCTCAGAGTAAAGGGCTAGAAAACAATTTTCCAAGCAAATGGTCCCAAGAAAGAAGATGGAGTAGCCATTCTAATATCGAATAAAATCTACTTTCAACCAAAAGTTATCAAAAAAGATAAGGAGGGACACTTCATACTCATCAAAGGAAAAATCTACCAAGAAGAATTCTCAATTCTAAACATCTATGCTGCAAATGGAAGAGTACCCACATTCATTAAAAAAAAAAAAAAAAAAAAAAAAACTTTACTAAAGCTCAAAGAACACATTGCACCTCACACAATAATAGTGGGAGATTTCAACACCCCACTCTTAATAATGGACAGATTCTGGAATCAGAAACTAAACAGAGACACAGTGAAACTAACAGAAGTTATGGACCAAGAATATTTAACAGGTATCTATAGAACATTTCATCTTAAAACAAAAGAATATAACTTCTTCTCAGCACCTCCTGGTACCTTTTCCAAAATTGACCATATAATTGGTCACAAAAGAGGCCTCAGCAGATACAAAAAGATTGAAATAATCCCATGCATCCTATCAGATCACCATGGACTAAGGCTGGTCTTCAGTAGCAACAAAAACAATAGAAAGCCCACGTATACATGAAATCTGAACAATGCCCTACTCAATGATAACTTGGTCAAGAAAGAAATAAAGAAAGAAAGATATGTTTCTTAAACAACATTTTAATTTTGTTAGAATGTTAAACTATAGATTACCATGTGACCATCACCATCTTGGACTTTAGTTTTTGAGATTTTTCTCAAATAAAAATGATATTTTTGGAGCCGGGTGTGGTGGTTCATGCCTTTAATTCCAGCACTCAGGAGGCAGAGGCAGGCGGATTTCTGAGTTCAAGGCCAGCCTGGTCTACAAAGTGAGTTCCAGGACAGCCAGGGCTATACAGAGAAACCCTGTCTCAAAAAACAAAACAAAGCTCTTCTGGTCAGAAAAGCACCGGGGCAGCTAGGGCGCAGGGTCGGCTGACACTCGCCAGCTACCCACAACACCCGCCACAGGATCTTAAGACTTCTGGTGAGTGGAACACAGCTTCTGCTCCAATCCAATTGTGCGCGGGACCTGAGACTGCATTAGTTAGGGAAGCAGAAACCGGCCTGAGTAGGGCCACAGGCCTCATCCAGCCGGATCAGCGCCGGGGTAGCTAGAGCTCAGGGTTGCCTGACACCCGCCAGCTACCCACAACCCCCGCCACAGGATTTTGGGACTGCTGGTGAGTGGAACACAGCTTCTGCTCCAGTCCAATCACGCGGGACCTGAGACTGCTTTGGTTGGGGAGGCAGAAATCCAGCCTACGTAGGGCCACAAGCCTCTTCCGGTCAGAAAAGCACCGGGGTAGCTAGGGCTCAGGGTCGGCTGACACTCGCCAGCTACCCACAACACCCGCCACAGGATCTTAAGACTTCTGGTGAGTGGAACACAGCTTCTGCTCCAATCCAATTGCAGACGGGACCAGAGGCTGCATTAGTTAGGGAAGCAGAAAACCGGCCTGAGTAGGACCACAGGCCTCTTCCGGCTAGACCAGCACCGGGGTACCGCCAGCTACCCACGACCCCCGCCGCAGGATTTTGAGACTGCTGGTGAGTGGAACACAGCTTCGGCTCCAATCTTTAAACAGTGACAAAGATAACAACTAACCCCAGAGATTACCAGATGGCGAAAGGTAAACATAATAATCTTACTAACAGAAACCAAGACCACTCACCATCATCAGAACCCAGCACCCCCACTTCGCCCAGTCCAAGGCACCCCAACACACCGGAAAAGCTAGACACGGATCTAAAAGCATATCTCATGATGATGGTAGAGGACATCAAGAAGGACTTTAATAACTCACTTAAAGAATTACAGGAGAACATGGCTAAAGAGTTACAAGTCCTTAAAGAAAACCAGGATAACACAATCAAACAGGTAGAAGTCCTTAAAGAAAAACAGGATAACACAATCAAACAGGTAGAAGTCCTTAAAGAAAAACAGGAAAACACATCCAAACAGATGATGGAAATGAACAAAACCATACTAGACCTAAAAAGGGAAGTAGACACAATAAAGAAAACCCAAAATGAGGCAACACTGGAGATAGAAACCCTAGGAAAGAAATCTGGAACCATAGATACGAGCATCAGCAACAGAATACAAGAGATGGAAGAGAGAATCTCAGGTGCAGAAGATTCCATAGAGAACATCGGCACAACAATCAAGGAAAATGTAAAATGCAAAAAGATCCTAACTCAAAACATCCAAGAAATACAGGACACAATGAGAAGACCAAACCTACGGATAATAGGAGTGGATGAGAATGAAGATTTTCAACACAAAGGACCAGCAAACATCTTCAACAAAATTGTAGAAGAAAACTTCCCAAATCTAAAGAAAGAGATGCCCATGAACATACAAGAAGCCTACAGAACTCCAAATAGACTGGACCAGAAAAGAAATACCTCCCGACACATAATAATCAGAACAACAGATGCTCTAAATAAAGATAGAATACTAAAAACAGTAAGAGAAAAAGGCCAAGTAACATATAAAGGCAAGCCTATCAGAATTACACCAGATTTTTCACCAGAGACTATGAAAGCCAGAAGATCCTGGACGGATGTTATACAGACACTAAAAGAACACAAATTCCAGCCCAGGCTACTATACCCAGCCAAACTCTCAATTAACATAGATGGAGAAACCAAAGTATTCCACGACAAAACCAAATTCACACATTATCTCTCCACGAATCCAGCCCTTCAAAGGATAATAACAGAAAAAAACCAATACAAGGACAGGAACCACGCCCTAGAAACAACAAGAAGGTAATCCCTCAACGAACCTAAAAGAAGACAGCCACAAGAACAGAATGCCAACTTTAACAACAAAAATAACAGTAAACAACAATTATTTTTCCTTAATATCTCTTAATATCAATGGACTCAACTCCCCGATAAAAAGACATAGACTAACAAACTGGCTACACAAACAAGACCCAACATTTTGCTGCTTACAGGAAACTCATCTCAGAGAAAAAGATAGACACTACCTCAGAATGAAAGGCTGGAAAACAATTTTCCAAGCAAATGGTATGAAGAAACAAGCTGGAGTAGCCATTCTAATATCTGATAAGATTGACTTCCAACCCAAAGTCATTAAAAAAGACAGGGAGGGACACTTCATACTCATCAAAGGTAAAATCCTAACAGAGAAAATATCAATCCTGAATATCTATGCTCCAAATACAAAGGCAGCCACATTCATTAAAGAAACTTTAGTAAATCTCAAAGCACACATTGCACCTCATACAATAATAGTGGGAGACTTCAACACACCACTTTCACCAATGGACAGATCATGGAAACAGAAACTAAACAGGGACACAGAGAAACTAAGAGAAATTATGAATCAAATGGATCTGTCAGATATCTACAGAACATTCTATCCTAAAACAAAAGGATATACCTTCTTCTCAGCACCTCATGGCACCTTCTCCAAAATTGACCACATAATTGGTCACAAAACAGGCCTCAACAGATACAAAAATATTGAAATTGTCCCATGCATCCTATCAGATCACCATGGACTAAAGCTGACCTTCAATAACAAAATAAATAATAGAAAGCCAACCTTCACGTGGAAACTGAACAACACTCTTCTCAATGATACCTTGGTCAAGGAAGGAATAAAGAAAGAAATTAAGGACTTTTTAGAGTTCAATGAAAATGAAGCCACAACATACCCAAACTTATGGGACGCAATGAAAGCATTTCTAAGAGGAAAACTCATAGCTCTGAGTGCCTCCAAAAGGAAACTAGAGAGAGCACACATTAGCAGCTTGACAACACACCTAAAAGCACTAGAACAAAAGGAAGCAAATTCACCCAAGAGGAGTAGACGGCAGGAAATAATCAAACTCAGGGGTGAAATCAACCAAGTGGAAACAAGAAAAACTATTCAAAGAATCAACCAATCAAGGAGCTGGTTCTTTGAGAAAATCAACAAGATAGATAAACCCTTAGCCAGACTCACTAGAGGGCACAGGGAAAGCATCCTAATTAACAAAATCAGAAATGAAAAAGGAGACATAACAACAGATCCTGAAGACATCCAAAACACCATCAGATCCTTCTACCAAAGGCTATACTCAACAAAACTGGAGAACCTGGATGAAATGGAGAAGTTCCTAGACAGATACCAGGTACCAAAGTTGAATCAAGATCAGGTTAATGATCTAAACAGCCCTATATCCCCCAAAGAAATAGAAGCAGTCATTAATAGTCTCCCAACTAAAAAAAGCCCAGGACCAGATGGGTTTAGTGCAGAGTTCTATCAGACCTTCAAAGAAGATCTAATCCCAGTTCTTCACAGACTATTCCACAAAATAGAAACAGAAGGTACTCTACCCAACTCATTCTATGAAGCCACAATTACTCTGATACCTAAACCACAAAAAGACCCAACAAAGATAGAAATCTTCAGACCAATATCCCTTATGAATATTGATGCAAAAATCCTCAATAAAGTTCTTGCTAACCGAATCCAAGAACACATCAAAACAATCATCCATCCTGACCAAGTAGGTTTCATCCCAGGGATGCAGGGATGGTTCAATATATGGAAATCCATCAACGTAATCCAGTATATAAACAAACTCAAAGACAAAAACCACATGGTCATCTCGTTAGATGCGGAAAAAGCATTTGACAAGATCCAACACCCATTCATGATAAAAGTCTTGGAAAGATCAGGAATTCAAGGCCGATACCTAAACATGATAAAAGCAATCTACAGCAAACCAGTAGCCAACATCAAAGTAAATGGTGAGAAGCTTGAAGCAATCCCTCTAAAATCAGGGACTAGACAAGGCTGTCCACTTTCTCCATACCTATTCAACATTGTACTTGAAGTCCTAGCCAGAGCAATTCGACAACAAAAGGAGATCAAAGGGATACAAATTGGAAAAGATGAAGTCAAAATATCACTCTTTGCAGATGATATGATAGTATATATAAGTGACCCTAAAAATTCCACCAGAGAACTCCTAAGCCTGATAAACAGCTTCGGTGAAGTAGCTGGATATAAAATTAACTCAAACAAATCAATGGCCTTTCTCTACACAAAGAATAAACAGGCTGAGAAAGAAATTAGGGAAACAACACCCTTCTCAATAGTCACAAATAATATAAAATATCTTGGCGTGACTCTAACTAAGGAAGTGAAAGATCTGTATAATAAAAACTTCAAGTCTCTGAAGAAAGAAATTAAAGAAGATCTCAGAAGATGGAAAGATCTCCCATGCTCATGGATTGGCAGGATCAACATTGTAAAAATGGCTATCTTGCCAAAAGCAATCTACAGATTCAATGCAATCCCCATCAAAATTCCAAATCAATTCTTCAACAAATTAGAAAGTGCAATCTGCAAATTCATCTGGAATAACAAAAAACCTAGGATAGCAAAAACTCTTCTCAAGGACAAAAGAACCTCTGGTGGAATCACCATGCCTGACCTAAACCTCTACTACAGAGCAATTGTGATAAAAACTGCATGGTACTGGTATAGTGACAGACAAATAGACCAATGGAATAGAATTGAAGACCCAGAAATGAACCCACACACCTATGGTCACTTGATCTTCGACAAGGGAGCTAAAAACATCCAGTGGAAGAAAGACAGCATTTTCAACAAATGGTGCTGGCACAACTGGTTGTTAACATGTAGAAGAATGTGAATCGATCCATTCCTATCTCCTTGTACTAAGGTCAAGTCTAAGTGGATCAAGGAACTTCACATAAAACCAGAGACACTGAAACTTATAGAGGAGAAAGTGGGGAAAAGCCTTGAAGATATGGGCACAGGGGAAAAATTCCTGAATAGAACAGTAATGGCTTGTGCTGTAAGATCGAGAATTGACAAGTGGGACCTCATGAAACTACAAAGCTTCTGCAAGGCTAAAGACTCCATCAATAAGACAAAAAAACCACCAACAGATTGGGAAAGGATCTTCACCTATCCTAAATCAGATAAGGGACTAATATCCAATATATATAAAGAACTCAAGAAGGTGGACTCCAGAAAGTCAAATAACCCCATTAAAAAATGGGGCTCAGAACTGAACAAAGAATTCTCACCTGAGGAATACCGAATGGCAGAGAAACACCTGAAAAAATGTTCAACATCCTTAATCATCAGGGAAATGCAAATCAAAACAACCCTAAGATTCCACCTCACACCAGTCAGAATGGCTAAGATCAAAAATTCAGGTGACAGCAGATGCTGGCGAGGATGGTGAGGAAGAGGAACACTCCTCCATTGTTGGTGGGATTGCAAGCTTGTACAACCTCTCTGGAAATCAGTCTGGCGGTTCCTCAGAAAATTGGACATAGTACTACCGGAGGATCCAGCAATACCTCTCCTCGGCATATATCCAGAAGATGTCCCAACCGGTAAAAAGGACACATGCTCCACTATGTTCATAGTAGCCCTATTTATAATAGCCAGAAGCTGGAAAGAACCCAGATGTCCCTCAACAGAGGAATGGATACAGAAATTATGGTACATTTACACAATGGAGTACTACTCAGCTATTAAAAAGAATGAATTTATGAAATTCCTAGCCAAATGGATGGACCTGGAGGGCATCATCTTGAGTGAAGTAACACAATCACAAAAGAACTCACACAATATGTATTCACTGATAAGTGGATATTAGCCCAAAACTTAGGATACCCAAGATATGAGATACAATTTGCTAAATGCATGAAACTCAAGAAGAATGAAGACCAAAGTGTGGACACTGTGCCCCTTCTTAGAATTGGGAACAAAACACCCAGGGAAGGAGTTACAGAGACAAAGTTCATAGCTGTGATGAAAGGATGGACCATTTAGAGACTGCCGTATCCAGGGATCCATCCCATAATCAGCTTCTAAACGCTGACACCATTGCATACACTAGCAAGATTTTGCTGAAAGGACCCAAATATAGCTGTCTCTTGTGAGAGGATGCCGGGGCCTAGCAAACACAGGAGTGGATGTTCACTGTCAGCTATTGGATGTATCACAGGGCTCCCAATGGAGAAGCTAGAGAAAGTACCCAAGGAGCTAAAGGGATCTGCAACCCTATTTTTGGAACAACATGATGTACTAACCAGAACCCCGGAGCTCTTGTCTCTAGAGGCATATGTATCGAAAGATGGCCTAGTCGGCCATCAATGGAAAGAGAGGCCCATTGGACTTGCAAACTTTATATGCCCCAATATAGGGGAATGCCAGGGCCAAAAGAATGGGAATGGGTGGGTAGGGAAGTGGGGGCCGCTATGGGGGACTTTTGGGATAGCATTGGAAATGTAATTGAGGAAAATATGTAATAAAAATATTAAAAATCAAAAAAAAATTTTTAAATAAAAAAAAAAAACAAAACAAGAAAAAACCAAAAAAAACAAAACAAAAAACCAAAAAGATATGTTTTGTTGTGATATTAAAAAAAAAGAAGAAGAAAAAGAAAAAGGAAGAGAACGGGAAACAACTGAGCAGTGAGGTAAATAGTAGATTCTAGAACTGCATTTTTCTCTAGCCAGTGCTCAAAAAGCATTATTATTTTTTTCCTAGTGTCAAGAAAAATGCTTATGAGAATAATTTAAAATATACAGAGTCATATACATCAGTATCTACGTCTAGATAAATCTAGAAGTAAATCTATTTGCATATTGTGCCAAGATATTAGCAGTTGTCTGTGATTCCACATGCACACCAGAGATAGCATGTGTACCCCCACCTTCACACACATGCACACACATATGGTAATAATGAAAATGTTTTGAAAGTTGACTCTGGCTTTTCCATTGTAAAATCTCATACTTACATGGCCATTCCAAAGCTTTTACAATATTTTTGGCATTTTTTGATGAACAAGAATTTTTGAAATAAACAAATGCTTTAATAACCTCCCTCCCAAAAGAAAATTACTGCCTGCCTGTCTGACTGACTGAGTGAGGGAGGGAATGAATGAATGGTTGATTGAATGAATAAATGAATGAATGAATGAATGAAAAAGTGTAAACATGAATGAAGGTGTGCATTTGTAACCCTGGCACTGTGTGTGATGTACATGGATGTCCCAGCAATCTGCGCTGTTGTCACCTGTTAACACAGGGTTTTTATTCACTCCTACTGGATTCTTCTAAACAAGGATTTTATATCATGTCATGTAAAAATGAAAAACACATTTTCTTTTTTTTTTTTTCATTTTTAAATTTTGTGTGAATGGGTGCTTTGTATGCATCCATGTCTGTGCACCCTGTGTGTGCCTGGTACTCACAGGGTCCAGAAGAGCACATTGAATCCCCTAGGAACAGTATCACAGATGATTGTCACCCAGTAGCTGGCAATCTGAACCCAGGTTCTCTGGAAAAACTACAAGTGCTCCTAACCACTGAGCCATCTCTTCAGACCCCGTCTAATACATTTTCAACCAGCAAAGCTTAGTGTTATAATTTCAATATGATAAACAAATGAACAATGATCCAATACGGTAAAACTCAGAGCTTTATATCAGTGATGATCATTTTAATGAATGAAAATTCAATGGGATAATTTTTAAGCAGGCACATGAAGTTAATTTTCAATACTTGGTGCTAGCCAGCTACATGCTCTACCCAGAACTGGCAATACCCATGAGGAGCCAGGGCATAAATTGGAAGACCCAGAAGCTTATAATCCCCCAAACCATAAAAACTAGGGACTTTAGATTTAATAAGCTATCTTTAAGGGTAGGAATTGGGTGCACGCCAGAAGTCATCCTCCATTTGCCAGAGCAACTGAAAATTTAGTTTTTTCTAAGGGAGTGTCACTGGGGAGGCAAACTACTTGCAACGGTAGGCTGCTTGCCCTGCAGTAAATGGCCAACGGGACATGAACTCAATGGCACAGTGAGAGGGTCCTTGCCTCACAGTGTCTTGTTGGGGCATTTTTTAAAATCTGATTTTTTATTTTTACTTTATTTGATGAATACACATTTTTCTAGATTTTTACCCTACAAGTCTTTTATGTATATATTATTGTTTACAGGTTAGTGTTTTACAGAATTCCTGAGTGTCTAAATGAGCAGCTCTTGCATCTGTATCTGTTTATTGTGTCATTTCTTGGGCTCTTTTCCTTCTGCTATCTTTTTTGTTCTATTCTGATGTGTTAGTTTTTGCTTAATCTTACTATATTATATTCTATGATTATGCCTGAGAAGCCTGTTTCTTTTGGGGATGGTGGTGGTTCAAGGCAGGGTTTCTTTGTATAGCCCTGACTGTCCTGGAGTTCACTCTGTAGACCAGGCTGGCCTCAAACTCAGATATCCGCCTGCCTCTGCTTCCCAAGTGCTGGGATTGAAGGTGTGCCCTACCACTGCCCAGCGCCTGTTTCTTTTCTAATGAGAGACAGAATAGGGATGGATAGGAGGGGTTAGAGAGGAACTCAGAGGAGGAGAAGGAGAAAAACTCAATCATAATCAGGATATATTATGTGAGGAAAAATTAAAAGGAGGAAAGAATCCCACCTAAGACTACAGATCCTGTGACTGAAAGCTTAGTGCTCTGGGCTTTACCATCAGTGGCCTGGAGTGAATTCTGACAGCGGCCACCAAGAGGATGTCCTCTGCTCAAGAAAGCTAGGGACCAGGGAAGGTCTAATAGCTCTCTATTGGAGATTTTAATTTCCCCAGCATCCAAATTAAATCTTACCAATCTAAAATAAAAACAAACATAAAAAGTCTGTTTACCACATTTATACAAGGAACACTAAACAAACCCAGTAGACTATATGTGTGTGTGTGTAAAACAGTAATGAAAGGATAAGAGGTCATGAACTGCAGAGGGAGCATGTGTGGAAGACGCTGGTGTGAAGGAGAGATGGAGATGATATAGGTACATCACTCACTTATGAAAATCTCAAAAATACACATTTACAGTAAGAACATAGTTTTTTTTAAGTGTGTGCATGTTTAAATTCCAGACTTATTGTTAACCTTAACAGCACTCTACTCTTGGATCATTTTATCTGTCTCAATCACAGTTGGGTAATTGTAATGATGGAGGATAGTGAAGTTGCAAAACTTTTAACTAGGTCACAAGAATGTAGATGACAACCCCAAACAGCCAAATTAACTCTAAGAGAGATAAACAAAGTCAGATGTGCCACACTTCCAATTACATTACAGAGAAACAGTAACCTTAAAAACAGTAAAGAACACAGAGAGCACTGGGAGGGAAGAGAGAGCCAGACACAAATCTGAATGCACACAGCCAACTGCTGCTCCAAGGGCGGCAGGAGGACACAAAGAACATAGGAGAGTCTCTCATGTAAGCAGGGCTGGGAGAGATGCATTTACACAGCAAAGATAAAGCTACCACTATTGAACACCCTTCACAAAGCTCAGCTCAATGATGACAAAGCCCTTTAAAAACATCATGGAGCCAACTGAGGGACACTGTGTAAGAGGAATAAGCAGCCAGAATTAAAAGAAAACTTGTATAACCTCACTGATATACACACCATGAAGGAATAATATGACAATGTAAGAGAATAAAATATGGCTGCTGCAAATACAGCCGAGGTGACAGGGAGAGGCTGCAGGGCACAGGGTACAAAGTGCAAAATGCACAGGATTTTAAAGTGTCTCAATGCCTAACAGAAGAGACTATCTCTGCCATAATATCAAAAGGAGGGAGGGAGAGTGAGAGGGGTAGAGAAAGGGGGAGGGGAAATCAATGCAGGGCACTGTGTATTAACTTGCATAATCATAACCCTGTTCAAAGGCACCTCTGATCTCATGTACTTGTTAACATCACCTAAGTGTGCACCAGCATTGTTCACCACACTTTACATGCCGCCCAGAGGAGATCACAGTTCTCCATCAGGAGGGAATTTGTCCTCAGTGACTAGAACCCTAACAGCATAAAAATAGGTATAAAATTGTACTCTCTTGGGAAATTGTACAACAGGCACAGAAACAGAAACAGACGACCGACTAATCCTGAGTTGGACATGGTGATGGAGCAGACATTTGGGGTTGATGCAGGTGACACCTGGTTTGTATGGGTAGAGTGTCACAGTATAGCCTGCACCACACAAGAGATTTTATCACCTCCATGATACACACAAGAAGGATGTGGGCTGAATGCCAACTGTGTGGAGAAATACTTTAGAGACAGGCTTGCTGTTCTCAGCTGAGATGGCACTTTACTGTAAGACCACCCAAGGCACTGCACCTTCACACAGACCCATCCAACCCAATTCCTGATTTAATTATGTACCTGCACCACCATTCTAGAGCTTCCAGAGAGTGCTGCTGTATCTAGCGTGTCTGCAATGATCATTTCAGGATGCAGAAGGACTGTCACATATAAGCCACACAAAGGTCCCCAAGTCTGCAGACATTCTCCTGCACCAGCATTCAGAGGTTCACAGAAAAGAACGGTAGCCCTCTTCCTTAGGAATGAGAACAGGAACATGGGGGGTGGGGCAAGAAGGGAGGAACTGCCCCATATGCTCCAGGAGATGATTTCTTACCACGCCTACATCATGTTGCTTTCCCTCCCTCTCTCCAACCAAAGCTTCAATGTTTTCCTGCCAATTTTGGAACCTTTATTTATATGACTTATTTTATTTTAAAAATTATATTATAATCATATAATTTCTCCTTCCCTTTCATTTTTCCAAACCTTCACATATATCCATTCCTGCTCCTTTTCAAATTCATTGCCTGATTTTTCATTAATGGCTGTTGCACACACACATGAATATTTATATACAGATATATTCATAACTATAATCTGCTTGATCTGTATAATGTTAATTGTATATCTGTTTTGTATTGCCCAATGGTCATCAGAAGAGATAACCATCTTGTGTTGGACAGCCAATTAGAATGCTTTTGTAAATGATATTTGCATGATTCCTTCTTAGACCCCAGAACCCTGCTGAGAACGGATGATCTTCAGTTATATATGTCCGAGATCAGCTGAAGAGTCCTCTTAAATCTCTCATAAGAATGATGTCAAGGACACCCTGTGTTCTCCACCAGGTGACCTTTCCCTTCCTGCATTTTACAAACTCCCACAGCTTCAGCACCATCCACTGCATGGAGGACATGTTACTTAATGTCTCATAGTGTTTTTCCATACTTACCTGAGATCCTGGCTAGAATTGCTCACATTCACTTGTACCAGTCACAGAAAGAAGACCTCAGCATAAACAATTCTCTTGAGTCTTTCTCTTTTCTGTAATGGCTGCCCATTACTCCTCATGTGTGTTCAGCATTGGGCTTCTGCTAAATTCCACACAGTAAAAACTACATCTTGCAAGCCAAGAGTGTGAGCCTAAGAGTAGGCTTCACTCTAAATGAAACTGAGTGGGCATATGTACTGCACTAGGCTTTATATAAATAGCTCTAGTCCACACAGCTGAGGAGGGGGAGACAGCTCTCATGACAGGATCATACATTAATCTCAAGGCTCCTTCCAAAGGACCATCCTCCAAGAACTGAAGAAGACAATGATGCCAAGTAAACTTTTCTGGACCCCATGATCCTCCAGTGATGTGGGAGTTTCCAAATGACCATGTCCTTAAGAATTCCCCAAATCTCATTCCAGCAAGGGGAGAACACAGTGTCAGGCTGATATAATATATTCCTGGCAGGCCTTGAGTAACCATCAAAGATTAGCAGAGGCTACCTCTGTGTTTTCATAGTTTTAAAAAAGTATACTATCCAATGCT
Source organism: Mus caroli (assembly GCF_978045245.1). Lineage (NCBI taxonomy): Eukaryota > Metazoa > Chordata > Mammalia > Rodentia > Muridae > Mus > Mus caroli. The sequence continues at coordinate 73,771,904 of NW_028227268.1, forward strand.
TCTGTGCTAGGCAAAGGACTATGATATAAACTACTCATCTAAAATGTACTAAAATGCACTAGAAATGGGTGTTTCCTTGAATATATGAGATTTAAAAACTAGATGCTTAAAAATGGTGTGATGGTTTATACACAAGTTTCAATATTTCTCATAGAGAGAAGATTGTAATCTTTCTTTGTTCTCTACAAAGCAGAATAAGAAACAAGTTCTGAAAAAATGACAAAAGTCAAACAATGGCTAAATATCCAGAAAACTTGAGAAATACAAAGAACAGCAGTCTTAGCATGCACATTTTTTACTCTTAAATTACCTTTTAAAATGCAAATGTTACTGTTAGTCTTTTTAAGCACTACAAACGACACTCACATAATTGGTCCTGCAGGTAGTCTTGACTGAGATTACCAGGAGCCCATGTTCATCTCCCAGTGTGTGTAGCTGGACATGTGGATGCATATCTGTTCACTGGCTTCTAGAAATACTAAACTAGTTTTCAGGACTGGGAATTAATCCCAAGGCCCCCACATGCTCAGCAAAGTTTCTACCACTGACCTCCACTCTCAGTACTAAAGTATTTGATATCAGAAATGATAAAAATATATAAATACCTCCTTCAACCAATACAAGGAGTTAATGATCTTGTCTGCCTGTATTGGAGCTACCGTTGAGCAAAAATAAAAAAAAAATAAACAACAAAAAAACCCCAAAGAACCTAACAAAAACGAAAACAGCAACAATAACTCCCCAAAATCTTTGTAGACAGGAGAAGGTTTGGCAGATCCCTTAATAAGCACCGTCATTACTAAAGAATTCATACTCAAATTTGAACTCAGTTCTCTTTGTCTTGCTACACCTGATTATGCAACACTCTCATTAGTCTCTGGAGAAGTAACTCTCAACCAAAGCTGAGCAGGCACTAAGTCATCATTGTCCTCTACAAGAGTCTGCGATTCTACAGACCCTATCATTCTCTATTGCCTACAGCATCATGCACTGAAGAGATATCACCCCACATTCACTCTATCCCATAAGCATTTAGGGTAATATTCAAGACTCCTATGTGAAATATATAATAATAAAACACCATTTTCTAGTATAAGAAGAGAAAAGAAGGTGAGTCTAGTCGCCTTAATTACAATTCAAAGTTTGAACAAATGAATTATATTTTATAATCTGACTCCCAACACAGAAAACTACCACTAAGTAATAGAGCTCTCCAATCCATTGCCTCCCTAATAAACAGCTAGTTGTTTGTTTTCAGAAACTCTGACCATGGTTTTTGTCTGTATCACCTAGTTCTGGTGTCTACAATTGGCTTTGCATCTTACATCCTAAGCAGGCATACCAGGTCAGAATACTGCCCTCGGGCCTGAGCCAGAAGAGCATCAAAGAAGTTGACTTTCAGAAGAAACCATGAATCCAGAGTATCTCACCCAGTCAGTACTTACCAGTCCCGGAAAAACAAAATGTGTTGACTTCCCTCAATCCTTCTGGCTCCTAGATAATAGCAAACCCACTCCACACTGTGTCATATAGAAGAGTTTGAGAACACCTGTTTCTCTTTGGTCCCAACTGCATATGTGGTACTGAAGCCTGAATTTCAGCACTATGTTCCTGGAGAAATGATGCTTATTTGAGGCCACCATCCCTAGCAGGCTCACCTGCTAAGGCCCATAACTAAGTGGCAGAGGAAAGCCTGTACTGTTTTCTGGCTCATCACCATAATCAACTCACTCAAGCAGGAGCTGGTATATCATCCAATCTGACCTTAGGGACATTTCCTGGCCTCTCTAATTGATTGGGAAACACGATTGTTTACTCAAGTATGGCCTTGGAGACCTCTGGGGACCCTAAGCATATTATAATTAACTGATTGCTTCCATATCTGTTCTCCTCAGCTCTTTATATCCCCATACACTACCCAATTCAAAGTGACCCATGCAGGTCCTCAAACCACACCCTTTTATGTGGCTTGTGAAAGTCCATGTTATCATAATCCTCATACTTTCCCAACTTTGACCAAAGCCTTTCCATTAGACCATATACTAGGTCTCACATAACCCAACCATGTTCACCATAATCCGAATATCTTCTTCTCATGGAAGTTTCATCTAAGTTTGTTCCCATTCATGGAGATTGTCTTTCCAACTAAACATTTTCTTCATCTAAAATCTGATGTACTGTTTGCTCTTGTAAAAAGTCTACTTCATACATTAGTAGTTCTTATTTTATACCATGGTTTTGTCCACAACAAATTTAAAAATTAAAAGCATTAATTTTTTTAAATTACTGTTTGTTAAATGGTCTGCCTAGGGGAGAAGCTGACAGATAGCCTAGTGCTGTGTAGTGAGATTCTGGGAGAATTTAAATCCTGACAGCTGTTCACAGGAGAAATACTAAGCCCATGCTAAGGTGCACAGACATTCTCAGAGCATGTAGAATAAGGGAAACAATAGTCACAGATAGTTTGCCCAGCCTAGGGCCCTTTCAGCAGCCAATGGAATTTAAATGCCACAGAGTCAGCCTATAGCTTATCAGGTCTGAGGGTCTAGCTCTAGAAGCAAGCATACCAAGTCAGAATGTTGCCTTTGGGCCTGACCCTGCCTGAGCATCATAAGATAGACCTTGCAAGAGCATCATGGGAAGAGAAATGCACAATAGCCTTGTGTCAGCCATATATCCTCAGGAAGAGAACAGTCAATGGGGTGGTGTCTTCTCTCCCTGCTGCTGTCCCCAATAATTAAATGATTTGTAGAAACCATGAAATCTGTTTGTACTGTTATGCACTTTGCTATAATTTCCTTTTTATATCTCACTGGATGCTCAACATCAACTGGCACTTATTTGAAATGGATGATGGTGGACCTTCAGAAATCCTGTCCACTCTCTATAAAAGGGTTTCTTTACATTTTGGTACACTCTTGAGCATCTCACTGATTTGTAAAAGAATCTGTAAGAACTCTACTGATAGCACTCAAAGAGTTAAACAAAAAAGTCACTGTTGAGTGAGAAAAAGCCCTGCCAGAGGCCTTAAGGTTTGGGAGTAAAAATCCCAATAAAAAAAAATGAGCTACTTCTCTATGACTTGTTAGCCAGGGAAGGCCATTGAGTCTCTGGGGATAGGCTATGATACTATTGCTGACAGTGTTGGTAGATGGTAGAACTACACAGAAAGTCCATATTGCTGGAGACATACATGCTTTGGCAGTCAGTCATGGAAAACTAAAGCTAGGACTAAACTGGTAGATGCCTCCCTGTTAGGTGCCATTCATAATGCTACAAGGTGCCATGTTGGCTTCTGGAGGAGAATTGTCACCAACAGTTACACTCAGCTATGGACCCCATGCGCCACATTACCAAAATGCTAAGCCAGCTGTGTTCTTGGATGCAATAGAATCACAACTGCTATGGGTGAGCTGTTTTTCAGTTGAATTGGAGGTCACTTCACCACAGGAACCTCAATCATACTATAAGCCAGAGATATTTGGTCATTGGTTCCAATAGATAAGCTGCTGCTGGCCAGCGCCAGGCCACCTTGGACCAGAACTCAGAGGACAGTCCCTTGGTCACCAGAGCATTCTACACACACACACACACACACACACACACACACGCACACAGAGGCACCTTAGCACACCCAGGATCTTAGGATCACTGGTGAGTGGAACACAACATCTGTTCCAACAAAACCAGGGGTGTGTGTGGCCAGCTGGAGCATGGGCACAGGAACCCCACCTGACCAGTGGCTCAGGTTTCTTCTGGTCTGCACAGGTCTAACTTGGTTTTGAACTCATCAGACAGTCCCATGGTCCCTAGAGGAGGTACCACTTCCAGGCACTCTAACACTCCCAGGATTTCAGGATCTCAGGAGCTTGGTCACACCAGGATGTCAGGGTTTCAGGGAAAGCTTGACTGCCAAGAACTCTGACACACCTAGAATCTCAGCATCACAGGATCACAAAGAAAGCTGGATCCTGAGAAGTTCTGACTCAACTGGGATTACAGGAAGGACAGGCTCCAATCAGATATATTGAGGGCAGGAAGCACTTGAGATAATCAGGTGGCAGGAGGCAAACATAAGAACATAAGCAACAGAAACTAAAATTACTTGGCATCATTAGAACCCAGCTCTCCCACCATAGCAAGTCCTGGATACACCATCACACCAAAAAAAGCAAGATATGAATCTAAAGTCAATCTCATAATGATGATGGAGGACTATAAGAAGGACATAAATAACTCCTTTAAAGAAATACAGGAGAACACATCCAAACAGGTGAAAGAATTGAACAAAACTATCCAGGATCTAAAAATGGAAGTAGAAACACTAAAGAAACCACAAAGGGAGACAACTCTGGAATAGAAAACCTAGGAAAGAAGTCAGGAGCCATAGATGCACGCATAACTAACAGAATACAAAAGAGAGGAGAGAGAATCCCAGGTGCAGAAGTTACCATAGAAAACATTGACACAACAATCAAAAAAATGTGAAATGCAGAAAGATCCTAACCAAAAACATTCAGGAAATCTAGGACACAATGAGCAGACCAAACCTAAGGATAATAGGTATAGATGAGAGTGACGATTTCCATCTTAAAGGGCCAATAAATACCTTCAACAAAATTCCCCAACCTAAAGGAAGAGATGTCCATGAACATACAAGAAGTCTACAGAACTCCAAATTGTTTGGACCAGAGAAGAAATTCCTCCCGTCACATAATAGACAAAACACCAAATGCACAAAACAAAGAGAGATTATTAAAAGCAGTAAGGGGAAAAGGTCAAGTAACATGTAAAGGCAGACCTATCAGAATTACACCTGACTTCTCCCAAGAGACTATGAAAGCCAGAAGATCCAGGGAACATGTCATACAGACCCTAAGAGATGACAAATAACAGCACATGCTACTATACTCAGCAAAACTCTCAATTACTAGAGATGGACGAACCAAGGTATTCCATGACAAAATCAAATTTATACAATACCTTTCCACAAATCCAGCCCTTCAAAGGATAATAAAGGGAAAACTCCAACACAAGGAGGGAAACTACACTCTAGAAAAAGCAAGAAAGTAACCTTTCAACAACCTAAAAGAAGATAGTCACATGAACAAAATTCCAACTCTAACAACAAAAATAACAGGAAGCAACAATGACTTTTCCTTAATATCTCTTAATATCAATGGACTCAATTCCCCAATAAAAAGACATAGACTAACAGACTGAATACTTAAACAAGACACAACATTTTGCTGCATACAGGAAACCCACCTCAGTGTCAAAGACAGACACTACCTGAGAATAAAAGGCTGAAAACAATTTTCCAAGCAAATGGTCCGAAGAAACAAGTTGGAGTAGCCATTCTAATATTGAATAAAATTGACTTTCAACCTAATGTTATCAAAAAAAAAAAAAAAAGATAAGGAGGGACACTTCATACAAGTCAAAGATATAATTTACCAAGATTAACTCTCAATTCTAAATATCTTTGCTCCAAATGCAAGGGCATCCACATTCATTAATGAAACTTTAGTAAAGCTAAAAACACAAATTGCACCACACATAATAATAGTGGGAGACTTCAACCACCACTCTCATCAATGGACAGATCCTGGAGACAGAAACTAAACAGAGACACAGTGAAACTAACAGAAGTTATGAAACAAAAGGTTTTAACTAATATCTTTAGAACATTTTATCCTAAAACAAAAGGATATGCCTTTTTCTCAGCACCGCATGGTACCTTCTTCAAAATTGACCTTATAATCAGTCACAAAACAGGCCTCAACAGATACAAAAATATTGAAATTATCCCATGCAACCTATCAGATCACCAGGGACTAGGGCTGATCTTCAATAACAACATAAATAATAGAAAGCCAACAATCACCTGAGAACTGAACAATATCCTCTAAATGATAATTTGGTCAAGGAAGAAATAAAGAAAGATATTAAAGACTTTTTTAGAATTTAATGAAAATGAAGTCACAACATATCCAAACTTATGGGACAAAATTAAAGCAGTTCTAAGAGGAAAACTCATAGTTTTAGGTGTCTCTAAAAAGAATCTGGAGAGAGCATACACGAGCAGCTTGACAGCACAACTAAAAGCTCTAGAACAAAAAGTAGCAAATTCACCCAAGAAGATTAGACAGCAGAAAATAATCAAACTCATGGCTGAAATCAACCAAGTAGAAAAAAAAAAAAGACCTATACAAAGAATCAAGAATCAACCAAACGAGGAGCTGGTTCTTTGAGAAATCAACAAGATAGATAAAACCTTAGCCAGACTAACTAGATGGCGCAGGGACAGTATCCTAATTAACAAAATAAGAAATGAAAAGGGAGACATAACAATAGAACCTGAGGAAATCCAAAAAAAAAAAAAAATCATCAGATCCTACTACAAAAGGCTATATTCAACACAATTGGAAAACCTGGATGAGATGGACAATTTTCTAGACAGATAACAGGTATCAAAGTTAAATCAGGATCAGATTAATGATCTAAACAGTCCCATATCCCCTAAAGAAATAGAAACAGTCATTAATAGTCTCCCAACCAAAAACTGCATAGGACAAGATGGGTTTAGTGCAGAGTTCTATCAGACCTTCAAAGAGGATCTAATTCCAATACTCCTCAAACTATTCCACAAAATAGAAACAGAAGGTACTCTACCCAATTCATTCTATGAAGCCACAATTACTCTGATGCCTAAACCACACAAAGACCCAACAAAGAAAGAGAACTTTAGACCAATTTCCTTAATGAATATCGATGCAAAAATACTCAATAAAATTCTTGCAAACCGAATCCAAGAACACATCAAAACGATCATCCATCATGATCAAGTAGACTTCATCCCAGAGATGCAGGGATGGTTCAATATACAGAAATCCATCAACATTATCCACTGTATAAACAATCTAAAAGACAAAACCCACATGATCATTTCATTAGGTGCTGAGAAATCATTTGACAAAATCCAACACCCATTCATGATAAAAGTCTTGGAAAGATCAGGAATTCAAGGCCCATGCCTAAACATAATAAAAGCAATATTCAGCAAACCAGTAGCCAACATCAAACTAAATGGAGAGAAACTTGAAACAATCCCACTAAAATCAGGGACTAGACAAGGCTGCCCACTCTCTCCCTTCCTATTCAATATATTAGTACTTGAAGTCCTAACCAGAGCAATTAGACAACAAAAGGAGATCAAAGGGATACAAATTGGAAAGAAAGAAGTAAAATATCATTATTTGCAGATGATATGATTGTATATATAAGTGACTCCCAAATTTCCACCAGAGAACTACTAAACCTGAGAAACAACTTCAGTAAAGTAGCTGGATATAAAATTAACTCAAACAAATCAGTGGCCTTTATCTACACAAAGGATAAACAGGCTGAGAAAGAAATTAGGGGAACAACACCCTTTACAATAGTCGCAAATAATATAAAATACTTTGGTGTGGCTCTAACTAAGGAAGTGAAAGATCTGTATGATAAGAACTTCACATCTCTGAAGAAAGAAATCAAAGAAGATCTCAGAAGATGGAAAGATTTCCCATGCTCATGGATTGGGCAGGATTAATATAATCAAAATGACTATCTTGCCAAAAGCAATCTACAAATTCAATGCAATCCGAATCAAAATTCCAACTCAATTCTTCACTGAGTTAGAAAGGGCAATTTGCAAATTTATCTGGAGTAGCAAAAAAAATCTAGGATAGCAAAAACTATTCTCAAAATAAATAACCTCTGGGGGAATCACCATGCCTGACCTCAAGCTGTACTACAGAGCAATTGTGATAAAAACTGCATGGTACTGATACAGTGACAGACAGGTAGATCAAGGGAATAGAATTGAAGACCCAGAAATGAACCCACACACCTATGGTCACTTGATCTTTGACAAAGGAGCTAAAACCAACCAGTGGAAAAAAGACAGCATTTTTAACAAATGGTGCTGGCTCAACTGCCGGTTATCATGTAGAAGAATGCAAATTGATTCATTCTTATCTTCTGTACAAAACTCAAGTCTAAGTGGATCAAGGAAATCCACATAAAACTAGAGACACTGAAACTTATAGAGGAGAAAGTGGGAAAGAGCCTTGAAGATATGGGCACAGAGGAAAGATTCCTGAATAGAACAGCAGTGGCTTGTGCTGTAAGATTAAGAATGGACAAATTGGACTTCATAAAATTGCAAAGCTTCTGTAAAGCAAAGGACATTGTCAATAAGACAAAAAGGCCACCAACAGATTGGGAAAAGATCTTTACCAATCCTAAATCCCATAGGGGGCTAAAATCCAATATATATAAAGAACTCAAGAAGTTGGACGTCAGAAAACCAAATAACCCTATTTTTAAAAATGGAGTACAGAGCTAAACAAAGAATTCTCTACTGAGGAATGCCAAATGGCTGAGAAACACCTGAAAAAATGTTCAACATCCTTAATCATCAGGGATATGCAAATCAAAACAACCCTGAGATTCCACCTCATACCAATAAGAATGGCTAAGATCAAACCTCAGGTGACAGCAGATGCTGGTGAGGATGTGGAGAAAGAGGAACACTCCTCCATTGCTGGTGGGATTGAAAGTGGGTACAACCTCTCTGGAAATCAGTATGTCAATTCTTTAGAAAACTGGGCAACTACCACTCCTACCAGTACTACCAAAAGATCCAGCAATACCACTCCTGGGCATATACCCAGAAGATGCTCAACTTGTAATAAGGACACATTCTCTACTATGTTCGTAGCAGTCTTATTTATAATAATAAGAAGCTGTAAAGAACCCAGGTGTCCCTCAGCAGAGAAATGATACAGAAAATATGGTACATTTACACAATGAATTATTCAGCAGCTATTAAAAACAATGAATTTATGAAATTCTTAGACAAATGGATGGATCAGGAGGATATCATCCTGAGTGAGGCAACCCAATCACAAAAGAACACACATGATATTCATTCACTGATAAGTGGATATTAGCCCAGAACCTCAGAATTCCCAAATACAATTTGCAAAACAGATGAAACTCAAGATGGAAGACCAAAGTAAGGATACTTCCATCCCTCATAGAATGGGGAACAAAATACTCTTGGAAGGAGTTACAGAGACAAAGTTCAGAGCAGAGATTGAAGCAATGACCATCCAGAAACTACCCCACCTGGGGATCCATCCCATAAACAACCACCAAACCCAGTTACTATTGCAGATGCCAACAAGAGCTTGCTGATAGGAGCCTGATATAGCTGTCTCCTGAGAGGCTCTGCCAGTGCCTGACTAATACAGAAGTGGATGCTCACATTCATCCATTAGAAAGAGCCCAGGATCCCCAGTGAAGTAGCTAGAGAAGAACTCAAGAAACTGAAGCGTTTTACAGCCCCCTAAGAAGAACAACAATATGAACTAACCATTAACCCCAGAGCTCCCTGGGACTAAACAACCAATCAAAGAAAACATGTTTGGGACTCATGGCTCTAGATGCATAAGTAGCAGAGGATGGCCTAGTCAGTCATCAATTAGAGGTCCTTGGTCCTGTGAAGGTTCTATGCCCCAGTATAGGGGAATGTCTCGGCTATGAAGCAAAAATGGGTGTGTTGGGGAACAGGGGGAGGAGCGAGAAGATAGGTTATTTTCAGAGGGGAAAGTATGAAAGAGGATAACATTTGAAATGTAAATAAAGAAAATATCTAATTAAAAAAAGGAAAAACAAAAATAATGGATAGACACACATCTGCCCAAAGAAAAGACTTTACATAAACTCATTAAATAATCTTGGATAGAAAAAAGAGAGAGACAAGTCCCTTCCGGTCCACTGCAGCACCAGGGTACCTGGCCCGGGGAGTCTCTGGACACCCCCATGGACCCACACAGGATCCCCCACGGGATCCTAAGACCTCTGGTGAGTGGAACACAGCGCCTGCTCCAATCCAATCACAAGGGACGTGAGACTGCATTAATTAAGGAAGCAGATAACCTGGCCTGATTAGGGGCCCAAGTCACTTTCGGTCCACTCCAGCACTGGGGTTCCTTGTGCGCTGAGTTTCTGGACACCCCCAAGGTCCTCATGGGACCCTTCACGGGATCTTAAGACCTCTGGTGAGTGGAACACAACTTCTGCCAGGAGTCAGGTTCGAACACCAGATATCTGGGCACCTTCCCTGCAAGAGGAGAGCTTGCTTGCAGAGAGTACACTGACCACTGAAACTAAGGAGAGAGCTAGTCTCCCAAGTCTGCTGATAGAGGCTAACATAATCACCTGAGGAACAAGCTCGAACCAGAGACAACTATAACAACTAGCTCCAGAGATTACCAGATGGCGAAAGGCAAACATAAGAATCCTACTAACAGAAATCAAGACCACTCACCATCTTCAGAATGCAGCTCTCCCACCCCCACCTAGTCCTGGGCACCCCAATACAACCGAAAAGCAAGACCCGGATTTAAAAGCATATCTCATGATGATGGTAGAGGACATCAAGAAGGACTTTAATAACTCACTTAAAGAAATACAGGAGAACACTGCTAAAGAGTTACAAGTCCTTAAACAAAAACAGAAAAACAAAACCAAACAGGTAGTAGTCCTTAAAGAAAAACAGGAAAACACATCCAAACAGGTGATGGAAATGAACAAAACCATACTAGACCTAAAAAGGGAAGTAGACACAATAAAGAAAACCCAAAGTGAGGCAACACTGGAGATAGAAACCCTAGGAAAGAAATCTGGAACCATAGATGTGAGCATCAGCAACAGAATACAAGAGATGGAAGAGAGAATCTCAGGTGCAGAAGATTCCATAGAGAACATCAGCACAACAATCAAAGAAAATACAAAACGCAAAAGGATCCTAACTCAAAACATCCAGGAAATACAGGACACAATGAGAAGACCAAACCTACGGATAATAGGAGTTGATGAGAATGAAGATTTTCAACTTAAAGGACCAGCAAATATCTTCAAAAAAATTATAGAGGAAAACTTCCCAAACCTAAAGAAAGACATGCCCATGATCATACAAGAAGCCTACAGAACTCCAAATAGACTGGACCAGAACAGAAATTCCTCCCAACACATAATAATCAGAACAACAAATGCACTAAATAAAGAGAGAATATTAAAAGCAGTAAGGGAGAAAGATCAAGTAATACATAAGGGCAGGCCTATCAGAATTACACCAGACTTTTCACCAGAGACGATGAAAGCCAGAAGAGCCTGAACAGATGTTATACAGACACTAAGAGAACACAAATGCCAGCCCAGGCTACTATACCCGGCCAAACTTTCAATTACCATAGCTGGAGAAACCAAAGTATTCCATGACAAAACCAAATTCACACATTATCTTTCCACGAATCCAACCCTTCAAAGGATAATAACAGAAAAAACCCAATACAAGGACGGAAATCACTCCCCAGAAAAAGCAAGAAAGTAATCCCTCAACAAACCAAAAAGAAAACAGCCACAAGAACAGAATGCCAACTCTAACGACAAAAATAAAAGGAAACAACAACTACTTTTCATTAATATCTCTTAATATCAATGGACTCAATTCCCCAATAAAAAGACATAGACTAACAGACTGGCTACACAAACAGGACCCAACGTTCTGCAGCTTACAGGAAACTCATCTCAGGGAAAAAGATAGATACTACCTCAGAGTGAAAGGCTAGAATACAATTATCCAAGCAAATGGTCTGAAGAAACAAGCTGGAGTAGCCATTCTAATATCGAATAAAATAGACTTCCAACCCAAAGTTATCAAAAAAGACAAGGAGGGACACTTCATACTCATGAAAGGTAAAATCTTCGAAGAAGAACTCTCAATTCTGAATATCTATGCTCCAAATGCAAGGGCAGCCACATTCATTAAAGAAACTTTAGTAAAGCTCAAAACACACATTGCACCTCACACAATAATAGTGGGAGACTTCAACACACCACTTTCATCAATGGACAGATCGTGGAAACAGAAACTAAACAGGGACACAGTGAAACTAACAGAAGTTATGAAACAAATGGACTTAACAGATATCTACAGAACATTTTATCCTAAAACAAAAGAATATACCTTCTTCTCAGCACCTCACGGGACCTTCTCCAAAATTGACCATATAATTGGTCACAAAACAGGCCTCAACAGATACAAAAATATTGAAATTGTCCCATGCATCCTATCAGACCACCATGGACTAAGGCTGATCTTCAATAACAACATAAGTAATGGAAAGCCAACATTCACGTGGAAACTAAACAACACTCTTCTCAATGATACCTTGGTCAAGGAAGGAATAAAGAAAGAAATTAAAGACTTTTTAGAGTTTAATGAAAATGAAGCCACAACATACCCAAACCTATGGGACACAATGAAAGCATTTCTAAGAGGGAAACTCATAGCTCTGAGTGCCTCCAAAAAGAAACTGGAGAAAGCACACACGAGCAGCTTGACAACACATCTAAAAGCTCTAGAAAAAAAGGAAGCAAATTCACCCAAGAGGAGTAGACAGCAGGAAATAATCAAACTCAGGGGTGAAATCAACCAAGTGGAAACAAGAAAACTATTCAAAGAATTAACCAAACGCAGAGTTGGTTGTTTGAGAAAATCAACAAGATAGATAAAACATTACCTAGACTCACTAGAGGGAACAGGGACAACATCCTAATTAACAAAATCAGAAATGAAAAGGGAGACATAACAACAGATCCTGATGAAATCCAAAACACCATCAGATCCTTCTACAAAAGGCTATACTCAACAAAACTGGAAACCTGGACGAAATGGACAAATTTCTAGACAGATACCAGGTACCAAAGTTAAATCAGGATCAAGTTAATGATCTAAACAGTCCCATATCCCCTAAAGAAATAGAAGCAGTCATTAATAGTCTACCAGCCAAAAAAAGCCCAGGACCAGATGGGTTTAGGGCAGAGTTCTATCAGACCTTCAAAGAAGGTCTAATTCCATTTCTGCACAAACTATTCCACAAAATAGAAGTAGAGGGAACTCTACCCAACTCATTCTATGAAGCCACAATTACTCTGATACCTAAACCACCGAAAGACCCAACAAAGATAGAGAACTTCAGACCAATTTTCCTTATGAATATAGATGCAAAAATACTGAATAAAATTCTCGCTAACCGAATCCAAGAACACATTAAAACAATCATCCATCCTGACCAAGTAGGTTTTATTCAAGGGATGCAGGGATGGTTTAATATACGGAAATCCATCAACGTAATCCATTATATAAACAAATTCAAAGACAAAAACCACATGATCATCTCATTAGATGCGGATAAAGCATTCGACAAGATCCAATACCCATTCATAATAAAAGTCTTGGAAAGATCAGGAATTCAAGGCCCATACCTCAACATGATAAAAGCAATCTACAGCAAACCAGTAGCCAACATCAAAGTAAATGGTGAGAAGCTTGAAGTAATCCCACTAAAATCAAGGACTAGACAAGGCTACCCACTTTCGCCCTACCTATTTAACATAGTACTTGAAGTCCTAGCCAGAGCAATTCGACAACAAAAGGAAATCAAGGGGATACAAATTGGAAAAGATGAAGTCAAAATATTACTTTTTGCAGATGATATGATAGTATATATCAGTGACCCTAAAAATTCCACCAGAGAACTCCTAAACCTGATAAACAGCTTCAGTGAAGTAGCCGGACATAAAATTAACTCAAACAAGCCTTTCTCTACACAAACAATAAACAGGCTGAGAAAGTAATTAGGGAAACAACACCCTTCTCAATAGTCACAAATAATATAAAAATATCTTGGCGTGACTCTAACTAAGGAAGTGAAAGATCTGTATGATAAAATCTTCAAGTTTCTGAAGGAAGAAATTAAAGAAGATCTCAGAAGATGGAAAGATCTCCCATGCTCATGGATTGGCAGGATCAACATTGTAAAAATGGCTATCTTGCCAAAAGTAATCTACAGATTCAATGCAATCCCCATCAAAATTCCAACTCAATTCTTCAATGAATTAGAATGAGCAATCTGCAAATTCATCTGGAATAACAAAAAACCTAGGATAGCAAAAACTCTTTTCAAAGATAAAAGTACCTCTGGTGGAATCACCATGCCTGACGTAAACCTCTACTACAGAGCAATTGTGATAAAAACTGCATGGTACTGGTATAGTGACAGACAAGTAGACCAATGGAATAGAATTGAAGACCCAGAAATGAACCCACACACCTATGGTCACTTGATCTTCGACAAGGGAGCTAAAACCATCAAGTGGAAGAAAGACAGCATTTTCAACAAATGGTGCTGGCACAACTGGTTGTTATCATGTAGAAGAATGCGAATCGATCCATTCCTATCTCCTTGTACTAAGGTCAAATCTAAGTGGATTAAGGAACTCCACATAAAACCAGAGACACTGAAACTTATAGAGGAGAAAGTGCGGAAAAGCTTCGAAGATATGGGCACAGGGGAAAAAATTCCTGAATAGAACAGCAATGGCTTGTGCTGTAAGATCGAGGACTGACAAATGGAACCTCATGAAACTGCAAAGCTACTGTAAGGCAAAAGACACTGTAAATAATACAAAAAGTCTACCAACAGATTGGGAAAGGATCTTTACCTATCTTAAATCAGATAGGGGACTAATATCCAATATATAAAAAGAACTCAAGAGGGTGGACTCCAGGAAATCAAATAACCCCATTAAAAAATGGGGCTCAGATCTAAACAAAGAATTCTCACCTGAGGAATACCGAATGGCTGAGAAGCACCTGAAAAAATGTTCAACATCCTTAATCATCAGAGAAATGCAAATCAAAACAACCCAGAGATTCCATCTCACACCAGTCAGAATGGCTAAGATCAAAAATTCAGGTGACAGTAGATGCTGGCGAGGATGTGGAGAAACAGGAACACTCCTCCATTGATGGTGGGATTGCAAGCTTGTAGGATTACAACCACTCTGGAAATCAGTCTTGCGGTTCCTCAGAAAATTGGACATAGTACTACCGGAGGATCCCGCAATACCTCTCTTGGGCATATATCCAGAAGATGTCCCAACTGGTAAGAAGGACACATGCTCCACTATGTTCATAGTAGCCTTATTTATAATAGCCAGAAGCTGGAAAGAACCCAGATGCCCCTCAACAGAGGAATGGATACAAAAAATATGGTACATTTACACAATAGAGTACTACTCAGCTATTAAAAAGAATGAATTTATGAAATTCCTAGGCAAATGGTTGGACCTGGAGGGCATCATCCTGAGTGAGGTAACACAATCACAAAAGAACTCAAATAATATGTACTCACTTATAAGTGGATATTAGCCCAGAAACTTAGTATAGCGAGATATAAGATACAATTTGCAAAACACATGAAACTGAAGAAGAACGAAGACCAAAGTGTGGACACTTTGCCCCTTCTTAGAATTGGAAACAATCACCCATGGAAGGAGTTACAGAGACAAAGTTTGAGCTGAGACAAAAGGATGAACCATCTAGAGACTGCCATATCCAGGGATCCATCCAAATTAGCCTCCAAAAGATGACACCATTGCATACACTAGCAAGTGTTTGCTGAAAGGACCCTGATACAGTAGTCTCTTGTGAGACTAGGCCAGGGCCTAGCAAACACATAAGTGGATGCTGACAGTCAGCTATTGGATGGATCACAAGGCCCCCAATGGCGGAGCTAGAGAAAGTATCCAAGGAGCTAAAGAGATCTGCAACCCTGTAGGTGCAACAACATTATGAACTAACCAGTACCCCGGAGCTCTTGACTCTAGCTGCATATGTATCAAAAGACGGCCTAGTCAGCCATCACTGGAAAGAGAGGTCCATTGGACACGCAAACTCTATATGCCCTAGTACAGGGGAACGCCAGGGCCAAAAAATGGGAATGGGTGGATAGGGAAGTTGGGGGGAGGGTATGGGGGACTTTTGGGATAGCATTGGAAATGTAATTGAGGAAAATACGTAATAAAAAAATATTAAAAAAGAAAGAAAGAAAAAAGAGACAGAGAGAGAAGCTGCTGCTATCATTTTCTTAAATAATATAATGTGAGTATCAAATTACCTTCTCACAATGTGTGTGGTGTGTGTGTCTGTGTGTGTGTGTGTGTGTGTGTTTGTGTTTGTGTGTGTACTTATTGACACACTACTATTAGCTTCAATTGTTCAGGGAGTGAGAATTCTCTTTGGACAAAAAATACAAAGCAGATTCATAAATGTCCACACTTCTGAAATCATATGACTATGACTGTGGCATGGTGAAACAATACGAAGTCACAGATGGAGAAAACTATCAAACAGCCATATCACCCCCTTCGAGTTTCATAGTCCTTTGGAGACAAGGAAACAGTAAGAATGTAAGCACCAAAAGAAGAGGTAAGGTCTTCTTCAAGCTGTTTCTCCCATATTGAAAATTCCCTCTTTGACCATAGAGGAAGGTTCCTTAAGACTCAGAAAGTAAACAAAACTCACAAGTCTCAAGAAGTTTCTGAAACTTACAAGAATCCCAAGGGCCTTCCTGAAGTTTACACAAGCAGAAACAACTACTTCTGGCTGGCTGGTTGAGATACCTGCCAGTAATGCAGAGTGGCCCAAAACTGTGGCTTTCCTGAGACACCACCTATACTCTGGTGATGCAGCTGCCTTTGAGTCATCCCCACCCCCGTGACTCAAAATCAAGTCCCTGATTTGCTAAGGTAGAGTTAGGTAAAACAACTTCTTTGATTTGTTGCTTTTAGGTTATAAGTGTTTTCTCATATCTGCCCAGGAAAGGAAACAAGAAGAACTTTCAGGGTAAGAACTGTATTTTTTCATTGATAAACAAATTATACAAAATATAATTAAATCAAAAATTATGATGCTGAGTAATGATAATGATAAGGTATGCAAAATAAGTTCCAAACACAAACAAAATTGATGCAAACTCATTATGATGAAACAGGATTCAGTTCACACAAAATTTTTTACATTTACAAAAGTTTATTAACAAAGGTGCCTGCACTTTTACACATAAAACCACAATTTCAATGCATGGAAGTAAGCAATTTCATGGGATTCTGGTAGTTGAATTAAACAGATGATGAGGAGTGAGATGGAACCCCAAATCAACTTTGGTCAAATGATAAGTAGTAGCCTTTCCCTTTTTATGGTTAACTTTCTTACAAATATAGTTTTTCTATATTAATATTTGCATCTGGACATATGTAAAATATCAAATTTTTGAATTTTTCTTTAGTCTACTAATCTTGCATCTGGATGTATATTAGTTGTTGAGTTCTTGGAATGGTGTAAACTCATTTTCCCCATTTCAAGGCCTCACTGACAGGGAAGGAATCTAGCCAGTTGTTAAGCCAGACCCTCATAGTTCTGCTGGGAGAGCTTTGTGGCTTGATTGCAGCAGAAATGATTCTGCCTTCTTCTCTAAGATGGAAAATTAACCCATGATTCATATTCACATAGTACACGGGGCAGCTCCACTCATGATCTGCTTCTTTCTTCCATGCAAATGAAAGCACTAAAGTAAGAGGCCTAGAAAACAGGGCTTAAGTTATGACTGATGTTACACAGGGTGAGGATATATTAGAAAGTGGGGTGATATTCCACATGGAGCTGAGGCTCCACACCCAAGCACATGCAGGTAACCCTACATATACCCAGGGGATGTAAGCTTTTTAAAAGTGCATAAAGGTGTGGCTGCAGCGTGATCTTGAGCAACAGTAGAGAAATAGGAAGAAGGAATGGGGGTTGTATGTGATCAAACTATAGTATCTGAATGTATGAATATTAAATTAAAATTGAAAACACAAAAAGAAAGATAATCAGATTGAACTCAAGCCCTCTGCCTTGGGTCACAGTGTCCACTGTAGGAAACAACATGGGGATCTGACTTTGAGTGTTGCCATTCAAAATTTAAAACCCTCTGACAACCAGACTTGTCAAGAACTCAGCCCATTTTCACAGGTGCTCACAATCCACCTCTCCTAGGCTCCTTCTGTGCAAAGTTGTATCTGCATCTGCATTTATCTTTGCTGAGCAGCAAGGACAGACAGTAACCCAGGGAGAAGATCCTCACTCCAGCTCCCAAACAAGGAAGGCATTAAAACCCTATGGCTGCTGGGGAATGTTTTGTTTTGTTTCAAGTTTTGTGATTTATTTGTATTACACACACAAACACACACACACATATACTTGTGTGTGGAGGACTTGATTGTTTCCTTCTACGATGTGGAATTCAGGCATCAAACTTAGATCCTCAGGGTTGGCCACAAGTGCCTTAATCCTCTGAGCATTTTGCCAACCTAGGTCTGGTTTTGTTGTTTGTTTTGTTTTGGATTGCTGTTTGGTCTTCTATTTTTGTGTGCATGGACAGATTCGTGCATGTATATAACTAATTGTACTTGTTTTGATACTCATTTCCCCAGTCCCATGGAACTACTCAGAATATGAAATGTTTTTACTGATCAGCATTTCCCTCTTACCCTGTGGCTGTAGCTCTTCCTAGTACCTTCCACAGAGCTCCTTTCATATCCTTGTTCCTCAGGGTATAGATCAGAGGGTTGAGCATGGGGGTGATGATAGTATAAAAAAGGGCCACAAACTTCCCCTTGCTCTCAGAATAGCTGTCCTTGGGTTGTAAGTATGTGTAGGTAGCTGAACCATAGAACAGAGATACCACCAGGAGGTGGGAGCCACAAGTCCCAGCAGCCTTTCTGCGTGCAGCCACTGACTTGACTTTCAGCACTGCCCTAGCAATCTGTGCATAGGAGCCTAGAATGAACATGGCAGGCACTGCAACAATCACCACTCTGGCCACAAACATCTTGGCCTCTGTTCCTCCTGTGTCCTGGCAGGCCAACTTGAGGAACACAGGCATCTCACAGAAGAAGTGATTCAGTCGATGTCCACAGAGTGGCATGGCCATCATGAGGCCTGTTTGAATCAAAGAGTTCAAGAAGCCTCCTACCCAGGAAGCAATAGCCAATGCCTGGCAGAGAACGGGGTGCATGATGGTAGTATAGTGCAGTGGACGACACACAGCCGCATAGCGGTCAAAAGCCATCACCACCAGGAGCACACTCTCTGTGGATCCCAGAGCAAGAGATATGAACAGCTGGGCCACACACCCTCCATAGCTGATGGTCCTGTCATGTCCATGGAGATTTATGAGAAGCTGGGGCACAGTGCTGGTGGTGAAGCAGAGGTCCAGGAAGGAGAGGTGAGAAAGGAAGTAGTACATGGGGGTGTGCAGTCGAAGGTCCATTCGGGAGAGAGCGATGATGGCAGTGTTGCCAAAGAGAGTTAGGGAGTAGAAAATCAAAATATAAATAAAGAAGATGAGTTCTAGTAGAGGCCAGTCTGAGAAGCCCACCAAAATGAAGCTTTTACCTAAACTGGTGTTAAAGCTTCCCATAGCCTTTTACTGACACAGTAGTCAAGACAATTCAATGCATCTGAAGAAGGAAATGCATTAAGACATTGTTCATAGCCTTCTTCACATAATCCTAAATAATCGATTTCATTATTCAATTTTGTTTTATCCAGTATTTTATTCCTATCTTCTCTTCTATAGACTGAAGATCTCTGGTAGGAATTATGTCACTGTTCTTTGAACTATAACTCAGCTATTTGTTCCAAGACTTTAGACTGGCTGCTATTCAGTCTTGCTTTTGTTCCTTAGTTTGATCTATTTGTTAGCTTGTTACAGATCTGAATCCAGGCTCAGGCAGATGGTAATCAGAATATTAACCTCTGAGTCCTCCTCGGCCTCCTTCTGCACCATGGATATTGTCCGTACACCCATCCTGGAGTCCCACTCACAGCCGCTGCCATCTGCCACAGAACACTGAGAAGTTTCATTTCTTTGGGAGGGGGTAAAAAAAAAAAGCAAGAAATGAGTTCATTGTGATGAGTAAGAAGACTGCCCCTGCTCGACCTGGTTCTTCCACTAAAAATGTCTGCCATTCAACTCCACAGAAAGAGCGTTTTCTCCTCTCTATCTAAACCCTCTTTAAACTATATCTTGCTAGCTCCTTCTGCTCACTTGCTGACATCCATGCTGCATGTGTCTGTCCCTCTAGGAGTTCCTGTGTAGTATAGGACAGGCCAAACATAAAAATAAATATCAATGTTTATCACAAAAAATAATAATGACTAAACATTGTTACTGTCCTTTTGGTACTGAGGGTGACAAATGAGCACTACCTTCATTTACGTTAATGAGGGCTATTAACTTCAACCATGCTATTGAAATGTGCTTTTACATTTTTATCTCATAAAAATGAGTTTCCGCTGGAGAGATGGCTCAGCGTGTAAGAACACTGACTGCTCTTCCAAAGGTCCTGAGTTCAATTCCCAGCAACCACATGGTGGCTCACAACTCATCCGTAATGAGATCTGACACCCTCTTCTGGTGTGTCTAAAGACAGAAACAGGGTACTTATTTATAATAATAAATATTATTTTTAAAAAATTAGTTTCCTCTAAGCCTGCAGATTAACTGCTAATGCACTGGTAAACAATGGAAGTATGATAGGCATAAAATCTCAAAGGTGGCTACTTCTTATAAAATATGAATGAGATTATATGAAAGCATGCCAAAGAGAAAGAAAGCAAAGATGAGATTCCAAAGTCTAGCCTATGATTAGTATGAAACATATTTGAATACTTAACTAGTTCCTTTTTCTGTCAAGTTTAACAAACCAGAATAATGTCATCAGTGGTCAATGCTGAACTCAAAGCCTTTGGCTCAGTATCATGTCCCCACAGATCAACTCTATCAGGGGCCAGCTGTGCCTCCTGCTCTGAAATATATGCTTCTGTGAGCCTCGGCTTATTACCTGTAAAAAATATGGTAGTAATAACTTGATCCAAGCAATTGTAGTTGTGGCTACATGAAATAACATATCATGTATATTACCAAATTTGTTTATTCTCACTGTTATGCTGTTCTACCTTCAACACTAACTGTTAACTCATGCAAATGAGACTGCATAACTCACTCAGGATTGTATGTCTACCACTCACTGCAGTAGCTGGAAAATAACTATCCAAGAAAATTACTGATTGCCTGGATGGATGGAAGGATGGATGGATGGATGGGTGTACAAATGAATGTGTGTGTGCATTTGTAACCCTGGCACCATGTCTGATGTATATGGATGTCTCAGCAATCTGCACTGTTCCTTATCTATTAGCACTGGGTTTTTATTCACTCCTACTCGATTCTTCTAAACAATGACTTTATATCATGGCATGTAGAAATGAAAAACACATTTTCTTTTTTTTTTAATTTTGTGTGATTGAGTGCTTTGTCTGCGTCTGTGTATGGCAACCCTGTATATGCCTGCTGCTCACAGGGTCCAGAAGATGACACTGAATTTCCTAGGAACAGTATTACAGGCGATTCACACCCAGAAGCTGGCAATCTGAACCCAGGTCCTCTGGAAAAACTACAAGTGCTCCTAACCACTGAGCCATCTCTTCAGACCCTGACTAATACATTTTCAACCAGCAAAGCTTAGTGCTATAATTTCAATACGATAAACAAATGAACAATGATCCAATACGGTAAAACTCAGAGCTTTATATCAGTGATGATTATTTTAATGAATGAAAATCATTGGGATAATTTTAAAGCAGGAGGCATGAAGCTTAATTTTTAATACTTGGTGGTAGCTAGCTACATGCTCTACCCAGGACTGGCAACACTCATGAGGAGCCAGGATTTAAACTGGCAGACCCAGAAGCTTATAACTCCCAAACCCTAAAAAAAACTAGAGACTTTAGGCTTTGGAAGCCAGCCTTATAGGTTTCGGGATTGGGGGGCACCCTTGAAGCTATCCTTAACTGGTAGCCACCTGCAAATGAGAATTTAGTTTTCGCCAAGGGAGTCTCACTAGGGAAACAAACTATTAAGTGTAGGCTCTGTGCCCAGCAGTAGATGGCTGACAGGAAATGAACTCAACAGCATATTAGAAGGTTCCCTGCCTCACAGTGTCTTGTCAGGGCATTTTTAAATCTTATTTTTTATTTTTATTTTATTGGATGAACACATATTTTTTTCTAGCTTTTTACCAGACAGGTCCTTTGCAGATAGATAAGTAGATAGATAGATAGATAGATAGATAGATAGATAGATAGATAGATAGATAGATAGATATTCTGGATTCCAGGTTAGTGTTTTTAAGGGATTCCCAAGTGTGTAAATGAGCGGGTCTCTGTGTTTGTGTCGATTTCATGTGCTTTTTGGGGGGCTCTTTTCCTTCTGCTTGGTTTTTCTACCCTATTTTCATGTGTTAGTTTTTGCTTCATCTTATTATGTATTATATTCAATTATTATCCTTGAGAAGACTGTTTTCTAATAAGAAAGAAAATGCGGGTGGGTGGGATGAGGGTGGGGAGAAGCTCAGAGGAGTAGAAGGAGAGAAAATCACAATCAGGAAATATGAAGTGCGAAAAAATAAAAAGGGGGTGAAGAATCTCACCTAAGACTACAGATCCTGTGACTGGAAGCTTAGTGCTCTGGGCTTTCACCACCAGTGGCCAGGAGGAAATTCTGACAGCAGCCAAGAAGAAGATGTTCTCTGTTCAAGAAAGCTAGGGACCAGGGCTGGTGAGATGGCTCAGTGGGTAAGAGCACCCGACTGCTCTTCCGAAGGTCCAGAGTTCAAATCCCAGCAACCACATGGTGGCTCACAACCATCCTTAACGAGATCTGGTGCCCTCTTCTGGAGTGTCTGAAGACAGCTACAGTGTACTTACATATAATAAATAAATAAATCTTTAAAAAAACACAAAAAAAAAGTTAAAAAAAGAAAAGAAAGAAAGCTATGGACCAGGGAAGGTCTAACAGCTGTCTATTGGGGATTTTAACTTCCCCGGCATCCAACATCTTCCCTATTTAAAATAAAAACAAACATAAAAAGTCTGTTTACAGGATAAGAGGTCACGAACTGCAGAGGGAGCGTGCATGGAAGAAGCTGGTGTGAAGGAGAGATGGAGATGATATAGGTACATCACTCACTTATGAAAATCTCAAAAATACACATTTACAGTAAGAACATAGTTTTTTTTAAGTGTGTGCATGTTTAAATTCCAGACTTATTGTTAACCTTAACAGCACTCTACTCTTGGATCATTTTATCTGTCTCAATCACAGTTGGGTAATTGTACTGATGGAGGATAGTGAAGTTGCAAAACTTTTAACTAGGTCACAAGAATGTAGATGACAACTCCAAACAGCCAAATTAACTCTAAGAGAGATAAACAAAGTCAGATGTGCCACACTTCCAAGTACATTACAGAGAAACAGTAACCTTAAAAACAGTAAAGAACACAGAGAGCACTGGGAGGGAAGAGAGAGCCAGACACAAATCTGAATGCACACAGCCAACTGCTGCTCCAAGGGCGGCAGGAGGACACAAAGAACATAGGAGAGTCTCTCATGTAAGAAGGGCTGGGAGAGATGCATTTACACAGCAAAGATAAAGCTACCACTATTGAACACCCTTCACAAAGCTCAGTTCAATGATGACAAAGCCCTTGGAAAACATCATGGAGCCAACTGAGGGACACTGTGTAAGAGGAATAAGCAGCCAGAATTAAAAGAAAACTTGTATAACCTCACTGGTATAGACACCATTGTATGTATATATGATATGTAAGAGAATAATATGACAATGTAAGAGAATAAAATATGGCTGCTGCAAATGCAGCCGAGGTGACAGGGAGAGGCTGCAGGGCACAGGGTACAAAGTGCAAGATGCATAGGGTTTTAAAGTGTCTCAATGTCTAACAGAAGAGACTATCTCTGCCATAATATCGAAAGGAGGGAGGGAGAACGAGAGGAGCAGAGAAAGCGGGAGGGTAAATCAATGCAGAGCACTGTGTGTTAACTTGCACAATCATAACCCTGTTCAAAGTCACCTCTGATCTCATGTACTTGTTAACATCACCTAAGTGTGCACCAGCATTGTTCAGCACACTTTACATGCCGCCCAGAGGAGATCACAGTTCTCTATCAGGAGAGAACTTTTTCTCAGTGGAACATGGTGATTAAGCAGACATTTGGGGTTGACATGTGTGACACCTGGTTTGTGTGGGTAGAGTGTCACAGTATAGCCTGCACCACACAAGAGACTTTATCACCTCCATGACACACACAAAAAGAATGTGGGCTGAATGCCAACTGTGCTGAGAAACACTTTAGAGACAGGCTTGCTGTTCTCAGCTGAGATGACACTTTGCTGTAAGACCACCCAAGGCACTGCACCTTCACACAGACCCATCCAACCCAATTTCTGATTTAATTATATACCTGCACCACCATTCTAGAGCTTCCAGAGAGTGCTGCTGTGTCTAGCGTGTCTGCAATGATCATTTCAGGATGCAGAAGGACTGTCACATGTAAGCCGCACAAAGGTCCCCAAGTCTGCAGACATTCTCCTGCACCAGCATTCAGAGGTTCACAGAAAAGCACTGTAGCTCTCTTCCTTAGGAAAGAGAACAGGAACCAGGTGGGGGGGGAAGAAGGGAGGAACTGCCCCATATGCTCCAGGAGATGATTTCTCACCACGCGTACATCATGTTGCTTTGCCTCCCTCTGTGCAATCAAAACCTTGACGCTTACATGCCCAGTTGGGAGCCTTTATTTTTTATTTCTTGTATTTTTGAAATTATAATATAATCACTTCAATCTCTTCTCCCCTTTTGTCCCTTGAAACCTTCCCAGGTACTCGTCTTTGCTCTCTTTAAAACTCATGGCTTCGTTTTTTTGTTTGTTTGTTTTTTCATTAATTGTTGTTGCATGCAAATATACATTTATGTAGAATATATTCCTAAATATAATGCTTGGTCTGTATACTGCCACTTGTAAGTCTGTTTTGAAATGTTGGACACCCAGTAGGTTTTTATTATTATTATTATTATTGGATGTTTCCCTGTACTTCTTAGACCCCAGGCCCCTGCTGAGAATGGATGGTCTTCAGTTGTATATGTCTGAGATCAGCTGAAGTGTCCTCTTATATCTCTCATAAGAATGATGTCAAGGACACTCTGTGTTCTCCACAGGTGACCTTTCCCTTCCTGCATTTCACAAACTCTCACAGCTTCAGCACCATCCACTGCATGGAGGGCATGTTACTAATGCCTCATATTGTTACTCTATACTTACCTGAGATCCTGGTTAGAATTGTTCACATCCACTTGTACCAATCACAGAAAGAAGACCTCAGCATAAACAATTCTCTTGAATCTGTCTCTTTTCTGGAATGGCTGCCCACTACTCCATCTGTGTTCAGCATTGGGCTTCTGGTAAATTCCACACAGTAAAAGCTATATCTCACAAGCCAGGAGTGTGAGCCTCAGAGTAGACCCAACTCTAGACAAAAGTGAGTGGGCAAATGCACTGCACTAGGCTTTATATAAATAGCCCTACTCCACACAGCTGAGGAGGAGAGACAGTCCTCATGACAGGATCATACAATAATCTCCAGGCTCCTTCCAAAGGACCATCCTCCAGGACCTGAAGAAGACAACTGTGCTAAGTAAACAATACTGGACCCCACAATTCTCCAATAGAGATAGGAGCTTCAAAATGACCCAAGTCTCACTGCAGCAAAGGGAGAACACAGTGTCAGGCTGATATAACCTGCTCCTGGCAGGCCCTGAGTAGCTATCTAAGATTATCAATATTTTCTTTTTTTAAAAAAGTATTCTATCCAATGCTTCTGTGCCACTCCAAGGACTATACTAACAAGTCATCTAAAGACATCCTGGATGAGAAATGAGTGCTTTCATTGAACATTTGAGATTAAAACAAAACAAAACAAAACAAAATAAAACAGGATGCTTACTAATGGGTGTGTGCCGGCTTTTATACAAGTTAGAATATTTTTCAAAGAGTACAGATTGCAAACTTTTTTGTTCTTTTCCACAGGGCAGAATAAAGGCCATGGCCTGAAATGTGATAAAGGTCAAACAGTGGGTAAATATCCAGAAAACTTGAGAAATACAAAGAATAGCAGTCTTAAAGTGCACGTTTTCTTTTACATTTAAATTATCTTTTTAAATGGAAGTGTTACTGTTAGTCTCCTTAAGAACCAAAAAGAAAGGACATTTGAATGTTTGGTATTACAAATGCCCTTGTCTGGGATTACCAGGAGCCTGAGTTCATCTCCCAGTATGTAGATGGACATGTGGATGCATGTCTGTTCACTGGCTTCTGTAAATACTAAACTAGTTTGCAGTGCTTGGAATCAATCCCAAGGCTCCCATATGCTCAACAAAGCATTTACCACTGACCTCCACTCTCAATACTAAAGTCTTTGATATCAGAAATGATAAATTATACCTCCTTCAACCAATACACAGAGTTAATGATCTTGACTGACTGTATTGGACTACCTTTGAGCAAAAACCAACCAAACAACAACAAAAACAACATAACAAAACAACAACAAAAACTCCCCAAACCCCACATCTGAAGACAAGAAAAGGTTCAACAAATTCCCTACTAAGCACCTTCATTACTGACACATCCATCCTTGACACTCAGTTTTCTTTCTCTTGCTACACCTGAGTATGCAACTCTCTCAGTCTCTGGATAACTAACTCTCAATCAAAGCTGAGTAGGCACTAACTCATCCTTGGCCTCGTCAGTCTGCAATTCTTACACACACCATCATTCTCTCTTGCCTATAGCATCACACACTGAAGAGAAATCATACCACATTCACTCTATCCCATAAGCATTTAGAGTAATATTCAAGACTCCTTTGTGAAATATGTAATAACATACCATTTTGTAGTATAAAGAGAGAAGAAGATAAGTCTAGTCACCTTAATCACAATTCAAAGTCTGAACAAATGGCTCTGACTTCAAACACAGAACCCTACTTCCAAGTAAGAAAGCTCTCCCATCCTCTGCCACTCTAATAAACAGCTCTTCATTTACTCTGATCATCTCAGACCATGGCTCAGTCTCTGTCATCTGCTTCTGGTGTCTACAATTGGCTTTGCATCTTAGATCTTAGGCATCAACGAAATTGACTTCCAGAAGGGACCATGAATGCAGAGTATCTTACCCAGTCAGCACTCACCACCGCCATGGAAAGAAAACAATTGTGTTGAATTCCCTCAGTCCTGCTGGCTTCTGGATCATATGAAACCCAGGCTACACTGGTGTCATCTAGAAGTATGTGAGAAAGACGTGTTTCTCTTTGGTTCCATCTGCATCTGTCTGTGGTACTGAAAGCTGAATCTCAGCTATGTTCCTGGAGAAATCATGCTTATTTGAGGCCACAGCCTGTAGCAGGCTCACCTGCTGAGGCCCATTACTAAGGGGCAGAGGAAAGCCTGTACTGTTCTCTTGCTCATCACCATAATCAATTCATCCTAGGCAGGAGCTGGTATATCATCCAGTCTGACCTTAGGGAAGACTGTACTATGCTTGCCCCTGGGACACTGTCTGGCCTCTCTAATCGATGTGGAAACATGATTGTTTACTCAAGTCTGGCCTTGGAGACCTCTGGGGATCGTAAGCATATTATAATTAACTGACTGCTTCCATATCTGTTCTCCTCAGCTCTTTCTATTCCCATACACTGCCCAATTCAAAGAAGTGACCCATGCAGCTCCTCAAACCACACCTTTTTATATGGCTTGTGAAAGTCCATGTTATCATAATCCTCGTACTTTCCCAACTTTGACCAAAGCCTTTCCATCAGACCATATACCAGGTCTCACATAACCCAACCATGTTCACCATAATCTGAATATCTTCTTATCACGGAAGTTTCATCTAAGTTTGTTCCCATGCATGGGGATTGTCTTTCCAACTAAACATTTTCTCTCATTTAAAGTCTGATGTACTGTATTGCTCTTGTAAAAATTCTAATTCATACATTAGTAGTTCTTATTTTATACCCTGGTTTTGTCCACAACAAAGCTAAAATTAAAGAATTAATTAATTTTTTATTATTGTATGTCAAATGGTCTGCCTAGGGGGAGAAGCTGACAGATAGCCTAGTGCTGTGTAGTGAGATTCTGGAAGAATTTAAATCCTGACAGCTGTTCACAGGAGAAATACTAAGCCTGTCCTAAGGTGCACAGACATCCTCAGAGCATGTAGACTAAGAGAAATAATGGTCACAGATTGTTTGCCCAGCCTAGGGCCCTTTCAGCAGCCAATGGGATTTAACGGCCACAGTTTTAGCTTTAGTCTGTCAGGTCTGAGGGTCTACCTCTAGAAGCAGGCATGGCAGGTCAGAATAATGCCCTTGGGCATGAACATCACAAGCTGGCCCAGCCAAGAGCACCTGGAAAATGCAATACACAGAATTTCTGTCAACCAGGTACCCCAAGAAGAGGACAGTTGATCAGGTGGTGTCTTTGACCCATGCTGCTATCTCCCCAAATCTGTTTGTACTGTAATGCACTTTGCTATCATTTCCTTTTTCATATCTCACTGGATGTTCAACACTAACTGGCACTCACTTTAAATGGTGAGGTGTCCACTCCCTGTAAAGGGGGTTTATTGCATATTGCCAAACTCTTGAGCATCTCACCGATTAGTAAAAGCATCTGTAAGAAGTCTACTGATATCATGTAAAAAAACTAAACAAAATCACTACAGGTGACTGAAAAAATACACTCACAGAAGTCTTAAGGTTTGGGGGTAAAAATTCCAATAAGAAAACTAAGCTGCTTCTCTAGGACTTTGGACCTGGGAAGGTCCTTGAAACATCATAGACTGCAATCCTATCACTAATGTTGTTGGTGGATGCTAGAAATAGGCAGTAAGTCTTCATTGCTGAAAACATCAATGCCTTTGACTGTCAGACATTGAAAAATGAAACTAGGACTAAACTGGTAGCTCCCCGCCTGTTAGTTGCCTTTTGTAATGCTGAAGGCACCACATAAACTTCGGGAGAAGAATTCTCACCAACAGTTCCACTCAGCTATGGAGCCCATGTGCCATATTACCAAAATGCTAGGCAAGCTGTGCTCATGGGTGCAATAATGGCACAACTGTGATGGGCGAGCTGTTTTACGGTTGAATCAGGAGTCACCTCACAGCACAACCCTCAAATGTACTATAAGCCAGACAAAGGAGGTCAGAGGTTTCAGTGGAGAAGCTACTGCTATTATTTTCTTAAGTAATATATTGTGTCAAATTACATTCTAAGTGTGTGTGTGTGTGTGTGTACTTATGAACCACTGTTACTATTAGCTTCAATTGTTTGTGGAAGGACACTTCTTTTTTGACAAGAAACAAAAGCAAATTCATAAATGCCCAAGCTTCTGAAACGATATGACTATGACTATGGCATGGTGGAACAAAACTAAGTCACAGATGGAGAAAACTATCAAACAGCCATATCACCCCCTTCAAGGTTCATAGTCCTTTGGAGATGAGGGTACAGTAAGAATGTAAGCACCAAGAGATGAGGTGGAGTCTTCTTGTAGTTATTTCCTCTGTATTGAAAAGTTCCCTCTTTGAAAATAGAGGAAGGTTTCTTAAGGCTCAGAAAGTAAACAAAACTCACAAGTCTCAAGAAGTTCCTGAAACTAACAAGAATCCCAAGGGCCTTCCTCAAGTTTACACAAGCAGAAACAACTACTTCAGAGAAGAGATTCTGTCTGACTGGCTGACGTGCCTGTAAGTAATGCAGAGTGGCCCAGGACTGTGGCTTTCCTGAGACACCACCTATACCTGGGTTGGCTTTTTGGTAATCCTTGAGTCATCGCCACTACTGTAAGTAACCCAAAATCAAATCCCCAGTTTGCTAAGGTAGAGTTAGGTAAAACAACTTCTTTGATTTGTTGCTCCATCTTAGGTTACAAGTGTAACCTAAGATCACTTCTGCCAAAAAAGTCACAAAACACTTTTCAAGGTGAGAACTGTATTTTTTCATTGATAAAAGAATTACACAAAATATAAATATGACAAAATCATGATGCTGAATAATGTTTAGCGATAAGGATGCAAAATAAGTTCCAAACACAAACAAAACTGATGCAAACTCATTATGATGAAACAGGATTCAGTTCACACACAATTACATTTACAAAAGTTTATTAACAAAGATGCCTGCACTTTTACACATAAAACCACCATTTCAATGCATGGAAGTAAGCAATTTCATGGAATTCTGGTAGTTGAATTAAACAGATGAAGAGGAGTGAGATGGAACCCCAAATCAACTTTGAGATACCTGGTCAAATGATAAGTAGTAGCCTTTCCCTTTTTATGGTTAATTTTCTTACAAATAGTTTTTCTATATTGATGTTTGCATCTGGACATATATAAGATATCAAATTTTTGAATTTTTCCTTTAGGCTACTAATCTTGCAACTGGGTGTATATTAGTTGTTGAGTTCTTAGACATTTGTATACTCATTTATCCTGTTCACATCACTAACAGGGAAGGAATCTAGCCAGTTGTTAAGGCAGATGCTCATAGCTCTGCTGGGAGAGCTTTGTTGCTTGACTGCAGCAGAAATGACTCTGCCTTCTTCTCCAAGAGGGAAGACTAACCCATGTCTCAAATTCACACATTACATGGGGCAGCTCTGCTTGCAAAAGAATGGAAAGCACTAATGTAAGAGGCCTTAAAAACAGGGCATAAGTTATGGCTGACTTCAGACCGGGTCATGATATATTTAAAAAGTGGGGTGATATTAAGGTCCCACTTGGAGCTGATGCTCCACACCCATGCACATGCAGGTAACCCTACACAGATCCAGTGGGTCATAAAGTCTATAAAAGGGCAGGAAGTTGTGAGAGCAAAGTGGTTTTGAGCAACAGGAAAGAAATAGAAAGAAGGAACTGGGTTTGGATTTGATCAAAGTATAGTATCTGAATGTATGGGGATCTGACTTTGAGTGTTGCCATTCAAAATTTAAAATACTGTGACAATCAGACTTGCCAAGAACTCAGCCCACTTTCACAGGTGCTCACAATCCACCTCTCCCAGGCTCCTGTGCAAAGTTGTGTCTGCATCTGCATTTATCTTTGCTGAGCAGCAAGGACAGACAGTAACCCAGGGAGAAGATCCTTACTCCAGCTCCCAAACAAGGAAGGCATTAAAACCCTATGGCTGCTGGGGAATGTTTTATTTTGTTTCAAGTTTTGTGATTTATTTGCTTTACACACACACACTTGTGTGTGGAGGACTTGATTGTGTCCTACTACAATGTGGAATACAGGCATCAAACTCAGATCCTCAGGGTTGGCCACAAGTGCCTTTATCCTCTAAGCATCTTGCCATCCTAGGATTGGTTTTGTTGTTTGGTTTGGTTTGGTTTGCTGTCTTGTCTTTTATTTTTGTGAGTATGGACAGCTTCATGCATGTACATAACTAATTGTAGTTTTTTTGACACCCAATTCCCCTCTTCCAATGAAAAACCCTCTGGACTTCAGTATATAAGATGTTTTACTCATCAGCATTTTCCTCCTACCCTGTGGCTGCAGCTCTTCCTAGCACCTTCCACAGAGCCCCTTTCATATCCTTGTTTCTCAGGGTATAGATCAGAGGGTTGAGCATGGGGGTGACGATAGTATAAAAAAGGGCCACAAACTTCCCCTTGCTCTCAGAATAGCTGTCTTTGGGTTGTAAGTATGTATAGGTGGCTGAGCCATAGAACAGAGATACCACCAGGAGGTGGGAGCCACAAGTCCCAGCAGCCTTTCTGCGTGCAGCCACTGACTTGACCTTCAGCACTGCCCTAGCAATCTGTGCATAGGAGCCTAGAATGAGCATGGCAGGCACTGCAACAATCACCACTCTGGCCACAAACATCTTGACCTCTGTTCCTCCTGTGTCTTCACAGGCCAACTTGAGGAACACAGGCATCTCACAGAAGAAGTGATTCAGTCGATGTCCACAGAGTGGCATGGTCATCATGAGGCCTGTTTGAATCAGAGAGTTCAAGAAGCCTCCTACCCAGGAAGCAATAGCCAATGCCTGGCAGAGAACGGGGTGCATGATGGTAGTATAGTGCAGTGGACGACACACAGCCGCATAGCGGTCAAAAGCCATCACCACCAGGAGCACACTCTCTGTGGATCCCAGAGCAAGAAATATGAACAGCTGGGCCACACATCCTCCATAGCTGATGGTCCTGTCATGTCCATGGAGGTTGATGAGGAGCTGGGGCACAGTGCTGGTGGTGAAGCAGAGGTCCAGGAAGGAGAGGTGAGACAGAAAGAAGTACATGGGGGTGTGCAGTCGAAGGTCCATTCGGGAGAGAGCAATGATGGCTGTGTTTCCCAAGAGAGTTATAGAGTAGAAAATCAAAATATAAATAAAGAAGATGAGTTCTAGTAGAGGCCAGTCTGAGAAGCCCACCAAAATGAAGCCTCCTCCCAAACTGGTGTTGAAGGTTCCCATAGCCTTTGACCTGAACAAGTACCCGAAGGCAATTCAGTGCATCCTATGAGGAATAAGGGTTCATATGCTGTTTACAGTATTCCTTAAGCACTCCCAAAACACGAGTTTGTTTTCTGTTCTGTTATCCAGCCAACTTCACTCCAGCCTTCCATTCTCACTCTACCCTACTTTAGATAGATAACCTCTGGATTAAGAATGATATCATCTTTCTTTGAACCATATCTCTGCTGCCTCTTTGTTCCTAGATTTAGCCAGGTTTCTCAGTCCTGTAGATTTGATGTTTCTTGTTCCCATAACACTAGAATTTGGACCTCACCCAGCACCTTGGAAATTGCTTTAAAAACAATGAGAAGGGGGTTGTGGGAAAAGCAAAGGTAATACGCATGTCACACACATCACACATGTCACACACATGACAACTGGAGATTAGACCCCCAACATCTATAGAACACTCTCGTTTGCTCAGAATCATCATTAAATTTTCAGGTTCAAGTGTAAGACCACATCATCAACTTACTGTGCCAGCACAAAGGATACATTATCTGACCTCCCATCCAATAATTTTATTACTGGCTTGGAGATAGATTGGTGGTACAGAAACTGCCCAGTGTTTGGGAAACTCTGGTTTTATTATCAGAACTGCAAACATATTTCCTTGTTTCTGGAGATCATTCATATACAGAGGCACTCACAAACGCACAGAGAGATGAAGGTAGATACTCACCAGTTTCTATGACGTAGTGCATCAGCAGTATCAGATATGTCAGTGCCTAAATGCTTGGTGCTTGATAGAGGGAGTTAGATCAGCACAGTGTCATTAAAAGACAATTTAAATAGGTAACAGTACAAACCCAGTTTTCTCTTGTTAGGTTTGCATATATAACCCTCTCCTCGGTCTCTGGAGAATTAACTCTCAACCAAAGCTGAGTAAGCACTAAATCACCCTTGGCCTCATTTCTTCATAACAAATCATTTCTTCATAACAACGCCAACGCTCACTCTAGAGTTTCCTGCGAATATTTATTGTGGTCTTTAAGACTGCTTTATGAAATATTTAATAATATATGACCAGAAAATAAAGCTGGGTGGTGGTAGTTCATGTCTTTTGTCCCATCACTAGGGAGGTAAAGGCAGGAAGACGTCTGAGTTTGAGGCCAGTGTGGGTCTACAGAGCAAGGTCCAGGACAGCCAGCAATACACAGAAAACTCTGTCTTGGGGGGCAGGGGGGGGGAAAGACCGGGAAAATAAAATAAGTATGGTCTGCTCAACTGAAATTCAAAGTCTGAAATTCAAAGTCTGGATGAATACACTGCTTTCTACACAGACAGGACTTTGCCTCAAATTAGGAAGAATTCTCTTCCATCCTCTGCCCCTTAATAAATTGTTCTTCATTTAGTTTCAGTCGTTTTGGCCATGGCTCTGCCTTCTGTCTCCTGGATCTGACGTCTTCAGTTTGCTTTGCATTTTAGGTTCCAGGCATCTGAGATATTGAGCTTTGAAAGGAAACCCTGTAAATCCTGCACAGATCACCCACTTTGAACTCACTCAAGGTCTGGGGAAGAAAAACTCATGCTTACCTTCTTCAGTTCTGGAAGATCATGTGAGACCTGCTCCTCTTTGGTTCTGACTTCATCTGTGGTGTGGAGGGCTTGAAGCCCAGCTGATCCTAGATAAGTCTTGCTTATCTATGACTCTCAGCCCCAAGAGTCTCACCAGCCAGGCACATCGCTAAGAAGAAGTAACTGCCCTCCACCGTACTCTCTGGCTCACTTACCCTAACTAAGACTATGAAGGACCTGGTATATTATTAAGCCACCCTTTCCCCTCCGGACATTGCCTGTGATTCTATAATAGCAGTGGCAATTGAATTATTTATCACCTGTGGCCTTTGAGACCTCTGGGCCCCAATGTGGCAATTATAACCAATGGGCTGGTTCTCCAAGATGCTCTCACTGTCTTCAGCTACTACAATTTCCTGCTCACTGCCCAATCTTAGCTCCTCTGTTCCTCACTCACTGCCCAGTTTAAATTAACTCACTCATAGTCCTTAGAATACACAATTTCACTTGGCTCATGCAACTTTCTATTGTGAGATTCCTCATGTATCCCCAACTTGGACCCAAGTCCTGTAAACCCTAAAATTAGATCATATTCTGTGTCTCATATAAGTCTACCATGCTCACCACAATCCAGGAGTCTAACTTCTATAGACATCTAATCAAATGCTCATGTTCTCAATTACACACATCATTGACCCAACTAAGCATTTATTCCTTTGAGGGAGAGTTTGACCTTTCAGGGGCTCTTCAAATTCCATATGAACTTTAGAGTAGGTGTCTTTCTTTTCTGCAAATAAAATATTTCTCCATTTTTGTGGAAATTGAATTAAATCTGTAGAGTGCTTTGAAATAGTGTTGACATCTTAACAATATTTAGCTTCCCAATCTACAGTCATGGGATCTGCATTTGTTTTAACTTTTTTGCTACCATTTTACAGATTTTCATATACTGGTCATTTTACTTCCTTAGTTAAATGAATTTCTCTATATTTTCTTTGCTTGGAGGTAAATGATTTTCTTTCTCAGTCTCCTTTTGGAATTGTTCAGTTTCTCCTCGCGCACTGTTTTCACTAAACACTTTGTTTGGGGTCCTGGGACACAAAAGAATGATAATTGGGCCCCCTTCCTTCCCAGAGTATACAGAATTCCCTTACCATTCTTTTGCGGGGGGGGGGGGGGGTTGGCTTTCCATTCTTGAGCAGAACTACAAGTTTCTCCTGGAACAACCTATGTGTGTCCAGTGTCCACTTCTAGGCTTCAAACCATATTGTACTGAGGCAAGTGGATACAAAAGGGAGGGCAATAAGATCACTGTTAGGTTGTTAGTCTTAAAATTCATCTCCCCCCCAATCGGTCCATTAATTTTCAGGTACTCAAATAATAAAAATTTATGTTTTCTGTCTTCGAATTATAGTTGGTTTTAATGGGAGAGACAAAATAGAGTCTGTTCATTCCATCTTTCCCAGAACACTAGGTCATAGACAGATAGACAAATAGACAGGCAGGCAGGCACACATGCACACAAACACACACACACAGAAAGAGAGAGAGAGAGAAAGAGAGAGAGAGAGAGAGCACTTCACATAGACATACACAAAGAGACACAGACACACAAAAAACATTCACAGCTTGAGCATATCTGTTTTGAAATGTTAGCAATTTTAACTTAAAAAGGATAAAGCAGACTGGGGAGGTGGCCTGTGGCTCAATGGGTAAAGGCATTTGCTACCAAACCTAATGACCAGAGAGAACTGACTGCCATAAGTTATCCTCTGACTTCCATAGGTGGTACTCACATGCCCTCTAGTACATAAATAAATTTAATAAGATAAATAAGGACTTTTTTTTCTAAAGACAGGATTTCTCTGAGTAGCCCTGGCTGTCCTGGGACTTGATGTGTAGACCAGGCTGGCCTCAGAATCAGAGCTCTGCCTGCCTCTGCTTCCCCAGTGGTGGGATTAAAAGGCATGTCCCATCACCACCCAGGAAGTAAACTATTTAAGAAACCTGTAGCAGAGCTGGGCCTTTAATCCCAGCACTCGGGAGGCAGAGGCAGGCAGATTTCTGAGTTTGAGGCCAGCCTGGTCTACAAAGTGAGTTCCAAAGAAACCCTGTCTTGAAAAAACAAAAAACAAAAAAAACAAAAACAAATACAAAAAAAACCTGTAGCATAATGAAGACTAATGTGCCAGTTACTCTTCCCCCTTCTAGCAGCTCTCCCTGTGTTAGTTAGCTTCTGTTTAGCAAACTGCTCACGGGCAGCAGAGTACAGGGAAACACCAAGGCCTGTTTATTTGTGTTTTATTGTTCGTGACATCTGCCATCCAATTAGATGGAAGAAGAGCTTTCCTGGGTTATCTATTGCATCTGGCATGTGCCTGTCTTCAACACTGGAAACTGCTTCTCACCCTTCACAGTACCATTAAGCAGCACAAGGGAGTCCCTACTTTACAGTTAGGAAATCAAAGGCTTGACAAGGTCAAGTTGTGTCTGGACCATCCAATTCTCTTGGTTCCCCATGCAAGCCTCCATCTGTCCTTGGGAGCTGTGCCTTCTTCAGCATTCTGGAACACCTTCCGTCCCTTCTGACTGCAGACCGCATTGATGGAGACATCACTTGGTAACCCAGGTGTGCATCCTGCAACAAACCTCCTGTAAGACACTCCTTTCTTGTCAGTCAGCTGCCATCTGTTCTCCCTTCCCAGTCCCACTCACCAGGATCAGGGTGACCAACCGCCACAGCAGCAGAATTTGGGCAACTGTACCGAGTACTTACTGGATATATACTAGTTGCCATGAAATACGCTCAAAAGTCCAAGGCTTTAATCTTCCCAACAACCCAGCAGGAAATTCTCTCATCTGTGAATAATGAAGATGAAGCGCTGAAAGACGGACTTGCCCAAGGCAGTATTCACAACTCAACCTGTAACCCTCCAGAATAGACTTCTCTTCCCCGACTTACACCGGCTGCTTGGCCCTCTGAAAGCACCCTGAAAGACCCATCCCAGACAGGAAAACAAATGAGGCCTCGGGGCAGCTCTGACATCTCCACTGCCTTGCCCTCAGCCCAGCTTCCAGGAAGGCACAAAGCCTCACTGTCCGACTCAGTCAGAGAGCCTACGGCTATCTAGCCTGTCAGCTATCCAGGCACAGGAAAGGGTCTAGACTACAGTGGTTCTCAACCTTCCTAATGCTGAGACCCTAATCGAGTTCCTCGTGTTGTGGTGACCCTTCGTCGCTATTTTTCGTTACTGTAATGATGCTACTGTTGTGAATCGTAATGTAAATATCTGTGTTTTCCGATGGTCGTAGGCGACTCTGTAAAAGGGTCATTCAACCCTCCAAAGGGGTTCCCATCCATGGGCTGAGAACTGCTGATCTAGGGTAGGAGAAGCACCAGATATTAAGCAGATGCAAGCAGAAAGGTGATCCATATCCTGGCGTGCTTAGATGTTGGTCTAGGTAACCATACTCAACCCCACTGCCAGCAAAAAGTCTTCGTGGGTGTTGGATAACAAAAGAGCCCAAAGTCCATCAGCCAGAAGAGAGTCCACACCTCCTACATCTCTTAGCAAGTGAGGAAGAAAGTCAGTTCATGCCATGCTGACCTGCCTTCGTTCATATTCCCCTACGTTCTGACAATGGCAAGACAACAGGCACCTTACAGCCAATATGGCGCCACAAAACTCAGCCTGCCCATGGGGAAGAAAGGCCTCACTGGGACTATTAATAGACTTGCTAGAGATAGAACTTCAGCCAGGACACATTCTAAGAGGTGAAATTATTACAAAGGAGTCCGATCAGTGTGTTCCTGAAAACTGGAGGGCACCATGGGTTACTAGAGAGAGGGTTTCTTCATTCCAAGTTATTGTAAAATATATGAAAAGCTGAAATTGCCTATAAGAAAGTTTTGTGTTTCCTGTATGTAGGCTTTCCATCCTTGGATTTTTGTTCAAGCTGATGATAAAGTGTGTATATAGGTTAGGATGTAGCTCACATATAGAGCACTTGATTCCAGGCATAAATTAGTAACTAGATAAATCCTGTGGATGTGCAGAATACAGTGAAGGGTTAAAAAAAAAAAAAAGCTAATTCTAGGACTTAGTATTTGCCACAGGTCTCCCTTAAAAAGCAGGCAGTGATTAAAAATTAAGAAAATTTACTGTATGCAGTAAATTTTCTTCTTATTATGAAATACCAGAAATTAAAGAGGTAATTAACCACATTACAGATTTTTTGAAAACTAAAACAACATACATGACTAGCAATGAAATAGACATGTTAACACTATAATAGAGTGATTTGCTCTAGGGTTTTTTTTT
This sequence comes from Mus caroli, assembly GCF_978045245.1. Classification (NCBI taxonomy): domain Eukaryota; kingdom Metazoa; phylum Chordata; class Mammalia; order Rodentia; family Muridae; genus Mus; species Mus caroli. The sequence continues at coordinate 73,810,192 of NW_028227268.1, forward strand.
TTTTTTGAGGGGGTTGTTTGTTCGTTTGTATTGCTGTTGCAGTTTAGTGTGTTACAAAAACAAAACAACAACAACAACAAAACTCCCCCTCATAAAAGCATCAGGAATTTAAATGAGGATGAGACAGCCACAGACATGCTTCCACCCTGGCCCAGCTAACAGCAGAGGCAGGAATTGATTCCAACAGAGTCTGGCATGAGAAATTTGGGGGTGAGCTGAATTTCAATAACATCTGAGAATGTCTCAAGGGGAGGCCTCTGATAAGGCCAGCAGTCATCAGCACAGAGATGGGCCGTTTCTCTTTTCCCAGAATCCCCTGTTGGAAGCCGCTAGCAGGGAGACAAGTCAGCTGAAGAGAGCAGTAAATTAAACACACATCAGTCCATTGGCAAGTTGGGTTCCCAAGGGGACAGCAGCGTGGCTGGCTGCAGTCCCAAGGAGGGGAAATCCAGGGACACAGAAAGCCCATCCACCAAGCAATCAGCTGCCGGTCCCCGTCAACTTGCTTAGAAGTGGCATGTTTGACTGACCCAGTGTGCCCTAGGTCAAAATACTGTTTTTCTCTGACAGCTTGGCATGGCTCTGCTTCTGCACGGGTGAAGTTTGCTAAGGATTTAGTGAACAGTCTGAATGTGCTTATAGATAGTGGCACCTTTGTGCATAATGTATAAATTACATAAGTCATGATTTTGAGGTGCGGGATGTGGTTTTGAGACTCACTGTGTAACCCTGGCTGGCCTGGACCTTTCTACACAGATCAGGCTGGCTTCAAACTCACAGACATCTTCCTGCCTCCTGCCTCCTGCCTCCTGCCTCCTCCTGCCTCCTCCTGCCTCCTCCTGCCTCCTCCTGCCTCCTCCTGCCTCCTCCTGCCTCCTCCTGCCTCCTCCTGCCTCCTCCTGCCTCTTCCTGCCTCTTCCTGCCTCTGCAGTGCTGGGATTCAAGGCATGCACTCCCATATTCCAGCACTGAGCTGTTTCCTGTCTCTGCTTAATATTCATGCCTGTGTCCCTAAGAATTCCCATTCTAACTCATCAGCACTGAGTCAGTCTCCTTGAATCCAAGCCAAAATAAGACCGCTCTCACAAACCCAGACTCTGGGGAAATAAACGTTTCTTTTGTCTGATTTATTCCTTGTGGAGAAAAGTAGGGGGAGAAGAACTGAGAAAACTCTGTGGTGTGTGTGTGTATGAATATTTACCAAATATGTATAAATACCATTTTTATCATATACAATATTACATATACAATATTTACAATATATATCCTTGGCTGTCCTGTAACTCACTCTGTAGACCAGGCTGGCCTTGAATTTCAAGATCCACCAGCCTCCCAAGTGCTGGGATTTAAAGGCCCGTACCACTACCTCTTGATGGGTTTTTTTGTTTGTTTGTTTTTAATTTCATGAGTGGCTTTTCCTCATCTTCCGTTTGTATCAGGTTCTGACTTACACGTGTACAAATGGTTTGGTGCTCACTGCAGCTTCTTTCCTCATAAGGAAGAGAGCCATATAAGTAACTCTGCAATGATGATGTGCTTCTGTGTCCGTGCATGGCATGGGCATGTAACTGACTACAGGGCCCCCAGAAAAGGACATCGGATCCCCTGGAGCTGGAGTTGCTGGCAGTTGTCAACCACCCAATGTGATGCTGGGAAGGGAACTTGATCCTCTGCAAGATCAGTCCATACTCTTCACCACTGAGCCAACTCTCCTGTTCCCATGATAGCTGTCTTAGAATTCTTGCAGAGAAGTGAAAGACAGCAATGTTGCTAGTGATTAAAGTGCAGGGACTATGGGTGACCTTTTACATATCTCTACCACATTGTCTGTAATGTGTATACATTTTATTATTAGGAAAAAAGATGGAGGTGCAGGGAAAGGACAGGGTGCTCCTCCTTGGGCTTTGAAGGTATGAAAACCTCCTGATATCAAGGTCTGCTGGGTACCCAGACCTCTAGGATTCAGCATAAGCCTGCCAGTAAAACAAAGCTTCGAGGGACCCCAGGAGTCTGTGGTTAGAAGTTAACATGATCTTACCTTGAATTGTGTGCATTTCTTGCCCCCCCTAAGGGGAACCCACATTCCAACTGAATGATAGGATTCCATCAATACAGTTTTTAACCTCCACTTTGATCAATTTTTACACTATGTGGTCATAAAGGGTGGAAGGCAGAAATTGTTTCCAGGCGAACACACAGGTACACTGACCTCCCTGCCCCACAGTGGGGTAGCCTGTGCTTCCAAAAAGAGACAGCCTGTTCTGAGCTGACAACAGGGTTTGGGGGGAGAGAGAATACAGAAGAAAGCATAAACTAGTGAAGGGGACTGGGTGGATACCGGTGTGCTCCCCTGTGCAAAAAGAGACTAGACATGTAGGTGGCCCTCTTACCACCAGATCACAGACTATTCTCTTCTTCCTGCTGGCTCACTGTGTGCTCAGCACAGCGACAAACACTTCCCTCTTACTTCTTCCTGACAGGTTTGTCACAATAAGTCTTGGAAGTTCTAAACTACAATAACTTTATTCATTTTATTCCCCAGAGAAAGAATTGTTCCTATTCTTGCATACCAACAAATGCAGGGACACGGCAGATCAACTCAATGTCTGTGAAACGTGCTTGCTTGCAGAAAGTGTGTAGCTTCCTGCCTGTGTCTTTCCAGTCAATGGCTTCTAAGTGATAGGACTAGGGCCTTTTTATTGCTCTTAACTTTGTGAGAGGAAGAAAGTATTTTAAAAGTATTTTAGAATAGCAATCATAGAGAGCTTATATATCAACGTGGATGCTAATTCGCAACAGGGCCAAAGTTGATAGGCTGAAAAATATCAAGAGTAAACCATATGAAAAGTTCTAGAAGGTATGACATGTACATAAGACAAATGGAGGGAGGGGCAAGAAGGACGAACTGAGGGAGAAGGGAATGAATCTAAGGAAAACCAGGTATCGGCTCCGCTAGGGAAGAAAGGTACTGCTGACTTCAATGTGTGGCCGTCTGACTGAGTTGTTGAGCTGCCAGACCAGGAGAGGAGACAAGCAGCTATTGTTAGAGATGGAAGCCCTGGGGGCGGGACATCAGTATCTTCAGCAGTTTCAGAAACTCTGAGTCTAATCAATTCAACCAAACCTGACTTTGCAAAGTCCCGTCTAGTGCAATTTTTTCAAACTACCACAAGAGGGCACTCCTGCCTAATGAAGACCAAAGTCCGACTACACACTCGTTTCATATACCTAGATTAAAAATTAATCTAGAAAGTGAAATTATGAATGAATTTCATTTACTTCTAATTTTCTACATTTTACAGTAGTATTGAAGCTAACACATTGCTTTCATGGTTACTAAAATATTTATAAATAAAGAACTGATGAAAATTAGCGCCCCGCCATCATCCAATCAAATGGAGTGAAGATCCGGATAGACACTACCGCAAAGAAGACTCACGTGTCCAGCAGATACTGCAAACTGTTTGAAATGTCAATCTCCGTAGCCATCAGGAAATGCGAAGTAAAACTGCTTTGATGTCCTATCTCATCCCAGTCGAAAGGGCTATCGCCAGGAAAACAAATGCTGGGGATGGTGTGGGAACATGTGTCTTATACTGCACTTGCCGGAGTGTGAACTATTTATTGAAAATAGAACTAAGTGCTAGAGCGATGGCTCAGTGGTTAAGAGCACTGACTGCTCTCCCAGAGGTCCTGAGTTCAAATCCCAGCACGGCATGGTGACTCACAACCATTTGTAATGTGATCTGATGCCCTCTTTTGGTGTGTCTGAAGAGAGCTACAGTGTACTTACATATAATAAATATATTTTTTTAAAAAAAGAGTTAGGGAAATAAAATGTAAAATATGACTCAGCTGTGCCACTCCTGCATATACATCTGAAGGATTCTGGGTCTACATACCTCACAGATACCAGTACGCCTACATTGTTGCTGCGATGTCTACAAGAGCTGAGAAATGCAGTCGCCTGGATGTCCATCAGGCAGATCAACACCTAAGGGGCATGTGGTGTGTGCATACAATGGAATTTCATTTAGCTGTAAGAAAAAAAATATCAAATCATAACACTCAGGGTGAAGTAAAGAGAGCCGGAGATGGTTTTGTTACACGAAATGAGCCAGACTCAGAAAGACAAATACCGTCTTTCCTTTCATGTGGAACATTGATTTAAGTATGCGCATGCGTGTGTTGAAAGGAAGACGACCATGACCTGAGAAAAGAGGAAGAGATCTTAAAGGGAGAAGTGAGGGTAACGGTATAAGGCAGTGGTTCTCGGCATTTCCTAGTGCCGCGACCCTTTAACAGCTCCTCATGTGGTGGTGACCCCCAACCATTAAATTATTTTTGTTGCTACTTCATATCTATAATTTTGCTACTGCTATGAATCGTAATGTAAATATCTGATCTGCAGGATATTTGATATGCGATCCTGTGAAAGGGGCTGTTCGCCCGTGTGCGCGTGCGCGTACACACACACACACACACACACACACACACACACACTCACACGAGAGTCGAGACCCAGAAGTTGAGAACCGCTGGACTCAGCGCCCACAAAAGAAGAAAGGAGAGTGGTTTGGAAGAGGCCGGGGGTGGGGGAAGGGGGGGTTGGTTTGAGCAAAGCAGAGAAGGGCGGACAAAAGAACAACAAATGGTGGCATACACATGTGAAGATGCCACAGAGAAAACCAGGGCCCCATGTGTGAATTAATTAATTTTAAAAGTTAGTTTTAAAAGATTTGCCCTCTGACCTTGTATTTGATGAGACAGATACAGGCGCTGGGGTATAATATGTGTGTAGCTGGCAGGTGACAAAGTATTGATTCTTGTATTATCTCAGTGGGGAAAAAATGTGAGTCACTAATCTTTTGATGTCCTTATGGGTTTAAATTCTCATAATAAAAACTTGAAAAAAATACTTCAAATATAAAACTGGAAAAATCTGGGCATGAATAAAAGAATATACCCATTAATTCAAAGATAATTTCTACCTTAGTAATAGAGTAAACATCACTGAGAACACCATACTCACCCTTCGGTACTAATGGATAAATGTCTGGAATTTCTCATCCTGGAAACATTTGTTTAAGCATTCCATTCTGGTTGCAGAGACTTCTCCACTTCAAGGACAGAACAGGAAAGCCGAGAACTCCAACCGGTTACTATTTTAACTTATCAAAAACTTTCAAACAGCAGCTAAAAATAACCATTAATTTTGCTGGTCATGGGTTAAACATTGAGGAGGGCTTGACTGGCTTTGACTGGCTGGCTAGTTGCTGCTTCACACCAAGTTGTAGCAGATACTGACCCAGGCTTGGAGTTTCAAAAGGCTCCACAGGACTGAATATCAAAGACGGTTCGCTCACACAGCAGCAAATGTTCCTGACCACTAACCTTCCCATCTGGCCTCACCCGTGAGCTGGTCCCAGAACAGTGAGATTTCTCACACGCTTAGCTTTCAGCCCAAGGTTCTAAGCCAGCAGTTCTCAACCAGACCCCAGATATCCTGCATATCAGATGTTTACATTACAATTTATAACAGTAGCAAAATTAGTTATGAAGTAGCATTGAAATAATTTTGTTTGGTGTCACCACCACTTGAAGAACGGTATTAAAGGGTAGCAGCTTTAGGAAGAATGAGACTCATTGTTCTAAGCAATCCAGGCAGAAATCACACAAGCTTCTTTGTTGTTGTTATAGCCAGACATCGGACACCCTCCAGAGAGCCATATGTAAGGCTTGGTCCCCAGAGTCATGTGCTGGGCAGTGAGATCTACAGTCACTTGGAGTTGTGCTCCCTAAAGCAAGCTGTAGGACCCTGGCTTATCTCATCTGTCTGCTTCCTAGCTGGAGATATGAGCAGTCAGTGATACACCCATCCTACCACCAGTCAGCCAAGTGGCCCAGCTTAGACTTGAACCTGCCAAATCACGTGCCAAAATAAACCTCTACTTCCGAGATGATCTGTGCCTACTATTTTGTTATGGTGGCATAAAGGGACTAATGTACCTTCAATGACTTCTGTTGGAGCTTTGAGAACGATGGAGTCAGCTGTTCCCAGTGTGTGCTAATTGTTTCTTCTGGGAAAGAATGGAGGGTTGTGGTGAGTTCTAGCTTGTGTGTGTGTGTGTGTGTGTGTGTGTGTGTGTGTGTGTGTGTATGTGTGTGTGTGTGTGTGTGTGTGAGGGGTGATATGGACACTGGTGTCAGTCTGTAAAGAACTCTTTGGCCTCCTTTCCACTTTCCTGATGCCTAGATCCATCTTGGAAGGTGAGCGGAGAGCCACATGTTGAAGATGACGCCTTGGTTTATCTGTGTGTGTTTCCTGTCAATTGGCACTTCTGGAGATGTGTGTGGCCTTTAAGAAAACTACTTTTGTGTGATCTTGAGAGAGTCTCACCACCACGACAGGACAGCAGGACAGTTCTCACCGAAGCCAGTGAGGGTTCCCAGAAGTTTAACTTTACCTTTTCCAGGTCAGGCAGGATTCTTAAAGCATAACCTTCACTCCTGTTTTTCTTGGTAATAATGTTTAACTAAAAATCAATTCAGCTGGTGGATTTCGTTCGTAATCTCTTTTGCTGACAGCATGCCTGTGTGTTGTTAGTGGCCGTGAACCTTTGATCAGGCACTGACTGCAGGCCCTCCTCTGGCCTGTCTTCCTTTCTCCCAACCTAACGTGTATGTGAGTGTGTGTGTGTGTGTGTGTGTGTGTGTGTGTGTGTTAGCTGGAACTCTTGCAGCCAAGGAATGACACTTAGAACAGAGGCCTTGTGCTAAAGAGGGTGAGCCCGACACAGGCATCTGAGGCCCTGATAACATCAGAAGCCACTATGCCAGGCCTACATTACCTCCACCACCTTTGTTTTTTAAGGTTTATTTTAGTTGAATGTGTGTGTGTGTGTGTGTGTGTGTGTGTGCCTGAGTGTGTGTGTATTGTAGCACATACATGTAGGTGCCCCAGGAAGCATAAGGGGTCGAATCCCTTGGACCTGGAGTTACAGAAGAGCTGCTCCTCACTGATCAGTCATCTCTCCAGCCCCTGGCTCTCATTTCTTTAGATCCGTATTTCCTGTTGCGGGCAGCTAAATCTAGTTCTTAGTCACTTACAGTTTTAGTAGGAAGAGCCACACTTCGAATGAGCAAGGGGGTGAGGGTAAAGCAGACCAACCTCAGCGCCATCCACATGGTCCCCGTTCACACAGCCTCTAGGGCTGCCCCTCAGCTTCCATTAGACTTAGGTGAAGGTGTGAGGCCTCAAAGTGGGGTGAACCAAGGTGAACACCAGAAAAAGGAAGCAACAGATTTCCCTCCACAGGACTCTCTTTGTGTCGCTTCCACATATTAGATCATCTTCATAAGCTTCCAGAAGATACTACTATCCTGACCTCATAGACTAAAGTGCTGGCAGGACCACTGTGTGATCCAGAGCGAGACATACAGACAGTGTGCCCAGTGCAGACTCCAGCTCAGGCCCATCACATCTGGATCATCTGTGCCACCAGGCTTGGTCTCTGAGCCTCTGGGAAGAGAACACTGCATTTGATCCCTTAGCTGAAAGGGCCTTTAACCTCTGCTTCCAAACATAAACTCCCTGTGATTTGTCCAGGCTGGGCAAGTGTGCTGGGTAGAAAACAGGACCAAGGACTTCTGGGTAGCAAACCACTTGCCACTTGGGTTAGGGTTACACCTGGAAGTCTGAAACTCTTTAGGATGAGGTGAATATTATGTTGCATAAATTTATTAGTTATGTAAACATATATAAGCTAAGTATTTGCAGATAAGTAAATGTTCTATTTGTGTGAGAAAGAAGTCTGGTAGAATCCTGCACCACGGTATAAATTTGGTAAAGAACTGGGCCGCCTTGTCTGGCCTCAGTGGGAGAGAACATACCTAGTCCTGCAGTGACTTGATGTATTGGGGGGATGGGGAGGGAGAAATGGGGGGAGGATCTGCATGAGGGTGTACTGAGAAGACAGGGAGGGGTTGATATTGGAATAAAAAGTGAACAAATTTTTTAAAATCTGGTTTAAAAAAGTATAGCTGTTATTGTCATCTGTTTTGTCTTCATAAATTATGTAATGAAGGGGAGAAGACATTCTTAGTAAGAGTTTCCAACCAAGCATGGTAATTGCTTTCTAATTCCCACCCTCTCAGTCTTCCCTAAGTCCTTCAGTTCTGGGAACTCACCCGACAGGGATCAGATGGGGAAGTCTATTGAACACTCAGAAGCCTTGCCACAGAGACCTATATTGAACATCCTGCATCTGTGTGGAAGTGACACCTGCCAGTAAGTCTGATGGCCTATAACTTAGGCAGGAAACAGGAGGTGGGACATCCTGGAGGCAGAAAGGATTCTGGGATAGTGGCAGGCTCGGGAGATACGCCCAGGAACGAGTGATAAGACAGACACACGGTACCTGAGCACAGGTAACCAGCCACGTGGCAGAAGGTAGGCTAGAATAAATGGGTTTTTATGATCTAATCAGAGAAGAGCCTAGTTATATGGCCAAGGATATGTCCAAATGTAAGTGTATTTGGAGTCTGAGTCTTATTTCTGGGAGCATGGAGCTGGGGGGAAGAACCAGTCAACTTCTACAGAGGCCACAGCCAATACATTTGTCTACACTGGGGTGAGTCGCACCACAAATGTCAATGAGACCTAGGTAAGAGGGCAAGGACATACGGAAGGCATAGATAGCAGTTCTGAAGCCCTCAGAGTCATGAGTGAGTGGGCATAAGTGACCTCAGGGTGATTGTGGAATCTCTAAACCAAAAGGTAGCAGAAGGCAAAGGCATTTAACAGCATGGTGTTTTCAGCTGCCACGCCCACGTGGTTTCCATAGGAGCACAGGAACACAGGGGTTCCTAGTCAACTCCGCACACATGACCTCCAAGAGCACCATAACGAGCAGCAAGCAGACCTTGGGGCATACTTCAAAAGCAAACAGAATGCGAAGAGACCTCAAAAAGGCACTTGTTTCAGGGAACCGCTGAGGAGTGCAGGCTGCTTTGAAGTATCCGTGCAGCTTTAGTGGGCTTCAAGTTATCCTCTGCCTCCTTGTCCTGCTTTGTATGTCCTCGGCTCACTCTACCCCACCCAGCATCCATGGCACGGCACGAGACCACCAGCTGCAGCCTGGAAGTCTGCTATCACCTGCTGCCTTGGGGTCAAATGAGGCTGGAGAGGGGAGTTGAAGAGGGCACTAAAGGATAGACTAGTGCCTGTCCTTTATATAACCAGTATCTCAGTTGTTTACAGCATGCATTCTGTCCAAATCCTAGGTCTGCCCAAGCCATCCCTATGGGCCTGATCGAGTTCACCTCTGTTATACTTGCCTCTCCTTTGGTGAGACTGCAGTAACGCAGACCTGGCAGTGCTCAGAACAAAGCACGTGGCCAGTGACTGTTAAATACATTAAGCGCTGAGACCATGAAGTCCGGACAAACTACTCCCCACTCCACGGTCAGGAATGTTGTGTCTTCTCTCCAATCCCTGTGTCTGTAGCTACAATGAACCACCTCCCTTTAAAATCAAAATCAATGTTAATCCACCTCAGAGCAACAAGTGGGGGGGGGGGACACAACCAAGGCCACCAAGTAAAGGGGTGAGATGTGTGAAATGAATTCCACTCTATGGTCTGCAGCCCTAAGCCCCCAAACAAGGCCGTTAGTTCCCTCTTCTTCCCTTCTGGATAGAGCTTACCCAGTGATTTCTACCACCAGTGGCAAGACCCAAATTAGATCCTGTCATAAGTCGGTGCCTCAGTTTTCAAGTATCAATTTGTTAAAGAAAAAAAAAAAATTGACCTGGGGAGGTAACCCAGGTAACAGAGTTCTTGCGATGCAAGCAAAAGAACCTGAGTTCAGCCCCCAGAACCTCTCTATGTACAAATGCCAGTGTGGCAGCACCGGGACGATGGAGACTAGTGGACCCCTGGCGTGGGTCACTGGCCAGGCAGCCTAGTATAATGGATAAGTTCTCTGCCAGTGGGAAGCCCTGTCTCAATAAATAACATGGACAGTATTCTGAGGAATAGGGCTCCCATAAAAAGGCATACATTTGTACCTACACACACACATACACGCACACGCACATGTACACGCACAGAGTGCTGCCTTTGATATGTGTAAAGTTTGAATCAACTCTGAGGGTGGGACAGACATACTCTGGTTGTCATTATCCTGACCAGGAGCCTTAGGTGCCACTGCATAGCCTGCTGCATACGCACTGCAAACCCTGGGCTCACTGGCAGCTTGTGGAGTTGCCCAACAGACACTGCCTGAGCCAGCAAAGGGTATGTGGCACAACGTGGAGTGTTCAGATGCCAGGGTTTTGCTATTTCTGTTTTGCAGACCACTCCCAGACTTACTTGCCAACTGAGGAGCCTGTGGTTAGCTTGAGATTACCAGCAGGCCCGCAACCTAGGGCCCTCCTCACAAGCTGGCCTTGCTACCTCACCTGGTCCCATCCTCAACTGTCCCTGTCCCCCAAACTCCCCACAACCCTATTTTTCTTGTCATTCTCTTTCCTTGAGGTGTCCACTTGCTTTCTTTCCTGTAGACTTTCCTCTCTCCCTTTGCCAACCCCTCCCCCACCCCTTCACCTCCTTCCCTAGGACACACACACACTTATTTTTCAGCAATTCAGCCTTTACTTTATTTTTGAAAATAATTCTGTAGATTCCATTTTCTTCCATGAAACTAAGATCAGGCAACAAACAAGGACACACAAATTTCTCTCCAGCCTGCCCCCTGCATCTTGGCCTGGGAAGATGTGGGAAGGCTGGGAAAGGTCAAGGACCAGAGCCGGCTCAGGGCCACAGATGTCCTGATCTCAGCTGGGGCCACCAGGAGCAAGCCCTCGGGGAGGAGCCCCTGAAGCAAACCCCAGGGGAAAGAGGCATGGAGTCCACTGTCTTCCACTAGGCTGCCCCTGAATCCTCCTAAAGAATGCAGAGAGAACTAACTTTCAGAAAGGAGGGGGGCCACAGGCAAGAAGACAGGGTGCCCACGCATAGACTTTCTGCCTGCCACCGTTCCTGACAACTGGCTCCACCACGGGAGCCAGTCTTGCTTTCGTTCCTACTTTCCATCTCCCTACAACGCACTGCTCTGCTCCAGGACAAGAGCCACGTCAGCAGGGAGAGAAGTCAGGAGGCAGTGCCCCGGCAACAGCAATCCACGCTAACTCTGACAGTGAGTCCCTCTGGTTAGTCTCATCTGACCACAGATCCATTCCTTCCTCCATAATCCAGCCCCACCCTGAGGGAAGGTGCAGAAAGGGAGGATGGGTACATAAAGAGGGCTCATGGGCTGACAGGGGCCAGATCAGGGTGGAGAGAGGCCTGCTGAGGAGAGCTGGAGCTGCCAGGCTCTCTGCAGATGCCCTTGGAGACACTACAAACCTGGCCCCAACAGGCCCAACCCTCCCCATACCACACAGTGGTTTCTTGTTCAATATGCCCTAAATATACCACACAATACTCCCTTGACAACAGGAGTATAACCCTCATCCTATGATTTGTGCACTAGAATGCCACTTGGGGGCTGGCCAGGACACAAAGGGAAGATCTACAGATCCAAGAGGGAGACACTGAGAGGGAGACACTGGCAGGATGGTGTAGCCCAGGACCTGCAGGCCTGCCTCGGCTCAGCACTCGGCAAAGAGACCCAGGAGGGAAAAGCAGGTGCTGCTAATTCCAGCTAGGATCATAGCCAGTCCATGTCTGTGGGGGTGCCAGGTGCACACGCCGGCCCCGGAACTGGAAAGTGACAATGCCACGGTAGCCAGCCCTGGGGACACCAGACTTGAGGTCATCCATGACACCCAGGGCCTTAGCAAAGGCCTTGAAGCTGTCTCTGCTAGTGTACTGTACCCGCACCTCCCCCAGTTCCTTCCGATCATTGGTCCTCACTTTCTCCACCTGTAGCTGGGGGGCACCATAGACCTGGGCGAGGAAGTCCCGGTCATAGGCCTCCTGCTGCAGGTACGACAGGTCCAACTGGGTGAAGGGGACGAACTGCTGGTTCAGCTTGATGAACTTAAGATGCTGGTCAAAGAACTGCCCATGGCTCACACCCTTGCGACCAAAGGTCATAGTTCTTGAAATTTCTGGGCGAATACAAGCCCGTCCTTTCCGCTGCTCAGGTCTGCGCATCCAGTCGTCCCAGAAGGCCTTGGGCCACTTGGGCTCCAGCTCTGCCCACAGATCAGCCAACAGCAGCCATCCAAGGCCAGGAAAAAAGTCTGTTCGATAGAGCAGCTCAGGTTTGCTTGAGTCTACCATCTGCTCCTTGCCATTGTCATTCCAAGCAGACACACACCAAAGGGAGGGGTCTGTTCTCAGCAGTGGGTAGGTGGCCTGGAAGTACTCAAAGAAGTCTGGTGCCACCTCCAGATCATCCTCCACTACCACAGCAGCCGGGAACTTGAACTTGTTGAAGATCTGGCCTAGTGCCCAGCGGTAGTGCCTGGCAATCTTGTAGTAACCCTGGAACTTGCGGTGGTCTGGCTGCACGGCAATGTTACTCAGGTCCGGCTGCCGGATGTGTGTGACTGCAGTGCCATAGGAAGCAATGACCTGTGCTGTCTCTTCATGCCCACAGTCCTGACTGACAATAATGGGGAAACGCTCAGCTGAGGGCCGATAGTGTAACAACTTATCCAAGCAGCGCCGGACAGTGCTGCGGTCACAGGCAATGACCAGGATGGGGATCTGCGCTGGTGAGGGGGTCACAGGCACACGGGGCCAGGCTGGAGGGGCCACAGTGGGAACTCTCCACCTCTGCCTCCACAAAGCATAATGCTCCTTGATTTGCTGCAACAGTCCCCGCTGCCGCTCCAACTCCGCCTCAGCGTCCTCGGCCAGGTGGATGACCTCACGGGTGAGGCTGGCAGGGTCATCACCAAGGGCACTGTCTGAGGGCAGCCTGCCAGGTGCTGGGCGTGTCCAGAAGAAGAGAAGCAGCAGGGCATTCCAGCCCACAAAGATGATAGCACCCCAAAGCACAAGCCCTGCAGTCTGCTTCTTCAGCATCCTGGCCCCCGCAGGGGAGGGCAGGGGAGGGAGGGCTCAAGGCTGCCTTTGGCTTGCCTGGCTCAGGTCCCCACAGTCTAAGGGTTTATTCTTCTAGGCTGAGAGTAGGAAGAAGCCATGTACCTAAAGAGGGGGAGAGAGAAAACCAATTGTTACCTCAAGTTTGTATAATTCCACACAGCAGTGGGGAGAGGCTGGGCACAGGTGAGAGACTGAGGAAGGAGGAGAGAGGGTGGCTGACTGCAGGATTAAGCTGACATGTTCCCTCTACCACTTTAAAACGAGCTAATGAGTCCTCAGGAAAGCAATGTGACTTGGACAAGGAGGCAGAGAATGGTGCTTGTGGAAGAGAGCTGAAAAATAATAAAACAAATTGGAAAGACTCCAACTCCTGGTACCCTACCACACAGACTTCATCTCCTGCCTTTCATCCAGTCTAGGTCAGATCAGAAGGAGTGAGAGGTAAGACCATTTAACCCCCATTCCTCATGTCAAACTGCACTAAAATTACTGATTTTTTTTTAAAAATCAAATGTTCTAACTGACTTAGTGAGGAATACAATGCAAGCCAACACTTGTCTCTGTGTCCAGGTCACTTTGTTTGATACAATGATGTCAGAAGCAAGGCCAGGCGGCCTACACCACTCATGTTTATAGAGGCACTTCTCACAATATCCAAGTTATGTAATCAGCCCTGGTGTCGGTGACAGAGTAACAGATACACAAATGTGGTTTAGATACACAATGGAGCAGTATCAGCCAGAAAGAGCATAATCCTGTCAAAAGAACTGTGTTAATCAAAAGCCAAATATGTACATTTTCTCTCATTGTGGTAACAAATAACAACTTCAAAGTAGAGGAGAGGCAAGGTGTGGTGATGAACCCCTTTAATTCCAGTACTTGGGGGGAGGAGGAGGAGGAAGAGGAAGAGAAGGAAGAGGAGGTGGCGGCAGCAGTAAGCAGGTCTCTGAGTCTAAGGCCAGCCTGGTCTACAGAGCAAGTTCTAGAACAGCCAGGGCTACACAGAGAAACTGTGTCCTGAAAAATAAAAGAAGGAGGGTAGTAGAAAAGATGTATATTATTAGGAAAGGGAAAGGAGCCGGCAGTCCAGAAGGAATGAGAAGGGGGAATAGAGAGGGTGGGTACAACCAAAGCAAGATAGATGCATCTGTGTGATAGTAATATATTAACTTTAAAAGCCATGATGCCCACAACCTCAATGGCTATTAATTAGCCAATACAAATAGACTAAATGAAACAACTGAAGGCCGAAGTAGAACTGTTTGCTGATATGTGAGGGTTTCTAGAAACAGTTATACTGCAATCAATGGTAAAAACAACTAACATACAAATATTCTCATATCCACAATAATAACTAGAAGAAGTAATGGACATTAAAAAAAAAGTCTATGGAAAAATCCATGAAAACAAAATATTTAAAAATAAACTTAAGCATTCAAAAACTTGTATGAAACAAAATTACAATTTCTGAAAAACACTTCAACATCTCTCTCTCCTTCATTAAACCATACTGGAACCATCAAACACCTCAATGAAAATGCTTTTGCAGAGGCAGGCAGATCTCTGTGAGTTCAAGGTCAGCCTTGTCTACAGAGTGAGTTTCAATACAGCCAGGGCTATGCAGACAGGGAAATCCTGTCTTGAAAAAAAAAAAAAACCAAAACCCCAAAACAAACAAACAAACAAAAAGCAAAAAAGCTGTTTATGGAGCTACAAAAAAGTCAGTAGAGCTCTCAAGAAGCAGCAAACACATCGGAACACCAGGTAAACACTAACAATGAGTGGTAAGGAGGGACCTGCTTAATGAGCTATCAAAGCAGTATCCACTAAAGGCCGGCAATTAGACAGTTATGAATAAGCAGGCTAACCAATGGACTAGAACAGGGATGGAATATACAGGCATTTGGGGAAATGTAAAATTGTATCAATATTCAAGAATAATTACCAAGTGCACCACAATTTTAAAACATTAAAAACAAAATAAAACAAAACAAAGAAACAAATGTAAAGGATGGGAGGAAATCTAGTTGCACAGAAAGGCTATCTAATTATGACTCAAAATCTTGGTGTAACAAAAGAATGCTGGTATCCTTCTTACTTGAAAGATTGCTATGTAGATAGAAATTGCACAAGGAAGCCAAAGAGCCAACTGGGTGCTTCTGTAGCATCAGCCACAGATACACAACACCACACTAGAGGGAAAGTTCAAATAACAGAGGAAAAAGAAGTTTAAAAATAATATATATAGAAAATGAGCCAATAATGGTAACTTGTAAGAAATACATACCTACAGTCCTTAACCATATCAAAAACTGTTCAACTTCAAGCATAAGCAAAATGCAAATTAAAACTATCTTGAGATAATGTTACTCACCTGACTTAGTCTCTTAGTGACTGCTGAGGAACCTAAGTTCTCAATCTGGGGCTGGAGGAAATCAGTTGAACTTTAGAGTGAGTGGGTATATTTATTGTCTTTATTACAGTGATAATTTAATGGATATATATATATATATATATATATATCAAAACATTTATTTATTTATATATATTTATTGTCTTTATTACAGTGATAGTTTAATGGATATGTGTATATATATATATGTGTGTATATATATATAAATATATATATATATATATATATATATACATACACACACCTCAAAACAAACTGTACCTCTTAAATGCAAGTGTCAATTACACTCCACTAACCCTCTTCTTATAGAAAAGACACTAAGGGACTGGAGAGATGACTCAGTGGTTAAGAGCACTGTTGCTCTTGAAGAAGACCAGAGTTCAGGTCCCAGAGCTCACACAGCAGCTCATAACCATCTACATACAGCTCAGTTCCAGGGGATTTGTCTCCTTCTGACCTTTGAAGGCATCAAGAATGCATACATACAAGTAGGCAAAACACTCATACACATAACATAGAAAAGAATAAATCTAAAAAAATGTAAGACACTTTATCTTTAATATAATCATTAAGTAAAACTGGATGCAGACAGTAGGTTAAAGTATGTGTAGTGGCTGACAGCCACGGAGGTATGTAAGAGGGGACATCGCAATTCTCAGGGAATAAATACACAATGAAATCTTTGGGGCAAAGGTCTATGAAAGATGCCCTCAAGTAGTTCAGAACAGAAATTACCATAGCTACACAGACTGAATGGAGTAAGACATTAATAACAATGAATAATATCTGTATGTCACTCTGAAGGGCCATTTTTATTCCTTAAACTTTTTTTTTTCCAAATAAAGTTTCTTAAGCAATAAAATAAGGCAACATGGAGTCCATTTCCGAGTGACTTCATCCATTAGTATTGTCCCAGGTGGGGACATGCAGTAAGGGAAGCAGAGATGAGCAGGTTTACCTGGAACCCCTCAATCATATGCCTGCTCCTGCCAGGCTCTTGGAAGGGCCAGGACACAAGAATAAGCCTTGCTCTGTACTTACCCCATTCTCTATCCTATCTAAAACTTTAAATCCCAGCTCTGCAGCCCTCTGATCTGGGTCCTGTCTTTCCAAGCTCCTGACCATTAGATTTCCTCCTAAAACCAAGCACCCCCACAATCCAGAATGCCATGCAGCAGAAACCTTGAGCCGTTTCCTCTCAGCTGTGTCATTACACTACTTTCTTGGGAGATGAGAGATGCACCAGTTGCCAGGTCTCCTTCAGTCCCCTTCAGAATATGATCAATGTTGAAACTTTGCAAGAATTCCAATGGCCAGGATTTCAGGATATTCCCCTGACTTCCTGCTTTCTAAATAGGTGACCAAGTAGGGGAAAGTCTTTAAAACAAAAGGATGGGAAACAAACAGCGAAAGGAATCACCTTAAATGACTGGGATAGGACAGTGTCCTTGATTTGTCACTTCAGTTCTATCTGCAAGTTCTCAGAATGGCGGCAAATCCTCAAGAAATCCCTACATACCCTTCAAGTGATTTTACTTTCAAATGACTTGTTTTCTCTAGATGTTGAACTAGGTGCAATGCAATCACTAGAGTGCAGATCAAAGCAAGCCTGGATTGCCTGTCAGCAGGACTTTTAGCAAGTCTACAACCATTTAGAGTGGCTGGATGGCTCATAGAAAAACCTCTCTCTTCAGCTCTTGGTCTCTTCCTACCCTCCTCCTCAGCCCTTCTCTATGAACCCTCCAACAATACTTGATTCTTTTGCCACAAGAATGCACAATTCCCCTGCTGAAGCCCTAGCTGCCTCTCCAGGCAGACTCATCAAGATTCCCTGTGTCATGTTCCTACATATTCTTCAGCGCAGGACGCTCATCCATGTCTGGATGTTAGTAGTGTATGAACTTACACTGACTGTGAATGATGCTCTCTACAGCAGATGCCGTGTCTAGAGGTATGATCCTTGGCTGAAGGGGTGGAAGTTCCTCCAGGGAGCACTGCTCAGTCCCCTCTGGTACCATATGCACTTTGGTACAGATTCTAAAATAATAATAATAATCATCATCATCAAAGCCAGATACCCAAGAAGCAACAAGGCTTGCCATCAGCCTGTGTTTTTCTGTATCTGTAAGACTCAGTTTTCTCACTTCTAAGATGGAAAGCAGAACTGAATACTTCAGCAAGTTGCTTTAAGGATTGGATGAGATATTCCATAGCATATTTACAACAGTACCAGCTATAGAACAAAATAAATGCCAAGATATTCTTTCTTGATGCCTTCAGATCATAAGCGTGCACCTCCCCATTACCATCCACACCAGTGGAACCAGCAAAAGACAACACAAGGTGGGACCAGCGCCACACACTGCCAAGCCACAAACTTCAACATTTAGATGATGCACCCGCAGCCTACACAGATGCACCTGCAGCCTACACAGCGTCTTCAGTGTGGATGCCACATTCGTGCACAATCCCTCCACTGCCATTTCCAATCCAAAACGCACCCAAAAAAGTTTTCGAAGTTTTCACATTCACACACAGAGAGATATAGAGAGAGGCAGAGACAGAGAGGGAGACCAAACCCACCGACAACTTCCCTGTTTCCACTCCAATTTGTGCTGCCCATATACTCATGAGTGTGGAGCCATTCCCTGGACCATGGTGGACCTACCAGGAGCAACATTTCCTTTTTCATTAATTTATTCATTCACTTTAGATCACTATCACAGCTCCCCTCTCTCCTCTCCTCCCATTTCCACCCTACCACCCACTTCCTCTAGTCCCTCCTCCTCTTCTCCTCAGAGAAGGGGCACCCCTCCCCGTCCCCGGGGAACCAACCCGCCCTGGCACATCCAAATTGCATCAGTACTAAGTGCATCCTCTTCCCCTGAGGACAGACAAGGCAGCTAGGGAAAGGGATCCAAAGGCAGGCAAGAGACTCTGAGTCAGAGAAGTACCCACTTCAATTGTTATGGGACCCACATGAAGACCACACTGTACATCTGCTACATATGTGCAGGAGCCTAGGTCCAGTTCCTGCATGCTCTTCAGTTGGTGCTTCAGTCTCCGTGAGCCCTGTGGGCCCAGGCTGGCTGGCTCTGGAGGTCTTCCTGTGCTGTGGGAGCCACACCTTAAAAAAAAAAAAAAAAAAAAAAAACCTCATGCTTTTCTCCCACTGAAGCCAGCAGCTGTCCACAGCTCCTGTCAGGGGTTGGGCCTCACAAACCCCTTCTAACTCTAGAAATGTGAGCAGCCCTAGAAGCCTCAGAGTTATGCCAGGGTTGAAAGTTACCGTCCACTGCCAGTCCTCAGTTCACACACTCTCACCTGGATTGTTTATTATGAATATTGTTTTAAGCTGGAACCTCTGATGTTAGCTCCCCAGCTAACCTAGTCTACCTGTGGCTTCTCTCTAAATACCTTCTGGTAGCAACAGAATCTTGAACACATTAATATTAAAAGCCTTCAGAAGCTGCCACTGCCCACAGGAAAAAGATGAAAACTTCTTAGTTTCACAGAAATGGGCTTCACAACAGCAGACTTTAATCCCGATGCAATCTCATTTCCAACCACAAACGACATGGATCCAATACAATAGCCGCAGAAGGGAGGAGGGAGCGCCACAGTCCCTCGTTCTGATTCTGAGACCCTGTGACTCCTATAAGTCATCCCTAAAAGACAAGACAGCTGAGTGTGATGGAGCACACCTGGAATCTCAGCACTCGGGATGCAGAGGCAGGAGACACTCGGGAAGGTTGAGCCAAATCCAGGCTACAGATCAAGGTAGGACATTGAGGGTATTCCAGCTGACTGCCCACCAGAATCAACCACAAGGTATGAAAGGGAACCAGCCCCATTGGACTGCGACATGAAAGCCCACGAAGTTTGGAAGTTTGGGATAACTCATTACAGCAGTCATTCAGTCCTTGAAATCATGAGAAAATGGACCAGAATTCCTGAGAAGCAGGGTGAGAGCTCTCTGGACCTGCTCCCTTCAGGTCCCTAGCCCCAGTCTTGAAGACTACTGTACTTACATTTCTTACCAGTATTTTTATTGGGGGGCAAATAACAAATTGCTTCAAAATTGGCTTCAAACTGTAACAATCACCTATTTCCTCATCCAATATCAATAGCTGAAGAATTTAGAAAGTGGGGCATAGAGGGAAGGGCCTGTCTGTTTTACATTGGGACCTCGGGTTGGAAGACTCATAACCTAAGGCTAGCCTCCAGTAGATGCATGGTCCATAACACATGTGTAATCTAATGTTGATGTTGACTGGGACACTGGCTGGAGTCACCATCATGTGCTCCTTCATGTGGCCCAGGCTTCCAGTGAACTCAGTGGCTGGGTTCCAAAGAGAAGGAAGTGCTCCAAGACGTCAACAGCATGGCCAGTTGAAGCCTTTTCTTTAGGCAGCCTTGGCTCACTTTTGCTTTATTCAGTTCCTAAGGAGACTGCCAGTTCCTACCATTCCTAAGAGAGAGCAATGAGGTGGAGAGCCGGCTCAGCTGTTAAAAGCACTCGCTGCTCTTCTATAGGACCCAGGTTCTACTTCCAGACCTAGATGGCAGCTCAGAACTCTCAGTAACTCCAATTCAAAGGGCCTCTTTAGGCCTTTGAAAACAACAGGCATGCAAGTGCTGCACAAACATACATGCAGGCAAAACATGTATATGCACAAATATTTTTTTAAAAAGAGAAATGAAAATGGCAAACCCTACCAGTGTGTGAGAAGAGGACAAAGTTAAACTGCAACAGCACTTATGAACAAGGCCACTCGAAAACTCTTTTGCCATATTTTCCTTTTAACGATAGAATATCCTTTCTGAGTTCGAGGCCAGCCTGATCTACAAAGTGAGTTCTGGACAGCCAGGGCTATACAGAAAAACCCTGTCACAAAAAAACAAAAACAAAAACAAAAATAGAATATCCTAGGCTGGGCATGGTGGTACATGCGTTTGATCATGGTACTCCAGAGACAGAGGCAGGCAGATCTCTGTTGAGTTCAAGACCAGCCTGGTCTACAGAGCAAACTCCAGGACAGCCAAGGTTACATAGAAAAACCCTGTCTCAAATACATACATACATACATACATACCCAAAACAAAACAAACAACAAGAGCAAGCAAACAAATAACAAAATAAAATATCCATCAACCCTGACCTGAGTTTTTAATATATCAGTTATGAGATTTACCTGTAATATACACACTCAGTTTAAAACTTGCTTTCATGTTTCCCGTGTTTTTAGGACTCCTTTGAGGAAATTAGCAGGTGAACCCACACCACCACGCACAACAACATTTGCACCATGGTGGGGTGAGACCTGAGTCTCGGCCTGAAGGTTCAGCTAGCTGCCAGGTGGCTCTGGGCAAGTCCTGCCAGTCCCTCTGGGGCCTTCTCACATTCTAATCTGAAGGAGCGCATAAGAGCAGGCTCCTTTCTAAGACGGTGCACATAGTGCAAGCTTGCCTACTACACCTGATGATCCTCCTGCCTCAGCCTGCAGAGTTCTGATATTATAAGTGTGCACTAGCACATCTAGCTTCTAACACTCTGGATTCCATGCTTGCCCCTCTCTGTCAGAGGCTGTTTCTTAGGCAACGAGTAAACAGCAAACAGTCAACTTCCAACTAGGAGCAGTAGAGCAATCATTACTCTAGCCTTACAACTAAGTCTCGAGATGGAAGAACCGTTGATGAACTGTCCCTCCTGTTTCTGCTTTGCCAGTATGATAGCAAGCACAGCTTAAACAAGTACAGAGCACACAGTGTCCATCACAGATAACAGCTCTCTAAGTGAATTACTTTCTTGTTAGACTCTGTATGATGTACCAGGCTCCATAATTTCAGAGGGAAAGAAGAACTGAAAAGAAGTCTGAGTAGACATGCTAAATAATTCAAGAGTATAGAGGGTAAGACCTAGGAGGGATACAGGCTATTCACCTGGGAATAGGTCAAAGGGAAACACAATGCTGCTATAGCCTGGCACCAGACAGAGAGCCCTGAAGCCGTTACCTGAAGAACCTCTGCCTCAGTTCCTCTTCTGTAAACAGACAACTGACTTTCGTCTTCTCCACCGTCCTTGATGTCTGGATTAGAATGGCAATACCTTGACATCCTAAGCAGAAAGTGAGTTTAACCTGTTGCAATGACATGGAGTTTGAACACACTGTAATACAGCCTTCTGAGAAACAGAAGCGGGGATGTAATGTTGCCATCACTGGTGATCTCCATACTAAAAAGTCAAAGACTAGGACTAGAAACGGGAAGACCCCAGAATCAAGGACGCTCTAGTCTAAATAGTATTAAAAATGACAGGCAATAAAGCTGGCCAGCAATATTCAAGCACGAGAGCCTTACAGTAGCCAAGGTTAAAGAAAATGAAGCTTCACCAGAAGGCCACTCTTCCATGGAGACATCGAATGGGTGGGCCACAGTCCCTCTGAACCACATTTTGAACAATGGGGGGCTCTGCACCTCTTGGGAGCCCCCTGTTCCAAACATACTAGAAATGAGGCTAGGAAAAAAAGTTTTCTTGCCAAATCACATATTTCAACATTGAGTCAAATTTTCCTTGTGGCTGAGCAAAAGCCAGCCCTAGTAACTTATGAAGCCTGGACGCTGGGGTGAGGCTTGCATAAAGTCCACTTTCCACTCCAGTCCCCCACTTCTTCAGGGCGATCCCATCTCTCCCCTGCCCTGCCCCGCACCCAAGGTGCCCTCCTGCCTGAGTTTCACAACAGCCCCTCCTGGAGAAGCCACCCTCCCTCCAGCAGCTGAAGGCCAGGAATCCTGTAGCTGTGCGTTAAGTTCCCACTTCCCCGCGTGGGGGAGACTGCGCGCTGCGCGGCCCCGGGCGGGCCCGCCACTCTCACCGCCCTGGCTTTGGAGCACACTCGGGACTCAGACCTGACTCCCCTGGCTGCGCGGCCTCCCTCCTCCGGGGTTCTTGCCCTCCTGGGACAAGCCCCAGGACTGAGGACGCTGGCGTCCCCCGGCCCAGCTCACCGGATCCTCTCAACTCACCCCGCCTGGAACCAGGCTCGCCCCGACTGGCAACACCCAGCGCTGGAGCGGCCTCGTCCGGTCTGGTTGGCCTTCCTGCTAGCCGGCAATGTGGTCCTTCCCCGGGAGGGCGGGGCGGCGCTCCCCAGCCCCTAGGCCCCTCTGTTGGTCCCCGCCCTGCCACGGGCGAGTCCGCGCTGGCCCCTCCTTCCAGGGCCTTCCTCTACTGCTCACTTCCTGATCACCGGTCAAGATCTAAACAACGGGTCTTCCCAAGTCCCCCAACTTCGAAAGGCAGTGGTAGCAGAGATGTTTGTTTGAGGCCTTTTCCCTCTCAGTCGCAGCTCCTGTGTAGATGCCAACCCCACTCACACCCTGAGCCTTGTCCAGTACAGACTTTTCCCAAGAGTGTCCCTTGTCCAGCCCAGTGAATCCAGAGATTCACCGACTTTGAGGGGTGCAGCACTTGGTGGCGTTAGAAGCGTTTCCTCAGCAAGAAGAGCGTTCACCAACCTCAATACTAAGAACCTGGGAACCATTCCCATATGCGAGGCAAGTTGCTGACTATTAGTTGAAAAAAACAGCAAGAGAGGGGTGAGGGTGCGCAAGCAACAAGTATTCGGTTTCAAAAGGGAAGCTAGGGAGGAAACACCTGCTGCCCAAGGTGGGTAAGAGCCAGCCCGCCGGTTCAGTTCTTTCTTGTGTGTGTGTGTGTGTGTGTGCCCCTTTATGGGTGGGGGGAAACCAAAGTTAGGCCTGTACACTGAACCTAAGTCCTAAGGAGGAAAGAATCAATCACAGGCTTTCAGAGTAACCCTAAAAATGAATGGGAGGGGGACGGAAACCCCTGGATCTGTATTCCCTGGTATTTTAAAGCAAAAGAAACATGGAGGGGCCTGGGAGCGGCAGGGAAGACTCATCAGGACCCAGCTGAATAGAGTACTTGGTAAGGAATACCTCAATCGGAGCCTCAAGCAGCCTGAGAGGGGGAGGAAAGATGACAACCAGGAGTTTCAGGGTCTGATTTAGATGTCAGCAGTGGCCCCAGAGCACAAACTATTTCTGAGATCAGAGCCCTGCATTATTAGCAACCCCCAGTAAGCCACATCTCACTGACTGGACCATTCTGGAATCAGAGATGTCTGGGAATTCCTACTGTCCACTCACCATGGTACCACAGCCCCCACTGGCTCCCACATCCTGCTGTGCCTGGCCCTCTGCATAAGCCTTGGCTCCCACCACCCTTGGATCTTTCACCCATGAGGGGAGCAGAAAACCACAGGCTGCTCAGCAAGTGACTTTTCAGAGGCTTTGCCAGTTGATTACTAGATATACTCAACCTCAGACAGACCCTCCTACCTACAGACTTCATCACTACCTGTTCCAGTGTCCCCAAGTTAACCAGTACTTTTAGTGGTATGTGTTTTCTGAGTGTTATTCACTAACTTGTTTGTACAAGACACCAGGAATTATGCAGGAAGTAGAGAGTGCCTTAAGGGCCCTGTGGGCAGGTGAGGAAGTAAAACAAAATTGTCAGGAGACACTAGGAAGCTGCCCTTCCTTCCAAGCCTGTTTCCTTGGCCTCTCTGTACACTCTCCCGGCATCTCTGCAGAGCACAGCAGGGAGAAGTCTGAGGCTTTGGGTGTAGGGAAGCTGTTAAGTCAGAAGTCATAGCCAGATTTTAGATTTAGGCATTTCAGCTTCCAAACCTGGTACCCTGGTACCCTGGTACCCGAGTCCTTGAGAAGGACTGCTGAGATGGCTTTGTGCCCATGTGACACGACACAGTGGGGCAGCGGAGAAGCTTCAGAGCAGCAGCTGGAATTCTGCCCTCACGTAGAGGAAAGGGCTGACGCATGAGTGAGGAGGGCTGTGTGTGGGTGTGGTGTGTGTATGCCCACTATTTCCAGTTTAGCTGACTGCCACAGACTGTGACAGGAAAGTCAAGCCCATGCATGTGCCAAGAGAATGTCAATGTTTATATACTTTAGGCCTCTTTCTACTTCCCATAAAAAGGAATTAAGGGACTTACAGCCTTCACACTCAGTGCCAAAGTATGAGAAAAAAAAATGACCAAGTTCCCTGGATGTGTAAAAAGTTGGGAAACTGGCCCATAGATAACCAAAATATAAGGAGCGCAAATCACCATCCTGGATGAAATCCATACATAGTGGGTCCTGAAGATGGTGAAGACGGAGCAGCCCAGGCCATGTCAGAGTGACTTTCCTGCCAAGGCACTTAGACAGGAAGCAGGTCAGAACACAGTAACTCCCCACCACATCCATCTCTTCAGCCCTTTGTTTAAATTCCAAGGCTCACAAAATGATCCCCAAATGCAAAAAGGCTACCCTGCCTCTGGAAAAAAAATAGGCTACAACATAGAATTTGGATTGGGTAAATTTTTAAACAAGGGTAATAGTATTTGGTCTAAGAAACAAGCACGTATCAGTACTGAGGCCTTGGGCTCTAGAGAGGTTACACTAGGGAAGAAAGTAAGAAATCGGAGCTGTGTGTCTAGACTCCGGGGATGAGCCTGGGATCAGATTATGTGCAAATGGAAAAAACAGGAAGATCTAGTCACAGGATAACAGAGAATTAAGAGGTAATATGCTTGCCTGCCTACTCTGCTACCACCAAAAAGGAACTTTAAAAAAAAAAAAAAGTAAAAACTTCCAGGAAATTGATCCTCACAAACTCCAGCCTGGCTACCTGAAAGTGTTTGCAGTTTGGAAAGGACTTATGCTCTGAATTTCTCAAGAAACCTTGGCGTAAAGCCGCAAGAGGAAACAAAACCAAAGTGTTAAACTGGTGTTTAAGTTTCCTTTCTCATTCTTCCTAACATGTCTGTCCCAAACCACATAGTGATAGAGAAAGAAACTCAAGCTTACTAACAATGTAGACACTGAGCAATGCCTCTGAAATCCTTCATTAGCTACCTGCACTTCCTTTAGAATAAAGGTCTAAATAAATGCACTTAAAAATTCCTACACAACGTGTGATTAAATTTACCACCAGTCCTGGCTAAACAGCCTGACACACTTGAGTGTGGTACCCTAGCAATCTGCTGATCCCATGAGAAGGCTGGAAAGAAGTGTCTGACCGAAGAGTCACAGGAGATGGGAGAGCTGGGTTCTGGCAGCTGAAAGCCTCTATCTAGCTCATGTTAAAGAGGAGACGACTTACCAGAGAGGCTGCCAGGGCACCCAGTTTCTCTCTCTGGCAGGCTGATGCTAAAGGCAACTGCACAAGTACAATCAGCATATGCCACACCCCTTCAGTGAGCTCTTCCTGCTCAGGGCCTCCGTAGCTCTTCCTCAAACTAGAAAAACAATCCCCACACTCTTCCTTAAAGAGGGAAAGCAGATAACAGACCTGACACTTTGAAAGACATCAATCAGTGCAACACACCTCCTTAGTACTCTGGGTGCTTTAGGTTCTCACAGGCCAGGAGGGACTCCTCAGGAGGATGAGGAAGTCTTCTAGAACATATCATGCCCTATAGGTCACTCAGGAGGCACTGCCATAAGAAATCATGATCCCCATACATAAGCAAAGACTGGCAGCCATGCATTTATTGAGTGGATGGAGGGAAGGTGACGCATCCAACTATGATTCACACATAGAAGTCTGGTCTCTTCAGGAGTCCAGACAAGCTTCAGACAAGATAAACAGCTCAGAGCCAGAAGACCTATTCAGGGCAGACTTCTCAGGCTTCAGGCCACTGAGGAAAGACAGGGACTCCTATGACAAGAGGAACAGTCGTTGTCTTCAGTGACTGCGATGTCCCTCTGTAATTGACTTACAGGCTCAATAAGTCTCGATAGCCCTGGCCAGCATATGCTGTCTCAAATTCATCCACCGAATCTCTTGCTTTTTGCTGTTGACATCATCACTAAGAAAAGCAGGCACCTTGGTATAAGTAAACTGAGCTTCCCAAAAAATAAAAACCATCCAAGCAAGGTGCAGGCAGGTACCAAGATAACTAAGAACAAACTTGCCTGGGTGATGTACAACCGAAAGAGAAATGAAAGCCCAAGAGATGTCAGTTTGGAGGCGGTTGTCACCTGAGAACAGATGGGATATGACTGGAGAGAAAAGGTCCAGCACCCACTCCAAGAAATACAGTTCTGTCTTCTCTCTAGCTCTTCTTAAAACTTCTATCCCCAAAGCTGACAGGACCCCTCAACTGAAGTTTTCCTAAAACTGTCCACCTTTATATAACATGATGAAACCATTGCCCGGCAGGCCTTCAATCAGTATGTCTGCTGTGGCTCTAGCCAGCACGTTCATTCAATAAAAGAACGAACTTCCATTCAGAGCTTTTCCATGTGTTACGATAAACAAGAAATCCAGTAGAGTCAATGTTGCCGTTTTATATGTGCAAGGCCCAGGGTACTTTCAAAATGTAAAATTATTCTGTTTGTTCCTAGTAGCAACCTGACTGAAATATCTTCTAGTGTGAGGAGAACAGGACAGAGGTAATTATCATATCTCAACTTGCACATTGACCAGGAGAGTCTGAGCTCGACCACAGATTTTACTGTTCCCCAAACTCAAGCTCTGTTTGTGTTCTTTCCAGGAGATTTCATGACCTAAGCTTCCTTACTGCGGAAGGAAGGAGGCAGAGAGATGGTTTAGTAAGCTATCTAACCATTTCCTACCCTCCAGCTCCCTTCCCCGCCTCCCTTGAAGTCTTACTCTGTCAACAGATTCCCCAAACAGAGCATCGGCCAGAGTAATCCACTTCAGCCTTAGCCCAGACTGATTTGAAATCCTATTATCTCACTGGAAGAAAGGCTTTGAAAGGCAACTAATCCAACAGCCCTCCTGAAGCCCGATTTCCTTGCGGGCTCTCCTTGACCTAACCTCACCTACCTAAACTCGCAATCCTTTCCCAGCTATTCACTGTACTGTCAGTGCGGGACGGGAAAGAAACAACTCTACCCCCTTAGAGGAGTGAAGCCGAGGTGACCATCAGGATAAGGGTTCTTATCAGGACACGGGTGCTGTGACTTCCGACATGGCTGCATTCCCAGACCTTTCCCATTCACGCTCCCTGTACAACAACAAGGTAGTAAGTAATAAAGTCACCGAAACCTTACCTTTCTTTTCTTCTCTCTGTCGCTTCCCTGAAGATCATCAACCCTGCCCCATCCCCCAACCTAACACTTCATTTCCAAAACTGAGAATCAGGTCCCCCAAAGTACAGCTTCTCTCCACTTATCCAGATCCAAAGTCCATGGCCACGTGGACCCTGATGGGGAGGAGTCTGGGGGGGAAGGGGTGTGTCCGGGCCCCTCCCCCCCCACTGCTGACTTCAGTGTCCCTCCCAGGCGCGTGTTACATCCCTTCATCCAGCTGGCTTTTACAGCTCAGAGGCTAGTGGTAGAGAGATTGCAGGGATTAGGCCATCTCTTGCTCAGACAAGAGAAGTCATCCTCTGGTCCACTTGTGTTCTGCCGGGGCTCAGGAGAAGAAACAGGCTTTAACACCAACATGGCCCGGGAGGCTGATCTCTGTGGGAACCTGTGGAACATTTAAACAGTATGACACTCTAATCTAATACATGCCCCAATGGATTTCTAAGACTTCCATATTCACCACACTCCTTTACCGTGTTCAGTCAACAAACTCTCTTGAGTATACCACACAATTTGTATAAAAAGTACATCCTTCATGCACATACTGTATCCCCATCATTTTGAGCATATGTGTTTATGTGTGTTTGTGACATGCCTATTCTCAGAGCAGAAATGTTACCAAAAGTACTGTCGGTATGGGAAGACTGTCTTCTAGAAAATACAGAAATAGGGTCTACTGTTCTCTAAAACACCACTTACTAATCCTCTCTCTCAAGCTTCTCTGGGAGTTCAGTGTTTTAATCTCCTACCTCCTGTCAATCCTACCCAGCACTAGCCTCTGGTGCCTTTCACAGGCATTCCCTGCAACCCTCACCTCCCCCCACTGTTTCCAAAACTATGCCAAGGATGCAATTCCAAATTTCTTTCAAACTCCTTCACAGGACCACTCCCGAGAGCACGCTCCTGGAATATTTGAGGCCTGTGTCCGGTTTGTAACAGCCCCAATTTCTCAGTTTGGGAGCCCTTCCTGTTGCCCCATCCCCTGTCAGTACGTACACACACACACACACACACACACACACACATACACGCATAGACCCCCCTCTTCCTGTAGGGGCGTGGCCGACACATGACACCCCCCACCCCTCAAGAACTTAACTCCTCCCACCCTTCCCTTCCAAACCCCGCGCTCGGCGCTCGGCGTTCTCACGGCACAGTGACACTGAGACCCTCCCTGTACTCAGAACCCTCCCTTCCGCTGCGCCTAGGACTCAGTCCCTCCCTGCACAGGCTGCTTACCTGGGCCCCGCCCATCGGTCCGGGCTGGGAGCCTCCGCCCTCCCGGCTCCAGATCCAGGCCGGGGCCCGGTCCCTGCCGCCCGCAGGCCCCACCCCCTCGACCCCCTGCGGCCCGGCCCTCCCCCTCGCGCTCCTTCTCCCCTCCCACCAGACACCGCAGCCACTTCCGCCTGTCCTCCGGAAGTAGGTCCTGGGCAACCGCTGGCTCCCCACTTCCCCCCCTCCATCACCAACGCCGCGGCGGGAGCACGGGAGGTGTGTCTACACGCTTGGGCCAGTTGTGCAGTGTTCACGAGGTGGAGGGCGGGCGTTGCAGAAGGCCTCTGGGAAGATGTAGCGGGGGGGGGGGGGGGGGGCTCGGGACGGGAGCAGCCCACCAGGGGGCGGGGCGGAGGCTGAGGCCTAGAGCGGGAGCGTGCGGCGTCACTCAGTGCGGCGCGAGAAGCAGCGCGCTTGCGCCGCCGGCCCTCCAGCCGGTCGCTCGCGTTGACGCTCCGGCTGCCAGAGGTGGCAGGAACTAGGGCGGAAAGTGGAGGCGGGACCTGCGTGGCTGCACTGCCTCTGTCCTGATGCCAGGAGGTCGCCTAGCAACTGCCTGGTGGAAGTAGCTTCTAGGGTCACGGACCCTTTTAGGCACTCTTTATGCTAGCACGCCAAAGCCTGTTCTAACAAACCTGTCACTGAGCTGAGCTGCCTGAGTAGCAGTGGCGGAAAAAAGTTTTATTTCATTCATCACTATTTTCCACTGCCTCGCTAGATGAGGTAGGACCTTTCTAAAAGGATGGAGAGCACTCGGTTACTGTTTACTGAACATGAACTTGTGCTGAGCCCTTTATAACTAGTATCTGAATATCCACCGGTCAGAACCCCAGATACAATCTACTAGAGCAACAGAGGTTTAAGGGAGGTTGCGAGATGTTAGAGCTGACGGGGTAACTGGCGAGATCTGTGACACTTGGTCACATGGTTATGCCTCTAACTAGTACCAGCTGACTAAAAGAACCTAATCTTAAGGCTGGAGAGAGGGATCCTCAGCTAAGAATACTTGCAATTCTTACAGAATTCGGCTCTCTGCACCAACATGGCTGTTTAAAATCATTTGTGACTCCAGTTTTTGAGGATCTCATACCCTCTTCTGCCTTTGGTCCACCAGGCAAGCATGCAAAGCACTTATATGCATTCAGACAAAACATCCACTCACATAAAATAAAAAATATCAAAAACTACACTCAGGGGCAGGCAGTGATGATGCACGCCTTTAATCCCAGCACTTGAGAGGCAGAGGCAGATGGATTTCTGAGTTCGAGGCCAGCCTGTTCTACAGAATGTGTTCCAAGACAGCCAGAGCTACACAGAGAAATCCTGTCTCAAAAAAACAAAACAAAACAAAACAAACAAAAAACACTACACTCAGAAGCACTGGACTTAGAAGACCAAATTACACTGTTGATTTTCCTAGAAACAATACCCTTTACATCTAAGGATTCTAGTTTTTTATTTTGTTCAGTTTGCCAGCAGCCAGTTGTTATACTTGGAAAAGTTGCTAGAACTTTCTGTACCTCGATTTTCTCATAACTACACTTGGAATAATGAAAGTCCCTCACCTTGCTCAATTAATGTGACCACTGATTTAATGCTTAAGTGCTTAGAACTTCCCAGTCTGTGTACTAAGGGCTCATAATATCTGTAACCATTCTTATAATTTATTCACAAGCATGTCTATGTTTTGTTCTTCTCTGTATAGTTTTGCTGTCCTGAAGCTCACTGGGTAAACCGGGCTGTCCTCAAACTCAAGGAGATCCATCCTATCTCTTCTGGGATCACAGGTGTGCACCGTCATGCCTGGCCTCTGTGTAGTAATCTGACTGTTTTTAGAATATCTTGTACTTATCTCCTCTGAATGTGTAACTCATTAGTCATTGCACCATTTTCTAAAATCATTCACTTCAGCAGTTCCAGGTGGTAAGGATAGAATCTTCTAGAAGACTAAATTCCCCTATTCTTTTTTC
This sequence comes from Mus caroli, assembly GCF_978045245.1. Classification (NCBI taxonomy): domain Eukaryota; kingdom Metazoa; phylum Chordata; class Mammalia; order Rodentia; family Muridae; genus Mus; species Mus caroli. The sequence continues at coordinate 73,841,061 of NW_028227268.1, forward strand.
ATGTTCTTTGTAGCTTTAAAAAATTCTTTTTTGTTAATTTAGCTAGTGTTCCCACTTCAGATGTAGAACAACAGAGGATGGGACAAACCTAGACAACCACAAAAGCTAAGGTGTAAAGCTTCACAGATGCTATGACAAATCTGGAATCAGAATATTAAGCAACATGGTGGGAATTTCACCCCTTGGATAGGACTGAGGCTATGTAAGTGCACTTAGAAAGTGAAAGCCCTCTTGCCTCATGTCACCAACAAAGGTGTATTTACTCTTTTGTGTCTTACCCTGACTTATTTAATCCTTGAATTGTGATTTTAATTTATTCTACTTTGGATGTTCCTTCCTAGTTAAATTATGTACTTAAGAGTAGACATCCTGTGTACCTTAAAACCCTCATCCTTATATTTGTTCAATTTAATTAATATTTTACTGGCAGGCTCAGATGCTGTCATGTTTCTTTGTGGGCTCAAGAGATTAGGTTTCCCCTTCACCAAGCTAGGATACAGAAACCTATGGTTTATCTTGCCAGAAGTTCTCATACAGAACTGATGGAACATGAGTGTGGAGACACTTTTAAAACTGGAGCTGATAAATATCTATAGTACTTGTGAGTGCACAGGCAGTCAGCAGAAGTGCCAAGGTGCTGTGTACACTGAGCACCTTTAGGGGAAGCACTTGACCATCTGCTACCTGTGGTCCATAACATATGACTGATAAGACAGAGAAAGCCAAGTATTTCTTTTTTTTCTGAGACAGGGTTTCTCTGTATAGTCCTGGCTGTCCTGGAACTCACTTTGTAGACCAGGCTGGCCTTGAACTCAGAAATCCACCTGCCTCTGCCTCCCAAGTGCTGGGATTAAAGGTGTGCACCACCATGCTCGGCTATAATCACTTTTTCGCATGAGGTAAATCACACTGTCCCCTATTGACATTATGTTGCTTCGTGTTAAATACATTGCTTGTTGAAGCTGTATTTCTAGGACCCAAATTCATCTCATAATGTTAATCCAAGCCAAAGAGTGCTAATTTCAGGGTATCATAACTCCTGAGCTTCCTGTGGCAACCCAGGATGAGATTCAATTTTAGTAAGAGCAATATTATTGATCATTCCGTGTTCCAAAGTGCTGCATTGGGCATTGAGGGTGGCTACCTTTTAAAATCCTACTAGCTTGGTTTCACATTCATAAATAGTTCCCCACAACTTCAAAAGCTGCCAGGAGCCATCTAGGAGGAGCTAAAGACTACCAGGTGATCTTCCTGAGATGGTTCCACCATGGACTGTAAAGTTAGGACGTGGTCTCTTTTTTAGGCAAGATCTAGGAGATTACATTTAGGAAGGATTCCAGCTATTAATATGATTTTCCTGTTTCATTAAAAATATATACTAATCACTAGGTATTATAGCCCACCCTTTTGAGCAGATTTTTGCAGAACAAAAATCGTACTGTCTTATAGTGATGTTATATAGACAAATAGATGACTTCTTAATTGTTAATGGTGATTCTATAAAATGTCCTAAAATTATATTAGTAATCATTATGCTCTTTTATAATAGAACTGCTATTAAGTCCTTTCTGATGTCAAAACTGCAAAGAGAACTCTGTGAGTCTTCAAGTGTCACAAATTAATTGCTTCTGAGATAGAAAGCAGACATTATAACTTAGAGAGCATTCCAAGAGGTTGTAAAGCAACCCAAGGTCATGAAAAGGGAACTAATAATTTTTTGTAGGTGCAAGGACAGGGTTTATCTATGTGAAACTTCAGTGATAACTTAGTTATAGTCTTTAATGCTCCATGAACCTGTAGAGCTGGTAACAGATAATGAATGTTTAGCCAAATAATTACTCTTAATGGATAAGCATGTAAACGTTCTCTGTTGTGAACTTCTTATTCAATTTTTGACTTGAATTTATGTTTGAACTTCTAGTGAACTTTTGTAAAAAAAAAAAGGGGGGGGGGGATACTAGGAATAACCACGTGACCTGTTCTCCTACAAAAGGTACAGAAGTCTTGGAAAGATAGAATTGCCTAGCATCAGGAGCAAGGGCGTTACTGTTACAGAGCAGGAGAGAGCAAGATTAGAAGAGATCAAAGAACTTCTTTGGAGAATTTTTAAGAAAGAACTTGTTAAGAGAACTTTTAGAGAGAGAGCTTTGTGGAGAACTTAGAAATAAAGGTTAAAATCACTTTTCAAGGTATCCCTTTTTCTTCCTGTGACTTTCATTAGCAAGCTGGGAGTCAGAGCTGAGAAGTTTCTGCAGAGAAGGGACAAAGACTACTTAGCCTTCCTCTGTTTTACTATCAGTTGCTAAACATCAGTGACTGCAGCTTCTGACCTCAGAGGAACTCAGACAGGCAGGTCTGCTACAGAAGCAAAGTGACTTAGGCTTAAGATAGATAAATGTTTTATTATTAAACAGAAACCCTAAATGTCTCATAAGAGCAAGTCTCACCCCCGCCAACACTCTTCACCACTCTACTACCTTCAAGAGAACCAGAAAGAAGAATCTCTGGGGCTGCCCCTGGCAAAAAGCACTTTTATCTTGATAAATACACATAAATTTTAACATCATAACCGAAAAAAATACAATTAAACAGTGCCAAGTACATTCATACTTTCATGTAACCAATCTCCAGAACTCCTTTCATCCTCTAAAACTAAAACTGGGTGCCCACTAAGCAGTAACTCGACATTCCTTTTGGGTGCCCAAGCAAACATCTGCTATTTACTTTGTGGCCATTGACATGGCTGCTCTGTACACTTCATTTAGTGAGATTATGTGTTCAGAACTTCAGTTATCACATTTATGTGGAATACCTCACATATGTATCTCCAACCCAGATGTCTCTACTGAAATCCAGACTCACTGGAAGGTCTTTTAGCTACTGTCTCCAATACACCACACTAAAAAAAAAAAAAAAAAAAAAAAAAAAAAAGAAATTTTCCCTACCAAAACCTCCTTTGTCCCTGTGTTCCATATCCAAAAGAATGACACTACCTTCTAACCTGCTCCAGAGTGTAAGGGACTATTGCTTTCCTACCTCCCTAGTATCATTTTAATACTTTTATCATTTTACCATTTCTTCCTTAGGGACAACTTTCTTCACACTCATGCCTAGTTCTTTCAGTGACCTTCTAACTTAGACTTGTGTGACGTAAGTAATCTATAATTCTCAGCCTTTCAGGAAATGCTCATAGGCTTTACACACAGTAATTCCTAATTCACTGGATTCCTACAACTCTTGGGAGTGCTCTTCTAGCCCATCCATTCTTTTGCAACACCCGACCACCTGCAGAGCTGCTCTACCAGGGACACCCCATGGCCACAGTAGACTGGGACTCATAAGAAAGTGGTCTTTATTATCCTTCCCGGCCTCTATTTCAGTCTTTCTAGACTTGGCCTTAGCAGGCACCCCTCCCACCCAACCTCCATTCTCTGGAGACTATGACTCTTGGTGCAAACCCAGGGTCCTCCTAGTTCTTTCTTGCTGCACCTTAAGCCTTCTAGTTTAGCTCCATTCATTTGCGACACCAGACTGACTCACAGAAAAACCTCTACTAGGGATCCCCCTGGCCATCACACTTAACTAGGATCCAGAGTGGGCAGCAGCAAGAAGAACAGAACACCAACCCAATAAAGATGAGACCAGATATCTAAGCCAAGAAACACTTCAACTCCAGATGCCTAGACTATAGCACATAATAGTAATTAATAATAATAGTACAATTATGAATGGCCAAGACAGTATGCCTTCTCATGAGGCTAGCAGCTCTATTGCAGTAGGCTCTGAGGAAAAACAGTTTAGCTGAAGCACAGGACTTCAAAAATAGTTATTATAAGTATGTTAAGGACCATAAAGAGAATCTATTTAAATGTTTTAATGAAGGCTGTGAGAACATAAAAAAAAATGAGTGAAATGATGAAAATAAAAATCTCAGGAAAGTAGAATTTAAGAGAAATAGAATCCCTGCAGAAAATCCAAACTGAAGTAAAACTGAAAATGAAAAACTCAATGTCAAACAAAAACCTCAGAGGTAAGCCTCAACAACAAATTAGAAGACCTGGAAGAGAGAATTCCAGGCCTTGGCAAGAAGTTAGAAGAAATGGAAGCTCAGGCAAAGAACATGTTAACTCTAAAAGAAAATGAGAAGTTAGAAATGAAAGCTCAGGCAAAGAACATGTTAATTCTAAAAGAAATGGTCAGTTAGAGAAAATACTAAATCTAAAAATAAATCCAGGACAAAACAACTCTGTGATTGACAGATGAGGAAACAGATAATTTCTGCAACTTATCAGAGCTGCATAGTTAGAACTTGCTCAGACTCTGCTCCAAGATTCTGTTTGTGACTGTAAACCAACTGCCTCTCACAATTATACATAGAACTGTAGACTGGTAGATGTTCCCCGAAAGACTGCATTAGCCATACCCTGGGATGGGATCAGAAGTCTTCCTGGAAACAAACAAAAACATCTGATCATTCCTTCCCTTAGTTTTCCCAAAATTGCCACACTGTAAATCTGTTAGTTTGTGTCAACTTGATACAACCTAGAGCCACCTGGGAAGAAGGAACCTGAATTGAAAGAATGTCCCTATCAAGTCGGCCTGTAGACAAACCTGTGGGCATTTCATTTCCTTGATTAGTGACTGATGTAGGAGGACCCAGTACACTGGAGTGGTACAATCCCTGAGCAGTGGTTTCTGGGTTGTATTGAAAAGCAAACTGAGCAAGTCCGTAAGTAGTGTTTGTCCTTGCCTTCTGTTTCAGTTCCTGCCTAGAGTTCCCTTCCATGATAGATTACCACTGTAAACTGAAACAACCCCTTTCCAAGTTTCTTTTGGTCATGATGTTTATCACAGCAGTAAAAGCAAACTAGAACAGTTATAGTGGCAGGAGGAGAATTATGATACCAAGTGCAGGGAAACGGGCCAGCAGGAAGGGCTGGGAGAAAAGAAAGGTCCTGATTCCTGGATAAACATGACGGTCATTACCAGCCTTCATCTTATCTCTTGAAATGATAGGCCTTTGGTACGATTGCCATTACACCTGCCAGGATGGGATCTGCAGTAGAAGATCAGTAGCACAGGAAGTATAGTTGTCTTTACGTTCCCAGCGGTTGGCCTGGAGTGGTAAGATAGTTTAGAAGTCTTGGTGCATTAAAATGTAACCTTTGTTTCATGGAAAGACTCCACGGTGAGTCTGTGAAGTCCAGGAGAGCCTGGCAGGGAACTCCATTGTAGTTTACTTCCTTTTTATTTCCTGCCTCAACTTTTTCCCCTTCACCTGCTTTCATAAGACTGTACAACTTACAATGTATTAGCATATAAACTATCTGTTCAAGTCTCTGATTCTAGGCAAAGGCACTTTCCCATGGAAAATTAGCAGTTACTTTCCCAACCAAATCATTATTACACATCCCTTGGGAAAGATCCCAAATTATTGGCTTCCTGGCATGGTGCCTATGAAATTTTCTTGGAAAAACTGTTAAACCCAAATCTAATCAAACCTTTAGACTTCATTTGAAGGATGATACTATTTAAGCATAACACTGGAAAGCAACAGATAAGCCAAGAATATGCAGTCTTCTTTAAGTTAAGCCCCCAGATTCTTCAAGTCCATGCTATATGTCAAAAACATAGAAGGAATTGTGGGGAAGACTTCCAGTTTAACCTCCAAATAGAATCCTCAGGACTTGGCTGCATCATAGATGAACACTCCATTAAAATCTTTAGAAGATCATTGTGAAATTTTTAAAATGACTTAGAAAGACTGGTAAGGTGGCTCAGAAGGTAGGGAAGCTGGCCACCATGCCTGAGAATCTAAGCTGAATTTCTGAAACCTACAGTGGGAAAAACCTGACTTCCTTGGGTTGTCATCCTCACATGCACTATGGCACGAATGCCATGCACACACACAGATAAACGTAGTTTTTAGTGACTTGTATATTAGTTGTGGTTACTGATAGAATAATTGCTAAGTTCCTTTGATGTGATAGTAGTATATAATTCTGCAAAATGTCTTTATTAGGTGGTTCATACTGAAGGGTGAGCAATCATCGTGCTGTATCTACTATATATTCTCAAACTATTTATATCTGTGTGTTTGTGGAAGGAAAAGAGAATTCACATTTTGTAAAGTATTGGCATTATTGAATATAAGCAGAAGGCATTTATAGTTCCAGTCTCTTGACACCTAAGTGCTTATAACTTTTCATAGTTAAAAGAAAGAAGACAAATACCGTGAGAAAAGTGGGTCAAAATGAGGATATTCCCCTGTTCGATGAAATGTGTTAATCATCTTCTTTTCTTCAGCCAGTTTCATATTAGCAGCCAATATGTGGTCAGAGGCTAATTTATGGACCGCAAAGAGGATATTCAAACCCAAATTGCTATCCTCTCAAGATTCTTTTCCCTTTCCTATCTCTGGCAGTTAACCAGGGAGGGGAAAATCAGTGTCATTTCTGCATACAAATTCTTGTTGGCAGAATAATCAGCAAGTAGTTCAGAGAGTTACTTCTCGGAAAAAGCTGCGTTCACTTTGCAGAAGTTGGAGGCAGTGAAGCTCTTTAGAGAAATTATTCTTTAGAGAGAGATTTCAATTGCTGGTGCAGCCTCTTAGTGACAGACATGGATTAAGTAATATTCTTAAATGCACTTATTTCAGGCTTCTGATGTTAGCACTATAGTTTTACTCAATGTGAAAGCTTCCCCAACCTGGTTTGTTAATTTTTTTTTATTTTAACCTAGTTTTCTATTATTTACCTGGCCTCAATCCCCACCATTCCTCCAGGCAAATATACTCCTGCTTTGTCACTGATCATTTGACTGACCAATCTGGATTCTTTCCCTATTACACATGGGAAGCATGCTTACAGTTATGAAACCAATCTGGCTACCTATGCTATGAACTCCAAAAGGATCTTCTCCAAGTAGAGTTGTTTCTGTTTGTCTTGGGAGCAGCTTCTCTCATGGCTGTTAAGTGCTTTCATTCACAAATGTTCATTCTTCCCATGTATAATAAACATAACCTTGTAATCGAAGTCTGAGCTCACAGCAAGCAGCCTCCAAATCTTTAGTGGCTTATTTAAAAAAAAAAAAAAAAAGACACTCAGTAGTCCCTTGTCAGCAGAAGCAGCACTGCCTCAGGCTATGGACCAATTTAGAGTTGTCTCATTTACCTCTGATTGTCTCCACCAATAGCTACCCAACTGAGATTCTACTCATGAAGGATGGCAGGAGTGCCATTGGCAAGCAGAAACAAAATCCTTGGATCACATCAAGGTCTTAGCTCAAAACTGACATGCTATCACTCCTGCTCACATTCCATGGGCCAGAGCCCAACATCAGTGAGGTGGGCAAATATTCTCCATCTTGGTGAATCTTGCAGAGGGCAAGGAGAGAAAGAACTGTAGGCAAATAAACCTTAGCTTCCTTTGAGCTTGGTGTTTACTTACAATTAAGTTCTGGCTAAGAGAATGTAGGAAAATATGATATACTGCCTCTTGCCCTTAGTGGTCTAAGACCTGTTTTTCTCCTGCATTCCAGCTAGAGACATGGTAGAACTACAGATACTTATAGCATGCTATCCTGCCAACCCTACCTTTGACCTGTTACAAGTATCTTATTCATGCTCCATGAAATTTTACATTTCTGTTACAGTGCCTTAGAACCATCATTAATTTATAATTCATTAAGCAACTATTCACTAGGGGTCTTTGTGTCATGGATCATGCTTAGCCATGGAGAAGTGACAATGAGTAAAACTTTACTTGGCCGTTTTCGATCTTAAATGGCAAATCTTGACATGAATAAGTTGTATAGAACTAAGTCTATAGTAATGCAAGAAAAACTGGATACACAGTGTACAAGATCTTCGGGCTGTAACAATTCCAACTTGCTATGTATGACAGTATATTATGATTTCACAAGATGTTGCTACAGAGAAATAGGTGAGAGGTCCAGGGGACCTCTGTAGTCTCACATCTACCTACATGTAAATATATGTAAGCTCAAGCAAAAACAAAAACTCAGGCCCTTGGCTTCATGCTTATGCCCTGAAATTAAGTTATAAGACTAAAAAAATCTTAAAAGGTCATTGATGAGAATTTGAACTGGTAACAACCCAACCTCAACCATGCAAATGACAACAGTGCCATCACATAGCGAGTGATTATTTACATAAATTAAGCAGAAAAAATGCCAGGCAAGAATACTTGGCCTGAGCCGGGCGTGGTGGCGCACGCCTTTAATCCCACTCGGGAGGCAGAGGCAGGCGGATTACTGAGTTCGAGGCCAGCCTGGTCTACAAAGTGAGTTCCAGGACAGCCAGGGCTACACAGAGAAACCCTGTCTTGTAAAACAACAACAACAACAACAAAAAGAAAAAAAAAAAGAATACTTAGCCTGAACCATGAAGCAAGAGTAATATAAAGTACTTTTCTCTTTAAATAAACATCCATATAATTTATCACCCAGCCAAAGACGTTTGAAAATTATCACATTGAAACAACTGGCCACTCTACCTTTAATACAGTGTGTAGTTCTTTGTTATAACAACCCAGCCTCTTCTAACTAGTACAGAGGGCAGGGACTGTTTTGTAAGCCGAGATAAGATATACAAGTGTGGGTAACAAAGAATCCAAACCTTGGCAACTTCAGTGTACCCAAATGTTTATTTCTTGCTCATGCAAAAGATTCTAAGGTGTTTGTATTCCCCTTCTGTCTAGTCAACTCATTTGGATTATAACCTTTCTTATTGTTCAAAACTGGAAATGAAAACCAAAAGGGGGCATGATTTTATGGACCAATCTGCTGGCTTCAACAAGACAAGCTTTCATCATGTTCTCCTTCAGGTCACAGTTCACAGGTGACCAGGTAGGTGGTCCAGAGCAGCAGCTGAAGTGCCTCAGGAGGTTATCTGGGCACCAGTGTTGGTTTTTCCTCAGCAGTCTTTGGCATCCACAATTCAGTGAGACTTGCTTGTAATTTATGATCTCCAGAACTCTTTCGATACTAAATTATGATGTTTGAAGTCACAGACTGTGGCAATTTATTGGAACCGTCAACTAGAATTAGTAATCAAAGTCTATGTGAACAGACCTGTTTCTATCCATGAGAATATAAACTGAGCTAAGGGCCAGGCTACCTTGGAAAGACTTAAGTGTTGTGACACAAACCCACTGAGACAGGATAGTAAAGTAAGCATGAGACATAAACATGCCGACTGTTACTTCCAGAAGTAGTGAGTAGGGGCTAGTGGAACTATTGATTTCCTACACAGTATTGAAGGCCCCAATGAGAAGGCTGGTTAAATCAACCACATTGTGACTATAACTAACAATTGAGTTACTAGGAAGCCCTTAGAAAGAATGCAAAAAGATATGTGTATTTTCACAAGAAAGTGAGTCACTATATAAATGCAAATGTGGTAATGTCATGTATGCTAAGATTCCTTTTGTTAGAAAATCAAAACCATATGCTTGCAGAGGAAAGTGCCCATTTGGAGGCCTGGTGCTGAGCAGCAGTTAAGAACAGTGCCACGCTGCTGCTTTGACTCCCCCACATGTTGCCCTAGTGACACTATGGCTGTTTCAGGAACTAAGAGAGATTCTTGTTTGAACAAATTCCTAGAAGTATAAATGGGCAGATTATTAATTTAGCTCTTTCCAAAAATTACATAATACTTGAGTTTAAAGTGGTTGTATTCTAACAAGAAAGAGAGGAAATGTTCTAGCTCCTGATGGTTCCTACCTCCCTGAGGATCTCAGGCAACAGAGCAGAGCTTCACTATGGTGTTCTGAATCTGTTTCTTGTCCGCCATAGCCACCATCTTACTTTCGTTAAACCTTTCAGTCCTTGGCTAATCAATGAAGAACTTGGTGTAACCTTACAATCAGCATGTAGTTCCTTCTCTCCATCCCTAGCCAACCTACAACATAGTAGTCGTGGAACTGGCTGAAAGAATACTGTCTAGAAGGTGAGAGGAGAGCTAAAGGTCCCCATGTCAGCCCATAGTAAAGGGCATGAAGCCCCTTCGTCATGGAGACCTTGCTCTATAAAGAAGTTGAGACATGACATTTGTCCTCTGTACTGTGCTCCCGACTGACTTGACTGATGAGACATAATAGAGACTGGGATGAACTCCAGGGCACATCCTGATTTCTCCTAACTGTATAAGCCATGATGGGACAGTCAACTTCTAGTTAAGTTGAAGATTTGTGAGGACAAGAAAGACTCAGAACACGCCCTTTCAAAAGTTCTCCAGTGTTAGCTAGTGTACTAGTCTATTTTCTGGTGCTACAACAGGTACTTGATGCTTTGTACATTATAATGCAGTTTATTTGGCCCATAATTTTAGCAACTGAATCGTTCTAAACAGCACCGTGCCAGGGTTCTACTGAGTATTACTTGGCTGCATCACAGCATGGCAGAGAACCTGAAAGGGGATCAGCCATGTGTAGAAGGAATAAAGTGCTTTGAGAGTGTGAGGTTAGCACTGCTTTTCTAACACCCCAATGTTTTAAGAGCTTTCCTAGCTTCAGGAGACCAGTGTTAGGCCCTTTCCAGGGGTGATGGCCATTGCAACGTAACCATGTTCTCCTAGAGTATCTCTTCATTTCCCACCCACCTTACCACCACTACACTGGGTATGGGGTTCTGGAACACACTCATACACACACAGACACACACACACACATTCGGGGTGGGGGGGGGAGGCTCTCAAGTTATTTTCAAGCTGTAACAGCTAGTTCCCAGGGGGGAAAAAAAACAAAGTAGATAGTTTCCAGGGTTCTAGATGTGGGAGGAGGTGAGCGTGGAGCTCAGTAATGATGCAAATTTTCCCATAAAAGTCGTTTTCAAAGTTCTTGTTAGTAGGAGGGAAATGGTAAAATTACAGGAAGAAAGAAAAAATTAGTCAGTGTTACTATTAATGTATTTCTGTTATAATAGCCGACTTGGCTTCATCTTTGATTTAAAAGAAGCATCCTGATAATAAAACAGGAACATAGGACCTTCCATGCCTTAGGGTTGTATGTATGTATGTATGTTTTAATGGCATAGTCAGAGAACAGGGCTAGGAAAAAACTCCTCAGTAAGTTATTTGAGTAATTTAGAAAACAGAAATTAAAGACACTGGTCCTTTTCTTGATATAAGGTCTTACTATGAAGCCCTGTCGATCTTAGAGCTGATAATGTAGACCAGGCTGGCCTTAAACTCATAAAAATCCATCTGCTCCTCCTTCCTGAGTGCTGGAATTAAAGGCATGTGCCGCCATACCTGGCTAAGATGATGAATTTAAATGACTTCAAGATGTCATAACTATTAATGCAAAGTTAATCTCCTCTACCTCACATATTATTTGTAAAAGGTAAAATTTCTCTGTATGAGACAAACAGAAACAAAACGGGGAGGATAGCAGTGACCCCCACTGCTCAAAACCCAACTTGATTAAGGCCAGCAGACTTTGAGAAGAATAGCTTTTGTCCCGTTAAATTCACTTTAGAATCTTGGATCAAAACTTATTTAGGTCTTGAACCAAGTTCCTTATTCCTCAAAAGTTGTAAGCTATCCAGAAGGTCTCTGAGCTGTGAAAGAATTCTCTAGGAAGTAAGGTTAAAGGTGACAAACTTCCAGAGTGTAACTGTTGAGAGCTTTTAGTGCCACTTCTGGGAATTTGGCATTTGTCGCTGGGCTCAGACAAGGATGGAGGCTCAGAGAAGGATGTCAGAAACAGGGACCATGGGGCTTTGCTTACTGCTTTGCTCAGTCACTACCTGAGGTGGTCTCTTTGCTTGTTACTTTACTTACTTATTGTACCTGCTGGGTTTGTGTCAACTTGACACAGCTGGAGTCATCACAAATAGTGATCAAGGGGGAAAGGACCCTTGTGGGTGGGACCATCTCTGGGCTGGTAGTCTTGGTTCTATAAGAGAGCAGGCTGAGCAAGCCAGGGGAAGCCAGCCAATAAGTAACATCTCTCCATGGCTTCTGCATCAGCTCCTGCTTCCTGACCTGCTTGAGTTCCAGTCCTGACTTCCTTGGTGATGAACAGCAGTGTGGAAGAGTAAGCCGAATAAACCCTTTACTCCCCAACTTGCTTCTTGGTTATGATGTTCATTCAGGAATAGAAACCCTGACTAAGACACTTATTATCTGTGTGATCATTTGGCTTACTACTCTGCTTGATTGTTTTTTGTTTGTGTGTGTGTGTTATCTCCTTGTTTACTACTTCACTTGATTTCTTTGTCTTTGATCTAAGAACTGACCATGGTTTTTGGATGCACTGAGAATGATATACAAGCAGGCTGGAGTGACATAAAGCTGCTTCAGCCTCAGCTGAGTCACGTTATTATTTTGTCTAACTGTTTTTCTTTTTCAATCCTCACTCCCTCGCTTGAGACCCTGTTGACCGACTGAGCTGGCTTGACATGTAACCAATCAGATTCCAAGAAGGAGGGGAAAAGTTACTCTTAAGTACTTGGGCAGAGGCAATCTAATGACATACATTAGTAACTACCCAGAAATCAGCATCAGAGAAAAGAAAGTAACAAATGTTATGGCTGGAAAGAGGGGTCAGTAAACTGCTTGCCTTGCAAGCATGAGAACCTGAGTTTGTTCTCCAGAACCCATAAAAAAAAAAAAAAAAAAAAAAAAAAAAGGCTAGGAATGGTAGTATGTGCTTATAGTCCCAGTGCTATGCAGGCACTAGTACTTGCTGACCAACTAGTCTAACTTGTGTGGTGTGTTTCAAGCTAGCAAGAGATCTTGTCTCAATAGAAGATGGACAGCATTTAAGAATGATACCCAAGATCTCCATCTTCCCCAAACAAACAACAACAAAAGGAAAAAAGCATACTATTTTCAAGAAAACTAAAACTAAAATTGAGAGTTCTGTTTACTATAAAAAGGAAGCAAATTAAAAGTCTGCAACAGAAACATAAAAGTTGGTAACTGAATATCAGTATGTATATTTAGTGGCAGATAAAGTGGCTAAGAGAAACCAATAGACTGGAAGACAAATCTGATCCAGAATGAAACTTGGAGCAAGGTTCCCACCTTGTTCCACTGATAGATAGGAAGGCCAAGAGACACAGGAGATGCATCAAGAAGGTCAAATATACCTTTATGTAAATCCTGGGAAGGAAGGAAGAGAAGGGTATAGATCTAATGTCTCAAGCACTAGATTACCGAGACATAAAGCCACACCTGCAGGAGCATAAGGAAACTAAGATAAGATGCTTAAACATTTGTCCACACTAAATATGTTGTAATTAAACTCAGGTAAATCAAAGACAGAGAAACAAACCTCAAGCCTTTATTCGCCAAAAAGGGGGGGGGGGAGTACAGAATACCCAGGATACAGTCCACAGAACTCAAAAAGGTCAACAATTTGAAGGGCCCAAGTGAGGACACTTCAGTCCCATTTGTGAGGGAGAAGAAAGCAATAAGGGGGGAGGGAGGGAGAGACTTGGAAGAGAAAGGGGATGGGGGGGCGGGGATTTTGGGGGAGATGGGAATATGATCTGGTATTGGGTGGGGGGGAAAGGGACGAAGCTCTGAGGGCCCACAGAAAGAATGGAAACAGGAAACCTCTGGATGTAGGAGGTGGGGGAGGGGGGGAACCTCCAGAATGTACCAGAAACCTGGGAGGTGAGAGACTCTCAGGACTCAAAGGGAGGGATCCTAGATGAAATGCCCTACAGTCAGGAGAGGGAATTTGTAGAACCCTCCTCCAGCAGAAAGACAGGGCATCGGATGAGGGATGGGGTTGCTATCCCACAGTCAAAACTCTGACTCATAATTGTTCCTGTCTGAAAGAACTGCAGGGACGGAAATGGAGAAGAACCTGAGGAAAAGAAGGTCCAGAGACAGGCCCAAAGTGGGACCCAGCTCAAGGGGAGGCCCCAAGGCCTGACACTATTACTGAGGAGCGCTCACAAAAAGGGACCTAGCATAACTGCCCTCCGAAAGACCCAACAAGCAGCTTAAAGAGTCAGATGCTGATATTTGCACCCAATCAATGAACAGAAGCTACTGATTCCTGTGGTTGAATTGGGGAAAGCTGGAAGAAGTCGAGGAGGGCGACCCTGTGGGAAGAACAGCAATCTCAATTAACCTGGACCCCTGAGATCTCTCAGACACTAGACCACTAACCAGGTAGCATACACCAGCTGATATGAGGCCCCCAAAACATATATAGCAGAGGACTGCCAGGTCTGGGTTCAGTCACAGAAGATGCACTTAACCGTCAAGAGACTGGAGGCCCCAGGAAATTTAGAGGTCTGGTGGGCGGGGGGACATCCTCACATCCTTGTGAAGACAGGGGGGCAGTATGGGATGTGGAACAGTCAGAGGGTGGACCGGAAGGGGAATAAAATGTGGAGTGTAAAGAAAAAGAAAAGAAAGGAAGAAATAATAATTTAAAAAAATATGTTAAATACATGGCCAGGTGATTTGTTGTGACAAAGGAATATGAGACCTATCCGGGAAATGTATTAGTAACAAAATATCTTTTAAGTTAAGCAAATGCCTGTAATCCCAGC